>NC_137081.1:1206370-1833939 GCF_951640355.1 Cnephaeus nilssonii | reverse complement strand
GACCTGGGCCCCTCTGATATTCCAGGGATGAGTATCTACATCTTATTACCTACTGCTGACCCAGTGGCCTAAAGCAAACTCCCCCAACCTGATAGTCCTTACTGTTTTCTAAACATCACCTTTGATATGTCTGTTTGCATTCCCAAAAGGCAATTGTGTATTCTAGTAAGTAAAAACCTAGCTACTACAGCTAAGCTTTCCCTGGATTTCCAAATTTACATTTCTTGTCTTGTGTTTTAATTTCCGTGTCTGCGCTTTCTCCAAGCCTCTGAACCCGAGCCACGCTGGCCCGTGGCTTTACACACACACCCGAGGGCATTTCTGATCACGGTATTTCCCCTGCAGGCGAGTACCTGTTTTCTAATCTAAAACACTCACGCACATTACTTCCGGGAAGAAGTGATCAATTATTCTAATTATACAGTCTGTTCTTGGAAGAGACCAGAACTACTCTTGTCATTGGGTGTGATTTTAAAATGGACACAGGTTCAAAAACCGGCCAGTGAGATCATCTCCCGTCACAAATATTCCTTCAGGACAGGACGGCATGCTGAGCCCTGAGAGTGCAGGGCCTCTGGGTAATGACCAATAGCGGTGAGTTCCCAGGGAACGCCAGGCTCGCGGATCCAGCTCCCTCTTGAACGCTCTGCTCTGCGTTCTTTTGAACTCTGGGGGGAGGTGGGGGGCGCAAGCATCTGATCCTGCAAATCCCGCACTCGGGTCTTGCTAAATTAAGCTCTTTAAACAAATCACAAGTCCCTTTCTCCAGTGAAGACTGCTGAAGTGCTATGATTTAGAATAAGTGCCTACTGGCTAGAATCGGACTAATAAGTAAAACATTATCTGTCTAGAGCGGGTATAGGGCTGTAGTCGGTACTTCAATTAAAATATATTCATGCAGCTTCTTTCCAAAGAAAAGGATGGAGATTTCAGGAAACGAGACCTATCTCAGTAACAGGTCCTCAACCAGAAGCATATAAAAGGCAGTCAACAATTCGGAACGTGTTCCTAAAAAAACACTATTAATGCATTAAACTTAGTGTTCAGTAAGCAAACTGAAATCGGAACTTGTCTCAACAAACACAAAAACCCACTGCAGAATACCACTTCCTGTCCCCCGAGTTATGAGTTTTAACCTTCAGTCATTATGAGTGCCTGCGGTGAAGATACAGATTCTTTACATTACACACCTCCGTTATTTGGAGATAATGTCAAAGAATGTGAAAATCCAAAGGATACATAGAAGGGATAAATTTACTTCTCTCAAGAAACAGCCCGTCTCTAAGGCAGTAACAAAGGCACCTTCCAGTCTGAGCCCCTTATGTAAAGGGTAGGACTGAGCATTCCTGCTGCGGCTGAGATGAGGAGTGAGTTAGCCCAGGCTCCCTGCAGCGTCCTGACTTCAGGAGAGACGGGATTCCAGCAGCCTCCGCGGTGCGGGGGTGACAGGAAGGACAGGCAGGTGCGCGGGCGGCACCAAAGGAGAGCGGCTGCCTGGGCCCCGCCCGGGGAGGGACGTTTCACCTGCCGCTCCGCAGGGGAGGGCAGCTCCGGGCAGAGGGAACACTGTGTGCCAGGGCTGACGGCGCACACACCTGCTGTCCGAGGAACAGGCAGTGGGTGAAGGAGGAGGGAGCGTGGAGAAGAGGAGGAGGAGGAGGAAAAAGCTGAGTAAGACAGACCTTAACGAAACCTGCCGGTCCCCTTAGGCTTTGCGGTGGGGAGCAGGTGCAATTTCTTTAGAATACACACATGGTGGAGTGGCCAACAAAATAAGACCCGAAGGGGGGGGGGGGGGCCATGGAACAGGCCGACATGCCTCGATGTGGGTCAGGGGCACGAGGAGAGAGAAACCAAAGAACTTACTTACTTAGGCACAGGCCGGGGACACGGGCCATGGGGGGGTGAAGGCCTGGGGGGTGGGTAGGGGCTGGGAGGAGGAGGGGAGAGGAGGGGGGGAAGGGGAGACATCTGTAATACTATCAACAATAAAAAGTATATATATTTTTTTTTTATTTTTTTTTCATTTTTATTGGCTTCGGAGAGGAAGGGAGAGGAAGAGATAGAAATATCAATGTGGAGAGGGAATCATTGATGGGCTGCCTCCTGCATGCCCCCTACTGGGGATCCAGCCCGCAATCCAGGCATGTGCCCTTGACCAGGATCAAACCTGGGACCCTTCAGGCGGCAGGCCAACCAACGCTCTATCCCCTGAGCCTAACCGGCCAGGGCAACAATAAAAAGTATATATTTTTTAAATAAAATAAAAAGGCATGATTTCACGACAAAGAAATTTTAAATAAAAAACATAAAAACATATCCCAGTTCTCCTAAACATGAAAGGCAAACTGTCCTTAACTATAGCACACCCTCCCGCTGGGAGACGTGGCATCTGCATGCACATTTGCATATTAATGTCTGTGCATTTTTGAAGTGGAAACCAGAGGAAGGATTGAAAGGCTGTTCCTGTGGCTCAGGCGCATGTGATGGGAGAGAAACACCAGGCCGGCTCTGAGGATGGAGCAAAGGACGGCATTCTCTTTAAAAGGTTCAATGGGCCGATTTAGCTTCTGAAAGTCAGGGGCTGAGGCCCTGGCCAAGCCTGCAGATCAAAGGGTCCCGGGTTCGATTACGGTCAAGGACACATACCTTGATTGCAGGCTCCTCCCTGGCCCAGGCCCTGGTCAGGGCACGTGCAGGAGGCAACCAATCCATGAGTCTCTCTCACATCCATGTTTCTCTCTGTCTTCCCCTCTACTTTCCACTCTCTCTAAAAATCAATGGAAAAATATCCTCGGATGAGGATTAACAAATAAATAAATAAATAAATAAATAAGCAAATAAGTAAATGAAGGTCAGGGCTGAGGAGGTGACCACAGAGTTATGACTCAGCAGCAGCGAGATGCCGGGCGGACCTGGGGGCTGGACACGGACTTGGCTCGGCAGTTTTAGAACAACTGTGAAGTCCACCCTCCTGATCAGGCAGCTCCTGCCTCATGCAACCTGGGAGATGGGGAGAAACCCACCCAGAGACTCCACAGGGAAGGGCCAGAGCACATGCTTTTGCATTTAATGCAGGAGTGGGTTAATCGCCGGTGAAAACAAGGAGCTGCTATAAAACATTTACTACAGATGAGCAGCAATGAAGGACATTCCATGGGGTTTTGCCAAATCTCCAGCATTTTCTTATAAAATTGGACAACTAAGTCCTCTCCTGCGAGATGGCAAGTCGGCTGATCATCATTCTAGGCCAGTGGTCGGCAAACTCATTAGTCCACAGAGCCGAATATCAACAGTACAACGATTGAAATTTCTTTGGAGAGCCACATTTTTTAAACTTAAACTTCTTCTAACGCCACTTCTTCAACATAGACTCACCCAGGCCGTGGTATTTTGTGGAAGATCCACACTCAAGGGGCCAAAGAGCCGCAGGTGGCTCGCGAGCCGCAGTTTGCCGACCATGGATCTAGGGGAACGCGAAGGCGGACTTGACAGCAGCTGGAACCTGGGCACCATTGGCCACCATGCGGCTGAGTGAAGATGCTGTCATTAGGACCTGTGAGTACGAAATGCTTCCACGCAGCCCGGCAGCTTTACGGACAGGTGTTCGGGGTGCGGTGGTCGGAGGGGAATGGATGTTGTTCTGAGAGAACAAAAGCCCGAGGAGGACGCTCTGGTGCCGCTCGGAGCCCTGCGGGGGCTCGTCCGTTAGGCCCTCAGCACCTCGCACTGACTGACGCCCCGTCTCCTGCCGGCCGCCAGCCCATCATGCACGTCAGAACCCCCGGGCTGGCGCTGCCCGGCAAACCCCAAACCCGAGGAAAATACCCTAACGCGCAGCTGCAGACCTACTGGCTGCACTCATCGTCAGTGCCTCGCGGTCAACTCGCCCGTCTTTGGTGTCACCAACATTTAACACAACTGGTGGATCCCATCAAACAGCAGGAGCAGCTCAGCAACGCAATCCATGAAACGGCTGTGGACCCAGAAAGATTCTGATCCGAACTAGGAAACACGCACCGAAAACTGCCCAACTGAAGGCTGAAGGCTGACTGTTGGGAGACGAGGGAGGGAGGGACCTGAGGGCCTGAGGCGGAGGAGGAGGGGGAGGAGAGCGGGGAGAAGGTGACGCCCAGGCCGTCCCGCCTGCAGCTGGACGGCACATGTCCCCGGAGATCAGGGGAGGAGGACGCGGGGATGCTGAGGAGGCTTTTGACTTTTGGATTAAATACTTCCATGCCGCGGAGCAGCCATGTTCCACCCGTGGGCGCAAGACCTTCCCCGTGTGCCAGACCCGCCTGCAGGGCACGGGCCTCTTCTGCACGGACTGTCAGACAGGAGCGACGGCCAGCGCCACGTGGCCATCTGCTGTGAACAGATCAGCATCTCACCTAGTTCCGTCAATGGGCAGAGCCACGTCTCCGGGTGTGCCCGGACCGAGTCACTAGCTTCTGTGCGGTGAGACGGAAAAGGCGCACGTGGCCGCAGGGGAGGACCCCACCTGGGCTCTACCCCCAGCCCTGCCGGCGACCTCGGGCAAGGTCACTGCCCGCTCCGTGCTGCACTTTCTCCTCCGGAAACCACTTTCCCCGGGAGGAGTGCAGGTGTTCATCTGCACAGACGGCTCTGAACAGTGCCCGTCACAAACCATACAACACGTAGCTTTGCCATTATTATCATTATTATTATTATTAAATATATTTGTATTGATTTCAGAGAGGAAGGCAGAGGGAGAGGGAGAGAGAAACATCAATGATCAGAGAGAATCATGAATCGGCTGCCTCCTGTACGCCCCCTACTGGGGATCAAGCCCGCAACCCGGGCCTGTGCCCTGACTGGGAATCGAACTGTGACCTTCTGGTTCATAGACTGATGCTCAACCACGGAGCCACGCCAGTCGGGTGCCATTAATATTATTAATGTTATTAATGCCGCGTGGGGTACCATGGCATTTGGTAATACTCACTCAGGGGTTTAGAAAACTCCACGCGAGATCGGGTTTTGTAAAAGGCCCGTAAACTCCAAGCTGACAGACCTAGTAAAATTCCACGTCTATAGGACTAAAGGTGAATTTTGCCCAGGACATGTCATTTAAACTCTTCTTGGGATGCTCTGACTAAATGATAGAGGGTATGTAAACTCGCTTGGATAAAAGTCAAAATCCCCACTCAGATGAGTAAAATGTAAGCTTATGCTCCTTTTCTAGTATAATTATTGTTTTCTATATATTTTTACAAGAGTTATGAACCAAGAAACTTATTTCCAGTGTAGACATTCATCGAGTATATTCAACACTATTTTTAAGAGGGACTGGCCCTAGCCGGTTTGGCTCAGTGGATAGAGCGTCGGCCTGCGGACTGAAGGGTCCCAGGTTCGATTCTGGTCAAGGGCATGTACCTCGGTTGCGGGCTCCTCCCAGGCCTGGTCCCTGGTCAGGGTGTGTGCAGGAGGCGACCAATCGATGCGTCTCTCTCACATTGATGTTTCTCTCGGTCTTACCCTCTCTCTTCTACTCTCTCTAAAAGTCAATGGAAACATGTCCTCGGGTGAGGATTAAAAAAATAAATACATACATAAAAATGTTAAAAAACAAAAAGGAAGAAAGAGGGTCTGCTTACTTCGTAGCTATTAACAAGTCATGTGTTTGGATTTGGAACTATCCTTAAACACCCTCATTTTTCTATTTCCTCCTAGGTCAGGATTAGCAAATAATTTTAGTAACGAGGCAAAGCAAGCCATTCTATTTTAAGCAATTATCAAAATGTGGAGGAAAAAAACCAACCCTGACTGACACATATGCGTCAAATGATGCTCGCACCGCAGGGACCGCCAGCGCCTGGCCTGCTGGGAAAGTTATTATGAGGCACTAATTGTCCGTGCTATCTCTTGGTAACTCCAAAATAAAAAATAAAAATTACCTAAAAATAATTTAAGTGTTTTAATTGCACCACCATATCATCCAGTATATATTCATGGAATAATGGTTTAACATTCTGAAACTGGGTAGAAAAGGACAGAAGAGCATGAAAATATGTAAAGTAGATTTAATGTTGAAGCTCTGACTTTGCATTCCAGAAATCTAAATACCCCTCGAGGCTTCTAGAAATCACTGAAATCCGCACGGGAATGTTAGGTCTAATCACCTTTCATAGCAGCTTGGCATTATGACAGCTTACATAAAGGGATCCAGATCTGTGATTTATTAAGTTGCTCAGACACTGAGGCAGTTTTCAAAATCAAGTGAAAAATGCTTTGTAATTTATTTAATATATCTAATTTATTTTCTACATTAAGTCCAAAAGTAGTCATTTTTCTGACTTATTAAATACCTCATTAACCATACAAGAATGTACAATCCATATCCCCATGTATATTTCAAGATATTTTATGAAATACCTGGCTCAGGTGGTATATCTCTTCATTAGTTCACAACTCTCTTTCCTCCTAAGTCAAAAGATACCCAATCTAAAAATAAATAAATAAATGTGCCAAATTCTTCAAATCAGTTACATATTTTAAAAACACTATGTGTCTGGCTGGTGTGGCTCAGGGGTTGAGTGTCGACTTATGAACCAGGAGGTCAGGGTTCAATTCCCGGTCAGGGCACATGCCCAGGTTGCAGGCTCCACCCCCAGTGTGGGGCGTGCAGGAGGCAGCCAATCCATGATTCTCATCATTGATGTTTCTATTTCTTTCTCTTCCTCTCCTTTCCTCTCTGAAATCAATAAAAAAATATTTTTTAAAAATGGTAATTGATAGAAACTCTTGGAACGTGGGTGTGATTACTACGTGATACGGATTGCCTGTATGCGTGGGTGTTGTTTCATAGATGCTCACCTGGTCAAAACGTTTGCAGCTTAGACAGTCAGACCACGTACTGACGAACCAGGCATGCAATTTACGACTCATGCTTGCCCATGTCCTTCTCTGAGACGGCCACTCCCATTTCCGTATGGATTCACTAATGTAAACCCTATTCTTTTGCCCTCACTCAGTTGTCTTTATGTATAAAAAATGTCCTTTTGAAAATGTTCTCCGTGCATCATGCTCTAAAAGCACATCAAGCCATTTTATAAAGGTATTACTTCAAAATCAGGGAAGGCTTTGGTATAGTAAGTGACACCTCAGAGCATACACAATTAGTTTGCACTACAAGACCCACAATGCAGTTCACCACTTCACAACATAGAGACTAACATAGCTGATGACCATCACTTGGCCAGGTTTCACTATTTCATTCAAAGAGCAATGGATTTGCACAGGAACCATTCATTACAACCATATCTATATATATAAAAGGCTAATATGCAAAGTGTCCCCTCAGGAGTTCAACTGGGAGACTGGGAGTTTGATCACTCGCTATGATGTGCACTGACCACCAGGGGGCGGCGCAGAACAAAGGAAGGCCCCGGCCAGCAGCCAGAAGGCCCTGATCAGCCCTGATCTCCAGCCAGGCCTACGGACCCTACCTGTGCACAAATTTCATGCACCGGGCCTCTAGTATTGCATAAGTATACACAACTTTTATTTCCCTTTAAATCTCTTCACTAAATGAAAACCAGTGTTGTTATTATACAGGTAAAGATGACCTTGAATAGTATTAATTATTAGCACAGAAGTACCATTTACTTAGGGAGATGCACTGAATGTAAACTTTAAACGGAGGACCTACGGTCAGGGGGAAGCAAATGGTTTCTTGAGTTCCTGCGATGGCTTAAAGGTCGTTTTCTTCTGCATGTAAACGCGGCGGAGGCCTGAGGCAGCCCCGAACAGGATGTGAATGTGCTCTCCGCTGAGGACCTTCCCTAGGGACTCTCTCCAGACGAGAGTGCCATTGGTCTGACCCCTTCCCGCGGAGGGAGCAGGAGGAATTACATTTCTGCTTCCTCTCTGCTCCTTTCCGGACACTCACCCCCTGTGTCATCCGTTCATCCCCCTGGCTGTCCTGAACGACCGCATCATCTCACACCTTCTGCCCAGGAGCCTGCGATGCCCATGAGTAAGTACCTCTTCCTCTTCCTAAAAGCTGACACATGAGCCCGAACTGTGAGATTTACAGTCTCAAAACGGAAACTTTCTCTTCGGTCCCATTTCCTCGGCCTTGCACTTCTGCACGACGTACACGGGTGCCGTCCTGCAACGTGTTCTCAGTGCATCCTCCCTCCCCCCCACCCCCCAGAGTGTCATCGGCATCGCCCTTCCCTTCCCTTCCCCCCGGCACGCAGCACACCCACCTGCCCTAAGGAACTGAATGTGATTTTACGTTGCCGGGTTTTACTGAAAATTGGAAGACACGGGGAGCTGATTCTCTGCCTTCCTGTCCTTCTTGCCCACGGTCCCCACCTCATTCCAACAGCCAGAGTGCGGAGGCTCACTGTACGGCACGTCTTCACCAGCATCCGCTGGATGACGAACACTCGTCATCAGTTACCAACGATGCGCCTATTTCAGACACGGGAAGGATCGTGCACATCTACTGCGCCCTTTATCTAGGCTTCGTTACGTAAGGGAGACAGTGGCTGAACACGTGTGAGAAGAGGATGCTACTGCTTGCAACAAAAACTTAGAACCTTAACTTTCAATTTTTTTCTTCCACACAAACTAAGTTTTGTTAGGAAAATTCTTTAAATATATAGATAGATAGATGATAGATAGATAGATAGATAGATAGATAGATAGATAGATAGATAGATATAGATGTATATATATAGATAGATATAGATATATTTAAGTCAATGGGTCAGCAAACATTTTCAAAAATGGCTGATGAAATAGATTAAAATAGATTATTACAAAAACAAAGAAATTCAACAGAGAATACATAGAATATTATCTCCCCTTGTATAAAGGGAAAAACCAACAAAACAAAAAAAAATCAAATGACAGAGAACAAAAGTGATAGAAGTTATTTTTAGAAAACAGGCTCATGTGTGATTTTGCTTTTACGTATTTTACCAATTTCTTTATAAATGTTTGGTACCAAATAAAAACATTTTTGTAATTCATCTATTTTTCAAAACGGTGTCAAGTACAGGAACAAAGTCTCCTTCTTACCGGGCTGCGTCGGCCGGGACGGGACAGGCGCCGGACCGGGGCGGTTCAGGTCACACAGCGGCAGCCGCGTCCTCCTTCCACCCGTCTCTCCTCGGTGTGTCCGACGGAATCACAGAACTGGAAATCAAATTAAAACTGGACTTAGAATTAACCAATAACTACACGTGTGTGAGTCTCAATTTAGAGGTCGCAATACACGTTCTAGAATTCTAGCCGTCTCGTGTGGAAGGTCAGGGACGTTGCCTCGTGGGAAGGCAGGGAAAGGACGTGTCTTAGGAAAGGGAGGGGAGCACGTGGCTCCAGGCGGCGAAGAGCTAGGCCAGGCGTCCTCACACTGCGGCCCGCGGGCCACACGCGGGTGTTTCTGCCGTTTTGTTTTTTGACTTCAAAATAAGATATGTGCAGTGTGCATAGGAATGTGTTCATAGTTGTTTTTTAACTATAGTCCGGCCCTCCAGCGGTCTGAGGGACAGTGAGCTGGCCCCCTGTTTAAACAGTTTGAGGACCCTGATAGACGGCCAGGCGATAACCTCGATGCTTCAACCCCAGACAGCACCCCTTCCCCCGCAACGGCCACCAGCTCTCTCCTCCCTTGGGGGTGAGCTGGGCAGCGTGATGGAGCCCACGCCCCGCCCCGGAGGGAGAAGGGACAGGGACTGCAGGAGCGTCCGCCCATCGGAGCTGCCCTCCTGCTGGAGGCGGCGGGACAGGCGCCAGGGGGACCCGGGGGGTGAGGCCGGCCTGGGGCAGCAGCTGGGTGCCGGGTTCTGGCTGGGAGAGCAGAGCCAGGACTCCAATGGGAGAGGACGCTTACGGGTAACACGGGGGAGGAGGGTGTATTCCTACAAGCAGTGGGGCTCAGTGGGCGTAGCAAACAGGTCATGGAGGCCAGTGAGGGTCCTGGGAGCTCGGGGGTGAGGAAGGGAACGGTGACTCGCCTTGGGGGGGGGGGGCGGGGGGGGAGGGAAGGCTGGAGCCCTGGGTCCTGTCCTGAGGGTTTCAGGGCGGGGGTGGTAGGGGAGGCCCAGGCCCAGGGGAAGATCTCCATAGACAGTCAGCACTCTCCAGGGGTGTCCTCTCAGGCTGTGTCCTCTCAGGCTGTGGGCTCCACTGATTGGCCGGCACCGGGTGGGGTCATTATCCAGGGCAGCTGGGCCTGAGGGCAGCTGGGCTGGTGCTGCTGCTTTCCTGGGCCTGGAGCTGACACACAACTGAGGCCCAGATGCTGTCTCCAGGGGAAAGGTCAGGGGTCCAACCACATGACCATCCACATGCGAGGGAGGAAGGTCACCTGGGGCGAGGCCCACCTGCCATGGTCCATGGCTGGCACCTGGGCTTCGATGGGGCCCTCCTGTCCGGGCCTGCTCGTGCTCAGGGCCACTGCCTCCCACACCCACGCCGACCCCGGGGAAGCTGCAGGGAGGACAGCCCTGAGGTCGGTGCAGCTGCTGACGTCTCTGTGCCAACAAGCAGGCCTTTTCCTTCCAGAGGCAGCAGCCCAGCCAGGCCTCCCTGAACCTGGTGTTTTCAAACCCGCCTCGGCCCTGCCTTCGGGTCGCAGCAGCGGAGGGCACAGCTTAGTATCTCCTCTCACCGCAAGAGCCACGAGCGTGTGTTTTTATTGGGGCCGGGGGTGGGGGGGGGCAAATATATGAAAACAAATCCGTTCTGTTCTGCCTCCTCCCGTAACTTTGACAGAGGCCACTGGCGAAGACGGACCTGTATCTCTTACTCGTTTAAATTACACTAAAGGCAGATCTCAAAGGTTTTATTTCATGCTGTTCGCATCTATGCCATCTGCAAGCTCCCTTTTCCCATCTTCGACACGGTTTTCTTTAGGAGCCTATTTATCTACCCGTTGATTCTGTTCTTTTTCACTTTCTAACACAACTTTAGAGACAAAACTGAAGGCACCTTGCTTTCGGCGGCCCCAGAGACAAACTCTGAGGAATAATTCACGTAAAGACGATGAGTTAGGAGAGTCTAAGGGAGGAGGGTTATAGGCAGGCCATTAATAGTATCTAAAATAGAAGGCAGCAATTTTAAAATTTGAATTGAAATAGGAGCAGGGTGTATTTTAAGACCATTTATAGGTATTTATAATTTTATTTATTTTAATATATTTATTGATTTCAGAGAGGAAGGGAGAGGGAGAGATAGAAACATCAATGAGGAGAATCATTGATCGACTGCCTCCTCCCAGCCCCCCACTGGGCATGTGCCCTTGACCGGAATCGAACCCAGGACCCTTCAGTCCACAGGCCTATGCTCTATTCCCTGAGCCAAATCGGCTAGGGCGGTCTTCACAATCTTAATGAAAATATGTTTATCTACCCAGCAATGCCAATATTTATTAAATCATATAGTGTTCTCTTAGCGTCAACGGGTTGTACGGTCAGTGAGTAACAGAATTAGTGTGATCTTTCCTCAGGATGTGAAGACTGAGTCTTATCACATTCTTCCATCGCTGGAAGTGGATCTGTTCACCCCGGACAGGACGTTCCAAACAAGACACGGCTAAGGTAACGGGAAACTGGGCCATGAGTCCCCCAGGGACTCACCAGGTCGTCTTTTTTGTCTTGGGAAGAGGGAGAAAAAGGGAAATGCAGAATTAGTTCTTTTATTGTTGTTGTTGTTGTTGGCAAAATGGTAATTTCCCTATTTATTTTGTGCAACTATTAGTCTCTGAAATAAGAAATCACCCAAGATAACATAAGTAACTTTGTTAACCAGACTGTTTAAAAAAAAAAAAAAAAGCCTCCAAAATATTAGGGCTAAGTAAAAAAAGCCTCCAAAATATTAGGGCAAAGTAAATATTTTCCTTAAACTACTCAACTTAATTCAAGTTAACATCCCCACGGATTTATTTCTATCTCACGTTGACTGAAATCCATGCTCACTGTGGGAAATACTTTTCAACTTGGAATACGTTATGAGATGTGACAGAATAAAGAACAGCAGAGAAACACCGACAAGAATAAATGTGGGCCTACTTCTGTCTTCCTTTTTGCAGGGAGACGACATGCTCAGAAGTGGCCGCATTATTCCATGTCTGACGCGATTAGCTCTGCTCATGTACGGGGCATTTTATTTATTTATTTATTTATTTATTTATTTATTTATTTAAATACATTTTATTGATTTCTTACAGAGAGGAAGGGAGAGGGATAGAGAGCTAGAAACATCGACCAGCTGCCTCCTGCACACCCCCTACCGGGGATGTGCCCGCAACCAAGGTACATGCCCTTGACCGGAATCGAACCTGGGACCTTTCAGTCCTCAAGCCGAGGCTCTATCCACTGAGCCAAACCGGTTTCGGCGTACGGGGCATTTTAAATAGTTTCACCAAAAATGAGAGGTGTTTATGAGCTGCTCTTTTGAACATATTTTTATTTTAAAAGATAAAAATCTTGATTTCCAATTCAAATGATTCTTTCAATGTTAGAAGCATAAATGCATTCAATTCTATACTCTTTTGCCACCATCTATTCCATAGTCTCAGGAAATTTAAAAATGTTTATGAAGTCAAAGGAAGCCGACCAAACCTTTCATTTTTCCCAACAGTGTTAGCTTTCAGAAAACATTACTGATGTTGCAATGTGACCAAATGCTTCCATTGGTTAATGCAACACTTCCATCTTTAACCATTCCATCCCCAACAAAGCCAAACTAAGCAAACAAGCCACGTTAAAAGGTGTTGCTACGCCAAATAAAACCGAGACCACCATTATCATCGCCTAAAACCTTTCTAAAATCATTCACTCCTGATTTTTCTTTTCTCAGCTGGCTCCAAGACTTTAGCGATATTTCAATCTAATTTGTAGAATGCTGAAAAAAAAAAAAAAGTTTTCCTGAATATTCATTTCTCACCTGCTGCAGGCATCTAAATTCAATATACAAAATCAGGTCCCTGGCCTCTAACTGTCATTTTTCATTTGTTTTTCTTCTTTGTCCTGTGACTTTAATTAAGGAAACAGTACAATCCTCATTCTAACTGCTCAAGCCAGAAACCGTCACAGGCGTCGTTAATTCCTGTTGTTGCTCTGCCATTTGTGTGCAGTGAAGTCGGAATGAATGGAATTCTCCTAAAAAAGAAACTCCATTTCTGTTTCCTCTCCACCGTTCCATCCTAACGGCCCATGGGAGCCAGCCCGGGTCCCTAACAAGCTGTCGGGCCACGTCACCCCTGGCAGGCCACGTGCCTGCGCACCTTCCTGGGAGATGTCTGCTCCACTCCCCCCCCCCCAACCCCTACCCCCACCCCACCCCCACGCTTAGGCAATGGGCACACATCGTAGGGGCCGGGGGCAGTCACTGCCCGGGCAGGCGAGCCTCTTCACTGAGGTGCTGGCAGGACCGTCCCCCAGGCCCTAAGGTCAGCTGGAGCTTAACTGAGTTCACTAAAGGGACGTTGGCTGAGCACCGACTGAATGCCCCATCATATCAGTCATAAGAGGGACATCCACTGAGCACCGACTGAATGCCCCATCATATCAGTCATTAAAGGGAAGTCCACTGAGCACCGACTGAATGCCCCATCATATCAGTCATTAAAGGGACGTCCACTGAGCACCAACTGAATGCCAATCATATCAGTCATTAAAGGGACGTTCGCTGAGCACCGACTGAATGCCCAATCATATCAGTCATTAAAGGGACGTCCACTGAGCACCGACTGAATGCCCCATCATATCAGTCATTAAAGGGACGTTCGCTGAGCACCGACTGAATGCCCAATCATATCAGTCATTAAAGGGACGTCCACTGAGCACCGACTGAATGCCCCATCATATCAGTCATTAAAGGGACGTTCGCTGAGCACCGACTGAATGCCAATCATATCAGTTATTAAAGGGAAGTCCACTGAGCACCGACTGAATGCCCCATCATATCAGTCATTAAAGGGAAGTCCACTGAGCACCGACTGAATGCCCCATCATATCAGTCATTAAAGGGACGTCCACTGAGCACCGACTGAATGCCCCATCATATCAGTCATTAAAGGGAAGTCCACTGAGCACCGACTGAATGCCCCATCATATCAGTCATTAAAGGGACATCCACTGAGCACCGACTGAATGCCCCATCATATCAGTCATTAAAGGGACGTTCGCTGAGCACCGACTGAATGCCAATCATATCAGTTATTAAAGGGAAGTCCACTGAGCACCGACTGAATGCCCCATCATATCAGTCATTAAAGGGAAGTCCACTGAGCACCGACTGAATGCCCCATCATATCAGTCATTAAAGGGACGTCCACTGAGCACCGACTGAATGCCAATCATATCAGTTATTAAAGGGACGTCCACTGAGCACCGACTGAATGCCCCATCATATCAGTCATTAAAGGGACGTCCACTGAGCACCGACTGAATGCCAATCATATCAGTTATTAAAGGGAAGTCCACTGAGCACCGACTGAATGCCCCATCATATCAGTCATTAAAGGGAAGTCCACTGAGCACCGACTGAATGCCCCATCATATCAGTCATTAAAGGGACGTCCACTGAGCACCGACTGAATGCCAATCATATCAGTTATTAAAGGGACGTTCGCTGAGCACCGACTGAATGCCCCATCATATCAGTCATTAAAGGGACGTCCACTGAGCACCGACTGAATGCCCCATCATATCAGTCATTAAAGGGACGTCCACTGAGCACCGACTGAATGCCCCATCATATCAGTCATTAAAGGGACGTTCGCTGAGCACCGACTGAATGCCAATCATATCAGTTATTAAAGGGAAGTCCACTGAGCACCGACTGAATGCCCCATCATATCAGTCATTAAAGGGACGTCCGCTGAGCACCGACTGAATGCCCCATCATATCAGTCATTAAAGGGAAGTCCACTGAGCACCGACTGAATGCCCCATCATATCAGTTATTAAAGGGAAGTCCACTGAGCACCGACTGAATGCCCCATCATATCAGTCATTAGAGAGAAGTCCACTGAGCACCGACTGAATGCCCCATCATATCAGTCATTAAAGGGAAGTCCACTGAGCACCGACTGAATGCCCCATCATATCAGTCATTAAAGGGAAGTCCACTGAGCACCGACTGAATGCCCCATCCTATCAGTCATTAAAGGGACATCCACTGAGCACCGACTGAATGCCAATCATATCAGTCATTAAAGGGACGTTCGCTGAGCACCGACTGAATGCCCCATCATATCAGTCATTAAAGGGACCTTCGCTGAGCACCGACTGAATGCCCAATCATTAAAGGGACCTTCGCTGAGCAACAACTCAATGCCCAATCATATCAGTCATTAAAGGGACGTTGGCTGAGCACCGACTGAATGCCCAGTCACATCAGTCATTAAAGGGACATTCACTGAGCACCGACTGAATGCCCAATCATATCAGTCATTAAAGGGACGTCCACTGAGCACAGACTGAATGCCCAATCATATCAGTCATTAGGGAGAGGAGAGCAGTCGACATCCTCCCTTGCGTCTGCCAGCGTGTTAAGAGCTTCGTTAATGACAAGGTCAGGTGTGGAAGAAACACCGAGAAGGCGGAACTGTGGACCTTTCGTTTATTTTTTAAAATATATTTTTATTGATTCCGAGAGGAAAGGAGGGGGAGAGATAGAAATATCAATGATGAGAGAGAATCACTGATCGGCTGCCTCCTGCACGCCCCCTCCTGGGGATGGAGCCCACAACCCGGGCCTGTGCTCTGACCGTGAATGGAACCGTGACCTCCTGGTTCACAGTCGATGCCCAACCACTGAGCCACACCAGCCCGGCTGGATCTTCAGTTTGGACATGGTCCCGTGAACAGACTGGAGCGCTGTCAGCAGAGGCGCAGGGAGAGGAAGAAGCGTGCCTCCTTCCACAGGCAGGCGGTCGGTGGATGGGACTGGAACGCCGATGCTCAGGAAAGGCTGTTTCGTAAGAAATCTTGGTGTAAGGAAGGCCTGGCCGAGAAGGCCCTGGTGCCAGGCTATGAAGATTAGAGTTCCCTGATGGTAACAAGGGTCCGACCTAACAGGGAAGCGGTGCAATAAGACACGTGTTTGAGGAAGATCACGCAGCAGGCAGGTCACGCAGCAGGCAGGTCACGCAGCAGACGTGGTTCTGCAGAGACCGTGGCAGAGGAGAGACCAGCCCCTGCTCCTGAGAGCGTGTCTGTCACACGGTGATGCAAACAGAACGAGGCTCAGGCTTCCGCACTTGTGAGCGGTGCACCCCGAACGGTGCCGGGGTGTGCGGGGGAGCGGGCAATGCTGTGGTAAGAGAGCCAGACCAGCCCGCCGGCCGCTGGCTTGCTCGGAGAGGTCAGGCTGACCCAGAGCTCCCAGCGCCTGTTCCCGCTCCTCTGCACTCCGCGCCCCTCCCCGCAGCGCTCAGGACAGGGAAGAAGTGACAGAGGGCGAGGCCTGATGAACTATTTCAGAATTAATACCGGTTTCAAGTTACTGATTTAACCACACATCCAACCTAGTTCTTTCCTCCCCGTCTGACATGAAGCTTTTAGCAGTTTGGAAACTGTCACCAGCAGGACGTTTTCCTAATTAGGTGAAGTAGGAGAACAATGATCGAGTCATTCACTCTTTCCGCTAAAATCGGTGGAAAGCACGTCGCTTCTGTGAAACGTTATGATGTTTTCAGGGCGAACAGGTGAAGGCAAAGTCTCCGTTCTTTTTGAACATGAACTCTTCACGCATCCTGACCTCCCAAATGGTGTATTTTGTGGAAAACACAGCCAAGCCATCGAGATGAATCCAGAGTAGGGACAACTGGTCACAGGTTAAAAAGCTACTTGCCTTAATGAAGAGTGTATGGCGGAGTGAATTCACACCAGGGTAGAGAAATGTTTGTGATGCCGTGGGAGTTAACCAAACAATAGCTGTGACCAGAAAAAGAGATGACAATCTTAGCAATGTTCGGAGGAATGGTGAAGCAAGGAGAAAGACCGAGGGAACCTGAGCAAAACAAGAGAGAGAGCCCGGGGAGAAAGAGCATTTCTCCAACTAGTTACTAATCAAAAGTTCTGGGGTTTACTTTGGACCAAATAGGTAACATGCACATTCGTAACCAATCACTGGGGGTATGCAATCACTGACAGACCAATCAGAGTGGATTCTTAGAGACTCAGATACGGTCTATTCTCCAATCACACGGCTACTATCCTATCTAATAAAGACAGAATATGCAAATTGACCGTCACTCCGCGACAAATATGCCGGTGCCCACAGCCAATAAGGAGGGAATATGCAAATTGATGTGACAAAGATGTTGGCAGCCGGGCTGGGAAGCTTGCATTGTCGCCATGGCCGCTCCAGGCCTCTGGGCAGAGTGCGCGCAGGCGCAGAGCAGATGGGGTGGGGCGGGATGCCTGCTATGTGGGGGGGGGGGGGGGGGGGGGACGGTGGAGAGAGCTACAGGAAGGCGGCTCCGGCCAGAGTGAAGGCGGAAGGTGGCAGCCAGAGCGAAGGCCCGGGTCCCAGGTGACGGAGGGAAGCCGGTGCCAGCAACCAGGGGAAGGAAGGCCTATTCTTGCACGAATCTTCGTGCATCGGGCCTCTAGTATATGATGAAAGGTGAGGTCCACCAAGGAAAATCTGACCTATTAATGAACACAGTGGTAGGAAAATTAACAAATAAGCACTACTTATACATCATATGAACTTAGAAAGATATAAATGAGATAATTCATACATAGCAGTAATCACACTACCTGGTAGATAAAAAATAGATCTTAGATATTCATAATAATTATTCCTTCGTCTGTTGGATGGCTTAAAAGTTCTATACTTTCATATTATAAAGAAAAGTATAATACAAATTTTTGTACATAAATTTTTGTGATCATCTCAAATCATTCCTTCATTGTGACTTCCTCGAAGTGAAACAGCGAGGTCAAAATGTATTTGATCTTTTGAATATTTCATAGACACTTTTAAAGTTGTGTCCTAGAAAGAGATACCTAAAAGACTTGTAGCAATAGCAGACGGTAATGATAATTTTAACCAGCCTTAAGAGCAATGATCTTTTTTTATACTTTTGACAATTGGACTATCAACAATTTGTCTCTTTTTCTGAAATGTACACTTCCTGAACTGCAAGTGTTTGATTTATTCAATACTTATTTTATAGTTGTCACTTTCCTTGTAGTGTGCTTTTTCATTTTTAGAGTATTTTATGAGCTTTTTTAGATTTTGATGTAAATATCATGTCTCAGGACCTTTGAACTTCATATTCCCTCAGCCTTCACCGCCCTTCTCCCAGATAACCACACTCACTCACTCTTGGATTAGGAAAAGGTTGGTTTTCCCTTCGTCAGATTTATAGTATACTAGTGGCCCGGTGCACGAAATTCGTATACAGGGGGAGGGGGTGTCCCTCAGCCCGGCCTGCACCCTCTCCAACCTGGGACCCCAAGGGCCTAAACTGGCAGTCGGACATCCCCCTCACAATCCAGGACCACTGGCTCCTAACTGCTCACCTGCCTGCCTGCCTGATTGCCCCTAACCACTCTGCCTGCCGGCCTGCTTGCCCCCAGCTGCCCCCCCCCCCCCCCCCCCGCTGGCCTTCTCACCACCAACTGCCCCTCCTTCCCGGCCTGATCGCCCCCAACTGCCCCCCCACCAGCCTGCTCACCCCCAACTGCCCCCCCCCCGACAGCCTGATTGCCCCCAACTGCCCTCCCCTTCTGGCCTGATCACTCCTAACCACCTCTGCCTTGGCCCTGTCACCACGGCTTTGTCTGGAAGGACGTCCAGAAGGTCTCCAGGTCTAATTAGCATATTACCCTTTCATTAGTATAGATTCTACCCACCAAATGTGAAAGCGGCTAGCTCGCACATGAAGAACCAGCACAGAGGCAGCTAAGTCACTGCCAAAGGTGTCAAAGAATTTAACTTAATTAACGGCTATATGTGTCCAATGTTTTACAGATTTAAGGAGTTTTCACTTTTTAAATTAAACACCTACTTAGTTTATCTTCTAACACTAGGACTATCTCTAAAACATGAAAATAAGGATTTTAGTACCAAGTACTTTAGAAACAGAATTTTGTCCCAATATCCTCCATGTTTTAAACACCTTCCTTCTGCCCTTCCTATCTTCCTCCCTCCGCCTTTCCTTCCTTCCTTCCTTCCTTCCTTCTTCCTTCCTCCCTCATCTCAAAAGACAAAAATTACAAATCCCAGTTCTTTACTGTAGTATTTTAATAAATTAGAACATATTCGGATGATTAAGTAAAGTACCTATAAAACACTATGCGAAAAGCAGCACGCACCATTTGAAAGACTTTATGTTACTATCGAAAGCTCTAAAACAATGCGAACAGCTTTCAGTTTTTGTGGAAAGAGAGCATCCATTCAATACGGGCTCGGTGGAGACAGCCACGCCACACAGGCCAAACACATGAAGGAGATCAGGAATCTGCCCTGATGAAAATGTGGCTAAAAAGCACCCACTCACTTGGATTATAGAAAAAGCCATTAGTTTAATTTTTCCGGTTCGGTGGAGTTTAAACCTATTCATGTGAATATCCCAGAAATATGTAGTATATGTAAAGACGACTTTCAGTGAGCCACAATTCAGTGTTCCAATTTCCCCCAGTCAAGGCGGGGGGTGGGGCGGGGAGTTTGACTAATCCCTGTCTCTATTATAAATTAATTGCAGTATTAGCATAATTACAGGGTGCAATTAACTTGCATTATGCAAACACTGTCCAATAAGCGCGGGAATGCCTTCTGCATCCGTATAATTCAACACAAAATGTGTACCGATGCATCTGCTGTGAACCAGACAGTCATCTTACGGATGAGGCACTAGTCTTAGAGAGGCTACCAGTAATGTGCCTGGCGACCGGCTGTTTCATGGCCTTTTCCAGCAAGGAACCCTTCTCGGTCCTAAGGCTCTGCAAGTCACCTTCATGTTGCTCTTCGGCCAACGATGAGGATCCTGCCCTAAACTGCAGTTCTTTTGCCCAACGGTACTTTCGCCTGACGGCATACGTTTCATTCCCCGTTTAATTAATTGAGTGCACAGGTTCCTCATGCCTTTCTGCCAACACCAGCAGCTCCGCACCCCCAGCCCCCAAATCCCATAAAACACCGTGGGCTGCTCTGCAGACCTGGCTTCTCCCCTCCTTCCCGGGGTGATGCCGGGCTGCGGGGGATCCAGCACCAGCTCCAAC
This sequence comes from Cnephaeus nilssonii, assembly GCF_951640355.1. Classification (NCBI taxonomy): domain Eukaryota; kingdom Metazoa; phylum Chordata; class Mammalia; order Chiroptera; family Vespertilionidae; genus Cnephaeus; species Cnephaeus nilssonii. The sequence continues at coordinate 1,813,717 of NC_137081.1, read as the reverse complement.
GCTGAGCAAGGAGAGCACTGCGGCCCTGACCCTCGGGTCCACTCAGGAACGGAAACGGGCGCTGAGCTACAAAAGGAAAGCCCATCGCCGTCTTTCCCCAAAATTTGTAGAAGGGAGCAGCCTCTTTCCGCTGGCACTGATGGACTGCAGGATTAAGAGCCCGCTGGTCATTCTGTCCTCAGGTTTCCTGCCTCAAAATGAATCCAACTCTGAAAACGGAGCGATGAGAAACGCAGACCCGAGGGATGGATGCAGCCGTGCCTGAAGCTCACTCTAGAATTTCAATGATGATGCCCGACATACATTTTGTTTTGTTCAACTAAGTTTTGATTTTTTTTTTTTTTTGGCCAAGTACAACCAAAAAATGTCACTCTCCAATGCCTTTCAAAATTATCTTTCGTCCTTAGACTCCTTATTGAATATGTTCTATACTCACGTAAAAGCTACATTTCATTGAACTTTAGGTTACTTTCTCTAAATTGAGCTAACAGTTCAAAATAACAGTGGGCCAAAATGATTGACTGGTATATTGGGGGGAAAAAAAGTTGACATGGGAGTCCAGATGAGCATTCAGTGGATTTTTCAGAATTAGGAAAGCAGAACGTACATACATTGAAATGGTTGTGTTTTCTTAAGAAATGATATAGCAGAGCCTTTCATCAAATTGAGGTTGGAGTATTATAGTACTCACATCCCTTCTGTTGAATGCCGGGAACCAATTCCAACATGTCCTAATTACAAGAGTTTCATCAAGAGGTTGGTGAAGCTTGGGTGGCTCAACAAGGGCTGAGCCACATATGTAGTTTACTTGTTGGAACAGCTAAAAAGCATCTCCCCCAAACCTGAATAGGATTGCTTGCTGTCAGACAGCTCAGGGCATCTTAATCTGCAGGTTATTGCCTCCTGTTGGCCAAACACCTGAACAGCTGTAGGCTCTTCCCCAATCTGACAATGCTTCTGTACCCTACCCTTTGAAGTGTATTATCTCCACCTTGCCTTAGGACAAATTGTGTTAATAAAAAGCACAGGGTCCTGAGTTAAGGAGGTAGTCTTTAGCTCCTTTAGCTGAAGCACCTCTGACCCTCAATGCCTTTCAAAATTATCTTTCGTCCTTGGACTCCTTATTGAATCTACACGCAGCTCCTTTCTCCAGATTGCTGAACCCCTCGTAATGCTGGGACAAGAATCCCGGCAGTTGAAGGCTTTATAAATGTAATTGGTTTAAACAACTACAAATCAAGTGGACATGAACACTTTATAAACTTGCTAAGTGACAGGTGACGTGGAGCATTTACTAATTTAAAAATTACACAAGATAAATAATGTCTCTGCATTCCTGATGAGTTAATGTTATGTTTTACATAAAAGCAAATAAAAAACTGGTCAGCAACTGAATAGAATTATTTTAACCTGACTCTACTCTGATAAGGTACTTTCTTATTCTTTGGAAGCTTTTCAATAGAATAGCTTAGTTACAATAGCTAAGTAACACGTTTGTGCCTTACTAACTGGTTACAGAAGCTTCTAGAGCAATTATTTACCTTGGCACCTGGACCTTTTATAGCTTCCACTCCCTGATCAATACTCAATATCTACCTACCACTTAGTATAAGAACGGCCTGTCACACATGCCGGGGTTGTGGGCTCGATCCCCAGTAGGGGGCGTGCAGGAGGCAGCTGATCAATGATTCTCTCTCAGCATTGCGGTTTCTATCTCTCTCTCCCTCTCTCCTTTCCTCTCTGAAATCAATAAAAATATATTTTTTTAAAAAAACGGCCTATCAAAAATAAAGAACTATCAGTGTTCTAGGACTGAAAAAATAAGCTAAACTTGATAAGAGACTTAGGGATGTATCAGACACCTGTCTGCCGTCTCACGGTTCCGTTCTGAAGGCGAAGGGCTCAGACCTCTCCAGGCACCCACACGTCCTCCCCAGGTAAGCTCGGCTCCGTAGCTCGTTTCTCCTGGCTGCTCCCCGATCACAATTACGGCCACTTCCCTCCTTTCTTCACAGACTCGAATAGAACACGCTGTCTGATGGGCACTGCTCCCCAGCGTGACCTTCTCTGCCATCTGCCTCTCCACGTCCCCCTCTTAGACCGGGGCCACATCTCAAACAGAATCCAATAAACCATAATTACTGAAGAAAGGGTCATGAATTATACATGTGAGCTTGAATCTTCCCTTCTCCCATCCCCACAGGAGAGAGTCTGAGCTATCAAATGACTGCATCCGAACTGCACCACCTGTGAGCGTCCATCCCCCGGCTGTAGACCCTCCCCGGGCGCCTCCCCTCACTGTCCGGCCGGAGGGAGCTGTCTCTGCCGGACAGACGCCAAAGCCGTGTCTCTCTCTCTCTCTCTCTCTCTCTCTCTCTCTCTCTCTCTCTCTCGGTGACCCGGATGAAAGAAGGTCATTTCCTTCCGTGACCCCCGGCGGGTTGGCCTGGCATGGCAGCCGCCACTGCTCACGGGCTCATTGCACTAAAAACCGGGGAAGGCCATCACCGAGGCCCGGCCTGATCTCATCGGGGATTAGATATCACATCGGCCGGCCCGGAGGGGGAGCTGCCCCCCCCCCCCCCCCCCCGTCACCCCGAGGCCACAGACCATCCTCCCCGCCCGCCCCGGGCTCTTCCAAGGAGTCCGTCTGCTCAGGCGGAGCTGGCCTTGCAGCCGCAGGCATCGCTCCGGGAAAAGTGACATTTACCGCCAGGTCTCCCTTCCCACAGGGACCTCAGAGCGCACATCACAGGAGGACTCAACACTGAGCCCGCAGAGGAGCGGCCTGTGACCCCCAAGGGCATCTACCTCCCGCCGCGGGGTCAGGAGCCTCTCCCGAGGCCGGGATGGCGCTGGGGAGGCGATGTCAGCCCGGCCTCTCCTCCTCCCTCTCCTCCTCCGGGCGCCTGGCCGCCCATGGGCACAGCCCGGCCTCTGCCGTCCACCCGGGAGCCGCCCACTCGGGGTCCCTCCACCCAGGGGACCCTCCACCCGGGGGACCCCCCACCCCGAGGACCCTCCACCCGGGAGTCCCCCACCCGGAGCCCCGCACCCAGGAGCCCCCTGCCCGGAGGACCCTCCACCCAGGGGACCCTCCACCCGGGAGCCCCCCACCCGGGAGCCCCCCACCCGGAGCCCCCGGAGCCAGTGCAGCCAGCCTCCCGGGCACAAGGCCTCAGGCACAGGGAGCGAAGGTGGGGTTCCCAGAGCACCCTGTTTCGCCGGAGCCTTTTCAGCAGAAAAAGGGAAGCGAACAGAACAAAAGCCTCCTTCCCGGGAGGGAGGGGGCAGGCCCGCTGGCTGCCGGGTGAACCGCCTCCTCCCACACCCAGGGGCTGCTGGGAGCTGGGCACACCCCGGGGCTGCTGGGAGCTGGTCACACCCCGGGGCTGCTGGGAGCTGGTCACACCCCGGGGCTGCTGGGAGCTGGTCACACCCCGGGGCTGCTGGGAGCTGGTCACACCCCGGGGCTGCTGGGAGCTGGTCACACCCAGGGGCTGCTGGGAGCTGGTCACACCCAGGGGCTGCTGGGAGCTGGTCACACCCAGGGGCTGCTGGGAGCTGGTCACACCCAGGGGCTGCTGGGAGCTGGTCACACCCAGGGGCTGCTGGGAGCTGGTCACACCCACGGGCTGCTGGGAGCTGGTCACACCCACGGGCTGCTGGGAGCTGGTCACACCCACGGGCTGCTGGGAGCTGGTCACATGGGGGACGGGGTGGGGGGGCTCTTCCCTGTCTCCCCGCACCTCCTGTAGTCCCTCACCTTCCCGTGGACCCAGAGAGAGGGAGGGAGGGAGTGAGGGAGGGAGGGAGGGAGGGAGGGAAGGAGGGGGAGACGGAGAGACGCATCGATTGGCTGCCTCCCCAACACGCCCCAACTAGGTCTGGGGTTTGAGCCCGCAAACAAGGTACCTGCCTTTGACCAGAATCGAACCCAGGACCCTTCAGTCCGCAGACTCGCGCTCTATCCACTGAGCCACCCCGGCCAGGCCTCCTCCGCACTTCCATTCGCACCGTGGACCTCAGTGGGAGCCCGCTGGGTGGGTGCCCTGGGGATGCAGGCGGAGCGTGTAAGCCAGCACCATCCCCTCCACTAACGGAGCCGGGCCCTCACACGGAAGCCAACGGGCTCCCCATTATTGAGCCCCGTGAGCAGGGGCCTGGGAGGGAATGGCTGGGCTGTGTACGGGGACTGAGCGGCCTGAGCGGCGGGGAGGCCGGGCTCTGAGGGAGACAGACGGCGGGCGGAGAGCACCCGAGGCCCCGCGGGCCTGAGAGCCGGGGATCCCCCTGTGAAGGCCGGGGATCCCCCTGTGAAGCCGGGGATCCCCCTGTGAAGCCGGGGACCCCCCTGTGAAGCCGGGGACCCCCCTGTGAAGGCGGGGATCCGCCTGTGAAGGCCGGGGATCCGCCTGTGAAGGCCGGGGATCCGCCTGTGAAGGCCGGGGATCCCCCTGTGAAGCCGGGGATCCGCCTGTGAAGCCGGGGATCCCCCTGTGAAGCCGGGGATCCGCCTGTGAAGGCCGGGGATCCCCCTGTGAAGCCGGGGATCCCCCTGTGAAGCCGGGGATCCCCCTGTGAAGCCGGGGATCCGCCTGTGAAGGCCGGGGATCCCCCTGTGAAGCCGGGGATCCCCCTGTGAAGCCGGGGATCCCCCTGTGAAGCCGGGGATCCGCCTGTGAAGGCCGGGGATCCCCCTGTGAAGCCGGGGATCCCCCTGTGAAGCCGGGGATCCCCCTGTGAAGGCCGGGGATCCCCCTGTGAAGCCGGGGATCCGCCTGTGAAGGCCGGGGATCCCCCTGTGAAGCCGGGGATCCCCCTGTGAAGCCGGGGATCCCCCTGTGAAGGCCGGGGATCCGCCTGTGAAGGCGGGGATCCCCCTGTGAAGCCGGGGATCCCCCTGTGAAGGCCGGGGATCCGCCTGTGAAGGCGGGGATCCCCCTGTGAAGCCGGGGATCCCCCTGTGAAGGCCGGGGATCCGCCTGTGAAGGCGGGGATCCCCCTGTGAAGGCCGGGGATCCCCCTGTGAAGGCCGGGGATCCGCCTGTGAAGGGCGGGGATCCCCCTGTGAAGGCCGGGGATCCGCCTGTGAAGGGCGGGGATCCCCCTGTGAAGCCGGGGATCCCCCTGTGAAGCCGGGGATCCCCCTGTGAAGGCCGGGGATCCGCCTGTGAAGGCGGGGATCCGCCTGTGAAGGCTGGGGATCCCCCTGTGAAGCCGGGGATCCCCCTGTGAAGGCCGGGGATCCCCCTGTGAAGGCGGGGATCCGCCTGTGAAGGCTGGGGATCCCCCTGTGAAGCCGGGGATCCCCCTGTGAAGGCCGGGGATCCGCCTGTGAAGCCGGGGATCCCCCTGTGAAGGCCGGGGATCCGCCTGTGAAGGCGGGGATCCCCCTGTGAAGGCGGGGATCCCCCTGTGAAGGCCGGGGATCCCCCTGTGAAGGCGGGGATCCCCCTGTGAAGGCCGGGGATCCCCCTGTGAAGGCGGGGATCCCCCTGTGAAGGCGGGGATCCCCCTGTGAAGGCCGGGGATCCGCCTGTGAAGGCGGGGATCCCCCTGTGAAGCCGGGGATCCCCCTGTGAAGGCCGGGGATCCGCCTGTGAAGGCCGGGGATCCCCCTGTGAAGGCGGCAGCAGGGGGGCTGGGAGGGTGAACGGACACACGCTATGAAATCCAGCCTCTCACAGGCGGGTGGGGGGTGAGGCGGGGCCTGTCAGCCCCAGGGGTCCCCCAAAGCCCCACCTCCCTCTGCCCCCTCCTCCTGCTGCCCACGCCCTGGGACAGCCTGGCCAGTCCCCGGGACATCAGCTCCCCTCCAGCTCCTCAGCGTCCAGCACCGCCCCTCACCACCCTGTCCCCGGTGTCCCCAAGGGCCCGGAACGTGCTCTCCCCTCTCCACCCCACCGCACGCATGGCTACCCTTCGCCCTGAAAACCGGCCGGCTCTCCTGGCCTCCCGTTTGCCAGCCCCCGCTCCAGCGGCACCCGGAGCTCAGAGATGCACATCGTACTGCCTGCCCAGCGTTTATCGGCAGCTTCTCTTTTCCTCGTCTATTTCTTTCACTAAACGAGAAGCCAGCTCGCACCTTCCTTCTCCGCTACTAAAACCACAGTTTCCCAGTCCAGCTGTCTGTCAGGCTGTAACATGAACGCGTGTCGGGGTGCTGTGCATTCCTAATGTAAAACTTTGAAGTCAGACGTCGGCATCGGTGTTTCTTAAAAACAACCAGAGAGAAAGAGGCCAGGGCCGTCGTCGGTGAAGAAATGACTGAGTGATTGTCAGGAAGGAAGACACCCACTCCTCATCAAGTATGTTTGCCGAGCACAATGTGTCTCAAACGCTGTGCGTTACACTTAGCTGTCGCCATCCATTTGGGGTCCCGGTGTCTAACTGTCAGCTGCTCGGCATTATCCGGCGCGGTGACATTTCAGGACGGCGAAGAGCTTTCAGCTGCTCATTTGTTAGGAACGTAACTGTGTCGAGGTTTCTGCCACCACAAAATAAAGCAGGATTGTCTCCGTATGAGAGCCACACTCCCATGACCTGGAGCACTGTTACGAGAGTGAGAAATTTTGTTCAAATCAATCACACAGCGTTTCAGGGATGCACATGTTTATATTCATACTAGAGGCCCGGTGCACGAATTCATGCATGGGTGGGGTCCAGCCAGCCACGATTCGGGGGATTGGTGGGCCAGCCACGCCCCCAATTAGGGGGAGCCATAGGGGCAGGGCCAGCTGGTGGGAGGGGCCTGGGCTATTGGCCAGCCAGCCCAGCCCCCTGGTTGAATGCCCCATCGAACTCCCGGTCAAACTCCAGGTTGAAAGGACAATTTGCATATTAGGCTTTTATTATATAGGAAATGTTAGTTAATGGTATACACCTACAAAACTAAGAAGACCATAATTCACCAATGATATGTATATTTAGTAAAATAACTACTGTGGTTCACTTTAAATAGAAAATAAAATTTCCACTTACTATTTAAGAGAAAGGTTTAGCAATGATTTTATTTATTACACGGAACAAATTTCTAAAGGCTCTGTGATTATGACTAAATTGTTCTTGCAAATATCATTTCGAAATTCTCTGTGACATTGCCTTTTTCTTTAAACGTTAGTTTAACTTTTTTAAAGTGGTTGTTTACATTTATTTGAATATTCCTACAATAACTAAAGTTATTAATTAAAATTATTGCTTTAACAACTATGTGTTTAAAAACAGGGGCATTATCAGTATGATAAGATTCCACAAATGGATACAGAAAAATATACTTTTCAAATAATATCTTAATAGTGTTCAAAATGCCACAGAGCTGTACACTAAGCCCCACAGGAGTAAATGTATTCTAAAGGCACGTTTTTTAAAATGTCATCACTGAAAGCAACTTATTGCTGCTACTTGACCTAGAAAATTATTCATCTGAATCCATGACAAGTCTTCATCCTCTTTTCTATCCTCTCTTAGCAGGGGGGGGGGGGGCGGGGGGGGGGTCTGGTGTCCGAGTGGCTCACAAGTCATAGAGATGTGTTCCCAGAAGTCCCCAGGCTGGCTAACCTTCTGTGCGATTTTGGGTGCGGGTACGTGTATTTTGATGGTATTCTCAAAAGGACCTATGACCCTAAAATGTGAAAAATCCATGCTTGGATTCCAGGTCAGGGCACAGGCTGCTTTTCGGGCTCCCTCCCCAGTGGGGGGCGTGCAGGAGGCAGCCGATCCATGGTTCCCTCTCATCACTGATGTTTCCATCTCTCTCTCCCTCTCCCTTCCCCTCTGAAATCAATAAAAATACATATTTTTTAAAAATAAAGCCAAGTGCACTGAAGCGTATCCAGATGGACTTCTTCCCAGGGCTGGCTCCGTCCAAAGCTGATCTCACGCCTTCGTTTCCATCCCACAGCTGCATTCCTCCAGGAAGCGTCTGTGGGACAAGCCCAATCGCTGACTCCTCTTGGCCTTGAAACTGAGAGCCGCTGCCCTGGCCGGTGTGGCTCAGTGGACAGAGCGTCACCCTTGGACTGAAAGGTCCCGGGTCAATTCCGGTCACCGTACTGGTCGATTCGGTAGCGTGGTTGCGGGCACATCCCCAGTAGGAGGCGTGCAGGAGGCAGCTGATGGATGTTTCGAACTCTCTATCCCTCTCTCTTCCTTTCTGTAAAAAATCAATAAAATATATTTTAAAAAAACAAAAACTGATAGCCGTGCCCGCGCGCACTAGCACACCAGCAACGGGGCGTGAAAGGCCTGGGAGAGATTTTACTCTGTTTCTGACGTCACATTAAATAAAGGTCTGAAAACAGTGACAACAGTGCCATGGTAAGAGCCACCGACACGGAATCCCTCGGGCTTCCCGTCACGGGTCTACGCGGCCCTGTGAGGGGGGCGGGGGGTCCGGGTCCTGCCTCCCCGCCCAGGGCCCAGGCCCCCAGCAGTGCCCCCTGCTCCTGCAGCAGGACTCTCACCGGCCAGCTAAGGAGCTGGCAGAACCAGCGCAAACACAAAGCATGAGCAGCTTTGGCCAAACCCAGAGGGACTGGGCAGTTGGGGAAGGAAGGGGGGAAGGAGGGAAGGAGGAGGGAGAAAGGAAAGGAGAGGAAACAGTACTTTTATCGTGTAAATAAAACCATTAAAAGACCTGTTTTTAATACACTGGGCATTTCTCAGGTTCACAGGGTGCGAGAGCCCTTTCCTCACTGAATTTTAAACGCCATGTTCTATTTGCACTCCTGGGGGGTCTTGTTTGTTTTCAGGTTGTTGTTTTATTAAAGAAGTACCTGCCTATTTCATTTTTGGTCACCGGCCTCCTTACATAGTTTTTTATCCTATCTTATTTTGGGGGGGAAGCCGGGGGGGTCCCTCAAGACTCCTTTATCAGAGAGTTTTCTTATTGGAGAACTCCCGAGTCACGGGATGTTAGTTCTCATGCATCTTTTTTAACTTCCACTCATTTGTTCTAGAATGAGAGGGAAGATTTACAATTAAAGTAACACGTCTGTTTGCTTTTTAATGGCATTAAAGCGCACAGAACATGAAGCGTACCCGCTCGGCCCTCCTATAGGGCGCAGGGCAGTGCTGCGTCCCTCCCAGGGCCCTGCAGGCGGCCTCCTGACTGTCCATCTCTCAGGCCTGAGCCCGCCCCTCCCGCAGCACCCTCCCCGCCGCCAGCACCCCGCCCTGCGGGCCCCAGGAAAAGCATGAGCTTGGAACAGAATGAACTCCTGGAGGAAGTAATGAACTTCCTAAAGCGCGTTTTGGATTTCTTCAACGTATTCACTGTACAGAGGTCTCTCCTCACACATGTGCTGGTCGTTGACAATCGCTCTTCATGATTAGGACAAAAACATGTCGGCGTTTTCCGGACTCGCGGCACCTGCGCCCTGAAACTGCACGTTAAAAGCACGGCCATGTGGTTGGCCCACTTCCTTTTCAGGGTGGTCAGGGAGCGGTGTTCTGAGGCAGGGCACTAATTCCAACAGCGTATGCAGCTGGAGGCTGGGAGAGCCACAGAGGGAGAAGAACGCTGATGTGAGAGAGCCTACGAGGCAGGAGCACACACAGGGGCTCAGACTGTCCATGCCTGCCCCGGGTCCGCCCGCCAGGGGTGAGACCTGGCTGTCACTCACCAGTCGTGTGCATTTGGATGAGTTACGAAACTTGAATTTCATCAGCCACAAAAGCCACATAATAATCTCCACGAGCAAAGGAACGCAGTCAAGGTAAAATAAGAAACTAAACGTAAATTCCTTCACATTGTGCCTGGTGCGCAGTAAGCCCTCACCATGTGAGGTATTGTTCCTGGTTTTCTGGCCTCCACTCCTTATCCATGAAACCCAACAGCAGTACCTCCTGCCCCTGGATCAGCTGTGCTGGGAATCGGGAGCAACGATGCCTATTAAGTGCTTCCTCCTGTATAATAAAAGCCCAGCGATGGAACGGCAGAACGACCAGAACGACCGGTAGACCAGTCGCTATGGCGCGCACTGACCACCAGGGGGGCAGACGCTCAATGCAGGAGCTGCACCCCCACCCCCCGGTGGTCAGTGCACTCCCACAGCGGCCGATCCCTGCAGGCCACACCCCCTCACCGGTGCATGAATCCCGTGCACTGGGCCTCTAGTAAACGATACAGAGCATGCATCCCACAAAGGGAAAACATTCTTTAAACCTGTGATTTAGCTAAGACTCACTATGGATGTTGAAGGCTATTGTGCCCCGGAAACTCTGTTCTTGTTGTTGTTTTAAGGCTGTCCACTGTCCTCATGAAAATTCGTGTGCAGTTGTACACAGTTCGTACACAGTGTGCTCAGCGCGTGTTCACTCAGCTCGTACACAGTGTGCTCAGCGCGTGTTCACTCAGCTCGTTCACAGTGTGCTCAGCGCGTGTTCACTCAGCTCGTACACAGTGTGCTCAGCGCGTGTTCACTCAGCTCGTTCACAGTGTGCTCAGCGCGTGTTCACTCAGCTCGTACACAGTGTGCTCAGCGCGTGTTCACTCAGCTCGTTCACAGTGTGCTCAGCGCGTGTTCACTCAGCTCGTTCACAGTGTGCTCAGCGCGTGTTCACTCAGCTCGTACACAGTGTGCTCAGCGCGTGTTCACTCAGCTCGTTCACAGTGTGCTCAGCGCGTGTTCACTCAGCTCGTTCACAGTGTGCTCAGCGCGTGTTCACTCAGCTCGTACACAGTGTGCTCAGCGCGTGTTCACTCAGCTCGTACACAGTGTGCTCAGCGCGTGTTCACTCAGCTCGTTCACAGTGTGCTCAGCGTGTGTTCACTCAGCTCGTTCACAGTGTGCTCAGCGCGTGTTCACTCAGCTCGTACACAGTGTGCTCAGCGCGTGTTCACTCAGCTCGTACACAGTGTGCTCAGCGCGTGTTCACTCAGCTCGTACACAGTGTGCTCAGCGCGTGTTCACTCAGCTCGTACACAGTGTGCTCAGCGCGTGTTCACTCAGCTCGTTCACAGTGTGCTCAGCGCGTGTTCACTCAGCTCGTACACAGTGTGCTCAGCGCGTGTTCACTCAGCTCGTACACAGTGTGCTCAGCGCGTGTTCACTCAGCTCGTTCACAGTGTGCTCAGCGCGTGTTCACTCAGCTCGTTCACAGTGTGCTCAGCGTGTGTTCACTCAGCTCGTACACAGTGTGCTCAGCGCGTGTTCACTCAGCTCGTACACAGTGTGTTCAGCGCGTGTTCACTCAGCTCGTACACAGTGTGCTCAGCGCGTGTTCACTCAGCTCGTTCACAGTGTGCTCAGCGCGTGTTCACTCAGCTCGTACACAGTGTGCTCAGCGCGTGTTCACTCAGCTCGTTCACAGTGTGCTCAGCGCGTGTTCACTCAGCTCGTACACAGTGTGCTCGGCGCGTGTTCACTCAGCTCGTACACAGTGTGCTCGGGGCATGTTCACTCAGCTCGTACACAGTGTGCTCAGCGCGTGTTCACTCAGCTCGTACACAGTGTGCTCGGCGCGTGTTCACTCAGCTCGTACACAGTGTGCTCAGCGCGTGTTCACTCAGCTCGTACACAGTGTGCTCAGCGCGTGTTCACTCAGCTCGTTCACAGTGTGCTCAGCGCGTGTTCACTCAGCTCGTACACAGTGTGCTCAGCGCGTGTTCACTCAGCTCGTTCACAGTGTGCTCAGCGCGTGTTCACTCAGAGCGACCACTTGGACGAGCACGGGGCGCATTAACGGGCTCATCAGGGAGCCCCGCCCTGGGGCTGCTGCCAGGCCTCTGGGCGTTCTCTTTGGGCTCCAGCCAACCGGCCCATTACCCACAACCGACCACTCTACCTCGAATCAAGCCACCTCATCTGAACAACAGCATCCGATAACACGCTGTGAGGACGGGGCCTATGCCACGAGGGTTATTTCTGTTTCCCACGCCAAGACTAAGAAGAAGTCTGTTCCGTGTGATTCCTGCAGACAGACAGACTAAATCACGGCTCAAAAAAACAGGCCGCAGGACAGCTCTGCTGCAGACCACGCTCAGAGCGGGACTGATCCTGCTCACATCATGGGCTGGGGCTTTAGGCTGCAAGTCCCAGAGAGCAGGAACCACACCTCACAGTTCCCTTCGTCGAACAGCCCGCACAGCGACACAGTCACAGCATGCACACAGTGTTCGGGGCTGTGCTGTTAACGCGGGTTTGGAATCAGCAGCAGGAGCACAGCCTCTGGGAAAGGGGGCGGGGCCAAGACACATCAATCTTCCGTATCTCCTACCCCTTTCCTGCTTCTCTAACAATGTGTGCCCGTCTCTTTAGTCTTTTTCTTAATATATTTTTATTGACATCAGAGAGGGAGAGAGAGGGAGGGAGAGATAGAAACATCAATGATGAGAGAGAATCATGGATCAGCTGCCTCCGGCAAGCCCCCCACTGGGGATGGAGCCCACAACCCCGGCATGTGATCTCCTGGTTCATAGGTGGACGCTCAACCCCTGAGCCACACTGGCCGGGCCCATCTCTGTAATCTTACCTAATAATAGACAAACATATAAACTGACCGTACCTCCGCTACGCCCACAGCCAATCAGAGTGAGTATGCAAATTAGAAGGCCAAAGATGGCAGCCGCCCAGCTGCTCCAGGCACGGAGTGGCCAGGCGGGGCAGGACACCTGCTATGAGAGGGAGGGCGGGGGCGAAGGGATTTACAGGAGCGGAGTGCCGCAGCGAAGACAAGACTGCAGACTCCAGAGTCTGCAGCAAAGACAAAGACGGCAGTCTCTGGCCGGAGTCTGCAACGAAGACGAAGATGGCAGTCTGCAGCGAAGATGGCAGACTCCGGCCAGAGTCTGCAGCAAAGACAAAGACGGCAGACTCCGGCAGTGAAGCAGCGAAGACGAACCAGCAGAAGTCTGCAGTGAAGACAAAGATGGCAGACTCTGGCCGGAGCGAAGGCCTGAGTCCCGGGTGCCGGAGGAAAACCGGCGCTGGAAGCCAGGGGAAGGAAGGCCTATTGCATGAATCTCTTCGTGCAATGGGCCTCTAGTCTTTAATAAAATCTTATCTCCTCCGTGACCATCCGCATTAACACCTGAGCTTCTACAGAGAGTGTCTGCACCCAGGCTGGGTCTCTCCTCACCCCCGCAGGCTCCTGACACCCCAGCAGCTCCGCTGGCCTCTGGGTCAGGTTAGCCGAGGTGTGGGGACATTTCTGGGGGACACTTCAGAGCGTCAGAAAAGTGAAGAGGCTCTGGGAAACCATTCCGCTGGGCTCTGCTGTGCCAGCGGGCCACCAGCCGAGCGCGCAGTGGCCCAGGAGAGCGGCGGGAGGCTGATGACCCAGGAAAGCATCCCGCACGACAGAATGGGCAGCAGGAGGCACACGGGCTTCCCGGCGAGCACGGCGCCCAGGGCAGGAGAGTCACAGAGAGGACAACGTTTCACAGCCGTAACTCGTGAGCAGAAGGGTGTGTGGGCAAAGCCAGTGGTACACAACCTGAGGTTTTGAAGAAAGCAGATATTTCTAAGCATCGCTCAGAGTGTAGGCATGAAATTGCTCATGAAAAGAAGACCCTAATTGTTTTTACAACAACAAAGCTAGACTTTAAAATATATATATACTAGAGGCCTGGTGCATGAAAATTCATGCACTGGAGGGGGGGTCCCTCAGCCCGGCCTGCCCCTTCTCACAGTCTAGGAGCCCTCAGGGGCGGGAGGCGACCCAGCGATCGGGAAGGCGACGCCTCATCACACCTCTGCTGCTGCCACTGCTGGCAGTGCAAGCCTTGGCCGGCCCTGGTTACCTGAGCCTTGGGTGGCCCTGGGCAGTTGGGGGGCTGAGGGCGGGTCCGGTCACACCGTGCGCCTGCCGTGCCCCCCCCCACCCCGGCTGGGCTGAAAGGACTGGGAACCGCCATCTTGTGGCTATGGGCATCACCATCTTTGTGATGGTGTGATGGTCAATTTGCATATTCCCTCTTTCTTAGATAGGATTTAGCCTTATTTTGCAAGACAAAGAACCTAATCGTAAACTAAGTATGTGCACAGGTATAGAAATGAATCCCCGCACCAAGTACAGCTTTAAACCATCCGATAACACCACCTCCACCTTCCGACGCCAGGGAGGTGAGAGCGGCCACTCAGGAAAGACCACCCAGGACAGCGACCCAGCTAGGCCACCTGTGGCCACAGGAACGCTTTTGCGGGCACAGAAACCCAAGGAAATGGCCTACCTCTCGGCCTGGGATGCACATCCATGCCGGGAGCCCCGTCTCCACCCTCAGACAAGCAGGCCCTCTCCTCACCGTGAACCTCTCGCCAGCTTCTCCTCCCACGCTGGCTCAAATCCAAGTTTCTCGGGAAGTCCTCTCCCTCTGCATCTCTGTGAGCCTTGGGGAGCACTTCTAAAACTCAAGTAAAGATGCCCTAACCGGTGTGGCTCAGTGGATAGAGCGTCGGCCTGCGGACTCCAGGGTCCCAGATTCGATTCTGGTCAAGGGCATGTACCTTGGTTGCGGGCACATCCCCAGGAGGGGGTGTGCAGGAGGCAGCTGATTGATGTTTCTCTCTCATCGTTGTTTCTAACTCTCTCTCCCTCTCCCTTCCTCTCTGTAAAAATCAATAAAATATATTTAAAAGAACAAAACCTTAAGTAGAGAGCAGAGGATCTCAAAGCAGATGCACGTGACCGGTTCACCGCTCCCCGGGGGTGTGGACACGCGCCAACTGTCCATCACAGTGGAAGCATCCCGCCTGGCGCGAGTGGACGAACCCCAGAGCGATTAGGCTTGGCCACACATACACTCAGGCAACTGTTCCTGCCACGATTACGTGTCCATCTCCTGCTCATCGGAAGGAGAATTGCTGGGTGCCCACCACGCAGTCAGGTGTTCAGTCCCAAGGTCACATACGTGCCGCAACACAGCTAGGAAAGACGAGACAGCCAGGCCGGCGTGGCTCAGTGGTTGAACCAGGAGGTCGACCTATGAACCAGGAGGTCACGGTTCAAGTCCCGGTCAAGGGCACATGCCCGGGTTGCATTCTCCACCCTCAGTGGGGGATGTGCAGGAGGCAGCCGATCAATGATTCTCTCTCGTCATTGGTGTCTCTAGCTCTCTCCCCCTCTCCCGTCCTCTCTGAAATCACTAAAATTGTATTTTAAAAGATTGAGATAAAATCGTTATAATTTCTAAGTAATTTTGCATTTCGGTCCCTTGTTCTTCCTTCCTTTTGAAGAAGTAATCATTAACCATTTTTCCCCAAAGAAAGTCTTTGTAGAACTCCCATCAGCAGACTCATACTCAAAAGGAAGGTCTTAATTTATATGAAAATTAGACAAGTAAATACAGCTGTATGTTTTAATTTAAAATAAAACAGTGTAAGTGGACATGCATCTTCTTTGTAATTACTCTACCTCAACTATCTTTTATGGTTAGCTTATCCACATCAGTCCCAACACCACCCACCTGGAGGGGTCTATTCTAACCCCCTGGCCCTACAGAACCTTTTCCCGTTCCGTTAGCATCTCCTCTCCTCCACAGCATGCCACCAAACGTCTAAGAAACAAATACAGTATTTCTAAGCTTGTGCCAAAAACACGTATTGATTGTCTTAAACATGCATAGATCACCCACAAGCCTCGATTCCCTTCGTCCTTATCCCTAAAAGTGCGTTCAAACTGGACGTCCACGTTTCTTCATGAGCCGCCCTCTCCAGGGCTCTTAGCAGTCTACACGCTGTGGTCCTCTCTCCGCTCATTTTATTCTCTAGAATTATTATTATTATTATGATGATTATTATTATTATTGCCGGCCCACTCTGCCGAGGAGCAGACCTTGTGAAATGCTGAGAACGGAATCCAGACTCCCTGACGCCCAGGTCGGCTTTCCTCTCTCGGATGCTCCCAACTGTGGCCCATCGTCAAATGTGATTACATCGTCTTTGCCTTGTCGATACTTTGAATTCGTTATCTCCTCACTAAGTCTAGCGCTAACATTCTATGCCACAGCGGCAAGTGCTCTGGAATGAGAATCGGGAGGCATCAATAGGACGTGTAGTACCTTTCTACCATGCAGAGTCTCTTAAGAATCATTTCAAACATCAAAGTTTTAAGTAATGAGGAACTAAACGTGCCTATGTAATAGTATACCCTGGGGATAACTGGAAGGTGATAATTAGTATGTATTTATACTAGTGAAGCAGCAAAAAAGAAAATGAAATTTAAGTATAAAATCTTTGGGGGAGAGCTCTGGCAATGATATCATGCATGAAAGAATGACATTCTTGTGTAAAATACACTTAAAACGAATAATCCAGCCCAGCCGGTGCTGCTCAGTGGCTGAGTGTTAAACCACGAACCAGGAGGTCACAGTTGGATTCTCCGTAAGAGGGCGTGCAGGAGGCAGCCCATCGATGATTCTCTCTCATCACGGACGTTTCTCTCTCTCTCTCCTCCCTTCCTCTCTGAAATCAATAAAAAAAAAAGTTATTTAAAAAACAACCTAAGTAATCTGTAAGTTGAGGTGACCTAAAACTGGAGTTTGTACGTGCACTGTTTCGCCTGTTTCTTTAACATAAACGCTCACGATAGGGAGTGAGTCAGGCAGCAAACCCGTAAAGCTCTGTCCACGTCCTGACCTCTGGTCCCTGCGAGCGTGACCTTATTTGGCAAGAGAGGGTCTTCACCGATAAAACTAAGTGAAAACCTTCAGATGAAATGGTCCTGGATTCAGGGTGGGCCTAAAGCCAGTGACGGGTGTCCTTAGAAAAAAAGAAGAGGGAGGTTTGAGACACGGGGAGAACGCCACATGAGGACGGGGAGAGACTGGAATCACACAGCTACACCAAGGAACACCGAGGATTGCCCGCCACAACCAGAAGCTAGTACACCCACCCCTTTCCCTCCCGGCTCCCAGAAGGAGTCCTTCCTGCCAACACATCCATTCTGAACTTCTGACTTCCGGCACGGCGAGAAAATACATCTGCTGTTTTCAACCACACGTTTGCAGTATTTGTTATGACAGTCCTAGGGAACTAACCTGACGTGTGACTGGTTATTTGCACTTCCTGGACCGTCATATAAAAATCTCACGTGTACCTGTTCGGGGAGCTGAACAAAGGAGCCGTAGAAAGAGACAGGAAAACGAAAACGTTTAGAAGAAAGGCTGGACTGAAGTAATTGCTATAGAGAACCAAGGTGCTAGAGTCAAGACCAAGGTCTTAGAGGTAGAAGAGAATTTCCATTCTCAGTTCTGTCATTTTTCTTCCATGAACGTGGGCCAAGTATTCAACCTCCCGGAGCCCCGGACCGGCCTCCTCCACAGGGGGCGCCCTTCTCCGTGCGGCTGTGACAGAAACGGGGTCATCGGTCGGAAGGTGTGCACATTTCTCAGCGCGCAGTGAGCTCTGAATAATGTTACCCGCCATTAATTGGCATTACACGTGCACAATAAATGCTCTAAATCGATCTTTAAGATAAAAATTCCCATGAGACTCCCTGAGAAACTAGAAATTGGTCCTTTCTCCAGTGACAGTGTCTCTAATTTTAAAGACCTGCACCCACAAAACCAGCGTGAACTTCGTAAGGTATTACTGAGAGTGCCCCCCAATAGAGACGCCGTCGTCATCTGTCATTAACGGAGATCCCCACTCACTTCGCTAACACAGCACATGAGGGGTGTGCTGCTCCAGGTGACGCTCAGTTCCGTTCCATCTCCCGTGACCACCCGGCAAAGGCGGCACATGCCAGCTCGCAGCCTCCACGACCCGACAGCCCCGGATACAGAACCTCATTATGCAAACCTCCGGGCAGCTCTTTCTGGGTTCATCAGTGTTAAGTGGCACGTGCACACAATCCCTTTCTAATGGATGCTCGCCACGTGACGGGTGTGTTAGGGTCGAGTGTGCCCTGGACACTAGAGCATTCATTTCCTGATAAAACCCTAACCCGTCAGCGAAGCATTCACCCTTCTATCTGAGTTCCTCATGTAAGTAAGTAAGGACCCTGGAGCTCGGAGAAGCCTAGCAAATTGCCTAAGTCAGTGGTCGGCAAACTCATTAGTCCACAGAGCCAAATATCAACAGGACAATGATTGACATTTCTTTTGAGAGCCAAATTTTTTAAACTTAAACTTCTTCTAACGCCACTTCTTCAAAATAGACTCGCCCAGGCCGTGGTATTTTGTGGAAGAGCCACACTCAAGGGGCCAAAGAGCCACATGTGGCTCGAGAGCCGCAGTTTGCCAACCACGGGCTAAGTCATGGGGTGATATCAGTCTAATTTATATAACGTTTTCTCTCTTTTTTTTTTTTTTTAATGTTTTTGTTGATTTTTAGAGAGAGGACGGGATTGGGAGAGAGAGAAAAACATCGATGAAGGAGATCCCCTGCTGGGGATCGAGCTGAGGACCTGGGCATGTGCCCTGACCAGGAATCAAACCGTGACCTCTTGGTGCCTGGGTCTACGCTCAACCACTGAGCCAACCAGCCAGGCAACACTTGCTTTTTGACTTTGTACTCTTAAAAAACAATACATGTACCGAATATATATAACCATTTTATACCCAGCACCTAGCTATTTATTTAGAAAATGTAATCTCTCCTAATGTCTCTAATAATCAACAACTGCATCTCTCCGGCTATAATGCGGGATGTTAAATGTCCATCACCCACTAAGACCAAAGAGGGGCGGGAGGCGGGGCAAACAGAAAAGGTGTTGCCAAAGGAGAATTTTCCACCCAAAGCATCCTGTGTCCACACCCATTAACACGGAGAAGGTCCCCAGGGAAGAACCCTCCAGTGACCAGAAGCGAGTCACCGAGCACTTAGGGGCAAAGCACGACGTGAACGGGGAGTCTCCGAAAATTCGCCGCAAGAGCAAAGCCTACGTGTGCATCCGCCACGGGCTCGCTCTCACAGCCAGACCCTCGGAGTCCGCAGCCTGCTTTCCTGCTGATGCACAAAGTGCCAGACATTGGGCGCCATTTAGTGCCGGTGGGTCTTGATCCAGCATCTGGAAGGGTTCAGGAACCTGGAGAAGGCGCTGTGCGTAAATTAATAGAGTCCAGAGACGAAACATGATTTTGAAAGGCATTTGGGGGGGCAGAGGAGCCTGGCTGAAGAAACCAAGTTCTCCTTGTCTCAGGGACCCTTGCTTTTTATTAACACAATTTGTCCTAAGGTGAGGTGGAGATAATACACTTCAAAGGCCAGGGTTAGTCTACAGAATCCATTGTCAGATTGGGGAACAGCCTACAGCTGTTCAGGTGTTTGGCCAACAGGAGGCAATAACATATAGATTAAGATGCCCTGAGCTGTCTGGCAGCAAGCAATCATCCATTTCAGGTTTGGGGAAATGCCCTCAGCCATTCCCAACAGGCGATAACATATGTGACTCAGCCCATGTTGAGTCCCCAAGTTCCATCAACCTTTCGATGAAACTCCTGCAGTTATGACATGCGGGAACTGGCTTCGGGCACAGAGGACGCAGGCTCTGGTCTGAAGGCAGAGGCGGTCTTAGCAACACGGCCCGCGCTTCCTGACGCGTAGCAGGGAGCACCTTCCGTGAGGGGGGAGAGGCGAAGTGCTCCCGGGCTCTGTCCTCCCTGCTGCCTCCACCGATGGTGCAAGAGGGGTGCTCTCTGCAAGCCGTCACCGTGAAGCCATGCCAGCGAAAAAGAACGCAGACCCAGCTGCAAACAGGAGAATTCCCAGGAGGAATTAAAGCTGCCGGAGCGAGAGAAGACTCAGACCTTCACCCGGAGCGGGCGCAGCGGGGAGGCAGCAGGGGAGGCCGGTTCAGAGAAGAGGCTCCCTCTGTGAGCACCCTCAGGAGCAGCCGCCCGCGGAGGCAGCTGGCTGGTGGTCCCTGCGGGCACACTGGCATCTCCCGCTGCACCGCCGTGAAGGACCACTTGAACGTAGAGGCTCCCAGCTGCAGCCCCGAGGCCTGGGAAGGCGGCTCGCACATGTTACTGAAATAACGACACCACACGGATGCCAAAACGTCTCTAAGCTGCCTCGATGCTTGGGGCTGTGGTGAGGAATGAGGCTCGTGTTAGCTTCACCTCGGGTGGGCTGTGAGGGAGAGGGTCCGGGGTGATGCGTTCCTCATCGAGGGCACGCGGGAGGCTGGCGCCCTAAGGTCTGGTGGGAAGTCCTAGCGGATCTCTGCGCCCGATCCTGCTCTTCCCGTTAATGGAGGCCCGCAGGAAGCTTCCAGAGAAAAAGTGAATCATTAGTCTACTTTCCCGCGAGTCTCTTTCCCAGAAAAGGAAGCAGGCTTTTAGGACAGAAACAAGCTTGCCAATGCTAATCTATAGATATAAAAGCCTAAGCAACTATTCCACCAGTAGCTATGACATGCACTGACCACCAGGGGGCAGATGCTCAATGCACAGGCATGGAAAAATGAAACAGACTAATGAATCTCAGAGGGAAGCGGGGAGAGGGGAGGGTGGGAAGAGAGTAGGGTGGCACGAGATTAACCAAAGATCTTATATGCATACTAGAGGTCTGGTGCATAGATTTGTGCACCAGCGGGGTCCCTCGGCCTGGCCTGTGAGGATCGGGTCGAAACCAGCAGTCCGACATCCCCTGAGGGGTCCCAGATTGTGAGAGGGCGCAGGCCAGGCTGAGGGACCCCACCAGTGCACGAATCTGTGCACCGGGCCTCTAGTTTTGTAAATAAAAATATGGGGCACCACCGGCATGGCTCAGGGATTGAGCATCGACCTAGGAACCAGGAGGTCACGGTTCAACTCCTTGTTGCAGGCTCGATCCCAGTGTGGGGCGTGCAGGAGGCAGCCGATCCATGATTCCCTCTCATCACTGATGCTTCTCTCGCTCCCTCCTCCTCCCTCCCTCTCTGAAATCAATAAAAATATATTTTAAAGAATATACATGGGGAACAGGGTTTTGAAATAAGCAGTGTTTACCTCTCCAGCTCACTTCTGGCCAGTAATTAACCCAACAATTAAGAGTTGGAACGACTCTCACCATCGAACGCGTCTCCGATGGGGGCAGTAACCCTCCCTGACCCTGACCTCCCAGGCTGTGGCACCGGCCCAGGATTCTACACTGCACACAGGAGCCCCCCAGCTCATTTACATAAAAAGACATTTAGAGGCGAACATTGGAGACTCACAGAATGACCTGACGAACATTAGAGACTCACAGAATGACCTGACGGAGCAGCAGGGCCCTGGGGCGGCGAGCTCAGCTCTGCCACCAGGCACCCCCCGGCTCAACGTGCTGGCAGGCCCTGGCTCCCAGGCGGCATCAGAGGCTCCATCCCGCCGCCCACAGGCGAGATGCGTGAGCCCCATCACGCGGGACAGACCCCGGTGCCGGTGTCCGGTCCCTCATCTCCAGGAAAGCTCGACCCGAGTGCCTCTGCCATGGGCCGGTCCCAGGCCCGGGTCCCGGATGCAGCAGAGGCTGGGGAGGGAGCTCCTGGCCCCCGCTCCGAGGCAGGACTCCCACGGAAACAGTTCCCCCAACACGTGAGAAGACGCCAAGAGGGGGAGGAGGCGGCAAGATGTCCCGGTATCACAGAGGTGAGGGCCCCACCGGGCATTTCCCCGGAGCCCGCGCACTGGCGTTCGAGGGAGAGTCTCTGCCGTTCACTCTACGCCCCTGATCGGGCCGCCAGCCTCTCCCTCACCTCCTGTCCCCCGGCCTGCCAGCCCCCCATCCTGCCAGCCCCCCGTCCTGCCAGCCCCCCAGCCTGCCAGCCCCCCATCCTGCCAGCCCCCCGTCCTGCCAGCCCCCCAGCCTGCCAGCCCCCATCCTGCCAGCCCCCCGGCCTGCCAGCCCCCGACCTGCCAGCCCCCCATCCTGCCAGCCCCCCGGCCTGCCAGCCCCCCGACCTGCCAGCCCCCCGGCCTGCCAGCCCCACTGGTCTCGGAGGTCAGGCCTCTGCATCCCACGGATACAGCCGAGTCCTGCTTCGCTTTCCAGTATCAACTTCAATGTCACTCCCTGCCCAGCCGTGCATCCACCCACTGACCCTCACAGTAAACACGAGAGAGACCAAGTGTGAGCACTCCCGCCCCCATATTTATGTACATTTTGTCTTGTTTGCAAAAC
This sequence comes from Cnephaeus nilssonii, assembly GCF_951640355.1. Classification (NCBI taxonomy): domain Eukaryota; kingdom Metazoa; phylum Chordata; class Mammalia; order Chiroptera; family Vespertilionidae; genus Cnephaeus; species Cnephaeus nilssonii. The sequence goes on along the minus strand of NC_137081.1, from coordinate 1,791,686 downwards.
ACTCTAGCCTCAGTTTACTAGTGTACTTTTCTACCTGCCCACCCACAGCAACAATGGAAAGTGACATTCAGTCCGGCCGGCGGGGCTCAGGGGTGGAGCGTCGACCTATGAACCAGGAGGTCACGGTTCCATTCCCGGTCAGGGCACAGGCCCGGGTTGCGGGCTCCATCCCCAGTGTGGGGCGTGCAGGAGGCAGCCCATCCATGTCTCTTTCTCATGATGTTTCTCACTCTCTCCCCCTCTATGTAGACGTTACTTCCTGAGGGACCTCTCAGACTGCCCGTCCATGGATGTCCTCGCCCCTCCCGCCCCGCTCGTCCCTGTCGCCTGTTCTGTCTGCTCCGAGGCACCGACCGCTATTGGTTTTGTTTTCCTTGTTTGTTTCCCATCGGCCGCCATCATGGGAACTCCATGGGACCACGGATCTCGTCTGCTCTTTCTGCTGCTCTGTCTTCTGAGCCTAGGACAGTGCCGGGCACACAGCAGCCTTTCAAATATCTGCTGCAAAACGAATCAGCCCCTACTGCAATATAACAGACCTACCGTATTTTCCGGCGTATAAGACGACTGGGCGTATAGAAGATTTTCCTGGGTTAAAAGGTCGTCTTATACGCCGGAAAATACTGTATGTCATAGATGTGGAGGCTGAGGAAAGTGATCTGTATTCGGTCACACAGCAAATTAGTGATCCAAGGCCAAGTCCTGAACACAGGATGGAGTTTCCTCAAAAACTAAAACTGGAACTCCTATTTGACCCAGTGATCCCACTTCTAGGAATATATCCCAAGAAAACAGAAACCCCCATCAGAGAGGATATATGCACCCCTATGTTCATAGCAGCACAATGTACAATAGCTAAGATTTGGAAGCAGCCTAAGTGCCCACCAGCCGGTGAGGGGATTAGGCAACTGTGGTATAATGGGATATTACGCTGCTGTCAAAGGAAGGAACTCCTACCATTTGCAACAGCATGGAGGGACCTGGAGAGCATCATCTTAAGTGAAATAAGCCAGGCAGAGAAAGACAAGTATCACATGATCTCACTCACATGTGGAATCTAATGAACCAAATAAACTGACGAACAAAAATAGAACAAAAAGACATAGAAGCATGAACAACAAAAATGAATGAATGAATGAATGAATGAATGAATGAATGTGTAGCCAAACACAAGAAACAAACAAGTCCAAGTTCCTCAGGTCCAACCGTGTCGTTTCCATGAAAAGGAAGGCGCGCGGCTGCAGGAGCTTCTGACGGAAAGAGGCAGCAGGCGGAGCGGAAAGAACCGAGTCCGTAGCCCGACACCCGAGTCCCAGCCCACGCCCCAGAGCCAGCACCCGCCCGTGTGTTTCCCTCAGAGAAAGGGGACCATGTGTGTTTACGTACATACGTGTCATTTCCACAGCCCCTGACACGTGCAGGTCCTCACCCCGGGAAGCTCATCTGTGAACCATGATCCATGTCGGAGCGCAGGTTCTCTGGGTGACATGCCGAGGCGCCTCTTTAACGCCATCCAACCCGCGTCCCCGTGGGTGAAGGAGGACGTCCGTTCCTTCACAACTGCCCTCGGCTGGCTCTGCTCTGTGCCGGGCCGGGCTGGGCTCGGGGGAATCTCGGACATGGCCCCTCGCTATCAGGCAGACAGCGGCCAGCCTCCGAGACCGCCGGCCACCGGACCCCAGAGCAGATGGAGGTCGTTCTCCTCGGCCTGTCACTGACCCCAAAGCACGTTCTGAGTCAAACACCCGCCAACGATTGGAGCCACAGAGGCCACTGAACGGTAACCCCGCCTTCACGACACTCCTTCATGAGACACAGACAAAAAGCACGTTAGCAACAAAGGAATTTGTATTTCCTTTCTTTTCTTTAAAAAAAAAAATGCCTTTTTATTAATTCGAGAGAGAGAGAGGAAGGGAGAGAGAGAGAGATAGAAACATCAATGATGAGAGAATCATGGATCGGCTGCCTCCTGCTCGCCCCACCCTGGGGATCGCGCCCGCATGTGCCCTGACCGGGCATCGAACCAGTTCATGAGTCCACACTCAAAGCACCGAGCCGCACCGGCCGGGCAGGAATCCGTATTTCAAAAGAAAGCTTTCCAGGCGATTTAACGTGCAGCCAAAATAAAAGCCCTCGTCCTCCGGAGTCGTCGGACACACACCCCACAGCAGCGCTCAGTCCCCTTTCTGCAAAACAGACGTACGCACATACACCCTGAGGGGGTCGGGCCTGCGTGAGAGTCCAGGCCGCACAAGTCCAGTCCTTAGAAAATTCTAGAAATGTTCACTACAGGTTCCGACAGCAGCACGCGAACCCACGTAATGGGTAAGGACCTGCCCACGTCCTCCTCCCTAAACCCCGAGGGCACGCTCCCTGCGCTGCCTCCAGGGCCAGCTGCTCTCGGGCCGGCTGGGAGGGACCCGACCAGGACCCAGGTGGCATGCTGGGGTGCAGTTGCCATGGAAACGGCTGTCTTGGGGGCACAGGGCCTGAGTGCTGACTCGCCCAGCAGACCCAGCAGCGGCCGGCGTCCCCGCCTGCAGGACAGACAGGATCTGTGTGGGCCCCTCGACAGGGTGGCGAGTGGGCCTGACCGCCTGTGGCCGAACAATGGCCGCATCCCCACGCAGCTGGTCCAGGCGCGGCCTCGGGCCATCTGGTCTCCAGCCCAGCACTGTGGGGGGTGCGGGGGGTGCGGGGGGTGCGGGGTGAGGGGGTGTGGGGTGCGGGGGGTGCGGGGTGCAGGGGGGAGGGTCCAAGCACAGCAGCCCCTCCCCGCTCCGAGGCACACAGGAGGCCCTGGCACAGCCCCTGCGGGTGAGTTACCACCTTTCCCGGCTCCTCCATCGCCCGCGTCCGGCCGGTTCCCCTCTGACTGCGGAAGGCCAGCAGGTCCCCGGGCGGCTTAGCACGGAGTTTACACGCAGTTTACAGATGGAGAGGCCACGGACGATGACTACCCCTCTGAGCGAGAACAGACCACTGACACACAGAATTAACCCCGGCCTAAGCTAAACCAGTTCCCGATGATTTAGTCACAGATACGCATGTCATCTGACTGCATATCCTCTGAATGACGTACGTCAAGAAATAAGAGGGGCATTTATACAAACGCATGAATATGAACGCTTACTCATCCCGTGCCGTAGAGGAACGTAAAAAGGCTTTTACATCTCCTTTCATTTCTGTACCTTAATTTATTTATAAAAGCACACGTTGCTTTTTGAAATGTGCAATGAATTTGCGTTAGAGATCTACGACATCTGTCAGCAGCCTGCTTCTTAGCGTAGGTAAGAGGAAATTACTCCTCCAGATAACAGGCCACCTACGTTACATTAGCAGCCACCGCGAACACATACAAATCATCAAGCTCCGTTAGCCTGAGAGGCTCACCCTTTCTGTAAATTCACCTCTGTCAGGTTTTCAGCAGCAGAGGGACCACTGAGAGCACACGGAAATCCTGTCCTGGTCTGAGACATACATGCGCACGGGTCCCAGCCTCGCTTAACGTGTCTGACTCTGAACAGCCAGCATTCCGCGAAGGTATCCATCCTTGCTCCCCGGCACCCCTCCCGCTCAGGGGTGTGAGTTTCTGACTCCTTCACAGGCATCTCTAGATTCACAGACAGGGGACGCAGCATACATGAAACGTTACGAAATCCTACATAACAAACACATGCTAGGCCACAGCAAGCTTCTGAGACCGAGAAAGGCCGGCATTAGACATGGAGACGGGTGCGTGGAATGCTGTCCCATAGGGACGTCAGGTATTTAATGTTCCTCTAAACATGCCACGTGCTTCTGCTCACTCCGTGCCCTGGGAGACAAGTAAGGTGTGAAACGGTGCTGGAATCCAACCCACCGGAAACTACAAACACTAGGTCATACCAGACGGCCCCTGGCTCTCCCCCACCCGCTCAGTCGGGGTGTCCCGTTAATTCCATCCCTTCTCAGCTTTCGCCTCTTTCTTAGGGCAGAGCCGTCTCCTCACTGGTCTCACCATCGCCGGCTCCTCCATCTGTCCCCCACCTGCGGCCACGATGTAAAGAGAGCTGACCGCTTGCTTACTTCCCTAGATTCCCAAACGCTCTGTATGCCTGAACCCTAAACCATTTTATTAACCAATGTCACCTTAATACATTCAATAAAAAGAAAATAAGAAAATAAAATAAATTTTATTTATTTTTTTAATTAATTTCAGAGAGAGGAAGGGAGAGGGAGAGATAGAAAGAGAGAGAACCATGGATCGGCTGCCTCCTGCACGCCCCCAGTGGGGATGGAGCCTGCAACCCGGGCCTGTGCCCTGACCGGGAATCGAACCCTGACCTCCTGGTTCATAGGTCGACGCTCAGCCCCTGAGCCACGCCGGCCGGGCTGGAATACATTTTCTAGAATGGCGTAGAAGGTGCTCCAAGACTGCATCTTGCTTACCTGTCCAACCCCCTGTGACTCCCGCTGGGCAGCCACCCCGGCCTATCCCAGCCCCCGCCGGGCCCACTTAGTCTCCCTGGCACCCCCTGGGCCTTGCACACGCTTCTCCAGGAGGAACCCGCTCCGCCACCGCGTGTGCAGACGAGCCTGCTGCTCACGTGCAAACCTGCGTGAGCCTCCTCGGGGCCCAGGGCAGGCGCTCCTCCGCTGCGGCCCTCTGCTCCTCTGATGTCGCAGGAATGGGTGCACGTTCTTCTCTCCGAGCGGCAGCGCTAGGACCTACATGTTTGGTGAAGAGCAAAGGGGCGCTGACGATGTGGCCGTGGGTGGATAATGAGGTGACGGCACAGGGTGAGCATCAGCCCCGCTTGGGAGACCAGGAGAGTCCGTCGTTTTACCGAAGGACCGTCACTGGACAATGACAGCGCTGTCCGACCGGCACGGTCTCCTTCGTCCGCGCAAGCACCCACCATCTATGAAAATCACCGTCAGGGTGCGCAGGGAGGTGATCCACTACTCATTAAAACTCACTACTTTTCATAACAAAAGGAATGTTCCAATTCTTGTGGAAATATCAGGATGTCAAGAGCAGTAAGTCTCCATAATCCCAATGAGCAGAAAGAGTCAACCGCTGTTCCCTTTGGGGGGATGTTCTCCGAGGTTGATCTCTTTATCCATAGGTTCTATTACACACAAAAACGGAATCACATCAGACAAACCTAGAACTGGATTTTCCATTTCACTATATTCTGTGTTCAGTTAGAACACTGGTCAGCAAACTCATTAGGCAACAGAGCCAAATATCAACAGGACAACGATTGAAATTCCTTCTGAGAGCCGAAAACCGACTTCTGCGCATGGGCCACGAAGTTTCAATCGCACTGTACATGAGTGCCCGCACGTGGTATTTTGTGGAAGAGCCACACTCAAGGGGCCAAAGAGCCGCATGTGGCTCGCGAGCCGCAGTTTGCCGACCACTGAGTTAGAATAATGATCTACAGTTACAATCACATGAAACGCGTGTTGAAATGTAGCTCCCTGGACTCCCTCCCTTCACCTCTGGAGGCAATCTTAGGATCGAGAGCCACGGACTCCATCGTAACCCCTGAGTGATCGGGTCGACGCTGTGCGGTGAACTTGGAGAGCCACGCACCGCAGACCGGGCTTTCCAATCACTACGGTCAGACGACAGAGAAGCGGCGGCTCCCAGGGCATTTATTCTGGCCGCACAGAAGCAAGCGTAAGCGCTGTCACAAAGCGGAGTGGGTTGCGACCCCAGCTGTTGAGCCCTGGCGTCTGCAAATAGACTCTGAATAGCTGGTCTGAGCATGTGGTGGCCATTCCGTGTCACAAAAGAGGCTGAAAGAGATCATTTCAAGGTCTGTCTCAACTGTCAAATCCTGAGACTCTATAATCAGAGAACGCCAGGGCCAAATTATACTTCAGAGCAAAAAAGCACAGCTACCTGGGAAGACAATTATGAAACAATGGGAACTGGGGCGGGGCGGGGCGGGGGAGAGAGATGGGGCAGTGGTTTAGAGGGGAGGCAGATCTCAAAGCTGGCACAAACCTGACACGTAATCCATTGAAAATACTTTTTTCTAGAAAAGATGAGCAATTCACCGTTTTTCTAAGATTTTTAAACTGGTGATCTTGTGGCTCAGAAATGTCTTCCTCGGATGGACACTAACACAGAGCAAGTAAAAGCAAAAGACTCTGAGCCTGGCCGGTGTGGCTCAGTGGTTGAGCATCGACCTATGAACCAGGAGGTCACGGTTCAATTGCTGGCCAGGGCACATGCCTGGTTGCGGGCTCAATCGCCAGTAGGGGGTGTGCAGGAGACAGCCCATCAATGATCCTCTCTCAACACTGATGTTTCTCTCTCTCTCTCCCTCTCCCTTCCTCTCTGAAATCAATAAATGTATATACATACATACATACATACATACACACACATATATATATCTCCTATATAATAAAAGGCTGATGTGCAAATTGTCCCCATGGGCGGGAGTTTGACGGGGAGTTAGACGTGCGCTGACCACCAGGGGGCGGCACAGAACGTGGTGGGCATGGGAGACACTGCGCTGGCAGCAGGCAGCAGTGGAGGCATTGCCGGCCCCGATGCGCACTGACCAGAGTGGACCGCAGCGAGAAGGTGGAGCAGGTGAGCAGGCGGCGCCAGGCCAAGGCGGGTGCAAAGGGAGGCCCGGCCGGTGGTGGCAGCGGCAGGCAGCCGGGGGGACTGAGGCCCCGTCAGCAGCAGGCAGCCGCTAGGGACCCTACCCGTGCACCAATTCCGTGCACTGGGCCTCCAGTGTGTGTGCGTGTGTGTGTGTGTGTGTGTGTGTGTGTGTGTGTGTGTTGCTAAAGGCTCTGGCGAAGTTAAGCCTACAGAGTGTTTAGAGTTGTAAGTTCAATGGCTGATCAGTGACCAAATAACTAACCCAGAAATCCACCCTCCTCACCGTGTTGTAAGTCATAAAGATTTCTTTACTCTTGCAAATTGCCCTTTATTCAAAATCCTAAAAAATTCAAACACAAAAGGCCCAAGTGTTTGAAATCCGCACATATAAAGATGCTATACTGTAAACAAATGGCTTCAAATAATTGCATTTTAAAAGTAGGTTGACATTTCGGGGATAGATGCATTAATGCTCCTTATGTTCTTTTTTCGGAGTTATAACAATTCTCTTGGGCAAAAAAAACAATCAGTGATTACTGTCGCTTTCTGACATTTATATAAAAATGCTTTTCAAAGAGGCACAATATTTTCAAACATAGTCTACGTGTTATATACACTTCATATGTCTACCTCTGAGTTTACATACATGTCAGTATTTTAATAGATATGCACATTTATGGGTTGCTTATGTTGTATACATGTTAATTATAAAATGTACAAGTTCCTTATTTTTTTATTGACTATAATGTCTAGTCTTCATAATGATTTTTCTAAAGGTTGACAGGACTGATCCAACCACATATATTTACAGTAAAAATTATATTTACAAATATCCAACTAAGGAGTTTGAGAATCCACAGTCTAGATACTAGTAATTTTTCTGTCTTGACTTTAAATACAATATATATGCTGATGACTCCTAAATTTGTCTCTCTAACCTTAGACATGTCCCACGAACTTCACACTCAATACATCTACTTCGATGCATCTCAAACGTAACAAGTCCAAAATCAAATTTCTGAACTTCCTCCCTGAACTCTTCCTCTAATGGTTGTCTTCATATAAAAAATGCCAAATTCATCCTGGCTGGTTTGGCTCAGTGGATAGAGCGTCAGCCTGTGGACTGAAGGGTCCCGGGTCCAATTCCGGTCAAGGGCACATGCCTGAGTTGTAGGCTCCATCCCCAGTAGGGTGCGTGCAGGAGGCAACTGATTGATAATTCTCTCTCATCATTGATGTTTCTATCTCTCCCTCCCTCTCCCTTCTTCTCTGACATCAATAAAAATATATATTTTTAAAAATGCCAGATTCATCCACCCAGTTGCTAAATTTGGTATGAATCTGGATTCCTCTCTTGACGTCCTATATCCACCAGCAAATCCTGCCCCCATACCAAATCCCACCACTTCCCGCGATCTTTGCTGCTACGATCACCATCATCTTTCTCAACGGTCTCCTACCTGGCCTCCCGCCTCCACCTCCCCCCCCCACAGTCTATCCTCCACATAGTAGTCAGAGTAACACAAGCCTGTCATTACCTCCAGTGAGTCCCAGGTTCATAATGAAAACAAGCTCCACAAGGTGCAACATGGTCTCCCACTCATCCTGCCGTCCCTCTGACTCAGGTGCCTACTCCTCTCCCACGTGCTCCTCAGTCCCGCCGCCCAGTCCCCCTGCTGTGCATTCAGCACTCCAAGAAGAGAGCCGTGGATGTCCACGCCGAGGTGCTTTCCCTGCCCGTCTCCACGGCGTTCCCCTCACCCTCACCTGCTCCACATGCCCCTGATGATGCCAAAGCATCATGGAGGTGTTCCTAGACTGGCATCTGTAAGCCAGGACCCTAGAAGGAGATGGGGCCACACTGAACGTAAGGCAATTGGTGGGGAATTAATCAAGGACCAGGGCGTGGGAGGAGGTGGGGAATCTCCGGGTATAACAGCAGGGTTAGTGCCACCCCAGCGCTGAAGGATCACCGGGGAAGGGTAGTGGGGATCAGAAGCAGAGTCCCTGAGGGAGGGCTGCCGGACAGAGAACACTGAGGATGGCAAGAGGGTAATGGCCTGGGGCCGCCAGAAAGAAAAGAGCAAGAGAATGCCCTCAACTCGCACTTCCCCTCCCTCCGCCCCTTCCCAGGGGGCCGAGGAGCAGGGTCTATATTCCTTTTCTCTCCAGGCCAGAGAGCAGGAGGGACCAGGGTGGGAAGCGATCCTGGAGGAGAGTCTGAAGATGCCCCACTCACCACTTCACCCCCCTCTGCCTCCACCCAAACAGAACCTGAGGAATTATCCACGTGACTGCCCCCTGAGCACGGCTTTACACACGCCATCCAGACTCCACTGCCTTAAAGAGAACGCCTTCGCTGTGGGGAATTCTCGTGTCCAAAGGAGAAACGACGGAGGCTTCGTGGGAGCCTGGCACGGCGTGGACGCGGCGCGGCGTCCCGCAGGCCTCACACCCCGTCCTATAGAACTTAGGGCCGCGGTCAGGTTCGCCAAGGAGGAAATGCCACAGAACAAGGTCAGGTCACCGGTGGGCGTCACCTCCAGCGTCGCCCCCTCGGAGGCCTCGCAGGGAGTTAGGATGAGCGGCTTCACGATGTTTGATGTCGATCACGGATGTTTCTGGTGAAAGAAGCCATGGAAAGAGAAGGCATGCGTGTTCTGTTCCAAAGGGAAGGGAGGATAAAATATTTAAATATCCTCCTCCGTACTCCTATCCACCATGAGTACATCAAGCCAGGTACCCTCTTGAGACACTCCCTCCCTCCCTCTGGCCAGGGTTCATTAAAGAAAGGCTCTTTGAAAACCGTGCATTGGTAGAATCTCTGATTCCTTGGTTTCCTCATTTATTTTTGACATTTGGGGACTTGCTGTGTGCAGCAATCAGAATAGCTTTACTTCTTTACTTAAGAGTTTCCCAGACTCCCCGAAGTCGGTGCCATTCGAGGAAAAGGAAACGGAGCGGAAGAGCTAACATCTGTTTTATTCATGAAAACTAAGGCACTCGTGTTGGTGGAGAATGTACTAACAAGTAACATATTTGCTGATTCCAGTAACACCGCCCAGGCCACCCCTGAAGAAAAGGCAAAAAGAGAGAAAAAGGGATCAGGGTAACAGACCATTAGGAGAAACAGAGGGAAGGCATTAGCAGACATCTGAAAAGACCTCCCACACCCACTCCTGGTTTCCTTAAGAGAAGAGCCTCATTCGCTGATGTCTGTCTGTCTTCCTTTTTCTGAAAGGGGGGTGGTGACCAGCAGGACGAGAGAAGAGAGAGGCGAGAGAAAACGAGTGGCTACGGTTTTTCAAAGGTGCTCTAACCCTAACCCTAACCCTAACCTAACCCTAACCCTAACCTAACCCTAACCCTAACCCTAACCTAACCCTAACCCTAACCCTAACCCTAACCCTAACCTAACCCTAACCCTAACCTAACCCTAACCCTAACCTAGCCCTAACCCTAACCCTAACCCTAACCCTAACCTAACCCTAACCCTAACCCTAACCCTAACCTAACCCTAACCCTAACCTGGAACCATACCTGCATCCTCTAGTATCACTTTATCAGCCATGTTTATCTATTACACACCTTTTTAAATATGTATTTCTTCATTGATGTCAGAGGGGAAGGGAGAGGGAGAGAGAGAGAGAAGCATCAATGACGAGAGAGAATCATGGGTCGGCTGCCTCCTGCGCGCCCCCTACTGGGTACCAAGCCCAAAACCCAGGCATGTGCCCCGACCAGAATCCAACCCAACCGTGACCTCCTGGTTCATAGGTCGATGCTAAGCAGTGAGCCACCCTGGCCAGGCTGCTCCACACCTTTTTACTACGAAAGGGAGCCGGTCACGTGCCCATGATTGATCTCCAATTCAAGACGGTACAGAAACCATCTCTGGGAGGGATCTGGGTTCCCGCAGACCATCGGTGTGCTGCTGGCCCCATTTCATGTGCCTCCCATCGGGGGCAGGTCCAAGCTTATCCAACGGGCAGGACGCCCTTCGCGAAAGCAGACTTAAAATACCGCCAACCAGCCATGTCACCGTTACCACCATCACCAACTCCCGGGAAGCTGCCAGGCGCTCACAGAGTTACTAGACGCGTTTCCGCGTGCTTTTCCGGCTTGGGTGTTTTGTTTTGCGTTAGCTCATACGGGCTGGCTGCCTCTCATGTCAAGAATTTTCTAGGATTTTCTGTGGAGGAGGATTCAGTCTTCCCTGTCAGGGCCCACGTGGTTCTTTCTCCCCACGGTCCCCGCGCCGGGTGCTGTGGGCACGGGCCATCACGGACGGACCGCTGCCACGGCCTGGCACAGAGGCCCCAGGAACAGCCGGGGGGTCCCGGGAGACGTGGCTGTGCCCGGACAGTGGCAGTAACTCAGTCACACACGGAGGCCACCTGGCGCCGCACATGGCTCTCCCACATCGCCATGTTCCACCATCTTCACCCTCCAAACAGGACGCCTTCCTGCGGCTCCCACTAACATAGCCCACTGCGCCCACAACCAAGGCCTCCCCAACTCGGCAGCCGGGGCGGATTCCAAACGTGGCCGTGGCCACTCTCACACTCTGTGCCCCCCGGGGGGGGGGGGGGAGGAATGTTCCAGAAGGGAACGAGGGAGCAAAAGACCTCACTCCTACATAACAATGGGTGACTTCTCTATTTTTTATTTTAAAATGAGCTTATTAAAGAATGGTATTGGAAGGCAACATCTGAGGTGTCATGTCTAGAAAGTCCTCTCCTCCGTGCCGTAGCGTGAAGGCCGGGTAAGGGCCTGAGGGATGAGGTTCCTTGTCCCGCACTCCCGGACAGCGGAGCACGGGCACCCCCAGAAGGCCACACCAACACCACGGCCCCCCCAGGCTCCTCCTCAGCAAGAAGAACGGGAGGCGGCCCCAGCCATGCTCCTGGCCATCTGGCGTGGGGACGCAGCCGTCTCACCCTCACAGACTCCCACGTCCGCGTGACCGCTGCCATCAGCTGGCGTCTGAGCCCAGCACCCCAACGTGCCGAGTCCCCACATGGTCCGGAGCCGGTCACATCCGGAGCCCCTGGAAGCGCCCTCTCTGCCCCCCGAGCCTCCCGAAGCGCAGGGCGGGCGGGGTCACCCTGCGGCCGAAAGAGCCCGCCTCCCGGGGCTTCCCTCCCCGTGTCCCAAGGGGGCGTCCGCAGACTGGGGGCCTGCTGAGGGGAGACCGTCTTTCTTCTCGGTGGTTGTTGTTCATCCTCAGCCCAGCATGTTTCCCACTGATTTTAGGGAGAGTGGAAGAGAGAGTGGAAGAGAGAGTGGAAGAGAGCGTGCAAGAGAGCGTGGAAGAGAGAGTGGAAGAGAGAGTGGAAGAGAGCGTGGAAGAGAGCGTGGAAGAGAGCGTGGAAGAGAGCGTGGAAGAGAGCGTGGAAGAGAGAGTGGAAGAGAGCGTGGAAGAGAGCGTGGAAGAGAGCGTGGAAGAGAGAGTGGAAGAGAGCGTGGAAGAGAGAGTGGAAGAAGAGAGAGTGGAAGAGAGAGTGGAAGAGAGAGTGGAAGAGAGAGTGGAAGAGAGCGTGGAAGAGAGAGTGGAAGAGAGCGTGGAAGAGAGAGTGGAAGAGAGAGTGGAAGAGAGAGTGGAAGAGAGCGTGGAAGAGAGCGTGGAAGAGAGCGTGGAAGAGAGAGTGGAAGAGAGCGTGGAAGAGAGCGTGGAAGAGAGCGTGGAAGAGAGAGTGGAAGAGAGAGTGGAAGAGAGAGTGGAAGAAGAGAGAGTGGAAGAAGAGAGAGTGGAAGAGAGAGTGGAAGAAGAGAGAGTGGAAGAAGAGAGAGTGGAAGAGAGAGTGGAAGAGAGCGTGGAAGAGAGCGTGGAAGAGAGCGTGGAAGAGAGAGTGGAAGAGAGAGTGGAAGAGAGAGTGGAAGAAGAGAGAGTGGAAGAAGAGAGAGTGGAAGAGAGGGAAAGAAGAAACGTCGATGTGGGAGAAACACACCGATGGGTTGCCTCCTGCACGCGCCGGACCAGAGCGTGGGCTGGGGGGGAGCCTGCAACCAAGGTACATGCCCTTGACCAGAATCGAACCCGGGACCCTTCGGTCCGCAGGCCGACGCTCTAACCACTGACCCACACCGGCCAAGGTGAAACCGTCTTTCCCATCCAGTCCGCGTTGAGGTGCGGCGGGCAGGGCCTCCGCCGCGGGGCAGCATGGCCAGGGTCCCACACAGCTTCACGTCAAGGTTTCCACGGGAGCCTCTGGCCAAGGCCGGGGTCCAGGCCAGACCTGGGGAGACGGGGGCCCTGAGGCTGCGGCCTCAGCCCACAGTGAGCCCCTCTGCGGCCCGGCCTGTCCCTGACGGCGTGCCCCCCGAGCAGTCCCGGGGAACCTACGGGCACGTCCCAGAAGCAAACGCCCCTCTTTCCCCTAAAGAACGACTACCCAGCGCAGCCGGCGGGGCTCAGGGGTGGAGCGTCGGCCTAGGAACCAGGAGGTCAGGGTTCGAGTCCCGGTCAGGGCACAGGCTGGGTGGCGGGCTCCATCCCGTGTGGGGCGTGCAGGAGGCAGCCGATCCACGACTCTCTCCTCATGGATGCTTCTCTATCACTCTCTCCCTCTCCCTTCCTCTCTGAGATCAACAAAAACATGTTTTAAAAAAGAAAGAAACAGACCGTGCCCGTGCCTCCTGGAAATGACAGCCCCGGGGCCTCGCCCGCCCCTCGCTGGAGCCGAGGAGCCCCCGCCCGGGGACGGGCACGTCTGGGGAACAAAGAGCCCTCTGAGGCCCGGGCCCCCCGTCCTGACCCCGGCATCACCAGTCACGTGTGCTGCGCCCCGGCAGCTGGCCCTCCCGTGAGCCCGGGTCACACACGATACCAAGGTCTCCGTGTCACATGTAAGCGGTGGCTCCTCTGGAACCGGACACCAGGGCCCCCCTGGCCCCCTCGGGAACGGGTGTCTGCGACACGCTTTTAACTCTGACCCAGAGAGAGAGCAGGGCAGCGAGAGCCGCCACCATGGTTCTGATGTAATCTTATTGTTCAAAGTATTACTTACGTCCCCCTTTCCCCCACTGACCCCTTCTAGCCCCTCCCCCCCACCCCACCCTGCACACCCGACTGCCTGTGTCCATGGGGGCGCACACATGCACGTACGTGTTTAGGTTGATCTCGTCCCCCCCCCCCCCCGCCACCTGTCCGCTGAGATCCCTCCTCTGTTCCCTGCTGTGTCTGGATCTACTCTGTTCTTCCGTGTATTTTGTGCATCGGATCCCAGCGATGAGTGAGACCATGGGCCTCGCCCACCTGAAGGCGCATCCGTGTCCTGGCTGCGCAGCCCCCGCCCCGCCGGCCGTGCCTCCTGCAGAGGCGGCCGCGCCCGCAGCGCAGGCCCGGGGCCCCGTGCTGAGCGGACACACGGCCCCTGCGGTGGCCCGGCTCCTGGGAACCGCGTCAGCGGCGGGAGCCACCGCCTCCGCCCCAATAACGCAGGACGGCTGCGGAAGGGGAGGCCGATGGAGGACGGAGACTTATTCCAGAAGGTCTTTAACATTAAACACCTGGCTTCCTGCAGTAACTGAGAGCCCAGCGGCATCAGAACAAGGAATAAAACTACACCCAGCGTCCACTCCGTTCGCATTTCAAAAGCATCCAATAGTCACACGGACCCGGACCCCACGGGGCAGGGCACAGCCAGCCTGGGGGCGACAGGCGCCGAGTCCCCAACAACCGCAGCAGCGGCCCCGCCACTGACCGACGGCCCCTGTGCCGGGCCCGCTTGGACTCAGTCCGTTCCCACACGGACCCCTCAGGGGGGTGATTCCCTAAAAGCAAAGCCTCTAACCCTCCGTCCATCTCCCTCTCCTGATCACACAGCGAACCTCCCTTCCTCTGCAAGGTTCTGGTAGGAAACGAGAGAGCGCATGGGTGCAGGGCTGAGCACTCAAGAGCAGGTGCATAAAACAATAAAACGTCTTCTGTCAAAACACGTTAACCTCCTGAGGTCTACACGGGTGCCCATACACTGACCTGTCAGCGTGCAGGACATGAAATACAGGAACCCCCAGCGGCCCCCAGGTGGCCAAGGACACTGACTGCCTGCTGAGCCCCAGATTTGGGGAGGAGCTAACAAACAGCCCGGCAGCGCGGGGCGCACGGCCATCGGCACCGTCAGCGTGTCCCAAGGCCGACCCGGGAGGCAGGCACGGCAGAGAAAGGAGCAGCCGGACCTTCTGGGATGCACCGGGGGAGGCAGGGCAGACGCGGGACCCCATCAGCCTGCACGTGGACCGGTGCCCACAGGAACGAGGCGAGTGCGAAACCACACCCCACGCCCTCGGGAACCAGGAATCCACGAAGAGTGAGAGCTGAACACATGTGTGCTCAGTATGTGATCCTCAGACCAGCATCCGCCTTCCGCCCCCGTGATGACTCCGTGCTAGGTGACAAGGCCAGCCAGCGCCCCGTCCCCGTCAGCACTGTCCCCACGGGAGTCAGCCCCCCTCTCTGCCCACCACCCTCTCTGTCTACCACCCTCTCTGCCCACCACCCTCTCTGCCCACCACCCTCTCTGCCCACCACCCTCTCTGTCCACCACCCTCTCTGCCCACCACCCTCTCTGCCCACCACCCTCTCTGTCCACCACCCTCTCTGTCCACCACCCTCTCTGCCCACCACCCTCTCTGCCCACTACCCTCTCTGCCCACCACCCTCTCTGCCCACCACCCTCTCTGTCCACCACCCTCTCTGTCCACCACCTTCTCCTCCGCCCCCTGCCCTGGGACATAGGAAAAACAGCACGGCCGGCTCCACTGTCTAAACATTCTCCTCGTGGGCCTATACATTGAGCATAAAAAACTGAAGCTAGGATAAAAATGACTAATAACGGAAAAGCCAATTTACCAGAATGCTTTTATTAGACTAAGTCAGACGAAAATGTCTTACATCATGAACATGGGTAGTCAACAACAAAGGAGATAAGAAAGCTTACCAAACCAAATCAAACAAAAACCTCACCTTCAAATGGTTTAGAAAAAAATGTATATACACATGTAATATAGTGTCTGCACATATTACACACACACACACACACACACACACACACTGTGAGAGCGCGAATGATAACATACGTGAGATAAGATATTACCAACAGGTTAATGTAGTAACTTTCTTTCAAATGTATTCTAGGTTTACAATGATTTCCAAATAGTTATAAAAAGAAGGCTAGCAAAATATATTTAACCATAAAATAAAATGAAAGTAAAATTCCAAGATATTTATTTCTTCCTCTTAAAATTCAAAGAAGATTATTCTTATAATACTATTATCATTATCTAAAGGGGTGTTCAAAGAATTTAAAAAGTTGCAGTCAGGCCTGGCCAGGTAGCTCAGTTGGCTGGAGTATCATCCCAATACACCAAGGTTGTGGGTTCAAGACCCAGTCAGAAACAACCAATGAATGAATGAATGCATAAAGAAGTGGAACAACAAATCAATCTCCCTCCTTCTCTCTCTCTCTCTCTCTCTCTCTCTCCCCTCCTCCTCCTCCTCCTCCTCCTCCTCCTCCTCCTCCTCCTCCTGCCCCCTTCTTCTCTCTCTCAAATTAAAAAGTTACAATCAGTGATGAAAACTGGATGAGACTAGAAAACTGTTTTTTTTCTTACGTAATTCCCCTATTTTCAAATATAAATCTCTGACAGAAACCACTAAGAAAATCAAACTTAAAATAATTCTATATGACTTGGCATAACTTGAGTTTGCAAAGGAATGAAGCCATACTGAAATATTTTACTTGTTTTCCTTTTAACATTCCCATTGTGTTCGAAGCTTCTGAAATACAAACAGGAATTCCACTGCATTCCCTGAGGAGTACACCAGCCACCGCGTGGCCTAATATTTCTGGCAAATTTGCATGCCCCAGATTCTCCCAAATTAGAGAATATCAGCACAATTCAGCATAACCTACTTTAAGGACATACAGACATGGCCTGCGCAGACGTTGGGAATATATATCTGTACATCCATCTCCATATTAATAAAGTCTCCGCAGGCAATGGCTCACTTAGCACCAACGCACGTGAGGCTGACTCCGGCAGAGCAGGAGGGAAAAGATGCTCCGAAAGGAAGGCGGCTTCTGAACGGGTCACATGAGGGGGACCTAGGTTTCCGAGCGGTGCCGGTCACGTCCTGGAGGCCCTGGCCACGGACAGGCCCCGGGCGGGGAGCGCGCGGGGTGCCTGGAGGCTGCTCTCCTGCACCTTCTCTCCGAGGAGGAGCACAGAGACGCCCTCCTCTCCCGGGAGGAGCACAGAGACGCCCTCCTCTCCCGGGAGGACCACAGAGACGCCCCCTCTCCCGGGAGGACCACAGAGACGCCCCCTCTCCCGGAGGAGCACAGAGACGCCCCCTCTCCCGGGAGGACCACAGAGACGCCCCCTCTCCCGGAGGAGCACAGAGACGCCCTCCTCTCCCGGGAGGACCACAGAGACGCCCTCCTCTCCCGGGAGGACCACAGAGACGCCCTCCTCTCCCGGGAGGACCACAGAGACGCCTCCTCTCCCGGAGGAGCACAGAGACGCCTCCTCTCCCGGAGGACCACAGAGACGCCCTCCTCTCCCGGAGGAGCACAGAGACGCCCCCTCTCCCGGGAGGAGCACAGAGACGCCCCCTCTCCCGGGAGGAGCACAGAGACGCCCCCTCTCCCGGGAGGAGCACAGAGACGCCCCCTCTCCGGGGAGGAGCACAGAGACGCCCTCCTCTCCCGGGAGGACCACAGAGACGCCCCCTCTCCCGGGAGGAGCAGAGACGCCCTCCTCTCCCAGGAGGACCACAGAGACGCCCTCCTCTCCCGGGAGGACCACAGAGACGCCCTCCTCTCCCGGGAGGACCACAGAGACGCCCTCCTCTCCCGGGAGGACCACGGAGACGCCCTCCTCTCCCGGGAGGAGCACAGAGACGCCCTCCTCTCCCGGGAGGACCACAGAGACGCCCTCCTCTCCCGGGAGGAGCAGAGACGCCCTCCTCTCCCAGGAGGACCACAGAGACGCCCTCCTCTCCCGGGAGGACCACAGAGACGCCCTCCTCTCCCGGGAGGACCACAGAGACGCCCCCTCTCCCGGGAGGAGCAGAGACGCCCTCCTCTCCCAGGAGGACCACAGAGACGCCCTCCTCTCCCAGGAGGAGCACAGAGACGCCCTCCTCTCCCGGGAGGAGCAGAGAGACGCCCTCCTCTCCCGGGAGGACCACGGAGACGCCCTCCTCTCCCGGGAGGAGCACAGAGACGCCCTCCTCTCCCGGGAGGACCACGGAGACGCCCTCCTCTCCCGGGAGGAGCAGAGAGACGCCCCCTCTCCCGGGAGGAGCACAGAGACGCCCTCCTCTCCCGGGAGGACCACGGAGACGCCCTCCTCTCCCGGGAGGAGCAGAGAGACGCCCCCTCTCCCGGGAGGAGCACAGAGACGCCTCCTCTCCCGGGAGGAGCACAGAGACGCCCTCCTCTCCCGGGAGGAGCACAGAGACGCCCCCTCTCCGGGGAGGAGCAGAGACGCCCTCCTCTCCCGGGAGGACCACAGAGACGCCCCCTCTCCGGGGAGGAGCAGAGACATTGCTGGGTTCCCAGGTGCTCTCTAAGCAGCTACTGTCACGGGCTCGTTTCCGAACGGCCCCTGAGCAGTGAGTCGGGGGCAGGAGAGGCGGTCGGCACACGTCAGGGCCCACAGTGCCGTCCAGGCCCGACCGCCAGCCCCGAGGCCGCCCTGAGAGTGCTCGGGGCCGGGGCCTCCGGGGGCACGGGCCACGCAGGGCCCAGACTTCGCTGGAGACCGGGCGGCTGGCCATCAGCTCCCTCCGCCCATTTCTTTTCCCCTTCCTGTGGTTGGCGTTGCCCTTGGAGGTAACTGGAGACAGACACACCTGGCACTGGATTCTGTCGTGCGCCGTGTGTTACAATAAGATCCCACTGACGACAGGAGCGAATGTAAGAGCAGGCGTCACGTTCAGGAGCCTCCTGCACACTCAGTGACCAGCAACCCACACGGCATCTGCTGTTCTATTTGCAGACGCGGCGGGTTTTCCCTGCCCGGCTCCTTACCGCACAGGAGGTGAGCAGGGGATGCCCTAGCCCAGTGGTCGGCAAACTCATTAGTCAGCAGAGCCAAATATGAACAGGACAACGATTGAAATTTCTTTGGAGAGCCCAATTTTTAAAACTTAAACTATATAGGTAGGTACATTGTCATTAACTTAATTAGGGTCCTCCTAAGCTGGCCTTTGCTAAAAACTCAAGGGGCCAAAGAGCCGCATGTGGCTCGCGAGCCGCAGTGTGCCGACCACTGCCCTAACCTCTCCGGCGTCCATGGCATAGACTTCCCCCGTAGACATGAGGAACGGGCATTAGGGACCAAGGTTAACACGGGTGGCTCTCAGGGCTAGTGGCAATGAGCACTTCATGGGTACAGACTTGGAAAAAAAATAGTATGAGGGTAAAAGTCGACTGCTCCTTTCCCAATGTGTGCACACAGACACACACACACACGCACGCATGCACACAGACAAACACACACACAGAGACACACACACAGAGACACACAGACACACACACACACACAGAGACACACAGAGACACACGCACACAGAGACACACAGAGACACACGCACACATGCACGCGCACACACACACACACACACAGAGAGAGAGACACACGCACACATGCACATAGACACACATGCACATAGACACACACGCACGCAGGCACACACACTGGCCGTCTTCAGAGATCCCCTCCCTGTGCGTTGTCATGCAGCTCCCGCACCCAAACGCCTCAGCTCTGCACTTCCCTGGAGAAGGAACCGCTTCTCTGAGGGTGGAAAAGCATCGAGATTCCTCAGGTTATTGTTTGAGTAAACATTGAACAGCTCTCCTTCATAATCAGTGGCTACTGCTCCTTCAAACGCGTACTCACGGCCACTGGGACGTGGTGTGTGAGGAGCAGAGTCCCTGGAAAGCAAAGAACACGAACCACCAGCCGGTCCCTCTGGGGCGGTCACAGAGAACAGACCAGAGAACACGCCTGACTCGAACCCCCGGCCTCCGATTCCTGAGTAACCTTTCCTATAACCCCTTTTACTTCACTAACACTACAGACCATGATATATTTCCCTTCTAAAGACATTTAAGTTTTCAGAAAGATTTATTTAAAATAAATATAATAAAAGCTGTACACGTGATACCCAGATATTGCCAGTGGTTCAATCAAGACTTAAATGTGAGAATGGTTTTAGGATGACACAGTCCACGTAGATTTTTAATATCCACTAAACTCAGTGGACAGGTCAGTATTGCCAAGGTGGAGAAATCCTATACTCAGTTCATCATCGTCAAACATGCTCCAAAATGCCAGGGTCAGCCAGCCCGGACCGGGTTCGGCTCAGTGAACAGAGCGTCGGTCTGCGGACTGAAGGGTCCCAGGTTCGATTCCGGTCAAAGGCATGGACCTTGGTTGCGGGCACATCCCCAGTGGGGGGTGTGCAGGAGGCAGCTGGTCGATGTTTCTCTCTCATCGATGTTTCTAACTCTCTGTCCCTCTCCCTTCCTCTCTGTAAAAAATCAATATAAATAAATAAATAAATAAATAAATAAAATGCCAGGGTCAAAAGTAGGAGAAGATAGGAAAAGCACAGGAGGTCAGCTGAGAAGGAAAACAAGATAAAAAGAAAATCAAAGCAAATTAAGGACAAATCTGAGGTGTTGTAACACACTGACTGTATGGGTAACAATAAGAAAGGAAATATGGGGGCAACCAGCAATGATCACAAACATACAGACAGCACGGGCAACCCTGACAAGCACTTGCAGAAGAAAAATGAACAGCTATTTTTTCAAGCTATGTTTCTGGCTTGTTGATGAATGGACTGACGTTTACATAATTATCCCACTCTCTCGTGGACATGTTGCCCATTTCTCAGCGATGCTGTGCAAAAAAAATAGAAATAAAAAAAAGCTAGAATAACTCAGAGAGACACACATTGGCCACGGTGATAACTACTTGGGTAAATTGTCCAAATAATAGTGACCTTGGGTTATACAAACCACATTACTGAATTTCAAAATATTGTGTTGTCTTCCAACCCAGGTTAAAGGGTATGCATTATGCTCTCATTGTTTATTCTGTAACATGAAGGTGTGTATGCTTATAAGTGGGGAGGATTGGTCCGGAATGATACACTCCGAACCTGAGCAGCTGCACCTCGGAAGGGGTGCGGTGTGAGGGCACGAAGGGAAACATTCACATTTTGCTCTCCGGATCTCGGGAGGATTTGGATTTTTTAGAAGGGGAATGCAATCACGTGTAATAACTTAATTTTTTTTAAAGAATGAGTTTTCCCAAAAGCAAAAGGCAAAAATTCTGCTATAATCAGAATACAAACACCTTGCTTTCTATGAGATACTAATTGGTTAAAAGCTTCAGGAACTGCTTTCCTCATCCTCCCAAAGAGGAATTCGTGAAGAAATCCTACAGAGCTGATGCCATAGGTTCACATTTTTTAAGAAAACAAACATCACTCATAAATTAGGTGATGCACTGAGTGAGCTCCATCCCCACGGATGGAGTTCATCCAAAGGAGAGAGTTGGATGTCTTCGGCACATCGCCCACTGCTGGACTCTCACTGACACGGGTGCTCTGAGACCCTTCCGGAAACAATCAGCCGGCACCATGAGGCCGGCGATTCTCAGCCAGGGAGAAGCCTGGGAGCCGCAGCCATGGGGGAGCCGCAGCCACGGGGGAGCCGCAGCCACGGGGGAGCCGCAGCCACGGGGGAGCCGCAGCCACGGGGGAGCCGTGAGGGTCTTTAAAGCATGCGACACGGGACTGCTTGGCCAGGCACCAACCTCTTTTCCCTTACATTATCAGATTAAAAAATGACAACCACCAACACAACAGCTGCCCGGTGAGAATAAACCAAAATTATACCTAGCTTTTTGTCGGATCAGCAAAAAAAAAAATTGTGTTGGTATGCCACAGAATTTTACAATTAGTTTGTGCGTCATGAGATGGAAAAAGTTGAAAATCGCTGTATTAGACCGTTTAAGCCATGTTTAGAAACTCACCCATCCTCCTAATAGTTATAAAAACACGACAGCATCTCTGAACGGATCCCACAGGGTTTCTCTGAGTCACAAAACAGCACAGACAGCCACAGTCAACGAGCAGTTAAAGAAATACTTAGAACTTTCTCTGACGGCTTTACTTCATCCTGCGCAGGCGCAACTGCCCTGCCATTTTATGATTGTCTTTTCTCGTTTATTAACTTATTTTATGGGACACAACATGAATGAGAAGGAAACCAGTCATCTCATCCAACGGCGAGCATCATCCAGTCTCTCCCTCATCAATGCCGGTGATTGAACGTGAACAGCCAGGTGAAGTGTTGGCCGGTGCTGAAGATTATCGTGTCAAAGTGCAGAAAAGGAACAATGAGAAACTAGAAATGAAAAGGCCGCGGCCATAAAACCCATGTGGTTATGGAACTACAACTTCATTCTCAAAAAAACACTTCTTGCTCCATCTACCACCACCTTCTACGCACTATATATACACAAATATGTATATATACACTGAGTGGACAGATTATTATGATCTCTGAACGCATAATAATCTGGCCACTCAGTGTATATCCTACATAATAAAAGGCTAATATGCAAATTGTCCCCTCGACCAGGAGTTCAACCAGCAGGCAGGCTGGCCAACCACCCATGTCCCCTCCCCCAGGCCAGGCTGGCTGGACCCCACCCATGCATGAATTCATGCACCGGGCCTCTAATATATATATATATATATATATATATATATATATATATATATATATATTCTATCTAATAAAAGAGTAATATGCAAATTGACTGTACCTCCGCTACACCACAAGCCACGCCCACCAGCCAATCAGGAGCAAATATGCAAATAAACCCAACCAAGATGGCTACAGACACAGAGAGCAGGAGGGAGGCTTGGGTTTCCCCGGCAATGGAGGAAGCCAAGCTTTCTGCCTGCCCTGCTGGCCTAGGCCTCCACTCAAGGCTACAAAGTTTCAATGACAGAAGGTAAATAAATCCAAACAGAAATGGTGGCAGCCACGGAGCTGGAAAGAGCAGGAGGCTAGGGTTGCCCCCGACGATGGAGGAAGCCAAGCTTCTGAAGCCCTGGCCTGCCTTGGCCTCCGCTCCAGGCTACAAAGTTTCAATTATAGAAGATAAATAAATCCCAACAGAAATGGCTGCCGCCACGGAGCGAGCAGGAGGCTTGGCTCCACTCCAGGCTACAAAGTTTCAATTGTAGAAGATAAATAAATCCCAGATCCCAGGGCCTCCGCTTGGGTCGCCGGGGGGCGTGGCCGGCCTGCAAACCACCACAGGCCCCTCGCCCAGGCTGCCACCGTATCGGGCCTAAATGGACAGTTGGACATCCCTTGAGGGGTCCCAGATTGGAGAGCATGCAGGCTGGGCTGAGGGACACACACACACACACACACACACACACACACCGTGCACAAATTTCGTGCACCGGGCCTCTAGTATGTATATATATATATATATATATATATATATACACACACACACACACACACACACACACACACACTGACTGGCCAGATTATTATGCGTTCAGAGATCATAATAATCTGGCCACTCAGTGTGTGTGTGTGTGTGTGTGTGTGTGTGTGTGTGTGTATCACACTACAGATAACACAAGTCTATCAATATATTTAATAGCATTTTAACCTTTTGCACTCGGATGTCGAGTGTGACTCGACACGGTTAGCATTAAATCCCGAGTAGAAGAAAAAAGCAAGCGAGTGCAAAGGGTTAAAAATTACACTGTAAACATGTCTTTATAAAACATATACTGAGTCATACAATCATATAACCAGGTACTTTATTATATGTTATAAATAAAATAAGTGTCCGCGCCCTAGCCGGTTTGGCTCAGTGGAGAGAGCATCGGCCTGTGGACTCAAGAGTCCCAGGTTCAATTGCCAGTCAGGGCACATGCCTGGGTTGCAGGCTAGATCCCCAGTAGGGGACGTGCAGAAGGCAGCCAATCAATGATTCTCTCTCATCATTGATGTTTCTATCTCTCTCTCCCTCTCCCTTCCTCTCTGAAATCAATAAAAATATATTTTTAAAAAGTGTCCTCAAGTTTTCAAGGGGAGTTATACATTAATATGATATCCATTAATAAATCAAAATGTTTACTCCTATTTCTCATACTTGATTAGCAAGTGGCATTTTTCAAAACAAACATTTTGACAAGTTGGAGAAATAAACCTGGAATAATGTAAAAGATATGAACATAAACCCCTGTAATTATTCCAACAGACAAACATATGCAAACCGAGTGACTATTAAATTATGCTAATTATTTATCTTTGGTTGTCACTACTTCTCAGAATCTGCTCCCCAAATCAGCAATGGAAACACCAGTGGATCGGACGGTGCCAGCTACATTTTGCTCCCAGGATATTTTGTAAAAATGCAATTTCTACTTCAATCTGGAAGAAATGTGATTTTAGGACTGAACTGCTCACAGAGGCGTAACCACATGTATCATCTTTAATAGTCAGAGAAAAACAGGCCCTGGCCCTGGCTGGTGTGGGTCAGTGGTTAGAATGTGGCTCTCACACCCACGAGTCACAGGTTCGATTTGTGGTCAAGGGCATGTAGCTGGATGGCAGGCTCAACCCCCGGCCCTGGTCCGGGCACATGCTGGAAGTAACCAATAGATGTGTCTCTCTCACATCTATGTTTCTCTCTCTCTCTCTCTCTCTCTCTCTCTCTCTCTCTCTCTCCCCACCCCTCCCCTTCTCTCCCATCCACTCTCTAAAAATCAATGGAAAAAATATCCTTAGGTGAGGAATAAAACAACAAAAATGATTTTTTTCCAAAAATGATTTTAAGAAAGGAAAAGCAGGCATGAAGGACCCTGCCGCTCCTCCCGGTGGCGTGCTCCTCCCCTGGCGTGTGAGGAGGGTGCAGAGTCCAGGTCGCTGCTGCTGATGCATCTGAGATAAAGACTGACTCTCCCAGGACTAGTCCTCAGGGGACCCCGGGGTGAAGGCCGAGCTGGACAGGCGTGGCCTGGTCGCGGTCCCTCCCCAGCACCTGCATCTCCCAGCAGCCCCTCCCCAGGCGTCATTCCAGTCCGCGTGGTGGATGAGGCACAGCCCTCCGAAGAGCCTCAAGTCCTGCTTGTCCGCCCCGCATCGCTCAGCGGAGTGCCTCCCGGGCCTGGCTCTGCAGGCTCCTGGGTCCCGGGAGAAGGAGCACAGCGATCCGCTCCCGTGGGACTTCCACGCCGCGAGCAGGAAACGCGAGCAGGAGAGGAACACGCTCCCCTTCCCACCCCCCACCCCTCCCTGCACAGACTGACCACTTGGCAGAGGCCGGCCAGGACCACAGGTCCGAGTCCCCAGCTCACCCAGCACCGACAACGACAGGACGTGCAGAGTCGGTTTCAGCACCGTCTCCAGAACAGAATCTAAGGGAATTCCTAAAAACCCGTTTCTATGCATCTGTATTTCCCTTTTTATGAGATTTTTTAAAAAGAAGAAAATTAAAAGCCTTAGGTATCTTCTGAAGCCCTGGCTTATAAAGAAAAGCTCGTGACAGACAGGGAAACGCAGGTACGCTGTTCTGTGATGACACTGAAGGAGAAATCTAAGACTCGAGTGAGAAGGGGGACAGTCCACTCCGTGCCCCGGCTCTCTCAATTCTTCATTCTCCCACTGAGGCACGGTCTCAGCATCATCTAAGAATACAACAGTGTGCAATATGTAAACACAGTCAACAAACAGATGCAGGCTTATCATAAAATAATAAAATGCTTCGCTAAGTAATAGTAATACAGTTTAATAGTAAATAGTTTCCAATGATCTAGAAGAACCCACCTAGTCCAAACGGGTTGTGTCCTCTCACAGCGGCTACATTCCCATTGGCGTGGGCGTCAGCAAGCCCACAGTCACAGGTCACCCCACACGCAGTCTCGGTGACCGCCAAGAACGGCTCCATGGACCGGAGCAGAAGGAGTGAGAAACGAGGGGCCGTGACCTCGGAGGGGCTGCCCCCGCATTGCTGACCGAGGACAGGTTCGCTGGGCCACGCCGGTGAGATCCGTTTTCGCTTCTGGAGCGATTCGAACACGGCAGCCGCAGCCGCAGGGGCACAAGCCCCGGCCAGGCCGCGTCTAGCTCAGGTGCCTCCGGCCTGTCCCTTCGCCACACGGCACCGTCCCTTCACCCGATTCGGCCGTCCCGTCCTCCTTCCCGTCCCGGGAGACGGTTCTCACCTAGACCCCTATTCACCCCCCGCCGGGCGGGCCGGCCTTCCCGCGGAATAGACCCCGGGTCCCGGTTCGGGTTCTCGGCCTCTTCGGATGGACCTTCGTTTTCTGGCTCCCCGGACTCCCCCTGCTCTCGGGGGTCTGACTGGCGGCATGCTGGTCACGTTCCGGTCTTCGCCCCCATCCCAGGATGGCTCCCTGTTTCCAGAAGACATGTCCCACTTCCCGTGAGCATCGCCCCGCGGTCCCCCAGACACGTCAGACTCAGAAGCCCGCAGGGCGTCCTGTCTCCCTCCAGCGTGCTCTGCCCCACAGGCCGCGTCCTGGCGGATTCCCACATCCCAGCCCGTCAGCCCGGCCCGCACAGGTCCTCTGTCCCTCCTTCCTGAAGGCCCCCCTCCCACAGCCAACGGCGCCATCCGTCAGGACCACCCGCTTCGCTCTCCTCCAGCCTCCGCCCTCCACGCGGGCCTCCCGCCGAGTCCCAGCCGTGTCCTCCCCATCGCCTTCACCCTGCGGCCGGCCGGGCGAGGACAGAGGGCGCCGCCGGGAGGAACGCTGGGAGCGGGGCCAGGTCCTCCCCGGGGGCCCAGCGCGGGGGGAGCGGGTCCGGGTGCTGTGGACGCTGCCCTCTTCCCCACCTTCTGTCTGCTGTGGCCAGGCCCCCTTTCCTACGGAAATCCCCAAAGGAGACGGCAGAGGCCTTCTCGCCCTTTCCATCCAGGAGCCTGGTCCACATCCAGGCCGGTCTCCTCAGGCATGTGCCTCCTCTAACCGGGCGGGGCGGGGTCGGGGGCAGCCCTGTTCTGCAGGGGAGGGGATGCAGGGACAGCCCTCTAGGAACAATCACCCGAGATCAGCCCTCAGCATTTCCGTCTCTCCCGGGACGGAGGTCGTGACCTCATAGCAGAAGCATCTCAGGCGCCCACAGCACGCCCAGGCCATCCCGGGGGGTCACTCAGCCCACAGCACGCCCAGGCCATCCCGGGGGGTCACTCAGCCCACAGCACGCCCAGGCCATCCCGGGGGGTCACTCAGCCCACAGCACGCCCCGGCCATCCCGGGGGGGGGGGGTCACTCAGCCGCAACGCCTGGAAGGTCTGGTGACCTGGGGTAGCTGCATGAGCAACCCCCCCCCCCAGGCCTCTCACTTCCCTCTGCTATTCAAGTGCGGCTGCCTCTGTCCCTGCCTGACGCTCCCTACCATCGCAGGCTCTCGGCACCACATGGTCACCAGTTCTCACACAACAGACGGCTCTTTCTTCTCCACCCCCCCCCCCCCCCCCCCGTGCCCCCTCGGTCCCCCATGCTCTTCCTCACAGCTCGGCCTCCCCGGCCTTCGGCTTTCTCTTCCTCACCCGCCTTCTCCCCCTCCCCCCGCCCTGCAAGCCTGCCCGCGTGGCCCCTGCCGGTCACTAAGTCTGTTAGCCACGCCTGGCTTCCTCATCCCCCCCTCCTGCACCAACACCCTAAATTATCCCCCCCCCCCCGCCCCGCCAATCCTCAGCGGCGGGCCAGTCGTACCGCCTTAGAGCCGGGACGCGGACTCAGAGCGGTCCCCACACTGGGGCCCAGCGCATTGCCAAACCGATGGGCAGAGGGCTAACCCCCCAAAATCACCCCGAGAACATCCTGGCGGAAAAGAAGTAAACTGCTCATCGTCCCAGCGGACCAGGCGTTAGGAAACCAGTTCTCGCCCAGTTTCCTACCGAGCCGCGTGTTACCGCTGTGAAGGCGCCTGTGAGTCCCTCTTCTCCCACCGCCCCCTGCCCCGCTTCATCCTTTAACCCCACCAGCCCCCTGCCCCGCTTCATCCTTTAACCCCACCAGCCCCCTGCCCCGCTTCATCCTTTAACCCCACCAGCCCCCTGCCCCGCTTCATCCTTTAACCCTACCGCCCCCTGCCCCGCTTCATCCTTTAACCCCACCAGCCCCCTGCCCCGCTTCATCCTTTAACCCCACCGCCCCCTGCCCCGCTTCATCCTTTAACCCAACCAGCCCGCTGTTCCGATTTTCCGGTAATTTCCGAGTCTGCCGCTATACCGCTGTACCTCATTTTCGGTACTTTGCCTAATACGTGAAAAAAAATGCGTCACAAACTAAAAATAACCAACCAATCGTGGTCAGACCTCATGGTGAGCCATTGCAAATGTCTGCCCCCATGGGTTGGAATTGACTTTGTGTGGTTTGACGTGAAAAAATTCTGAAAATTCACAATGAAACGAGCGGCTGATGAACCAAGCACTTCAACAGGAACGCGAGGTAGGTCTGGGCTGATCACAGTCCAACAGGTGAGCGATACTTTGGTTGATTCGGACTCTGAGGTGGAATGTTGGCGCTAGATGAAAGGTAGACCTATTTTCTACAACGTCTCCAAGTTCCATCTTATTCTAACCACTTGTTTGCCTGTAACCAACATTTTTCTATATCATGTTGGTTTTTTCTCTTTAATGCTCAGGAGCCCAGGTATAGGGGACAGTTAGGTTCAGGGCCTCAGGTCTGGTGGGGTTAAAGTTCAGCAGCGATGAGTTCGTGTTCTCAGACTCCAAGCTCCACACGACTCAGCCCGACCCTGAGGCTCCTTTAAAGCTTCTCAGGCATGTTTAACGTCCAGCACACGCAAGACCCCACAGAGCCAAACCACCGTGATGCAACGTTATGAACTGATCAGGCGAGGGATTTACATTTCAAACCACTTTATTTGTATTGAAGAATGCATTTTTTTCTCTCTCTAGGATAAAGATCTGCTCTGTTCAATTTTTATTTTTATTTTTTTTCTTAACACCGGGACCTGCCCCAGCACAACGTCTCAACAATCTGCAGAGAGAAGCTGGTCCCAGGCCTGTCTTCCGCAGAGCGTGCAGTCTCTCGGAGTGCGCCTTTCGCAGTCCAACATGCGGGGAAATGACCCTGCATCGGGACTCCCAGAGTCTCCCCGGCTCTCTACTTACCCACCCACAGTAACTTTTCAAAACGCCGAGTCTCGCAGACCAAGGGCCGCCGGAAATCATGTCACCCCAGAACGTCTGAGACAGGCAGAGAATCCGTCCACCTCCGAATCAATTCAGTTGGGATGACTGACCCATTTACTGTATTTAAAACTAAAATGTGCTGATTTTGAGTAATAAACTATGTTGACAGAGTAACAGCACTAATAATGTCCAAAGTATACAGAATCCAAGTGGGGCAGGAGAGTAAGAAGCTAGGAAAATTCCTGGGAGAGTGGAACGGGGAAACTGAGGCAGGGACCTGAACAAACTGGTGAGCCATTTCCAGCAGGTGCAGGTCACCTCCCTGGGGACAGCATCGAGGCCTCGGCGGTCTGTCAGCTCCAGGCCCAGAAAAGCAGCGAAATCAGGACCAGCCTCAGGGACGAAGGACCCCCTGCCCGGGCACTGACCGATCAGCGGAGGCCACGACCTTGAAAGGACAC
Source organism: Cnephaeus nilssonii (assembly GCF_951640355.1). NCBI lineage: Eukaryota > Metazoa > Chordata > Mammalia > Chiroptera > Vespertilionidae > Cnephaeus > Cnephaeus nilssonii. The sequence continues at coordinate 1,762,352 of NC_137081.1, read as the reverse complement.
ACTGGGAAGCTGGTGAATATTCTACTGAGACCTCCCCTAAAACCTCCCCTAAAACCTCCCCTAAACTCCCCTCAACTCCCCTAAAACCTCCCCTCAACTCCCCTAAACTCCCTGCCCCTACAAACCCTCAAAGCAAAGGGCCCAGTGCGTTCTCCCGCCCCGGGTACTCCGGAACCTTCCCCTTCCTCTCACCTTCCCCCCAGCGTGCATCTCCTGAACTCTGAGGGACCCCAGGAGAGACTTGCAATAGCAGCTCATCCGGGCTAACCGCCCCCCCCCCCCCCAACCTGTCTCCAGGCCCCTTTTCTCCGATTTTCAGCAGCTAAAGCAGCCCCGCTGAGCTCTCCGGCTGCTTCCATCCTCGGCCTTCCTCCTTCACGGTCCCAGCGGCAATCAGCGTCCTCCCAAGTGCACCTGGACTCGCGCTGGGACATCTTTCCTGCACGAAGTCAGGGACCCACACCGCTGGCCGGCCTGGCAGACCCACTCTGGGCCCTGTCCCCTTTCTGGAACACAAGCAGTCTAAGTTTTCTTTCTTTTCTTTTAAAATTGGTTATTGATTGATTTTGAGAGAGAGGAACAGGAGGGACAGAGAGGGGGCGGGGGGGGGGGGGGACAGGAGGGAGGGAGGGAGAGAGAGAGAAACATAGACCTGGTTGTTCCACTTACTTACACACTCACTCATTGGTGCTTCTCGCATGTGCCTGACCGGGAAGAGGACCCACAACCTTACAGCATCGGGACGAAGCTCCCGGCCAGGCCCATAACTGTGATGTAATAACCTAAGTGATTTCCTAAAATGTTTATTTCAAATCACAACGCCACTTACCAACTGTGCTCATGAAGACACTGTCTCCCATAACTGAATTCCTAGTTCACATCGGCTTGGAAGGTGAAGAAATTCGTGATTTCACACCACAGTCAACTCAGAAATAGGACAGGTGGACTCAGGGGTCCGGCAATGCCATCAAGCACTCGGTTCTCTGCCCGTTTTACTCCATCGTCAGCGCATTTGTTTTGTCCTCCACGGGTCTCCTTGAGAACAGAAGATAACCCGCAGCCATTCTCACCATCTGCTCCGACGGGACCCAGGCGAAGGCGGGGTGTGCCTCCTCCGGAGTACAAACGGACTCTCCTCGCCCACCTCCCCGCGCGTCCGCTCACGTAGCTCATCAGCCGTGACCGAAACAGGGAACTAGGCCGCCTCAGTGACCCGTCCCTGGCAGTCACTAAAGTATATTTTAACAAGCTGGAGATACAGCTACATATCTACAGACAAACCCACATATAAAAAATGACATCTGGAAGCAGGTAGAATTATTAGTATATTTTCAAACTAGTGATAAACATAAAAATATTTCAAAATACGTGCAGCCAGAGCAATGAGACACGACAACAAACATCTGCACCTTCTGGGAGGTGACAAGTGCTATTAAGAGTACTGTTTGTGCACGTGCGCACGCGTGTGTGTGTGTGTGTGTGTGTGTGTGTGTGTTCCTACCGCCAAAATTAAAAAGGTACTAAATGTAATTAGGTGTTTATGAAGGTAATGATGTTATTGTTTCCTATTCAGGTTCAAGGGCCCGCCAGAGTAGGGCATAGAGAGCCCACTCCAATCTTGTGAGTCCAATTACACGCTAATTAGACCTGGAGAAATGGAAAAAGAAAGAAGATGGCAGTTTTGAAAGATAACGAATACGGTTCAAGCTCTTGAACGTCTCTGAGCGGTTCCTAGTGGTTATGATCATCCACATGAAGACAGCCTGGCTGGTGTGGCTCAGTGGTTGAACCAGGAGGTCAAGGTTCTGTTCCTGGTCAGGGCACCACGGTTGCGGGTTCGATCTCCAGGGCACTTACAAGGAGCAACCCATGAGCACACGCATGGGTGGGACAGCAAGTGGGTGAACAAACTGTGTATAAAACAAAACACGTGGTGTTCAATAAGCATTGATTTAATTCAGCTGGGTCTTGCAAGAATCCCTTTCTTTGTTGGCTCATAGTTTAAACACAGTTACATTTTCCAGAATGAGGGGGAGGGATTGCAGTGTTCATGACAGATTGGAAGAAAAGTGGTATCCTATTGAATAAGGAAGTCCCAAAGAAAGGTTTATTCCATCGAGTCACAAACCGTTCTGTAACGCCCCTCTTCCCTGTAGGAAATCTCACATTTCCAAATTAATCACAACGTTCCTAGTCTCCTTCATTGAAGCAGCTGAGCCTGAACTGTCATAGGCTTCATTCAGTAATGGCTCCTCCTTTAGAAAGGATTAAAGACAATATTGGCAATAGAACAGTGCTTTTTAAAAATATCTTTGTATTGACTTCAGAGAGGAAGGGAGAGGGAGAGAGAGAGAGAAACATCCATGATGAGCGAATCATGGATCAGCTGCCTCCTGCACGCCCCCCACTGGGGATTAAGACCACAACCCGGGCATGTGTCCTGACGGGGAATCTACATCGTGACCTCCTGGTTGGTAGGTTGACACTCAACCACTGAGCCACACTGGCCGGGCTGTAATAGTTCTTATTCGCTGCTGCTAACAATTGTACGGCTTCTCTCCTACACATGCAGGCTCACAATGGAGGCACTGACACAGAAATAATAACGCACAGCATTCCAGAACAACACCTACTCTGAAATGTCAGTAGGGTTTTGCCATTTCAGGTGACATTTAGAGAACTTCAAAGACAGTTCATTACGCCAATGGGAGTCCTTAACAATTCTCCCAACCTGGACTCTGCCAGACCACACGGCGTGAGCCGCATCCTCTCACTCACGGTACTGATGGAAGTGAATTTGGTTATACAACCGTCCTTCACGAACCGCCAGACTCTCTCGGTGTTTACGGGCACTGCCAGCACTGGTCAGCATCTGTGTTGGAAATCTTTATGGTTTAGAAGCAGATCCTCAAGGAGGCGGCAGGAAAGTTCCACCATCAGCCAGAACCCCGCGTTGGCTACGGCGTGTCTCAATGGCAGACACACACTGAACTGAGCACAGAGACAAACATTCATGTCGACCTTTAAAACCCTTTACAAAGTACTTTGTCTCCTTAAATGGAACGCTTATCAGCACTAACCAGCCTGTGTTTTAACTCACCCACGTGGAAATCTAGGTAAAGGAGCCAGTTGCTGTTAAAATCTGACTTTAAAATACGGGCCTCCCGGGATAGCTGTAAATAGCTATGGGAGAAACCAAGAGGCTAAAACCACACTTTGTTTCTCTTAGACCAGTGGTCGGCAAACTCATCAGTCAACAGAGCCAAACATCAACAGGACAACGATTGAAATTTCTTCTGAAAGCCAAATTTTTTCAACTTAACCTTTTGCACTCGGATGTCGAGTGTGACTCGACACCGTTAGCATTAGAATAAAGGAATCCAGAAAAAAGCAAGCGAGTGCAAAGGGTTAAACTTCTTCTAATGCCACTTCTTCAAAATAGACTCGCCCAGCCCGTGGTATTTTGTGGAAGAGCCACACTCAAGGGGCCAAAGAGCCGCATGTGGCTCTCGAGCCGCGGTTTGCCGACCACTGTCTTAGATCAATTTTTAATTTCCCCAAACTTTGAGACTTGCTACCACAGTACAGATGGCTCTGACTGCTTTTTTTTTTTTTTAACTAAGATGCTGTCTCAATTTAAATGCAAACTGAGAAAAGAGCTGAGTTACCATTTGATAAAATGTTACGTAACTATTTGAAAATGTTACACAGCCCCATCCTGAAGGATCTGTTTACAGGTTGCTGATGCTGTTACTTTATTCCACCAAACCTCTCACCCAGCAGGTGTTCAGTCATGTGAAGGACCACCATCATTTCAACCAGAGCGCAGACTGAGCCCACACCATTCATCTGCTCTTTGCTGGCCGCTCTGGCCACGTTTAAATTCTCTGAAATTCCTGGAGGACTTGTGGCTGGAGTTTCAGGAAACGGTCAACAGCAGCATCTTGTAATTGTAAGAAAACGCTATACAATGGCAGGAAAACACTGCCCGTCCACAGACCATCACTTCAATGCGCCTTAACCACAGGCTGGTCACATGCACATTTGCCTGTGGCTCTACTTAAGAAAAGCAGAAAGGCCTGAGGGGGCAGTGGGGGTGGGGAGTGGGGGGGGGAGGGGGAGCGGGGGGAGGTGCTGTTAGAGCCCCTCACCTGGCCATGAGCTGCGGTGTGTGGTGTGCAGATGCTCTGGGCTAGGAGCAAGGGGCAGTTCCGGCTTCAGGCCCAGGAGAAACTCCTGCCCCTTTATCTAGGGCGAGGACTCTGAGTGAGGGGCCGGCCTGGGAGAGACCACGTTATCAGAGAGAACCTCTTCACTATCTCAGGGCCGGGGGCAAACTTGTTCACTGAGCCTCTGCCCCGTCCCCAGGCTGTGACCCTGGGAAGCCCGGAGGCACCTCCCCTCCCCCTCCCTCTGAATGCCTCACCTTCAGCTTCCCCTCTGAACCTCCAGGGTCTGGACTCCCTCTTGTGGGGGGCGGGGGGGGGGGGGTCCCATCCATACGCATGCATGGTTTGCTCACTGCCAACCTGTCTCGTTTTTTAACTAAGATGCGGTCTCAATTTAAATGCAAACTGAGAAAAGAGCTGAGTTACCATTTGATAAAATATCACATAACTGTTTGAAAATGTTACACAGCCCCATCCTGAAGGATCCGTTTACAGGTTGCTGATGCTCTGTTACTTTATTCCACCAAACCTCTCACCCAGCAGGTGTTCAACCTGGAGTGCTGAGCCCAAATCATTGATCTGCTCTTTGCTGGCAGCTCTGGCCACGTTTAAATTCTCTGAGATCATCCTGTGATGGCTAGACCGGCCCGAAGACCTGCCAGTCACGTTTGTTCCTCCCCCATACCCCCGGGACTCGGTCATCTCCAGGGCCCAGAACCCAGAAGGTGGGTCACAGATCCTTCCCACCGCTTCCTTCAACCTGTACAAGTATAATTAAAAGACTAAACATTCCTCTATTGTTTAAAGGAGAAAAAAAGCCACAGATCTCTAGCAACAGTAATCTGGAAAATACTTTAAATGAATGGTTAAAATTGGCTCAGAAATATCAATTTATGGAAGTTATTTTTCTCGATGGAAAATGTACCTATCACAGATAAACACCAAGGGAAAGTATATATATATATATATATATATATATATATATATACACACACACACACACACACACACACACACACACACACACACACATATATATACAGGTGAGTTTCTAAGTTATATTCGGGACCTCCTTAGACGGCATGTGACCAGGAAGCGTGTGCTTCTATCCGTATGTTATCTGTGTCATCTACGTCACGTTAACAGCTAACAGCAAACAGGAAAGAAAGGCAGCCCCCGCTCCCTAGACAGGCCCTACTGGGTGCCCCCCAGAAACTACGCAGTGTCCTTTAAAACTCCTCTAAACATGCGTGATCTTTGCAGGCAGCACACCATAGAGTGGCCATCACAACTGTGACACAAATTCACTTACTTATCCTGTCATGTGAGCAAACTGGGCCCCCTCCCCATGCCATCCTAAGGACACAACACTGAAAAGACTGACTCCCAAATTCACCAGAACTACGTTATTCCAACGAAAACGGAAAATGAGCCCCTTTTCTCCCGCACGATTATCGAGTCAACCGACTGTCTTCCCGTGAAAAACAATCCTGCGCTGTGAGCATCGTTAGGGGAGCTGGGAACATTTTCTGAGCATACAGCAAACACAAAACTAGCCAATAACAGAGCCTTTAAAAAAAAAAAAGCATAAACACCGTTTGCTAGCCTAGCTCTGGAACAATGACTTGTAGCCATTATTTATAAAAATAAAGGTCTGATTTCAATTTCTTATCCCCCCTGCTTGAAAGAAACGAGATTTCTCTGCTCAAAGTCTCTACCCTGTCCCCTCTTCCAATGTGAACATATTTCATCTCCCACAGGAACGAGTCGAAACTTCCTGATCTCGAATTGCATTAAGGCCAACACTATTGGATCCGCCAGCCCCTGATACGTTGCTTTTGAAATGAGTACCGTGTTCAGATAAAGTCCCATTTTTCCTCCGGCCGAAGTTTTAGGAGATGAAGGAATGAATTTAGCACCTGCGTCAGTTCGGACATGGCTCCTCCCGCTTCCCGCTAGATCCTTAAGGAAGTCTGTGGCGGCCCCTGGAAAAAGGCAGCCTGTCCATCGTAAATGTATTTTCGTCCCTCAAGTGGTTTCCAAGAACAGAGCCGAACTCTGCAAGTCCATCTGGTAACATCTCGGAGAGACAAGCTCGAGCTGAACTCAGAACGGTCCCGAGGATAAACACAACGTGAGATACAAATCAAGGAATTTGCTGATTGCTCCTTTCTGCTTGAGAGAATGACTCAGCTTTAACCAGAACACAATCTCACCCAAGAGGCTCCGAAATGAACATGTATCACCCTTCCGTCTCACCCAGCTTTAGCTGCTGCGACTGACACGCAAAAGCCACGCTTTTTGTAAGTGAACGGCGGGCATGCCCGCATTCTACGTGGGCTCCACATGTAAAGGCGACTATGTGACCTCCGGCATCTCAGGTGAACCAACCAAGTCCGAGACCCTGAGTTTTGTGCCTAGAAACCTGTGAACATAATTCCGTCTGTTTAATGCTCCCGCGGGGCTGGTGATCACGGAAAAGGCTTCTTTACTTTGTGAGGGGCAACAGGACATCACGGGCAAGCACGCTGCCAAGGGTGACCCACAGTCAGCCCACACGGATCCTCACAATCCAGGCGCACCATCCAGAGGAGGTGCAAGCCGCGTTGTGTGCTTAACCATTCCTACCCCAGACCCCCGGGAGTGGGTCTGTGCCCCTGGAAGGAGAAAAATGGACGGACTGTTTTACTCCATAAAAGAAGGATCTCAACTGCAGCCAGGCTCTGCGCTCCCGGCCGCTCTGGGCTCAGAAGCACAGGCCCCGGAGTGCTGGCCGCGTTGTGGGGAACACTGAGATCCCCCGAATGCTACCCCTGCAGGTGAGGAGCCAGGAGGTCATGCATCAGGGTCCCTGTCCACAACACAGACAGGCATGCCGGGCACGGGTTTCCGCTTTAATTCCGTGACCCAAATCGGTGCCGTTGGAGGATTCCTCACTGAATTATTCCATTTAGGGGGAAACCATCTGCTCACAGCTCCAGTCTCCGCTTCTCACTGGCCATGAAAACAAAGAAGGTCAAGGTCGCGGGAGGGAAGTTTCAGCAAGCCCAGTCCCGCTGAGGAGGCAGATCGCAACAAAGTGTGAGCCTCTGCAAACCCGCTCTGCAGACCAGCCTGGGCAGCTCGGCTCCAGGGCAGCCCACCAGAAGCCACCACCCGCCTCCCTCCGCCCCTCGGCCTCGCTGCGGCGTACCCCACCCACTCCATGTCCAGTTTACTTTTAAAAATATATATTTGTATTGATTTCAGAGAGGAAGGGAGAGAGAGAGAGAGAGAGAGAGAGAGAGAGATGACACATCCATGATGAGAGAATCATGGATGGGCTGCCTCCTGCAGGCCCCCCACTGGGGATGGAGCCTGCAACCCGGGCCTGTGCCCTGACTGGGGATCGAAGCCCTGACCTCCTGGTTCAGAGGTCGATGCTCAGCCTCTGAGCCACGCCAGCTGAGCTGTTTAGTTTCCTTTTTTGCCAAGAAGACAGATCATAGTCATTGAAACACTCACTTCAAAAGAAACCCCTTGTTTCACCCAGCGCACCCAACAGCTCCCTCCAAGGACCGGGCAAAGCTTCCCTGCTCCTTCAGCCGGGCTCCGAGCGGGCTCCCGGCCTGGGCCGCGGCCAGGCCCCTCTCCTGGCTGGTCCGTCCCCTCTCCTGGCCTGGTCAGGCCCCTCTCCTGGCTGGTCCGTCCCCTCTCCTGGCCTGGTCAGGCCCCTCTCCTGGCTGGTCCGTCCCCTCTCCTGGCCTGGTCAGGCCCCTCTCCTGGCTGGTCCGTCCCCTCCTGGCCTGGTCCGTCCTGAAAACTCGGGAACCCTCTGGCAGCTCCGCTCCAGGAGACTTTGGAGGCTGCGGCGGGCAGTGCGCGCTCCTGGGCCGCGGCCAGCGGGGCTTGCAGTCCAGACTGTGCGCCCTGGCGGGGGGCTTTCCAGCAGGGCTGCTGGGTTTTGCGGGGGCGGAGGGCAGGCCCGGCGGAGAGGCGGGGAGATCCGCAGACCGGACCCTTGTCCCCCTCCTCTCCAAGCGGCTCCCCGTCTCCTCGCCTCCCCTTTGGCACCTATGGACCCCCTGGGTACCACCGACACAGCATCCTGCACCGCGCCTCCTGCTGGTCCTGGAAAGGAACAAGTGGGTCAGAACCAGGACCCTCTCCAAAAACTTTCCCCCTCCGGTGTGGGCGCAGAGTCTGGTTTTTTAAAGCAGGTCCCCCACCAGTGCCTCCCCCTCCCCGGCCGATCGCGGGCGGCTCTGTCCCCTCACGGCGGACCCGGTGCAGGGACTGTGGGTGGGAGAGCCAGGAGCCCAGCTCGGGCGGGACCTCCATCCCGGACCCAGGCCGCGGCCTCCCCGCCCGGGCGTGTCCGCACCCCAAGTGCGCGCCCGCCGCTCCCGCCACATCCCCGCTCGGCCGGCGCCGCCAGGTCCCATTCGGCAGCGAAAACACACCCCGAGTTCGCGGGAGCCCCGAGGGTGCGGGGTGCGGTCCGGGGAGGAGGCGGCCCCGGGGAGGACCCGGTGGGAGCCGGGCTGCGGGGCAGGAATCCAGGGTCTTCCCCCGCCCGCCCGCGGGGCGCCCTCTCCCGCAGCGCCCGCCGGAGGAGCTCGGGGGACCCCCAGCCAAAGGGGACCCCAGCCAAAGGGGACCCCCAGCAAAAGGGGACCCCGCGGGCGCCCCCCCCCCAGCCTGGGCCCTCCCAGCCCGCGCCTCCCGCCCCCGGGCCCGCGCTCCGCCAACAAAAGGGCGGCTCCGCGGGAGAAGTTTCCCTCCTTCCCGGGCGCCGCTCCGGGACCCAGCGATGCCTCCCCGCCCGGCCCCGCCGCCGGCGCAGCCCAAGTTGCCACAAAGGCTGGAGGGGCTCCGCTCCGGGAGTCGGGGCGCAGCGTCCCCACCTCGGGAGCGAGGCTCCCCGTCCCCCCACCGTCCCCCCGACACTGTGGTCAACAGGTCCCGGCCTCCGGCCCGGGGGGGACGGCACCGCAGCCTCCACGAGGTCCTCGTGGTCGCCCTCCCTCCGGCCCGCGCGGGGCAGCCCTCCCCCCCCCCCCCCCGGCGCCGGTTCCCAGGAGGCGGCACGCGCCCCGCGGGCGGCCGGGCTGCAGCGGGACCCGGGCGATCGCGGTCTCCTCGTACCTTCGTCGGATGCCGGGCCGGGCCGGGGCGCGGAGAGCCGGGCGCCCCCCGCCGGGACCTCCGGGACCTCCGCTCCGCTCCGCGCTCCGCTCCGCAGGCCTCCCGGGGGCTCGGCCACGAGCGAAGTTTCGGCGCCTCCTCCGCGGGGCTGACGCCGGCCCCTCCTCCGCGGGCTCCGCGCTCTCCCTCCGCTTCCCGAGCGGCTGCAGCCCAGGGCGGCGCTGGCGGCGGCCCGGCGGGGCTGGGGACTCCGGGCCGGGCTGGGGCCGGTGGCGCCCCCTCTCGGCCAGAGGGGGACTCGCCCGGCCTCCCGCGGCGCCCGCCCGGGGTCCCCGGGGACGCGGGGCGGAGGGGCGGGCGGGGCGGGGAGCGCGGGGGGCGAGGCCCCACCTTCGCGGGCTTCGCCGGAGACGCAGACCCGGTGCCCCCGCCCCCGCGGCCGCGCTTCCTCCGGCGCCTCCTCCCGGCCCGGCCGCCGCCCGCCCTCCTGCTCCGGGTCCCGAGAGGGGAAAGCCCGCCGCTGCTCCGGGTCCCGAGAGGGGGAAGCCCGCCGCTGCTCCGGGTCCCGAGAGGGGGAAGCCCGCCGCTGCTCCGGGTCCGGAGAGGGGAAAGCCCGCCGCTGCTCCGGGAGGAAAGGCGGCCGGGAAGCACGAACCCGATCCCACCCGCCTTCCCTCCAGCCTGGAGCCAGCCGGGGCGCAGGGCGCAGGGCGCAGGGGTCACCGCTGCTCCCCACCGGACAGACGCCCCTTTAGGGCCCCTCATTCCTTTTCTCTAAACGCAGCCCAGCCCTGCACTTTGTGGCATTGTTTTTTGTTTGTTTGTTTGTTTGTTTTTAATGAGAACTGCCTCAACCACCAGACCCTGCCCATCAGCCCATGGAGGTGTTGATGGGGAGCCCTGGCCCAGGGAAAGCTATGAGCCTTTCTCACCCCGCAAACCTCAGGGTGGGAGGGAGGCAGGGAGAGGCCCTTAGAGGGTGAGGGTGAGAGGAACTTCACCCACATTGGGAGACTCTGCTCAGCCTGTGACTGAGTCTTATCCCGAATGTGGAACTCCGTGGATAGGGGAGCATTGGACAGGGCCGGCAACTAGGGTGCATTGCAGCAGCAGCATCCAGGGTTAGAGTCAGGGAGCCAGGCTCATGCCCACTCCCTACTCGCTCATTCCTGCTCCAGTCTAGGCCACTCACGTGATCACCCTGCCAAAGGGGCTTCTGTAACGGGGTTCACCCTCACCCTCACATTTACAGGAGCCGGAATAGTGTCCGGCTGGGAGAAGGTAATCAACAAATCCTTGGTTCTTACAGCCCACACACTTTCACTGTAATTAGAAGGGGGTGTTGGAGCCCAGATGTGGTGGCTCAGAGCGTTGACCTATGAACCAAGAGGTCAGGGTTCGATTCCTGGTCAGGGCACATGCCAGGGTTGCAGGCTGGATCCCATTGTGGGCCGTGCGGGAGGCAGCCGATCAATGATTCTCTCTCATCATCGATGTTTCTATCTCTTTCTCCCTCTCCTTTCCTCTCTGAAATCAATAAAAGTTTGTTTGTTTGTTTGTTTAAAAAAAGAAGGTGTTACTGGGAATTTCCCCCAATGCCTTGTCCACTGAACACATTTTCTTCTCCCTGATGCTTTTTCCATTTAAAAAAAAGATACAGCGTCATCGATTTTGAAATGAAAATTAAGTTTAGGGCTCACCTCGCTCTAGCCGAACTTAGGTTCAGTACCAGACAACTGAGGCCTCGGAGAATCTCAGGGGACTTCCCGAATGTCCTGGGTGGAGGTGCTGAGTGCTGGGACCCGAAACCAGGAGGGGGCAGAGTCCTCTTTCACCATGACTTCCCCTCAGCACAGCCGGCAGGCGCTCGGTGAAATAATTACTCTGGAAACATGAACGGGGCCATCCAGCTGCTCTTTCTGTGCCTCCCCGGTGCTAATGGGGAAGGTGGAACAGAATGGGCGTCGCTAAGAGTCGCTGGAGCCGGTTCCCAAGAGGTCTGCACGCCCTGTGCCTCCCCCAGAGCTGCTACCCGTTGTGAGCCTGTTGCTAACTCAGCCCGAGGCCGAGCCATAAGCACACACCCGGAACCACAACCCATCAACGGACCTGACTCTTTTCCTGTAGTTTCACCTGGTGCCTTTGCTGTTAGAACCAGGTGGTCCGGTCCCTGTTAACCGGCCGCAGGCCTTCACTGGCCTGAGTTACAATTCCAGGTCGGGTTCCCGCCTCTAGGAGCCCCGCTTTTCTCTGTCCCCGCAGAGCGCGGCTCGGGCTGCTGTCTGATCTGAGGCCACTGGTTCTGTCCTTTCTTTTCTTTTCTTCTCTGACCTGCTGCTCTGCTCTGCTTATTTATTTATTTATTTCTCTCTCCTGTTGACAGTCTTACAGGGGTCCCCTCCCCCCCCCCCGCCCCCATGGGCCCCTCTCGTTCTTTATTACAGCCTGGACCTCTTCTGTGGGGAACACCTTTATTTTTTATTTTTTTTTAATGTATTTTATTGATTTTTTACAGAGAGGAAGGGAGAGGGATAGAGAGTTAGAAACATCGATGAGAGAGAAACATCGATCAGCTGCCTCCTGCACGCCCCCGACTGGGGATGTGCCCACAACCAAGGCACATGCCCTTGACCGGAATCGAACCCGGGACCCTTCAGTCCGCAGGCCGACACTCTATCCACTGAGCCACACCAGTTTCGGCATGTGGTGAACACCTTTAAACAGTTAATTCACAGACAACTGCTAAAAAAGTAAATGATGCAATTTAGGCAATCGCTTGGTATCAGTGTGACGATAAAATAAATCACATGGTAGCTCAATATTCGGGAATAAGAAATAATTTCATGATATGATTACAAACATAGGGGTTTTTAACACAGTATTTTAAAAAGTCTGGTGGATTCCACCCTTCTTCATAAAAAGTAAAACAATAAATAAAATGGAAAGCTCTGATAGAGAACGCTAGACTCCCAAGATTCCATCAGTGAGGCGGGGGGACCTGTGGACCCACTTTGGGAAACCCCAGATCACCATCCATTTCAAAACACCCCCCGCCTCCACGTGGACAAGTTCCGAGCAGAAGAGTAAGTCAGGCTGCGCGCTGGCCAGTGTGGCTCAGTGGATTGGGCGTCTTCCCGGGCACTAAGAGGTTGCCAGTTCGATTCCCAGTCAGAGCACATGCCTGGGTTGCAGGCTCCATCCCTAGTAGGGGGCGTGCAGGAGGCAGCCGATAGATGTTTCCCCCTCACATCAATGTTTCTCTCTCTCCCTCTCCCTATCCCTCTAAAAATCAATTTTAAAAAAAGAATAAATCAGGCTGCAGAGACTATGAATTAATGGAAAATCTCATAGTGCACTTATTTCTTTTAAATATATATATATATGCAGATATTTTATTTCAGAGAGGAAGGGAGAGGAATAGAGAGAGGAAAACATCAATGAGAGAGGAAGTCATCGATTGGCTGCCTCCTGCACGGCCCCCACGGAGATCAAGCCCACAGCCTGGGCATGGGCCCTGACCGGGAATTGACCCTGGTTCCTGGGTCAGTGCTCACAGCCCGGCACGTACTCACTTCTAGTTCATTCGCCTCTGACATCTCTGGAGGGAAGTTCCCCACACCCTTTCCACCTCACTCAATGCTGAAAATCATGTGGGCTTTTATGCAGCCCCCAGACTCTCAGAGGTAGGACCCCGTAGCCTCCTTTGAAGCAGGGGTTCTCTACCACTCCTGTCTCCCCTGAATTAGCCAATAAAGTAATTTCTTGAGGGTGTTTCATAGTCTTCTCTTTAAGTTCTTTCCTCCCTTTCCATGAGACTGAGCAGTTGCCAGAAAGAGAAGAACGTATAACTACTCGTATAAAATGCCTCCATCATGGATGAAGCAATGGAGAAGCATAAATCCCCGTAACTATCTTTTTCCAATCATTGCATCCAGTTCTAAAGATTCCTCATTTTTATATTTTCTTACAATGTCTCTAACTTGCTGTTGTTCTGCAGTTTCTATGAACTGACTTTTGATACGAACCGTTCTGGGAAATGGCTCAGACGCGTACAAATCTCAAAGATGTCAGAATCAAGTTTTTAAAAACACTAAAACCAAAGGGAACCAGATTTAAAATCAGATTTACTGCGCACGCCAGGGACTGAGGGAGGGAGAGGCCCCGGAGAAGGCCCACAGGCACTACCTCTCAAATAGGCCTCGTTCTGCCCTTGGCAAACGCTTAGATCTGTTTGAAAATTCTTCACATTCATCATACGTTCACTTAGACTCTGAAGAGACTTGGCGCCTTCTATTACTTTTTCGTGTCAACTTATTTCCTCTTTTTTTCTGTGTTTTTTATTAAATTTATTGGGGTGACATTGCTTAATGAGATTGAATAGATTTCAAGTGTACATTTCTTTTTTAATTTTTTCTAATTGATTTCCGAGAGAGGAAGGGAGAGGGAGAGAGGGATAAAAACATCAATGATGAGCCCTGGCCGGTTTGGCTCAGTGGATAGAGGGTCAGCCTGTAGACTGAAAGGTCCTGGGTTTGATTCCGGTCAAGGGCACGTACCTCGGTTGCAGGCTCCTCCCCGGTCCAGGCCCTGGTCAGGGCACGTGCAGGAGGCAACCAATGGATGTGTTTCTCTCACATCGATGTTTCTCTCTGTCTTTCCCTCTCTCTTCCACTCTCCCTAAAAATCAATGGGAAAATATCCTTGGTTAGAGGATTTAAAAAAAGAGAGAAAAGAAAAGAAACGTCAATGATAAGAAAGAATCATTGATCAGCTGACTCCTGCACACCCCCTACTGGAGATTGAGCCCCCAACCCAGGCCTGTGTCCTGACCAGGAACTGAACTGTCACCTCCTGGTTCATGGGTCAATGCTCAACCACTGAGCCACCCGGCCGGGCTGTACAGTCTATGACACACGACCTTCATTCTGCTTTGTGTGTCCGACACCCAAAGTGAAGTCGCCTTCTGTCGTTATGCGTTTGACCCCTCACCCTTCCCTGCCCTCCCACCCCGCTCCCTTGGTAACCACCATGCAGTGGTCTGTGTCTGTGCATTTGTGCTTGTTCATTGGTTGCTCTCAGTTTTCCTGTCTCACCTGTGACTGAAATCATAGGGTTCTTAACTTTCCTGCCTGACTCATTTCGCTTAGCAAGATATTCTCAAGGTCGATCTGTGTTGTCATGAATGGCACTAGTTCATCTTTCTTAGGGCTGACTGGCATTCTGTTGTATATATGGGTCACGTCTTCTTTATCCAATAATCTATCGGACACAAAAACATAACGATGGAGAAAAGAAAACGTCTTCAAAAAATTGTACCTGGGAAATTGGAAATCCACATGAAAAAGAAAGACACTAGATTACTCTTTGTCCCCATATACAGAAATTAACTCAAAATGGGTCAAAGACCTAAATATACGATCTAAAACAATAAATTACATAGGATAAAACAGAGGAACCACTAAATCTCATGGACCTTGGTCTTAGAGAAGATTTACGAATTTGACCCCCAAACGTTAGGGAAGGAAAGGCACAAATAAATGATGGGACCACATCAAATCAAAAAGCGTACGCGCAGCCAAAGAAACCGCCAACAAAACAAAAAAACAATGGAAGAAGATATTTGCAAATAATACCTTCAACAGGGATCAATATCCAAACTCTATAAAGAACTCATACAAGCCCTAACCAGTTTGGCTCAGTGGATGGAGCGTCAGCCTGCGGGCTGAAAGGTCCCGGGTTCGATTCAGGTCAAGGGCATTTACCTTGGTTGCGGGCACATCCCCAGTAGGGGGTGTGCAGGAGGCAGCTGATCGATGTGTCTCTCTTATCGATGTTTCTGACTCTCTCTCCCTCTCCCTTCCTCTCTGTAAAAAATCAATAAAATATATTTTAAAAAAAAAAGAACTCATACAACTCAACTACAACAAAACAACCCACTTCACACACAGGCAGGAGACCTGAACAGACACTCCTCCCAGGAAGACATACAAATGGCCAACAGATACATGAAAAAAAAACAAAAAAAGTTCAACTTCACTAAATATCAGGGAAATGAAAATCAGAACTACAAGGAGCTGCCACCTCACACCTGCGAGAAAGGCTAGCATCAACAAGACAAGTCACCACAGTGTGGGAGAGCTTGTGGGGAGAGGGCCCCGTTTGCCGCTGGTGGGAATGCGGATTGGAACAGCCGCTCTGGAAAACAGCACGGAGGTTCCTTTAACAAACAAAAGTAGTGTTCCCCTACGACCCAGCAGCCCAGCGTCTTGGGGGAGCTCTCACTTGTGTGAAGGCGCTGCCTGGGGTCCCCTTTGTCTCTCAGTGTATTCCCGCAATTAAACATCGCTACCTCGGCCATAGCTGTTCTAAAACACCTGTTGGACAAGCCCCCTTCTCATTTCCCCTTCGGATGCTCCCCACCATTCTCCCACGCCGACTTTTCCAAATGGACTGTTTGTGTGGGGTCACTCTGTTAAACGTCCTCATCACACCGCTCTCCTGGACCCCTGAGCTCTACGTCCGGACTGTGTGAAACTTCTGTATCAGTTTACTGACTTCCTTCATTATCCAGGGTTCCTTCTGATCCTACGTCAGCAGATGCACGTCCATCCTGGAAAGACTTGACTGCCACGTCCGCTTACATTACGTATGTATCCTGCGGCCCATTACTTCGCCATTTTTAAAAATATCTCTTTATTGATTTCAGAGAGGAAGGGAGAGGGTCTCCGAGATGGGCCTGGAAAGTTCCCTCAAAGCAGCTTTATTTGCACAAAAATCCCAGGAGTCCAGCAGCTCCTCTGTCCACCAAAGACCCCTCCCAGACTTACAACACAGAACAACAGGACAGACAGACGTTACTGCAAATAGGGCTGTGCAATTTGTCATCAGTGAGGCAGAAAACAAACCATACATTGGAGATGGTCTAAAACATTATTTTTGGCAAAAGAAACTTTTTCTTTCAAAAGCACGGCTTGCGATTTTTCACTAAAACGTTCATTTCTTAAAGAGCCCTTCACGATTCTGTGCAAGAACGCGCCCAGGCCTGGACGGGGCTGCCCGACAGCAGAGCCACGCACGCACCTGTGCCCGGCTGCAGCACGCCGTTGGGAGAATGGCATCAGGCTGAAGACGCGCAGGGCCACGCAGGGCCACGCAGGGCCACGCAGGGCCACGGGCTCCCAGCACACACTCCCGGCAACGGGCCGTCCCGCACTGAGCCACCCTCCGTCGGGGCAGCAGCGCCCTCGCAATGGCCTTTGGGCACAAGGCCGTCTGTGGCGAGAACTGCGGGCCCGTCACGTCGGGTGGCGTCCGTCTGGCAGCCGGGCCACCTGAGGACGCACGAGGAAGGGCCAGCGGCCCGGTGGGAGCTGGCTGGCTGCCAAGGGTGTGACTGTGCGAGGACATTGTCCATGTCAAACCCGAACCCTCCCGAAGCAATTTCAGACTTACACGCAGCGGTCACCGTGCGGACGGCACCGGGAAGGCACCCGCGTTCCCCTAGAAACGAAGCTTTCCAATGAGCACCCCTCTTTCCAATGAGCACCCCTCTTTCCAATGAGCACCCCTCTTTCCAATGAGCACCTCTCTTTCCAATGAGCACCCCTCTTTCCAATGAGCACCCCTCTTTCCATTGAGCACCTTTCTTTCCAATGAGCACCCCTCTTTCCAATGAGCACCCCTCTTTCCAATGAGCACCCCTCTTTCCAATGAGCACCTCTCTTTCCAATGAGCACCCCTCTTTCCAATGAGCACCCCTCTTTCTAATGAGCACCTCTCTTTCCAATGAGCACCCCTCTTTCCAATGAGCACCCCTCTCCATCAACACAATGCTCTGCCTGAAACGCTATACACCGTCCAGCCAGAGACTGCCGGAAACTCAAGGACTTACTCACCAGATTAAGTTGTTCTTACTGAATTCTTTCTGTCCGGTGCCGGGAAATCGGGGAGGATTGATGAAGTGTAAGTACACGAGTGCACGGATTTATCCCATTTAAAACAAAACCGTTCTCACCGTTTCTAGAAGTCTCTCACCGATTGAATTTCATTGACAGAAACCAGCTTCACCTCGTGTTCGTAAACGTGAACTTCGGGCTGCTGGCTGTCGGAGGGAGAAGCCCAGCGGAGTTTCGCAGCCTGGACTTTGGAGCCATAAACTCCTGGTTCGAGTCCGCGCTCTGCCCTGGCCGGCTGTGACTCCAGGACGAGCACCATCCTCTCTGAGGCGGTTCCTCCCCTGGGAGGCAGAGCTGCGGTGGGAATTGCTGGTTACTAAATGAAAGCACTTCGCAGCCTGGCTAAGGAGTGTAAGATAAAGGGCACCGCACAAGGAAACAGATAACACATTCGAACTTTGATATGGTTTCTACTGTATCTGAGGTTTCTACTGTAACTGAGTCAATGTGGCCAAAATGGAAGGAAAACCACAGCTTTAGCTAAACAAAACAAAACAAAACAAAACAAAAGCAAAACTATTATTGTAGGTTTTTCTTTGCAGAAATAAAATGTATTTCTGTCATTATTTTATTTATGTAAATTTAAGGCATTTACTGAAGTGTAATTGACATAGCATTATATTAGTTTTCAGGTGGACAACATAACAGTTGCATAATGTATGTACAGATTGGGAAATGGCCACCCTAATAATCTCGTTAACAGCCATCACCACACAGAGATACCATGATTTTTTCTTGTGATAAGAACTTTTAAAATCTACTCTCCTAGCAGCTTCCACATGCACAATGCAGTATTATTAAGCACAGTTATTATAATAACTGCACATTACATCGCCACTACTTATTTCATAAACGGAAGTTTAAACTGGCACACAAAAAAGGCTCCAAAAAGGGTACCAAAAATGTTTTGATCTTTACCTAATCTATAGTGTTTATTCAGACATTACCAGCTTTTTGTTTTTCACCCATGTACCTTTTTAAAATAGATATATATTTTTATTGATTTGAGAGAGGAAGGGAGAGGGAGAGATAGAAACATCAATGATGAGAGAGAATCATTGATCGGCTGCCTCCTGCATGCCCCCTACTGGGGACTGAGCCTGCAACCCCAGCGTGTGCCCTGACTGGGAATAAGATCATGACCTCCTGGTTCATAGGTCGATGCTCAACCACTGAGCCACGCCGGCCCAGCCCTCATGTACCTTTTTTGTTCCAAATCCCACACAGCATTCATGTCTCCTAGTCTCTCCTAACCTGTGACAATTCCTTGGTCTTTCCGTGTCTTCCATGACCTTGACTATTTTGAAGACTAAAAGCTACTTTGTAGAAGGGCCCTCACATCAAGTTCATCGGCTGCTTTCTCACGGTTCTCCTCAGGTCTGAGTTCCTGGGGAAGATGCCCCGAGGCAGGGTGTCCTCACTGCGCCATATTGGGGGGCACATGACATTGACGTGAGTTCACAGGGGTGATGCTGACGGGGTGAAGGTGGTGTCTGCAGGTTTCTCCACTGGAAAGTTACTCCCTTCCTCTTCGTAATGGAAACATATTTGCGGGGAGATAGCTGAGACTACGCACGCATGCTATTTCGTCCTTAAAGTTCTGCCGATGCATTTAACACGCACTGCGGGTCCCCCTGCAGCAATGATTCTCCAGAGTTCTAGTGGTGGTTTTCCTCTTTCCCTCAGAATTCCTACCATTTGTAACAGGGATTCTTTGTAAGAAGGGTGTTTCTCCCACCCCAGTGTCATCTGGTACCATCACTGGACTTCATTTGATTCGAATCTGAAAACTCTGCCTGATGAGGGGACCGGAGCAGGTGCATTGCCAGCTGCAGGAGGGGCGGAGACGAGACCTGCTTGGGGCGTCCAGTCTCCTTCCTGCCGTCAGCACTGAGTCCTTCTAACGCGGTCGCCGAGCTGGTCACTGGCGCAGAGAAATGCCATGGAACACCACCGTCTTTGTCCTTCAGGGACTCACGGTCCAATCGAGGCACACTCACGTGATGACGAAATGCAGGTGACACTAACAGAGAAGTGTATTCTCTAGTGCTCGGGACAGAGCGTGCTAACGCGGAGACTGGGCATCGGTCACCCTGGGAGCTGAGTTTGAAGGTTGGGGTGCGCCGTAGGCAGGCAGGCAGGGGGAGAAAGGCATTTGGGGCGGAGAGGCAGCGGGACCCAGGCTGAGAACTGGGGACAGGAGATAAAGACAAGGAAGTCCAAACAGTTCAGCTTATGGCGCACATTCAGTGAGGGTCCTGCTCTTGTCCTGTAGATCTTGGTAATGACAGTTACTCAACATCTTATAACAGGACAATTTTGTTTTGGAAAATGCGCTCTGATGGCCATTTAGAGAAGATATGGAAACCGTGTGAAATTGGAGGTCTGGGGAACAATTAAGAAGGGACTTGGGCCGCACCCGTGTGGCTCAGTGGTTGAGCAATGACCTATGAACCAGGAGGTCCCGGGTTCATTCAATTCCCAGTCAGGGCACATGCCTGGGGGTGTGTAGGAGGCAGCCAATCAATGCTTCTCTCTCATCATTGAGGTTTCTCTCTCTCTCTCCCTCTCCTTTCCCCTCTGAAATCAATAAAAGTATATTTAAAAAAAAATAAAAGACGAAGAGACTTGGGTTCCCTTTTCATCAAGCCTAATATTATTGGGTATTTGAGCGCTAAATACCAGAGGGTACAGAAATGACAAACTTTAGAGTAATGTGATTTTTATTTCTTATTTTTGGCCTTGGGAGGAGGTACCAGTCGGGGGGTCTTACAGCTTTGATTTATCTCAGTGCATCCAGGGCCTGTTCATGACCCTTCAGTGTCCTGAGGCACATTAAATGCTGCATTATCAGAATTTCACATGCTCTCGACTCCTGGGGACAGGCAATGGCATAATATGATTCTGGAAAATCTAATCTTGCAGTTACTGCTTTTGTCTAGCCACCTTCACATCTCTACAGTGTATATTTTCATAATCTTTGGTAATATGCAGGACATCAAGGTGATGTAGGTACTTCTTAGGGACCTTTTTAACCTGCATTCCTAAGGTTACATTTATTAGCGATCACCACCCTTTTAATTATTTTAAGTTAATATTTAATCTCAGCTACTGAGAAAATGGAAAGTCATGGGAGGGAAGCCAATCATTGAAGGAATTTTAAAAAAAGATAAGATTAAGACGTTCACGAGGAAAGTAAACAGTAATTACTGAGCAACAGGGACAGAGGTATGCAGTCAGGGGCTGATGAGACATAGACACGTGCATGGTTCATAACCATGGAGACTGCAAGCTACAGTGACAAGCCAGCAGGGGGCTGACATTTGAGTTTATGTATAAAACAAAGATTTCATAAGTACCACAATATTAACCGGCATAAATATTTTAGGAAGTCCTTTGAGAAACTGTATTACTCGGAGTCTTGAAGGAAACAAATCTCTTATTCAAACCAGATCATTTGAAAAGAGTTTTTAAAAAGGAGACTATTTATAAAGGTGTGGGGTAGGGTTAAAGTACAGTTATTCTCATGGGGTGATGCGTTGGGAAGCTCTCACCACCCCTCGACCTACGGGCAGAGGATGGAGCGAGGATGGTCACAGCACCTAGCAGAGAGGACACCTATGGAGAAGAACGCCCGGCAGATGTGGGGACCTCCAGGGAAGGGACACAGCTAGATGGTGACCAGACAGGACGAGCCCAGGGGGAGTAAACGTGCTGACGTCCCTCCCCTCCCACATCCCCACCTCCTGCTGGTGCTCCCGTTGCCCAAGCGCGATAGAGAATCTGAAGGCAATGGAGCAACTGGACACAGTCTGATGGGTCAGTCTTCCAGGGAGCAGAGCAGGACACAGAAGGATGGAGAGCCCTCGCTGGTGTGGCCCAGTGACTGAGTGTCGGCCTATGAACCAGGAGGTCACAGTTCGATTCCCGGTCAGGGCACAGGCCCGGGTTGCAGGCTTGATCCCCAGTGTGGGGCCTGCAGGAGGTAGCAGATCCATGATTCTCTCTCCTCATTGATGTTTCTATCTCTCTCTCCCTCTCCCTTACTCCCTGAAATCAATAAGAATAGATATTTTTAAAAAGGGTGGAGAATAAATTCAGAGGGTTAAACTGAAGATACTCAACACTTTTTAATTAACACCTTTTTTAAGATGCAAGAGTTGTCTTTAGTTAGATTGGACATTATCTGAATGTATCTCTCTTTTTAATGATAGAGGAGCTTTAATCAACATGAGCTTTTTGGTTTGGGATTTGTTAAATTTGGAGAAGCATAGGACATAGCCTGTTGAATATTTTTTTAACATTTTAATTAATTTTACAGTTATTGGAAACAGAAGGAACATGCAAAAATATATAAATCACAAAAATAATGATGTATTTATATATGTCAAATCCTACATAATAAAAGGATAATATGCAAACAGACCAAACAGCAGAAGGACAGATCACTATGACATGCACTGACCATCAGGGGGCAGACACTCAACGCCGGAGCTGCCCCCTGGTGGTCAGTGCACTCCCACAGGGGGAGCGCTGCTCAGCCACAAGCCGGGCTGACGGCTGGCAAGCTCAGCGGCCCGCCTCTGTGGCAGTGCTGAGGATGTCTGACCGTGGCTGAGGCCCGCTCAGGCCTAAGCCATCAGTTGGACATTCCCCGAGGGCTCCGGGGCTGTGAAAGGGTACAGGCCCAGCTGAGGGAACGCCCCCCCCCCCCCCAAGTGCACAAAGGTCATGCACCGGGCCTCTAGTTTCTATAATAAAAGAATGAAATAAAATACAAAATGGGTGTAGTTTAGAAGCTTTAAAAACTCCAGCTGCCTACCTAGCATCATGAAATCCAACTTGACATTGAAATAAATATGAAAATACTCCTAAGATACTTAGAAAAAGCATTCACATAATGTCCAAACATCAGAAACCACTTATATGCCTTTAGGCAAAGCTTAGTGTGTTTTTATGACACTAACATTTAAAATTTCTTCTTCAAGTGAAGTATGTTGTGTGGGAATCTGTGTGTGCGTCTGTTAGGACAGTGCCTTAATTTCACGTGTAACTGAAGCAATATTGTCTCATCATCACTTCCGATAATGTTTACAGTAGAAGTAGATCACAATTTTAGTAAGTCAAAAGTCTTATGGTTTGTTATTTCCACTGGTATGTAAAAATAATTTTCTTCTTATTGTAAACATTTTAAATAAATCAATATTAAAGTACACACTGAAGAGCAAACCTCTTACTAACTTATTTTTACAAATTTTGTGTCTTTTTCAGAGTATTTTAGTTTGTAGCAGTTAAAAAAATAGTTTTTATTACTAGGTCCTGGTCAAAAGTGCTTTATCATATTAACTATCTCTAGTAAGTATTACTAGGGTTATTTTTGCAGAAAAGACGTAATTTTCCAAGACCACATTACTAATAAAAGGCAGAGGGGAGTTTTAAACTATTTATTTTATTTCTTTATTGAAAGTCCTCAGACTTTTCCATTTTACCAAGTAGATTATTTCTATAGCTTTCCATTTTAATCTTGGTCTTTGTGAGTAGGTAGTATTCCTTTTATTTTCTGGAGAAGAACATTTCAATGTTACAGGGATGTAACAGTTAATGAGCATGGGCAATGCACCCCATTGCTATGTAACTGGCCTTGACAGGTCTGAGACAGGGACTTGGCAGCCCCGTGGGCGAGGAGCCATGTGGTGCCGAGAAAGAGGAAAGTGCAGGACTGCAGTCAGGACAGTTGGGTTTGGGCCTGGCTCTCCCTCGGGAGCCGTGAACCAATCACACGGCCACGTAGGAGGCGTCCAGGCCTGTAGAGAATGCGTATGAATTTGAGCCAAACTGCCCAGAAGCAAAACCGCAAGGACGGAGCACATGCTCTGGAGAATGGCCAGTTCCCAGCTACTCTTCACATCACAGTCAAGGGAGGAGGCAGAGGGAGGGTCCCTGAGACCCACCGGGGGAGATGATGGAGGGGGGAGGGAGTGGGAAAGAGAAGCCAGAACATCTCTGTGATTAGATAGAGAGTAAAAGGAAGAGAGGAGACTCTCTTTACAGGGGTGGGTAGAGGACAGTTAACAATTAGCATTGACAGCACATTGAGATGGTATTCGGGCAACAAGATAACAATGAGGGGTGCTGAGAGTGCCCCGAGGGCTCAGGCCATTACTCAGGCATTTCAGAGGTTTGTTATCTGAGCTGCAGACAGACCACAGACAGGCTCCAGGAAGGTAAAGGCTGACCTTTGTCAAGGAAGTTAGCTGCCCAGGACTTGACCCCCTGCCCTGACCGCTTTTAGTTAGAGAAGTTTTCACTTCAGATGCCCCTATGCAGTGACTTTGTGGGCAGCTGCCAGGTCAGCAGAGTTCAGAGGAGCCAGCCCGGGAAGAAAGTCCTCCGGTGGATGGAGGGAAACTGCTCTGTGAGCATCAAGTCCCCAGGAGACAGGGCGGCAGGGCCAGAACCTCTGCTGCGGAGCGGGGCTGCCTGCCCTGGGGTGGGCGTTCTCAGCTCTGCTCAGCTGTAAGCGAGTCCCCAGCTTCCTGGGAACGAATGCACTTCCTCCCACTTATTGGTGATAAAACCAAAGTCGTGGTGATTGGGGCCTGGGCCCAGGCCCCGTATCTATTTCCCTGGTCCTTCTGGGTAACAGCTCACACTTCCCATCCTGCATTTGGATTCTCTCTTTATTTCTAGCACATGGATGAATGGATTAATAAGTGAGCGTAGTTATCAATTTGTTAATGCTCCAGTGAGCCTTTCAAGGCAAGCATTGGGATTTCTGGTGGCGCCCACAGTGGCCAGCAGAACACCCTGCCTGACCCCTCCCATCCCAGCCCCAGAGAACCCCTCCCTCCCCCCCCTTCCCCCTCTCCCCTCCCCCTGCCCCCCGAGGGAGTCACTGTGGAGATAGCTGGCCCCTTGGGAGCCAGGATCTCTAGTGTTGGATGCGCTTCAATGTCTTCGAAATAAAGAATCGTATCGATTTGATTCATGACACCTTCAGGTGAAATAGACAATTTGTTTCAAGTATACAACATCATGTTTGTAATCAATGCATCACATATTAACTTCAGAAAAATACCTGCTGAAGGCATAATTTTAATTGATAAGATATGCAAATTGTTCTTGTAAGTTATTTACTTAAGATTCCCCTACCTCAGCTGTCCTCCAAATTTTAAATGCAGAGCTAATTATATGTATATATGATAAAATAGATTATATGTATATATGATAAAATAGATAAGTGAGCATCAACATTCCAGGCTGCACGTGGGCATTGAAATAATTACAGTAATTCAGTAAGACCGTTGACCCCTTTCCAAGTAAAAATAAATGTTGACATTTTGCTCTTGGTCAGAACATATCCTTACATATTTGCAATTGTCAAAATATTTACATTCATGCTTTCATTTCTCCTCCTGCATATCTCCCTGCTTCAATTTAACACAATTTTTAAAAACTTGACAACATATTTTCATGTTATTAATTAATCCCAAATGAAGAAATGTGAGGTCAAATATACAAAAATATTATAAGACCCTTAAGAAAAATAGGACATGTGAAATATTTTGGAAGTTATTTTATTTTTGGAAGCTATATCAGTGTAAGGTATGTAGACACTATTACTATAATTCTTTGTTAACACATACTATTCCAACAGCAATTGTTCACTTCCTTTGGTTAGTATTTCTGGGGACAAATAATTGTTCTTTATTTATATTACTTCATGATGTTTCCTGAGTTGTGGTATAAATCAAAATCTTTCCCCTGTTATACATTTAAAGTAATTTTCTTAAACAGTACATAATAGAAACTCTATTATAAGCCTTTGACTCAAACAATGAAAAGGTATGTTAAAAATGCCCAGGAAGGAAGTAGGAAATTATTTAAAATAAAAGTCTTTAGAAATAACCTAAAAACAACTCCACAAACAATATGTAGAATTCCCACACATAAATGAAAAGATGCTAACTTCAAAGTCAGGAAATACTTCTTGAATTGGACAAAACCCAGTTCTAAGAAGTCAGAAGTCTCCAGCAATAGAGAAATTGAACCACACACACACACACAGACACACACCACACACATACACACACTACACACACACACACACCACACACACACCCACAGACACACACCACACACACACACACACCACACCCACAGACACACACCACACACACACACACACCACACACACCCACAGATACACACACACATACCACACACACACACCACACACACACACACACCACACACACAGAGACACACACCACACACATACACACACACACCACACACACACCCACAGACACACACCACACACATACACACACCACACACATACACACACACACCACACACACACCCACAGACACACACCACACACATACACACACCACACACATACACACACACACCACACACATACACACCACACGCACACCACACACACCCACAGACACACACCACACACACCACACACACACACCAGACACACACAGACACACACCACACACATACACACCACACACACATACACCACACACATACACACCACACACACACACATACCACACACACACAGACACACACCACACACACACACACACCACACATACACACACACACATACACACACACTCACACACACACAGACACACACACTCACACACATACACACACACTCACACACACTCACACACACACATACACACACACACACACACATACACACACACACACTGTGCAGACGTTTTCTGGTAGGTTAAGGTTGTCTGTTTCCAAAAACAAAGAAGATTTCATTTTAAACATAATAAAATGTAATAAAATGGCAAGTCAGCAAATTAGATTGTTTCTTTTAAGCATTTTGTTTGAAGAGACATTACAATAACTAATTTATAGCCCGGCTGGTGTGGCTCAGTGGTTGAGTGTGACCTATGAACCAGGAGGTCACGGTTCAATTCCAGGTCAGGGCACATGCCTGGGTTGCAGACTCAATCCCCAGTGTGGGGCGTGCAGCGTGCAAGAGGCAGACGATCCATGACTCTCTCTCATCATTGATGTTGCCATCTCTCTCTGCTTCTCCCTTCCTCTCAGAAATCAATAAAAAATATATTTAAGAAACAACTAACTTATAGAAAATGATATTTAAAAAAGTTCTTGCCAAATTGATTCTTTTGAGCAAAGTGAAAGTAGCAAAGCTCCTCGTGCATTTTCAGCTAACATACATGTTATAGCGTGGGGGTTAAACCACGGCTCACCCAGCCACCTTTTCCTGGCCGGGGTCAGACCCTCCCTCTGCTACGCACTAGCACCGGCGTTAGGAAAAGAGAAAGGATGCAGCTTTGAAGCAACGAGGGCTGGTACTTTAAAACTGATTTGAGAGGTTTGCTGAACCCACTGAGGGTAAATGCAAGGAAAAAGCATGTGGACAATTACATGAACCCACATGAAACCAAAGGCAAAGACTAATCTTAAAAGTAGCTACAGAGGGACAAAGGGCACATTACCTTTAAAGGAGCAACAGAAAGACCTGAAGATGATTCTTAACAAAATGTATGGAAAGCAGCATATGCAGAAATGATATTTTAACAGTGCTGAAAAAAATCCCCACCGAGAATCCTATCCCAGTAAAAAACAAAATCTAAGAAAAAATAAACATTTGTCTAGATAATCTGAAAGAAATCGTCAGCAGCAGCAGACCTGCATATAAACACGCTGACA
The DNA here is from genome assembly GCF_951640355.1 of Cnephaeus nilssonii. Lineage (NCBI taxonomy): Eukaryota > Metazoa > Chordata > Mammalia > Chiroptera > Vespertilionidae > Cnephaeus > Cnephaeus nilssonii. The sequence goes on along the minus strand of NC_137081.1, from coordinate 1,735,378 downwards.
TACACATCAAAGTGAATTGTTTTCCCTCCTCTCTCTCTCTCTTTTTTAAATATATATTTTTATTGACTTCAGAGAGGAAAGGAAAGGGAGCGAGAGATAGAAACATCAATGATGAGAGAGAATCATGGATCAGCTGTCTCCTGCACGCCCCCTACTGGGGATTGAGCCCACAACCCAGGCATGTGTCCTGACCGGGAATCTAACCGTGACCTCCTGGTTCATAGGTTGATGTTCAACCACTGAGCCACGCTGGCCTGGCTCCCTCCTCTTTTGAGTGAAACCCTCCTTTATATTATGCTAGAGGTCTGGTGCAAGAAATTCGTACACTGTGGTGGTGGGGGGGTCCCTCAGGCCAGCCTGCCCCCCCTCACAGCCCGGGAGCCCTCAGGGGATGTCCTACTGATGGCCTAAGCCGCAGTCTGGCCGCGGTGGCTCGGGGCAGGCGCCCTGCGTGTTGTTCTCTCAGGCTTGGGGCCGTGCCCAGCTCCTCCTCCTGAGCTGGTCCTGACCGTTACGGTGTACTGACCTAATTTGCATATTACTTATATATATATATATATATATATATATATATATATATATATATATATGACTTAGTCTATAGTAAGCATCACCTCAGCTTGGGGCTGCCCTGCGCATTCCTCACCTCCCCTAGTAGCACTATGGCATTCTCTGTGCTCTATTGCTTTCATACGCTAATTAGAGTGTTTCTTTGATTGCAGGGCAGTAATTTGTTGCCATCTGACTTTTCCTGTAGGATTAACTTGTGGTGAGAGACAGCATAAAACATCTAATCTGGAATCTTGGTAAGAGAGAGCGTCACGTTTACCGTCATGTCTCGAGCGGTTCCCACAATGTCTCATGCGTAGTGTGCATCGTCTACGTACTTGATGCACGAGCGACCGGACAAACTGGCGGGTTTGTCGTAGAGGTTGGAATGGGAAATAGTAAAAAGAATAAAAACACGTCTTCTGAGTGGTTGTAACCTGGTAAACATGGCGAGCCTTTCGCACATCAAATTGTTTAGCAAATTCATAGGCTCTAAACGTGGTGACAGAATGTGTCATCTAGACAATTCTTTGGGATTCAGGATAAAGTCCTGTACGAGGGGAGGTGCTAGTTAGCGGCTCTTAATGAAATCTTACCCATGTTGGACATCCTGATCTGGCTTTCTTCTGAGGGATGCAGGAGTTTAAGACGTTCAGACATTTTCCTTGCCTTAAGGCATTTGAACGCCCAGCACAGACCAAGCTGTTCGCCTTGATGGACTTGTGGGTTTTGTCTGCCTAACAGGCAGCCCTCTGGTACTGACACCCTCATTTTCTTGAGAAAAGAAAAGCGTTGGACACTGTCCTGCACCAGAGACTGAGAGGCGTAGCAGCTCCACCTAACACATAGTCACCGACCCACACGGGCACCCAAAATGAGGAGACAAGGGAACAAGGCCCAAACGAAAGGACGGGAGAATTCTCCAGAAGAAGAGATAAATGAATTGGAGATAAGAAATTTATCTGAGCCCAGCCGGGTGTAGCTCAGCGGTTGAGCGTCGACCCAGGAACCACGAGGTCACCGGTTCGATTCCCAGTCAGGGCATGTGCCCAGGTTGTGGGCTCGATCCCCAGTGTGGGGCGTGCAGGAGGCAGCCGATCAATGATTCTCTCTCATCATTGGTGTTTCTATCTCTCTCTCCCCCTCCCTTCCTCTCTGTAAAAAATCAATAAAATGTATTTTTTTAAAAAAAGAAATTTACCTGACAGAGAGTTCAGAATAATGATGGCAAAGATGCCCAACTTCCCTGGAGAAGCCAGTTCGCCCCCCAGCACTGGCCTGGACACTCGGCGAACAGGAGCGCTCCAGGGAACACCACGACGCCTGCGGGAGTTGGACTGCGCACCCCCAGCGCCGAGGGTGAAGACGGACAGGGTGTGGGAGGAATCGGGCCGTGGCTGTTCAGGGCCTGGTTCTCAGCCCCTGGTTCCCCACGGGGACTGCGCTCCGAGCAGAGGGCCTGGTGTCATCTCCCCGCTCTTCTTGCTCCCAGAGCCGTGGGGGCTGACCCATCCCCTGCCGCTCCCTAACGCACCCCCTGAGCCTGCAGCACGCTCACCGGCTCCCGCTGCTGTTCCTGTTAATCCTCACCTGAGTCTTCACAGACAGTGGACGGGAGGGACGAGGCGGGAGAGAGAGAGAAACATGGAAGTGAGAGAGACACATCGATTGGCGGCTTCCTAACCCCAACCATGTGGGGGAATCTGCGACCCAGATACGTGCCCTTGACGGGAAATCGAACCCAAAACCCTCGGTGCGTGGGCCAGCGCTCTAACCACTGACCACACAGGCCAGGACCAAATTCAGTTTTAAGTTCGGCCTTTAGCTCGTGTTACCTGGATCTAGTAACCAGATTTTTTCCCCCTGACTGTTTCTGTTACATGAAAAATATGCTCCGTTTTTGTAGGAAGCCTAAGTGTTGAGGGCTTGTTTCTGTTGCTTGAAACCAAAAGAATCCTGACTCCAAAAGTCGGTGAAGATCCTGTCGGAGCTCCAGGATCCTCCTCCTGGAACCTCTCCCGTCCCTCCCTCTTCCCTCCACTCGGGTCTGGCAGTAGAAAGGTTCTTGCATGGCCCAGACAGACCATGCTGCTCGGACGCTTTAGACGTGTGTCTATCCTGGTGAACTGTCAGGTCAGGTCCAGCACAAAGGCCGTGGCTACGTCTCCTGTGGAGGCCTCAGTGAGGAAAGGTTGTTACTGACCGTTACTTCCTCTTTCCTTTTTTTTAAAAAAGTTATTTTATATATTTTTAAAAAAATATATATGTTTTTATTGATTTAAGAGAGGAAGGGAAAGGGAAAGATAGGAACATCAGTGATGAGAGAGAACCATGGACCGGCTGCCTCCTGCACACCCCACATGGGGGATCAAGTCCGCAACCCAGGCCTGTGCCCTGACCGGGAATCGAACCCTGACCTCCTGGGTTATAGGTCGGTGCTCAACCACTGAGCCTCTTTACTTTCTATTTTTTTAATATATTTTATTGATTTTTTACAGAGAGGAAGAGAGAGGGATAGAGAGCTAGAAACATCGATGAGAGAGAAATATCCATCAGCTGCCTCCTGCACACCTCCTACTGGGGATGTGCCCGCAACCAAGGTACATGCCCTTGACCAGAATCGAACCTGGGACCTTTCAGTCCGCAGGCCGACACTTTATCCACTGAGCCAAACCGGTTTCGGCTACTTTCTTATCTTGAATTCTCAGCTCTAGGAAATCCGTACCTCACTAGATGTTTTTCTTAGCTGCTATTTCAGGTGGTGAACGAGAATGATAACTCCCCGGATCCCTGGCTGTCCACAGATCCCTTCCTCTCCGCTAGGACCTCTGGCCTGACCACCGAGCGCTCAGTTATCCCTTCTCTTCCCCTCAGACGTCCATCACCCTCCTCCTTCCGGCAGATAAGAATTGGGCATAAGTAGTTTTTTTCTTTGTGAGTGGCTTGTTCTTTTTGTGTGAAAGGCTGTAAACGTTTCCCATATTTGGAGTTCAAAGAGATTTCCATCCTATGCCCTGACATGGCTCTGTCTTCGCTATCGCCGCTTGGAATTGGATGGGAATTGGATCAGCAGGCTCCCGTGTCTGTTTGGCTTGGGGGAAACTCGTGTTGTTTGTTGAACCATCTCTCCTCCATGTGTGCTTTCCCCCCTCTGTGACTTACTCTCCCTGCGTCTGGTCACCTCCCTCCTTCCCGCTCCCCCTCGCCGTCCCCAGGTGCCTCGGTGCTGAGCCTCCCGCTGTCGCTTCCACGCGATCCTCTCGCTGCGTTCTGACAGGCCCGAGTCTCCTTTATCTGCAGAGGATCCCAGTGCCAAGCTGAGCATTAGTCCTGGGAATCCCTTCTGCATCGGTGCCTCCTGAAGGGGCCTCCCCAGGCCTCCATGGGAGCGACCCCGAAGGGTGTGCTGCCCTAGTTTGCGCAGATACTGCCCCGCCCCCCTCACTTCCCGGAGTCCTGTCTTGGTTCTTCGGACCCTATCCCAGCGACAGTGGCCAGAGTCCCGTCCCCGGGAGGCTCCCGGGAGACAGAGCTGGAGCGGGCATTGGTGGGCAGGTCTCCACCAGGCAGTGGCCTCTGGGTCCACGCGATGGAAGGGGGGGGGGGGGGGGGGGAGGCCGGCCTGGGCAGGGGCAGCACTTGAGCTACAATTACAGTCCCAACGGAAGCCCGGCTCCCGCCAACCCGTGGGTTCTGGGGTTAGGGTGGCCGTTCTCAGGGGGAGAGCGGGGCTGGGCCGCTGGTCCCAGGCATTCGATGGGAGCTGCCCCCCAGCACAGGCCTGGCTTTGTGTTTGGCCCATTTCTCCAGCAAAGGCCAGGCCCAACGAGGACCAGGAGCTGAGAGCCGGCCTCTGGCACCCCTCCTGGACCAGAACATTCTGTCATTCTTTTCTTTTTTTTCTTTTTTAATATATTTTTATGATTTCAGAGAGGAAGGGAGAGGGAGAGAGAGAAACATCAATGATGAGAGAGAATCATTGATCGGTTGCCTCCTGCATGACCCCTACTGGGGATCAAACCTGCAGCCTGGGCATATGCCCCAACCAGGAATCAAGCCGTGACCTCCTGGTTCATACGTCGATGCTCAACCACTGAGCCACACGGCCGGCTAGTTCTGTCATTCCTGAAGAGCTAACCCGACAAGTCCGGGACCCCACTGGGAGGTACGCCAACTGCCAAGCATATTGGTTCCCGTTATGTTTTTGGGAAACAAGGACGTGGAAACTGGGAGGATCATGGACCCAGTGAACCCGCGGTGAACAGATCTGGGCACCAGGCCCTGGCTGGGCTCTGGCCCGGTTCCCTGCTCGCTGCCGCCGCCTGTAGACGGGGAGACTTTGCCGCGAGGCGCCTGCATTTTCACTTCGCCCCGGGTTCATGCATCAGCAGCTGGTCCCGCCTTTCGCTAGGACCCCACTATTTCCTGGCCCAGAGGCCCCTCCACCTCAGGTCAGATGCCCACCTGCACCTCAGGGGACCAGTGTTCCGGGGGTCCTCTGTGCAGCACCCTCTAAACTCTGCCCTTACATCTCCATCTTCTAACGAGGGGCCTCGCGTGTGGGCTCCCCAGATTGAGTTTAAGGTGGGTCTCCCACGGGGCAGGTGAGGTTAGGAATGTTTCTCTCACTCCCCGGGCCCCTCGTGCGTCCAGAAGGGGGTCTGACATCCGAGGTGCTATCGCCGGAGGAAACAGCAGCCGCGAGCATGGACGGTCCCTAAGTGAACGCACGGAGCTCGGACGAGTCTGGCTGTGTCTCCTAGATCCTAGAGCCTCTGCTCTCTGTCCTCTGCACACACCCGCCCCCCCTTAACCCCCCTCCCCCCCGATCGTCACCACGGCCTGGCCTTTAGCCAGCGCACAGCTGGAACACTGAGGCTTAGCTGCTGAGTGGAAAATCCCGTCCAAGTCCACGCCGGCCTGCCTTCCAAGCTTGGTGTTGTTTGCTTGTTTGTTTATTTCCAACGACCCACCTCCCTCCTGAAGGGAAGGCGGTTGTCTGGGAGGTCTCGGCTCCGGGCGGGATGGCTCACAGGAGGCTGCTCCCTGTCCTGGAGACCTGCCCTGTGGAAGGAGATGAGCCCCGGGCCTCCCTTTCCTCCGGAAGGCCTCCCGCCTCCATTTCGGTCCCTCCTGGACCTGGAACCTGAGGTCTCCAGCCCTAGGAGCCTGTGCAGCAGAGCAACTGGAGGGAGCGTCTGGGCCCCTGTCCTGGGAGCCCTCTCCATCGTCCCGTTGCCGCCACTAGAATTGTCGAGAACAGCAGCCCGGCTGCGGCCCTGTGTGTGCCCACAGCACCATTCCTCCTGGGAAAGAGCCCCCGGGCCGAGGCTCAGCGCGGCCGCCCTGAGGAGCGGGACCTCAGCTGTTACTCAGGAAAAGATGGCCCTGGGTTAAAAGAAACAACGCCTTGTCCACGTTACTTCATTTTGTCCCCACGCAGAGCGGGGGGTGCAGTAGGTGACTTTTAAACACCAGCACTGAGTTATCCAAGAAGAGAGACCCCCAGGTGTCCCCGACACAGCCCCGCAGCCCACTTCTCTCCAGAGCACCTGTCCTTAGGGGACGATGGGACAGGAAGCCCCGCCTGCTTCTCTCCAGAGCACCTGTCCTTAGGGGACGATGGGACAGGAAGCCCGGCCCGCTTCTCTGTAGAGCCTGTGACACAAAGCCCGGCCTAGTGTGCAGCCTCCACCGGCGTCAGGCCTCATTTGCAAACAGCACTTCACCTGGGCGGTGTTTTTGCTGTTCCTTTGAGGCTGCGGGCAGGGATTCAAGGAGCAAGAGAAACCCCAGAACCTTCTGTGCCGGCTGCTGCTCACCGTCAGCCTGAAAGGTCACCGTCAATGCCAAGCACTTCGTCAGGCCGGGTCCCCCGCACTGGCAAGGAGGGGCACATTAATGGTGATGGTGGGAGCTGCGATGCTGGTTTTGTTAGTGCCTGGCTCAGACCCTCCAATATTTCAATTACTTTGAAACGTTGGATGATTTGTTTAAATTAATAAATAGCGTGCTGAGGTACAGGCATGGTTTTAAATAGCTCACATACATCAAAGTGTCTAGTCTGAGAGCACAGCCCCGGGAGGTAAACTCGTACCCTTCCCCCTTTTTATTAAGTGAGAAAGGAACACAGAACAGCCCCTCGGCCAGGACCCAGCAGAGCCGGTGCTGGAACCCGTTCACCTAGCCCCGTGGTCGGCAAACCGCGGCTCGCGAGCCACATGCGGCTCTTTGGCCCCTTGAGTGTGGCTCTTCCACAAAATACCACGGCCTGGGCGAGTCTATTTTGAAGAAGTGGCGTTAGAAGAAGTTTAAGTTTAAACATTTGGCTCTCAAAAGCAATTTCAATCGTTGTCCTGTTGATATTTGGCTCTGTTGACTAATGAGTTTGCCGACCACTGGCCTAGCCCCATCTCAGTGAGAAAGCAGACTTCTGTCTCCACGCGGCCTCTGATTACGTAGGACTTGCGATTAAACCTCTAGTAGACCCACTGACCAATATTTGTTTATGTGAATGCTAGCTAAGGGTATAACAATTCAGATACAATTTCAGAATTTTGAGGCAATGAAACTAATTGTATTCCAGGCATTCATTTCACAAGCGGAGATGTGAAAATGTAGTCATGTTACTCCGAGCCAGCTAGTCAGATAGAGCCAGACTGACTCATTCTACATAAACTCTTGTGCACGTTTTAAATGAAAATTTCATGTGGCCTAATAAAGCGAAACGCTATCATTTGCATGAAGGAAGGTTCATTTTCTTTCTTTCTGCTTGCTTAATTTTTCTCAAGTGGTTATTTGGGAGAATAATGTTTTCTCGCTCCATTTCTTTTTTTCCACCTTTCACTCCATTTAATTGAAATAGTAGATTAAGTAACATAACGAAAGGGATTTGTGTTCTTTTTATAGTTATATCGCCGATAAAGAAATTATTTTGCTAGTGCAAGAACAAGCCTAGTGACCAGTCAATCGCAAAGGCAGTACGTAGGTCACAGATAAAACCGTGTTGGCAGAGAAATATATCAGCTCCGACTTTTCTGCACGCAGTAGGATGACAGCACAGGTCCCAGGAGGGAGCCTGCTGGACATGCAGACTCCCAGGCCAGCCTGAGACCTGCTGAGTTCACTACTGCATCTGAACAAAATCCCGCGTGCCGGGGTTCTTGTCCCAGCATTACAAAAGGTTCTGCAATTTGGAGAAAGGGGCTGATGCGTAGATTCAAGAAGGAGTCCAAAGACGAAAGATAATTTTGAAAGGCATTGAGGGTCAGAGGTGCTTCAGCTAAAGGAACTGAAGACTACCTCCTTGACTCAGGACCCTGTGCTTTTTATTAACACAATTTGTCCTAAGGCAAGGTGGAGACATACACTTCAAAGGGTAAGGTTTCAAAGGTAGGTTACAGAAGAATTGTCAGAATAGCCTACAGCTGTTCAGATGTTTGGCCATAGTAAAATGCTCTGAGCTGTCTGGCAGCAGACGATTATCCTATTCAGGTTTGGGGGAAGTGCTTTTTAGCCGTCCCAGAAGATTCAGCCCTGCTGACATGCTGGAATTGCTTACAGCACCCGTGGATCGGTGTGCACGCAGGTTGAAGTACTGCTCAGCCCTGAACCCCAGCCATGTCTTCCTTTCTAGTCACTTAAGGCCCCTGTAAGAAGCCGGAATCTGGCTAATTATTCGTGATTAGCAACCTTCGAGGGGGTGGGAGAAGGAACCTTGAAGCTTCAACTCCAAGTGACGGGTTTCAAACTGGGAACTAGCCCCTGCTGGTGCCCTAAGCCCTCCCCCTTCTCCACGCAGCTCCTTGGGACTCCCTGACGCCCGCTGAGCCGCGCGCAATCCCGCCGTGGGCACCTAACAGAGCTCAGGAGGGCTGTTCCTTTGTGAGTCTTGCTCCTCTTTCTCCTTTTTTCCTGCAGATTATGCTTCCCTTTACAATTCTGTAGAATTGCAACTCGGTAAAGTCAAAGAAGTTATAGGCATTGAAATATTTTACTGTTTGCCGTGGAGTTCTCCAAGATTGCTCTTACATAATTTAGAATGTACTTGGAACAGGTTTAGCAATGTTCCAGATGTGATTCAAGTCAACTCCTTTGAAATATGTCACGAATCAAGTAACTAATGTTCCTGAGAGACAATATAAGAGATCCGGAGGCTAATATGCAAATATACCGAACGGGGGAACAACCGGTTGCTATGACACACACTGACCACCAGGGGCAGATGCTCAACGCAGGAGCTGCCCCCTGGCGGTCAGTGCGCTTCCACAGGGGGAGCGCCGCTCAGCCAGAAGCCAGGCTCATGGCTGGTGAGCGCAGCGGCAGTGGCGGGAGCCTCTCCCACCTCCATGGCAGTGCTAAGGACCCCTCGGGGGGGAATGTCTGACTGCCGGGAGCAGGCCTAAGCTGGCAATTGGACATCCCCCAAGGGGTCATGGACTGCAAGAGGGCTCAGGCCGTGCTGAGGGACCCTCCCCCCCACCCTAGTGTATGAATGTCGTGCACTGGGCCTCTAGTTAAATATACACACGACTAAATCAGTTACAACTAGAGCTTGCTGAGCACGAATCTTCCTACAGTAAAACCATGTGATTCTCAGGTACAAGCACTTCTGACATGAATAGCGACACACCCAGGTTCTACCTTGGTATCACCTGCCCAATCCATCTATCGTGTCAGGCTTGTGGCTGAACCTGTATCAGAGTCATTAAAGCTCTCAAGGAGGTTGTCTGGAGAATAATAAAGTCTTGATTTTTGCAAAAACGTCCTGTGTATAATTCTTCAGATCTAAAGGAAATGAAAGGAGGGAATCTGTCTTCTTACATCAGTAAAATGAAGTGTGTCACAGTCATAATGGAAGTAGAAGTATTTGTGGGAAAAGTCTAAACTGTGTAAGACACATCATTTACATCCGTCCTAAAAAAAATGAGCCTCCCTTTCGCCATCTTAAAAACAAATATGGCCCAGTGGGTGTGGCTCAGGGGTTGAGCATTGACTTATGAACCAGGAGGTCATGGTTCGATTCCTGGTCAGGGCACATGCCCAGATTTCGGGCTTGATCCCCGATAGGCGGTGTGCAGGAGGCAGCCAATCAATGGTTCTCTCTCATCATTGCTGTTTCAGAGAAATTAATATCTCTTTCTCCCTCTCGGAAATCAATAATATGTAGACTTCATCTTATAATATTACTGTAGGTTTAATTCTATAGACTTATGAAGTAAGCCTGTATTATGTAAGAAGGATACATTTCTGAAATGATATGCTTTTAAAATGTTAGTTAAGGTTATATTTCATGATAAAAGTAATCAATATTATTTTACCTCTTGACATCCTATCTCAATACAGAAAGACAGTGAGGAAAAGAATAGTTTTCTATGAAATTGTGTAAGTGAATATTAAACTATTACTATTTGTATTTTAAACAATAATGTGTAAAGAAATGAATTTTTTTAAATTATTACAAGAGATAAATATTAGATACTTATGTACAATCTGAAAATAAGTATTGTTTAGGTAGACATGCTGTATGTTGAAATAAAGGAGTTTGAATTAATTGTGTGAAGTGAAATACCTTAGTGAAAGAACGTCTTTAGATTGAGACATAAGCAAAGTTGAAGCCTTAAAGTGAAAGAGGATAAGGGGCCAAACCGCCCACCTGCTCGCTGACGCCTGAAATGGAACTGTGGAGGCAGAATTCATTCCACCTACAGTTCTAACTTCCTGTTACATTGCCTTTCCTACCTCAGTAAAATCTGCCTCTTTGAAATTGCAGATGACTTGACAGGTAGAGAGAATACCGTCATAGCCACACTCAGGTTTCCTAAAGGGAGCATTTAAATAGGGATGAAACATGGGTGGGAACCTCATTAGTCAGAATCCCAGCAATCCATGCTGCTATTTAAAGGTTGTCAACAGCCTCTTGGGGGAAGAGTGGGTCATTTTGAAGTAGATCGTGTTTGTTTAGAATCATTTAAGTGATTCATTTCAGTGATACGAACTGAGGGCGCTAAGACTTTGTCGCTTCTATTGTCATTGTTTCTTCATAATATCCCCTAACTCTTCTTGGTGGGAAGGGTTCAAAGTCCGCTGAACAGGGTATGGAAAAGTTTGCCTAAAACCTGGGGAGCCTTGTAGAATGAAGGACATAGGAATGATTTTCTTTTGCGGTAGAGTTTTATTATGTCCACTCTATTGGTTGGATCTGGCCCTTGCTCTGTCGAGTTTTATTATAACCACTCTGTGGGTTGAAATGGGTTCTTACTCTGGCCTTTTAAAGGCAAAGGGCACTGGATGCTACCTAAGGAAATCCACGTGGTGGCTGCAGTAGAAACCAGGGCCACCAATAATAGAGGGGCGGGGGGGAGGGGGGAGGAGGGGCGGGGGGGAGGGGGGAGGAGGGGCAGGGTGGAGAGCTGGTGGAATCCACGTGTGAAACATCATTAAAACATCATTAATCACGAACAAGCTGGTAGGGTTGGGAGTGGGTGGGTTTTCTCCCTGGAAATACCACTTCAACATGCTTCTAGTATAAAAATGACATCACACCACCGTATCCACCTGTAACTCCCGTTTTGTTTGGGATTATGGTTTACGTTGTACCCATGCTGACGGATGAAGCATCTGCCTAGTTCTGCCGTATGACTATGCTTATTGTTCCCTGGTTGAGGAGCATTTAGGTTGCTTCTCAATATTTCCATCCAGGCTTTAGATATAAACATTGCAGGTAGGTCAGGAGGCTTGACTCTGGGGCTAGACTACCTTTTTTAAGATCCCGTCCCACTGCTCGTCAGCTCTGTGGACGTGGCCATTCCTTCCTCTTCCTGTCTCAAGTCTCTCATCGGTGAAAGGAGATGGAATTATCGTCTACCTCAGGGAGCGGTTCTGAGACCCAAGAGCTAACATAGGTAAAACGTTTATAGAATAACAGGCTGCACAATAATGTTGCCTAGCGTTATTATAAATTCTTTTTAAAAACCATTCTCATATATGTGTCTCCTACATACATGCGTAAGTTTCTGTAGGAAATGCTGAGTCTTAGATCATGCGTGTCTCTAATTTTATGAGCAACTGCAAACTCTACAAGAGATTGCAAAATTGCTTTCCCAAGGAGATTTTACAAATTATCCTTCCCTCGGCAAGGGATGGGAATTCCTTTCTTCTTCACTCCCTCTCCAGCACCAGGCATGTGAAAGGCGTTTCCCAAGACTGAGTGGAAACGGCGTTTCATTGGGGCCTTTATTTCTTATGTCCCTAGTGACACAGAGAGTGAGCACACTGCCATCCGCCTATTGACTCCCTGAGCGTCTCCCTTGGTTGTTGGCCGATTCCTAGCCCTTCTTGTTGTTGTTTCTGTTTTAATTAAATCGATTTTCCTTACCTCGTTGATTTGCAGGGAGCTTTAATAGTTCTGAGTAGTAATAGTGGCTAGAATGTTCACAGTTTATGAAGTCACTTTAGTAAAGTTTGAAATTTCAATGTAAAGTTACCATTTCTCAAAGATGATACATTTCATGCTTGTTTAATACATTTATTTTATCTGCTATCATTATTTCTGGAAGTGACACAAGTTGCCCTGATATTGTTATTCACTCACCTAAGATTTGAGTACGTTTGTATATATGTGGTAATACAGAAGGTATTATTATTTTGTCCCGTGTGGATCCCAATTTTTCTAGCATAATTTATAAAATAGTCTGCTAAATACATGAGACAGATTAGCACTAGGAAATGACCAAATTGATACACACACATGGAGGGGACCCCGTATACATGGGAGAGTCAGAGACCCAGTCACCAGGGTCCCCCACCACACCGTGAGGCTCCCCACCAGGAGGAACCAGGCCAGGTTCCCACAGGAAGAACCGGAGCAGCCCCTCCGGCTCTGAAATAGACCGAAGCGTTCTGTCCTTAGCGCGCCTGCCTCGGGGGAGGCTCTGTACCCGGAGCCCAACCTGGGGGGTGTCAGACCTCAGTGACCGAGCCAAGGAAACTGCCCAACTGCGGCCCGAGCCGCCATCCTGTCCCCCTGCGATGGGCTGGGGGCACCAAGAGGCCTCCTGAAGTTCCAGCCCGGGGCGCAGGCTCCCTAAAGACCCAGGCCCAGCACAGCCCGGGGCGCTCCGCCCCGCCCCCACCTCACATTACTGAACGCTTGTCTGCCCAGCACATCGTGCCCTGCCAGCAAGAGAAATGGCAAGGCGGACCAGGAGGCCAATCCCACGGGCCAGCGGGCAGGGCAGGGAGGAGCCAGCAAATCCCCGGACAGTGGAATCGGGGAAACAGACAACATTTAAACAAGCCCAGACCATGTGAGCAATGCCCAGCCAGCGAATGAACACAGGTGTTACCTGCCCGCACCAAGGACACTGGACAGCAAATAGCTTCCCCGTTCCAGGCCACCCCGGGCAGATGGGGGCATCAGAGGACACGAACCACTCAGTCACACCGGCCAGGGGACACTAACCACTCAGTCACACCGGCCAGGGCTCTGCTCTTTTTTCAAAATGTTCTTACCTCCTTGGACCTTTGTGCTCCATGGAAGTAGGCAGTGCCCTCTTCTGAAAAAGGGCTGCACTGTCCTGTGTCTGTCTGTCTGCTGCTATTCTTACTCACAGTTTTGTGCTCCTCTGTCATTTGTTTCAGGTAGAATAACCCCCTTCAGCAGCAAGCTAAGCTACCGGTCAGAGCGTCTGCCCCCTGGTGGTCAGTGCCCGTCATAGTGAGCGGTTGAGCGGCCTTAGCATATCATTAGCATATTACTCTTGGATTGGTTGAATGGCCGACCCACCGACCGGACGCTTAGCATATTAGGCTTTTATTATAGAGGATGTAGCACCCTCTTCTGAAAAAGGGCTGCACTGTCCTGTTTCTGTCTGTCCGCTGCAAATTCTTACTCATCGTTTTGTCTTTTGTTTTAAGTAGAACAACCCCCTTCAGCGTTTCCTGTAACGGAGGTCTTGTGGTGGTCAATTCCCTGCTTCTGAATGTCTGGAAAAGTCTTCATTTCTCCTTCATGTCTAAAGGATAAGTTTGCTGGATATTTCTCCTCTCTGTCTAAAGGATACGTTTGCTGGATATATTATTCTTGGCTGGCAATTTCTCTCTTTCAATAGTTTAAATATTTGATTCCACTTTCTTCTAACGTATAAGTTTTTTACTGAAAAGAATCAGATGATAATCTAATGGGGTTTCCCCTCTCTTCTTTCCTCGCTTTCATTTCTAAATTTATATCTTTGATATCACTAATTTTTCCCTCCATCTGGCCAACTCTCTTTCCTAAGTTCGCTAGTTTATTTTTCATCTCTTTTATTGAGTTCTTCATCTCCGGGATTTCTATTTGCTTCTTTTTTAAAGTTTCAACCTCTTTGATACAGCACTCATTTTGTTCATTGATTTTGTTTCTGATTTCATTAAACTTCTTACCTGTGTTTTCTTGTTTCTCGTTGACTTTTTCAGAACTGCAATCTTGAATTCTCTGTCATTTACATTACATATTTCCATGTCGTTACGTGTATTTTTCTGGAGATTTTAACATTTCCCTCCTGAGCTGCCTTGTCACCTTGGTTATTCGTGGTTTTGGGTGGATTCTTTCTCTGTCCAGGTGTCTATAGGAATATTTTTTTTGAGTGCCACTTCTCTAGTAAGCTGATAAGGAGTCTTTCTTTTGTCTCCCAGTTGGTGGCGCTGAAGCACAAGCGTTTTGGTGTCTCTTGCGCTGCTGCTCTGGCTCTGGGGGCAGTGGAAATGCCCTGTATTCCCCGGGGAGGGCGTCTCCCCTGTGACTAGATTGCTTCAGTCTCAGGGCCTCACCTCCATGGGGCTCCGACTCTGTGAAATCTCAGTGTTGTCTCGGGCAACCGGACGCTGCCCACACGCATCCCCATAGGTGGGGCCAGGTGAGTGGAAGAGGCCGGAGGGTGCCTTCGTGGCTTTGTCTCCAGTCCTAGCGACAGCCAGACCTCAGCTGCCTCACCTCCGAGTCTCTGTCCTGCCAGGGGGAGTAGCCGCAGGCGCCTCCAGGACTGAGGGACCATGCTCTGTTGTCAGCGTGTGGTACTTTGTTACTGCCACCCTAGGACACTAGCACAGCATTGTTAACATTATAGTCCTCAACACCAGTATCCTGAGACAAGCATGAGAAAAGGGTCCTGTGGGCTGGGAGAAAAGAAGTGTGTGGAAATAATAAACTCAGGAGCCACATGGCCGAATTCCACTGGAGGAGGAGGCCTGGCAGCCTGTGTGGCTGGGGAGGGGTGGTCTTCTCCGGACACTCCATCCTGAGTGGTGTGAGGCCGGTGCATATGGAGGCTGGCAGACTTGGCTCCCGAGAAGAAAGATTCATTCGATGTGAACTCTGAGAAGGAATGTGTGTCTGCTGAGACGGACTCCCTATGGTCAACGGAGGGCCCACATGTTATGAACCATCGTCCAGGGGCCATTTGCTGACGGGGCTCCTCACACACTCTGCGCCCCGGGAAGAACCTCAGACTATCTTGCGTCCCCAGTGAGCCCTGCTTTTTTCTCCGAGTCCAGCACTGTGGGGAAGCCCGGCTGCATCATCCTATCAGTGGCCCACGCCCGTCCCATCCTCTCAGAGCAGTACACGTTGGACAAAACATGGACCCAACTGAGAACCTGGGCAGGACCTTTCAGGGGAAAAGGCAGCTTCCCCTCTGTCCTGGCCTGCGTCTCCTTTTTGCTCAAATAAGTGCTTTTTATTCTTTATTACGGCCTAACGTTAACTTCGGTTTACAACCCTGTTGGCTCAAGAGAAACTTCTTTCCCCCCTTAAATACCCAGGAGAATCTGAATTAGGGGCCTTGACTATAATAAGACTAGTAGCCCTGTGTACGAATCCGTGCACCAGTAGCTCTCTGTGGGGCCTGGCCGCTCCGTGCCTGCTGCCCAGAGGCTCTCCGCGGCCCAGAGGCCCGTCCGTGGCCGGATGTGGAATGCTTGCCTTGTTGCCACAGCGACGAAGCAAGCATTCTGCCAGGCCACTCACACTGCCCGCTCTCAGGGGGCACCCCCCCCTACCCCCCCGCACCCCGGGACTGGGACAGGCTTCTCACATTTCACTTTTTAGAAACATTTCTGAAAATAGTTTGGCACAGCCCTGGCCGGTGTGGCTCAGTGGAAAGAGCGTCAGCCTGTGGCCTGAAGGGCCCAGGTTCGATCCCCGCCTGGAGATGGGGGAAGCGCGCCTCCCAGGGGCCTCATGTAAATGCAGGCCCTCAGGCAGAATCCGCAGGAAACCGGTCATTTCCAGGGTCTGATGTGTTTCTGTAAGTGTTAACCGTGTGAAAATGACCCTTCTACGCACAGTCTTGTGATTAATAAATTAGCGGTAAGGACCGCCTAAAGGGCGGGCGAGGATGGGGAAGAGCTTTTTAGTGGAATTAAGTGGACGGAGGCTCACAGATGTTCTCTATATTCACTGGGTTAGTGAGGCAGTTATCTGACCTTCATCGGCCTCAGTTTCCTCACCGGCATCCACAGGGTTAACACCCACTTTATCCGTAGTTCGTTTTGCGGATCAGGTGAGTGGTTAGCACAGTGTTTGGCTTAGTATCCATGGTGACGCATACAGATAAATGCTCATTATCTCTCCATGTTATTCTCTAGCCAACTAATTACTAGATAACTAATTACTGCTAATTTATTATTTTTATGCCTATATACATTTTTAGAAATTATTTTTATTTTTATATGCTCTACTCCTAAGTTTTTATTTTTATATGCTCTAGGCCCTTATTTTATTTTTCTGAAACTTAGAAAAATATGGTTCGTTATATAAATATAGTTCAGATAGATATATGCATACTATATATTTATCGTTTAGTCATATTTATTATATGTAATACTGTCTTCTTTGCCCACGTGTCAGTAACATATCCCAATACCAATTAGCTCTGACTGCCTTATGAATGTATTGAAATGCTCCTGAGTTGCTGACAGAATGAAGAATGGCCATAGAACTTCCTATCAACACCTGCAAGATGGAACGTTTTCTAAACATGGCAACAGGAGTTCACAGGTGGGCAGCCAAGCAATGACTCGTGCTCACTAAAAACGGTACATTTAAAACTTTTCAATTTATTGATTGATTGTTTTTTAGAGAGAGAGACGAGGGGCGAGTGAACAGTGACGTGCCGTGTCACTCATTCATGTATGCATTGGTCGCTTCTTGCAGATGCCTGAACAAACATCGAACCTGCAACCTTGGCATATTGGGACAACGCTCTGACCAACAGAGCAGTGAATTTCGAAATGGACCTTTACAAAGGTTTTAATACACACTTAGGGCTGACAGAAATTGGCAAGTACCGTGGTTGGGAGAATATTTCACTTTCAATAATGCATCTCTACACCTGATGTCTTTAGGAGAAATTATTCATAATCAGAATCCATTAACCAAGTGAGTCACACAGTCCCCAGTGGCTACCTGAACCGCGGAGTACCGAACCCTCAGCTCTGAGTCCACTGCATTCCTTGGGACGTGGTCCCCTCCATCTCAAACGAAAGTCAGCAAGGCACGTTGCATCCTTCTCATGCTTTGACTCTCTCTGACTACCACCCTTTGATAACCTAGCTTTTTAAAAAATATATTTTATTGATTTTTTACAGAGAGGAAGGGAGAGGTATAGAGAGCTAGAAACATCGATGAGAGAGAAACATCGACCAGCTGCCTCCTGCACACCTCCTACTGGGGATGTGCCCGTAACCAAGGTACATGCCCTTGACCGGAATCGAACCTGGGACCTTTCAGTCCGCAGGCTGACGCTCTATCCACTGAGCCAAACCAGTTTCGGTGATAACCTAGCTTTAAAAAATATGTTTATCATCTTTAAATTATTTACTGAAGGTAATCCCACCCTTTTCCTATATAGCGTGGCGGAAATATGTCTGTCCTCTCTAAGCTACCACTTGGGATCAAGCACAGTTCTTTTGTATAAATTTAAGTCCTCGGTGAAAACTTTTGACTTCTTATCTTGAAAATAATGAACAACATATGGCAGAGTTGAAAAAAATTGAAATTTTAGGTCTTATTTCAATATGTTTAACCGGGGCTTAAGAGACGTTGTTAAATGGATATTCTGCATCGCAGATGAAGACCGGAAGTTAAGCTCTGGACTTCCTGACCTGTGAGGTCTATGAGACATGCCAAGGAGGTAACTGAAGATAGGGATCTGGAGCGTGAGCAGGAGAAATAGGTCTGGGAGTCCTCGACAGCAATATGATACACTGGTCAAGGTCAGTTTTAACTGTTGGAATGAGAAGACTATAGTGCAATGGATTACACAGAGTACAGATGCCTTCTGTGTGTCCCCGCAGTGAGGGGAGGGTGCACAGGGCTGGCCAGGCAGCTGTCACATCAGCACGTGCGCTCCCCTCTGACCACGGCGGCGGCTCCAGCCGGTGCGTCCTGAAGGCATCCCAGCCCAAGCGGAGGGAGGGAGAGGCCACTCCTTCCCCGGAAGGACCCGGGCGTCAGGCAGGCCACATGCACGGGACTCGGCAGGTGTCAAGGCTTGCCAGCTCGCTAAACCCAGTTCCCACACTTACGAGTTTAATGCACATGAAATCCACCGCGCGACGGGTCGCTGACTGTTCTTCGAGAAAAGCGATGTCCTTGCGGGGAGTCTGCCCCGCTGACTGAAACCTGTGACGTTTTGATCTCAACAATCAGGCCACGGTGGGAACGCGTGGAGCCGAGAATGCAGGCAGCTACAGGTCTGCTCTTTAAACTTCGATCAAAATGTCAAGGACGCAGAATGTAAATAGCGCAAAAGGTGAGTCTTTCAGGATCGATACGACCATGTATTCAGCTATGAAAACAACAAAAGGCCAGTCCGAAACGCCACCCAGGAAGGCCTACACAGTGGTTGCAAGGAGGGTCCGAAGGAGAATTTCCTCTCGTCAAGCCCTTTCCCAGGGGAGACACATTCACTGCAGGTCAGGTGTTGATGCAGACAGAGTGAATCCTATGATTCATGGGAATCTCCCGGCTCTAGCTACGGGCAGTCCTGGCATCTATCTTTTTAGGCAGAGATGGAAAATCCCTGCCTTTGAAGTGGAATCACAATGAGTTTCCTAATTTTCATAATTAAATATCAACTATGATAATGTCATGCCTGGTGTGTAGAATCTACAGACTTTTTTTTTTTTTTTCAGTTGGAGAACAAAGCATAACTCAACTTCGGACATCATTTTCATCAGCTCATCGTAAGGTGTTGGGTATAACTGCACACCACTCAGGAAACAACCTCAGACAGTTGCTTTCAAACTGCACTAGGGTTTCTCCAGAGAGTTTTCAAGTCAACCTTGAGGAACTCCCTGGGGGTGAGAAGCCATTTCTAATCCCCACCGCCTGTAGGAAGAGAAGGCCTACTTTGATGTCGTCCAAGTAATTGGCCCCTGGACAGCATTCACTTGGAGAACATGAGTCTCAAACAAAAATGAGATTTGAAAATCCCAGTTCTAAAAATTATGGGACCCGTCCCTTTCTCTAAATTCTTTAAACTCAATTCCTGAATAACACCGGATGAAAATCTCACATAGAGACATTCCTGTAGCATAGATAGATGGATGGATGAGTGGATAGATGGATGGATGGATGGATGGATGGATGGATGGATGGATGAGTGGATGGATGGATGGATGGATGGATGGATGGGTGGGTGGATGGGTGGATGGAAGGAAGGAAGGAAGTATGAACAGAAGGATGGATAGATACAGCCCAGAGTTGGGTCTTACTGCTGACCAATGTATTCCCACTCTCCTTGCACAGTTGCTGATTTAGAAATGGGTATATAGCTCTTCTGGGGTCAGTGTATTCAGGCATTCAGAATGTTCCCGCCTTTGACACACCGTCGGGGGCTGTCCTACAACGCAGCCTCTAACAAAAGCAGGTACTGAACCCCTGGTAGTAGAGTTGTCTGCTTTCATGTCGAGGAGGTTGAGAAAGCACCAAATCTGCATGTGGCGTGTGCCCAGGCCGACTCCGCGCTGAGACCTAAAGTTCTAATGGGTTGTCTACAATGGAGAGCATGTCAGCAGGCCCAGGCGGGCCCTGAGCCCTAACTGTGCCCGGGACGGGGCCAGCGAGCTTTCCTTCCTGAGGAGCAGGAAGTTGTTGAGAAAGTGGTGAGGGTTCAAGCTCAGAGTCAGAACACTAAACGAAAAAGAAAAAGGGAAAAGGAAAGAAGCTTTTTGAGTAATAAGAATAATTAAAGGCTTAAAAAAAGGAGCTGGGTCTGTGACTCCCTTTCTGTGGAATGGGGTAGACCGTGGGGGGGAGGAGGGTGCCTCATGGGGGTTTCCGGGGAGAGAAATGGAGCGCTCTCGCCAGTGCGACAACCCAGCGCTGGATGCCAGGGGAGAGCCTGTCACGAGGGTCCAGCGGCAGGCGCCTTGGACATGAGCTGCGTTTACAAGGACGCCGACGGGATGGATGGTTGAACGAAAAGATGGAGAGAATTCCTGAACTTCATCACAACATCGAGCCTGGACCCCCCGCCCGAAGGCGTTCCCTCCCGGTGACGGTGACTGATGTGAACCAGCACGAGCTCTGTTTTTCAAGACACTTTCCCGGCTCTTAGCAGCTGGACCCCCCGACGGACGCACCGGCTCCAGGACGAGCGGTTGCTGCCCGCAAACAGCCCAGATGCGCGCTCAGAGGCAGCGGGGATGCCCAGGAGTCACCGAGGACCACGGAGTCCCCGCTGCTGGGCAGGACGAGGACAATGAGGTGCTGGCCGCCAGGGAAGGGCAGAGGCCTGGAGGCCCGGGGAAGGGAGTTGGGGTGTCCAGAGCCCCAGGCGGGGTGGTGCTGCATTCAGGGTTCAGGGGCAGCTTGTGGCCTCAGGGGAGAGGTCGCAATGCCCTGAGAGCCTATGGGGATGCAGGTGGACGGAGGCCCTGGGGCAGGGTTGGGGGGAGGGGGGACGGGGTGACTCACATGTCCCGTGGCTTCTGGAACACGGGGCAGAGGACGGCTGCCCCTGGAGAGGGGTCGGTGGGGAGACCCTGCCCGGGGAGACAGGCATCTCAGCTGAGCCCGGGCCTGGGGACAGAGAGGGACCGCGAAGGGTCCCGCCCAGAGGGCTGAGCGAGCGGGGCCTGTGGCTTCCAGAACGCGGGAGGGAGAAGGCTGTGGAAGGACGGGCTGGGGGCGAGGACAGGAGGCAGGAGAGGCCCGTGGGGAAGGAGCTGGGGTGCAGGGCTATGAAGGGTGGCCTCGGCTGCCTGAGATGCTGGGACTTCACTTCGGTGTAAACTGAGCTCCATGGCCTTGGGCAGGAAGAGCCCAGCACGCGGGTTTCAAAGAGCAGTCGCCGCAGAGATTGTGATGGAAAATTCCAAGAAACCCTTAGTGAGCCGCGGGGACTGGCTGCGTCCCAGGTGCGCGGTGGGGCGGGGAGCAGCGAGGCCTCCTGGTGGGCAGCTCCTGGGGGCCGAGGCGACCGGGTGGGGGTGGGAGATGGGCCCCTAGTCCTCAGGGAGAGAACACTCCCCCCACCCCCCCAGGGCCTGGGCCCGCGCCTCTCCCCCAGAACAGACAGTGTTACTTTTAAGGGCAGATGATGTTCTTTTGAAATCAGCACTCTAACCAAGGACACACAGCACACTAATCAGCTCTTCTCACAGCTCTCAGCCCTCAGACCCCCCCGCCCCCCCGCCACATGCGTGCCTCCTGAGGCACCTTCCCTCTGCCTCAGGAGCCGCTCCTGCACGGGAGACCTTGTCCTTGAGAGGCGCCTGTAAGGGTTCCTCCCGCTGCAGGAGGCTGCGCGCTTCAGAGCCGCTCAGAGAACCTGCTTTGTTTTGTTTTTTTACAGCAGCTGTGAAACTGCGAAAGTTCTAAACAACAAAAAGGCTCTAAAATGAGGTTACTGAGTACAAAGAATATATTTTGTTATAAACTCAATTAAGAAAGACTATAAACTACTAGAATCAAAACATGCATATTTTATAAGAAGAATTATGTCATTAAGAATCTTGGCCCTGGCTGGTTTGGCTCAGTGGATAGAGCGTCGGTCTGCGGACTCAAGGGTCCCAGGTTCCATTCCGGTCAAGGGCAGCCAATCAATGATTGGCATATACATTATATGTTAATTTACAATCATACATACAACAAACAACGATACACACCACAGCTTCAAGCCAGCCTGCATGCCTATGGAAGCACCCAGAAGAAGGATCCAGAGCCGCTCACTGCGGGTCCTTTCCTTACCCGACCGCTGTCCTTGATTCAACGGGGAAGCAGCTGAGAGACCGTTTTGCCAGTGGTGTCAATGCCTCCGGTTCCTGCTGATTCTCCGATCAAATCGGGGTGAGCAGTTAATTCAGTGGCTCATGGATTGGGCTCCTCGGGATAAGGAGCTGCTTCAGGGCCTGTGCACCCGTGTCTTCCTTCCCCGGGGCCGGCAGCACCTGACAGGATGATGGATTTCCCAGGAACTCGACGTAAATGGGAGTTGCGCTTCTCAACAGCAGACCTTTGGGGCTCGGAGTTTCTGTTTGTGGGAAATTTGATCGTCATCACTATGACATGCCCAACACGTAACGTGTTTCGTTGAAAACACACACAGGGGGAGCTTCCTTCGGGTGAATTTTGTTGAAAACACACACAGGGGAGCTTCCTTCGGGTGAATTTTGTCTGAAGCGGGAGTCTGACCGTGGCTGCCTGGGATATTAATGTCACGCAGGCCAGCCGGGCTCTTGGAAACTCGTGTGGCGGCGGGGTTCGGGGGTAGCGCTTCGGGAAACTGAGTCACGGACATGAGGGGGGAGCGTGGTCTATTCTCTCTCCACGGCTGAGAGTGGAGCCTTTGGGCAGAGCCCGTGTAGATGAGTGTCCGGCGGAAGCAGGTTAGCGATGAGCCACTGGCTGTTACACGGGCGACGCGTCCAGACCAAACGTAAAGGCAGAGGGAGCGGCTCCTGCGTGTGAGGTTTCTCTCCGGATGGGCCCCCGTGTCTCCTGGCTTTAGGCTCTAAAGCCTTTGCCCTCACTTTACAGCGTACATCACTTTATAAGTGTTTCTTTTACTCTGATTTTTTCTTTGCACAGTCTGGTTAATGATTTCATTCATTCACTCTGCATGTGCTGGTTTCTTCCACCTGCAAACCTTGCTCCAAGCACTGGGCCTGCAGGGCTGTAAGACTTCATGGAGTTATTGTCCTACTTTCACAGTGCCATATATATGTGAATTTTCTGTAGGGACGGGAAAGATAGAAACATCAACGAGAGAGAATCATTGGTCAGCTGCCTCCTGCATGCCCCACACGGGGGGCTGAACCTGTAACCTGGGCAGGTGCCCTGACCGGGAATCGAAACGTGACCTCCTGGTTCCTAGGTCGCTCAACCCCTTGGCCACGCGGCTGGGCCACAGTAGCACTCAGTTCAAGCCGACCAAGTAGACATGCACTCGCTGTGCCTGCGAGTACGTCACCATCCCAAGGGACAGCGATGGTGCACCGTCCCGCGTATCAGCAGCTCAGGACCGGATCCGGAAGACCAACATATGTGAACACACAAGGCACGTGTAATAGTCATTAGGACATACGTTTATTTACCTCATTATGAGGAGGATGGCATTTACGCTTCGTTTCTTGCAATGTACACACACTCAACAAGACCTATTGCTTTGTCGTCTTTTTTGTGGGTGTAATTTCTCCTCATGACTTAGCTGATCTCATTTCGATTCCTCCCTCTCCTTACAGCTGGAAGGTTTAACCGTTCTAAATGAGAGAGGCTGGTGAGCGATGTGAAGTGGGGAAGGACTTACAACAGTGGGTTCCCGAGGGAGAAGCACTAAGTATTCACATTCGCTCAACCGATATTTAGTGAGCAAATACTCTATCTACCGGCCACTAGGTTCTGGGCATGCAACAGTGCCCCAAACAAGCTGAGAAGTTATGGAAGTTATGTTTCTAGTGGACGAGGCAACTAACAAATAAACATGCAAAAACCTCGCATATCCACAGGGATCAGGAGGGGAAGAGGCACAGAAGAGAGATGAGGAGCCTTAGGGTGGTGTGGGGCGGGGGGGGGGGGGAGGGGGGTACCTGCTTTACAGAGTGTGGTTAAGGAAGTCCTCACTGGTGAGGTGGCATATGTGCCCAAACTTGAAGGTAGCAGGAGTGACTCTGTCAGTACCAGGAGGAAGACTATTGCTGGCTTAGGGGAGAGTCAGTGCAGGAGTCCTGAGGTGTGAGCATGTGGGTGTGCAAGGCCAGGAGGAGCATGTGGGTGTGTGAGGGGCAGGAGGAGCCTGTGGGTGTGTGAGGGGCAGGAGGAGCATGTGGGAGTGTGAGGGGCAGGAGGAGCATGTGGGAGTGTGAGGGGCAGGAGGAGCATGTGGGTGTGTGAGGGGCAGGAGGAGCATGTGGGAGTGTGAGGGGCAGGAGGAGCATGTGGGTGTGTGAGGGGCAGGAGGAGCATGTGGGTGTGTGAGGGGCAGGAGAACCATGTGGGTGTGTGAGGGGCAGGAGGAGCCTGTGGGTGTGTGAGGGGCAGGAGGAGCATGTGGGAGTGTGAGGGGCAGGAGGAGCATGTGGGAGTGTGAGGGGCAGGAGGAGCATGTGGGAGTGTGAGGGGCAGGAGGAGCATGTGGGAGTGTGAGGGGCAGGAGGAGCATGTGGGAGTGTGAGGGGCAGGAGGAGCATGTGGGAGTGTGAGGGGCAGGAGGAGCATGTGGGTGTGCAAGGCCAGGAGGAGCATGTGGGTGTGTGAGGGGCAGGAGAACCATGTGGGTGTGTGAGGGGCAGGAGAACCATGTGGGTGTGTGAGGGGCAGGAGGAGCCTGTGGGTGTGTGAGGGGCAGGAGGAGCATGTGGGTGTGTGGGGGGCAGGAGGAGCATGTGGGTGTGTGGGGGGCAGGAGGAGCATGTGGGTGTGTGAGGGGCAGGAGGAGCCTGTGGGTGTGTGAGGGGCAGGAGGAGCATGTGGGAGTGTGAGGGGCAGGAGGAGCATGTGGGTGTGTGAGGGGCAGGAGGAGCATGTGGGTGTGTGAGGGGCAGGAGGAGCTTGTGGGTGTGTGAGGGGCAGGAGGAGCATGTGGGTGTGTGAAGGGCAGGAGGAGCATGTGGGTGTGTGAGGGGCAGGAGGAGCTTGTGGGTGTGTGAGGGGCAGGAGGAGCATGTGGGTGTGTGAGGGGCAGGAGGAGCATGTGGGTGTGTGAGGGGCAGGAGGAGCATGTGGGTGTGTGGGGGGCAGGAGGAGCATGTGGGTGTGTGAGGGGCAGGAGGAGCATGTGGGTGTGTGAGGGGCAGGAGGAGCATGTGGGTGTGTGAGGGGCAGAGGAGCATGTGGGTGTACAAGGGACAGGAGGAGTATGTGGGTGTGTGAGGGGCAGGAGGAGCATGTGGGTGTGTGGGGGGCAGGAGGAGCATGTGGGTGTGTGAGGGGCAGAGGAGCATGTGGGTGTGTGAGGGGCAGGAGGAGCATGTGGGTGTGTGAGGGGCAGGAGGAGCTTGTGGGTGTGTGAGGGGCAGGAGGAGCATGTGGGTGTGTGAGGGGCAGGAGGAGCATGTGGGTGTGTGAGGGGCAGGAGGAGTATGTGGGTGTGTGGGGGGCAGGAGGAGCATGTGGGTGTGTGAGGGGCAGGAGGAGCATGTGGGTGTGTGAGGGGCAGAGGAGCATGTGGGTGTACAAGGGACAGGAGGAGTATGTGGGTGTGTGAGGGGCAGGAGGAGTATTTGGGTGTGTGAGGGGCAGAGGAGCATGTGGGTGTACAAGGGACAGGAGGAGTATGTGGGTGTGTGAGGGGCAGGAGGAGCCTGTGGGTGTGTGAGGGGCAGGAGGAGCCTGTGGGTGTGTGAGGGGCAGGAGGAGCCTGTGGGTGTGTGAGGGGCAGGAGGAGCATGTGGGTGTGTGAGGGGCAGGAGGAGCATGTGGGTGTGTGAGGGGCAGGAGGAGCTTGTGGGTGTGTGAGGGGCAGGAGGAGCATGTGGGTGTGTGAGGGGCAGGAGGAGCATGTGGGTGTGTGAGGGGCAGGAGGAGCTTGTGGGTGTGTGAGGGGCAGGAGGAGCATGTGGGTGTGTGAGGGGCAGGAGGAGCTTGTGGGTGTGTGAGGGGCAGGAGGAGCATGTGGGTGTGTGAGGGGCAGGAGGAGCATGTGGGTGTGTGAGGGGCAGGAGGAGCTTGTGGGTGTGTGAGGGGCAGGAGGAGCATGTGGGTGTGTGAGGGGCAGGAGGAGCATGTGGGTGTGTGAGGGGCAGGAGGAGCTTGTGGGTGTGCAAGGCCAGGAGGAGGTGTGAGGGGCAGAGGAGGGGGTCTGAGACGTGAAGGTGAGACGCAGAGTCAGGTCATGGCACTGGGATAACAATTAGTGACCTACGTGGGCTGTTCGAAAAGTGGCGGTTGCGGGGAGGACAGCTGCGGCAGCAGGCCAGTCATGACCTCCTGGTCCACACCCTGAGGATCAAAGGGGAGGAGCAGCAGGGATTGTCTTTGCGCGGACAGGAACCCAGCTGGAGAGAAACCAGCCAACCTCCCCTTTTTAGAGAGCGAGACGAGGCGGAAGGGCTTGGATTTGGAGTCGGGAAGTGTGGGTTCTTACTTTACTCTGCCTCCAACCAGTTGGGTGATCTCGAGCTGATCAATGAAACCCCTGGGTTTCCCCTTTGTTTTTCTCTTCAAAAGGAAGGAACCTTTGCCAGGTGATACCCAGGTTTAAAAAGCCAATTCAAAGATCAAGGGCAAGTGAGCCAGCTTGTGCTGCAAATAAATCTTTATTGTTTTCAGAGGGCGCACAGTGCCAGATTTGTGTCTGCATTTATTCTCTCTTTAAAAAAATTTTTTAAAAATTGATTTCAGAGAGGAAGGGAGAGGGAGATAGAGATAGAAACATCAATATGAGAGAGAATCACTGATCGGCTGCCTCCTGCACGCCTCCCACAGGGGATCGAACCTGCAACCCGGCATGAGCCCTGACAGGGAGTCAAAGCAGGACCTCCTGGTTCATAGGTCAACGCTCAATCACTGGCCAGGCCATTCATTCTCTTTTTCAAGATTCACGATCATCTTCACAAACCCCATTTCTTTCCTGGTTCCCGAGAGGACCCTCCCCGCTGGCGTCCAGCCGGGGTTCCGCGCTCCGTGGGCGGAAAACCAGGCGCTGGACTCGGTCACCCGCGGGTCCCACGCGCTCGCTCCTGGTCCAGCCCCACAGCTGGGCCTGAGCTGCTGCCGGTCACAAAGGCAGAGAGGTTTGCTGTGGAGGCACTCGGAGCCCCGCTTTGCTTTTTTCCAGAATGAGTCTCAGTCTACCTACAGTTTCCATGGTTACCCGAAAATGGGAGAATGCATGGCATTTTCTGTAAAGCCCTGATTTTATCACATGAATGTGTGGCATACCACTCTTCAATCCAGAACTGGAGGGCTCAGGCCCTGAGTCCTTAACAGTAAAATCTCTTAACTGAATATTGTTTTAGTTTTTATAGGTGGAGATGATCTACATTATAACCTTTTTAGCAGATTTTTAAAAAGCAAAGCAACCAATTACAGGATTATGGAGAAAATACATATTTGCTAGGAAAGCCAGTGAAAGACTTTATGAACAGAAAATTACTTGCTCTAGAGCAAAAGAATCACCAAATAAAAGTGGCTTCTTGGGACCTGAATAGACACTTCTCCAAAGAGGACACACAGATGGCCAATAGGCATATGGAAACGTGTTCACCATCACTGATCATCAGAGAGATGCAAAATAAATGAAAATGAGGTACCACCTCTCACCTGTCAGATTGGCTACCATCAACAAACGACAAGTGCTGGCGAGGATGCGGAGAAAAAGGAACCCTCGTGCACTGCTGGTGGGAATGCAGACTGGTGCAGCCACTGTGGAGAACAGTATGGAATTTCCTGGAAAGAATTAAAATGGAACTGCCTTTTGACTCAGCGGTGTCATTTCTGGGAATATTTCCTAAGAAACCCAATACACCAATCAGAAAGAATGTATGCACCCCTATGTTCATAGCAGCACAATGTGCAATAGCTAAGATCTGGAAACAGCCCAAGTGCCCATTAGCAGATGAGTGGATTAGAAAACTGTGGGACATCTACACCATGGAATACTATGCAGGTGTCAAAAAGAAGAATCTCTTACCCTGTGAGACAGCATGGAGGGACCCGGAGAGCATTGTGCTAAGTGAAATAAGCCAGGCAGAGAAAGACAAGTATCCCATGATCTCACTCACATGTGGGATCTAATGAACACAATAAACTGACCAACAAAACAGGACCAGAGTCAGGGATGCCTGGAACAGACTGACGGATCTCAGAGGGGAAAGAGGAAGAGACGAACCAGAGAATGTATATTCACATATGCACAGCCCAGAACACAAACAATAGTGTGGGGAAGGCTCGGGGGAGGGTGGGGGCTGGGTGGAGGGGGGGGGGTGTGGGGAAAATAGGGGCATCTATAAAAAATAAAAGTAAAAATAAAAAATAACTAAAAATAAACAATAAAAATAAACTTAAAAAAGGAAAAATGATCTATTTCTAACAAAATAAGAGAAATGGATATGGCAAATTAGGAAAAACAATTGAAACAAACTAAAGTGTATTTATATAGTTTTTAAAATGTGAAATAAATATGTTAATAGAAAATGTAAATGAAATGTAATAAATTCTTCACTCCAACAAAAATAATCAAGCAAAATAATCTGAAGAGCTCACTAAAGAGTTAAAGACATAAGCACATAATTTCTGTGCAAAACGTTATTCTTGTAATAGAAAATCTCATAGTTACTTGATTTCTGCCACTTAATTTTACTTCCCTCTGAGAATAAGCCCATTAAAAATATTTTATGACCTACAGTTCAGAAGTTTAACAATTCTGTTCACACATGAGCTAATGTGCACCCTGAGCTGGGTTTTCAGTGTTAAGGTAGGTCAAGGTTTTTCCTTTCTTATTCTTATTCTCAACTATAAATTTATATATAATAAATCACTGAATAACCCTAGCCCCAAGATAAAAGCATTATAATATGTGGATGAGTCATAAGATAGAAGATACTGCTCTGACTTAGCTAATTTTCTTTCCTGACCTATGAAGACTTCATTATTCTTTAAAAAAAGTTTTGTTTTGTTTGTTTTGTTAATCCTCGCCCAAGGATATTTTTCCCATTGTTATTTAGAGAGAGTGGAAGGGGTAGGAGGGGGGGAAAGAGAGAGAGAGAGAGAGAGAGAGAGAGAGAGAGAGAGAGAGAGAGAGAGAGAGAGAACATCGATGTGAGAGAGACACATCGATTGGTTGCCTCCTGCAGGGGGCCCTGACTGGGGCAGGACCGAACCTGCAGCCCAGATATGTGCACTGGACTGGGAATCAAACCCTCAACCCTTTGGCAGGTGGGCGGATGCTCTAACCACTGAACCACTGTCAGGGTTACTTCGTTATTCCTAAGGCCTTATTCATACCCCTGAGGTCATGAGTTGAGGCCAGAGGCTCAACCAGTGATCCTCTGACCAGACAGCTCAAGTGGGACAATAGGCATCTGAGTGCTCGTTTAAACTAAGAAACGTCCCAGGTTTCAGAGCTCATACGAAGGGAGTAAAAATAAACTCACTCTGCATGTCAAAGTCAGATTTCTAATCTTTATAGAGATGACCCTCATAAAAGAATTAATTGCAAATACCTTGATTAAAATACATGCGATAATACTTTGGAGATATATATATAACATTTGGATATGTTTAATCAGGAATTAACCAAAAAGGGATCAACAATAAAAAAAAAAAGGGGGGGGGGTGTATTTTTGTTACCTTTCTCTCCAAGATTCTCAGAGTGCTTTGGAAATTACCACATCAACCATGTCAAACTCTCGGGCGCGGGCCGCACGCCCCGTTTATTGGGCCCGGGTTAGCCTTTGGGTTTGACACGCTTGGGCTACAGCATTCCCATGAGGCCCAGAGCAGGTAACTACGAGACAGGCGTGCAGAGCAGGTAACACAGTGGAAGCACATGGCATCGCCTCTTACACGGCACGCTGTAGTAACCAGCTCCAAGCACCACTGCCGAAGCCTCCCGACCCCGTGACCTTCGAGGTGAGCGGCACGCATGTCCATGGAATACACAGAGCACATGGGACCGCAGCGACGGCACCAGCTCACCGCGGGCTGTGGCCGGTGTTAAAGCGTCTGGCAGGGCCCCGCCGCCCAGGCTCCCACGCCCCGTGGAGGTGAGACAGGCGCCAGCGGAACCGGGACGCTCAGCCTGGCCTCGGGCACCTCGGGTCCTGCCGCTGTGCCTCACCACAGCCACGGTGGTGAATGGGCTTCTCTTACCGGGCTGCGACCTGTGGAAATGACAGATTGCCAACACAAATTCCCCGAGGAAAAATGCACATTTTGGGGGGTTCCTTTCCTCTGAAAAGATACTCTCGCTCCCAAATGCCATATTGCAAGAACTGTGTTTAAACTAAACACGTAGGGACGGGTGTGAAGAGTAGATGATGCACATACGTAATCAGAGAGAGAGAGAGAAACCAGAACAATATTCTTTTCAAACACCTATTATTGGCATCTGGGGATGCGCTCCGGGAAAACTGTAATGGAACTTACCTGCAAATGTAGAAAGAATGCTTCTATTGGAAAGCCAGGTCTACACAGATCCAATCACTTCTACCCTTAGGGATGAATGCATCCTTGCTTAATGGTTTTACACGGAAACATTCAGTTCAACATCAGCCTTGCATAAACGGGCATATTCAAGCGGAGATAATAACAATAATGAGTGTGTGTTTTTTAAATACTTCCTTGCCCTGTACAAATGCGGCGGGCATTTCTGAAGCAATCCCTCCGTGTTCTGGCAACAGAGAATCACAGACATGAAAATCCACTTTACGTGGAAGGATAGCAGACAGACATCAGCTTTAAGGGATATGTAAAATGTGGAGGCTGCCTCTCGAATCTGAATTTTATAAAGAAACATTGATGTTATTGCTCAGCCATTTAGATGATTATTTTGTTTATGCTAACAGTAAAGGATGATAAAATTATAGCATTTGGGGCCGCGCATACGTAAGAAAATGTGCTCTTCGCCCTGTATGTTGATAGAAATACAGTGCGTGGCCGATTTCTAACAGGCGTTTCTGAACTTATCGTCCGCGTGTGCTTTATTGTCATCACATAATTTTCCTCACCGTTGACAGGACCTGTGTGTGAATTGGTCTTGGTCTTATCCTCCACATTTTAATAAATAGAAGAATAAGACCAAGAACCTGGCTCCATGATTCAGAATACAGTTGTGTCCTCGGGCGAAGAAGGGTTTTAAGTTCTCGGGGCTCGGTACAGCACCGTTGGTGTAGCTGGTGGTCCTCAGGGCGACTCACTGGAGGGCGGTCACCAGGCCGGCCTTCGCGTCTCCCTCTCTTGGCTAAACGCTGGACAGGCTTCTTCTGGACTCGAGGCCCCGCCTCCCTGTCCCAGACCCGATTTAGAAACCCTGCAGCGGTCAGTCCTCTCTCCATCCCTGGGAAGCTGTACAGCCGGAAATGAACGTCCCGAGGACCTGGCTGCCCAGCTGTTTGAAATGGAAACGTCGAGGACCTCAGCATCCGTTTCCTAGTGGCTGTGTGGCGGGGGGCGGGGGGAAGGGGGTGGTGGCCTAGCGGGTGGATGCCTTGCTCTCAATGATGACACCATCTGCTTGTATGAATATAGGAGAAGGCTCACTTTTCCTTGGAGGAAGGTCAACTAACAACATCACTGACCTGGGCTCCCCACCCCTGCTTTCCACACACTCCCTCCCCTTTGCGTCACTGCTCCCCATGAACAAATGGTAACCATCCAACACTCTTCAGGCGTCCAGCGAGCTGGCGCCCACCTGCTTCTCCAGATCCATCTCCCGCTTTCTTCGCGGATGCTGAGCTACAACCTGGACGCCCGCATGTTGGCGTAGCGCACTAGGCGTCATGCTGCTGCTCTGCTTCTGTGACTGTCTGCCTCTGTCACTGCTCCGATCCCTCCCCTGCTCGGCTCCGTTTTGTTTACCTTCTCTTTCTCAGCTCTGCCGTTCTTTAAAGTGCCACCTTACTCACCGAGCCTTTTCCATCCTCTGCTTCCGACAAACTGTGAAATAACGCAATCTACACGGAGATCTCATCTCATCTCCGTCTATCTGTATTTATATCTGGCTCAGTTCCTGACACACCGCTCTTAAGATCTTTGTGACTTCCCCAGTAACAGGGGCCTCGGACCCTGAGCTCCCAAATCCCTTTGAATTTCCTAGGTGATCGGAAGGATCAAGTTATGATTAGATGCTGGGATGTTTAAGCTCCACCCCTATTCTCAGGGGGAGTTCATGGGAACCTTCGATTTATATCCCGATGGTCAGGAGCGCAGGTGACCGCCTGGACCTGTGATCGGCATCTGAAAGGGGGTTGGGGGGTGGGGTCCGAGGGACTGAGCCCTGAACCTGTGGAATCTGATGTGAACGCCAGTGGGGAGTCTTGGAACTGATCTGGATCGTGGGGACCAGCCAGCCCCTGAATTGCTTGGTGTGTGGAGAAGCCACACAGCTGGCGTCCAAGTGTTGTGTGCAAGCAAAGGAAAAACAGAGGGTGCTCCAGGACACCAACCAGCAAACCGCTACACCCACATTATAAAACCGTACAAATTAGCCCGGCCCGCCGGCGTGGCTCAGGGGCTGAGCATCAACCTATGAACCAGGAGGTCACGGTTAGATTCTAGGTCAGGGCACATGCCCGGGTTGCGGGCTCCATCCCCAGTGGGGGCTGTGTAGGAGGCAGCCAATCCATGATTCTCTCTCATCATGGATGTTTCTCTCTCTCTCCCTCTCCCTTCCTCTCTGAAATGAATAAGAATATATTTAAAAAATAAAATGAAATTATACAAATCATAAAGAGTATGTTACTGCTATCTCTGTCCCAGACACCACCACATTGCAGGTGCCCTGAAGTCATGATCTGCTTAGTTTTGCTCCCTGCTCATGCCACCCTTCCCTTATAATTACGATATTATTTTGCCAACCTGCTCTTTATAATTATGATATTACTAGAGGCCCGGTGCATGAAAGTCATGCACGGGGAGTGGGAGGGAATTCCCTCAGCCCGGCCTGCATCATCTCGCAATCCAGGACCCCTTGGGGGATGTCAGGCCTAAACCAGCAGTCGGACATCCCTCTTGCAATCCAGGACGCTGCATGCACCAGTGACCATACTTTTCATACAGGTGAAAGGCATCTTGCTGTTGTATGGGCAGCTACATTTTTTTGCCCTGATGATAAAAGGTAGTACATAACATGATCCATTTTCCCCATCTTATGGGTGGAAAAACAGAAGCAGAGAGAAGTTAAGTAATTGGCTTTGTCACACAGTTGTAAGTGTCAGAATCAGGGCTGACCACAAAATGTGCAAGCCAGAGTCCATGCATGTCATCGCTGCATCATCCTGTTTTTTTCAGTGTTAGAGTAGCCTTGCCAGGCTTTAATTTTTAAATCTAAGAGACTGTACCCAGTATATAGGGTAGGGTCCCTAGGCTTGGCCAGAGATCAGGGCCATCTGCAGGATGACTGGTGGGCTGGGCAGGTGGGGCAATTGGGGCTGGAGGCCTGGCACCGCCTGATGGCTGGCCCCACTCTCTTATCGCTGCCACCAGTCACCTCCCTCTCGGGGGGCAGATGCTCAATGCAGGACTGCCCTCCAACAGGGGTCAGCTTCTGCATTGAGCATCTGCCCCCTGGTGGTCAGTGCACATCATAGTGGCTGGTCGTTGCGCCGTTTGGTCGATTTGCATATCAGGGTTTTATTGTATAGGATTTTGTACAGGATGTAGTAAAGGTCTGCTGACCTGAACAGAACCCGGGCCCAGCTTGTCTCAGGTGGAAGCTGCCCCCGCCTCTCCTCACTGCGTCAGTTCCCTACATGCCAGGTGTGCTGTGGATTTTGAAGTCGCAGGGCGGGGTTGTGTGTCTGAGCAGACACTGTGGCCTTGGGCTCACATTGCACTGGGAGCTGGCAGAACCTGAAGGTGCCAGACTGCACTCTCTCACCCACTGCTCCCGCCGAGGGCTCGATGTGGGACTTCCGAGACGAGCCAACAGGCTGGAACAGCAGCTCCGAACCTCCGAGGCTGTGGAGACGAGGCCACGGGACCCCTGCCTCAGAGGGCCACGCGTGTTATGATGGAAACAGGCGCCAGCTGGGTGTCTGCTGAAGACGGAACATTATTATTGTTGTTGTCACAGAGAGAAGGCACGGGAACATCATAGTACTTTCTTAAAAAATAACTTCCAAGTAGGATAAAGAATGTGGTCACAATGCTGACGTTGGACTAGGAGTCCAGAACATCCTCATTGTAGCTTGTGTTTAATCTTCATGAATGAGCCTGAAATCTGCGCTGAAATTCTTAAATATGAATATATATATAAAAGCTGCGGTGAGGGCTGATGCCCGCAACGTAAGGGAGTCCGCAGAACAGCAGTATTGACTTGTTTCTGCTAAACTTTCTTGAAACTCATTTCATTCCGCTCCGCCCTCCTCCACACAGACGTCCTTATTAACATTCCTGTCGCCTTCTTTGGAGGCCAGTCTCCTGGAGGTAAGAATCCAATATCAGCCCAGCCGCGGGGCTCAGGGGTTGAGCATTGACCTACGAACCAGGAGGTCACGGTTCAATTCCCGGTCAGGGCACATGCCCAGGTTGCGGGATCCATCCTCAGTGTGGGGCATGCAGGAGGCAGCCAATCCATGATTCTCTCTCATCATGTTTCTATCTCTTTCTCTCCCTCACCTTTCCTCTCTGAAATCAATAAAAATATATGGGAAAAAGAATCCAATATTAATTAGGAAAAGGGTGTCAGAGATTAGAGAGTTTGTCAGTTTTCACTCATGTTCATAAAAGGCACTGAATCTGAAGATCAGAATCACCTGGAATTGAAGACTCTCCTATCCTGTGGCCGATGCCATCTACACCACTTCTCCGTCTCCTGCACAAGCACGCCTTGCGGCTGGTCCCCTCCCTGCTCTCTCTCCGTGTTCACTGCCCTCTCTCTCTGTACTGTCAGTTTGAGCTCTGAGATGCTCCATCGTGGGGAGAACAGTGAGTTAGAGGTGAGGGACACCTGGCATTTCCGTGACCTCAAAAGAGACTTCCCGACAGTGAGAGACAGTCCTCAGACAACTGATGATGGGGTGCCCGCCCCAGTCTGTCAGGACAGGAGTGCGTCTCTAAGCAAGGGGTGAGCTCAGGGGAAGTTAACCGAGGGTGTGGCCATCCAGGGCGTGGGGGGCTCCAGGCCTGAGGTTGGGGGACAGGGCCACTGAGGGAAGAAGGAAGAGCAGATGGGTGACCGCTAGGAGGCAAAGGGACACGAGCCAACAAGAGAGGCAGGAAGCCCTACAGGCCAGCTTATGGTTACTGGAACTTAGACCAAAAGTAATTCAGAGACAGAATGGTTTAAAGTAAGGGGACAACCTGGTTACATTTGCGTTTTTATAAAACTACTAGAGGCCCGGTGCATGAAATTCATGCACGGGGGTAACAGGGGGGAGCGTCCCTCAGCCTGGCCTTCCCCCTCTCCGATCCAGGACCCCTGCAGAATCAGGCCTAAACCAGCAGTTGGACATCCCTCTCACAATCCGGGACCGCTGGCTTCTAACCGCTCACCTGCCTGCCTGCTCCCCTGCTGACCTGATTGTCCCCTAACTGCTCCCCTGCCTGCCTGATTGTCCCCTAACTGTGCTCCCCTGCCTGCCTGATTGTCCCCTAACTGCTCCCCTGCCTGCCTGATTGTCCCCTAACTGCTCCCCTGCCATTATACTGTTGGGCCTCCCTCTGTGGGGAGATAGCGGGCATGCCCCGCCCACCCGCCACAGTGTTGCTGGCTGGTGGCCTGGGCCTCCCTCTGTGGGGCAATGGATCCTGGCCTGGGCTACGCCATTGACCCCTGCCGGCCTGATCTCGCCCCTAACTGCTTGCTCCCCTGCGCCGGCCTTATAGCGCCCCTAATGCTTGCTCCCCTGCTAGCCTGATCACCCCTAACCACCTCTGCCTCAGCCCCGCCACCGTGGCTTTATGAGAGAGGAAGTCAGGTGTACAGAAGATGTTTGGTTGATCTGGTCTAATTAGCATACTACCCTTTTATTAGTATAGACGATTTATCCTTGAAAATGGTTTTTCCATCAATTACATAAAAAGAGAATTTGACCACGAAGAATTGATTAAAAAAACAACAATTGTTTTAAGGCAATTGAGAGTAGTGGTTAATACAGATAATTCCTGTCGATTACAGGTTCAAATTGAATCCTAATTTTTAAAAAAATATTTTTTTTTATTGATTTCAGAGAGGAAAGCGAGATAGAAATATCAATGATGAGAGAGAATCATGGATCGGCTGCCTCCTGCACGCCCCCCCTTGGCGATTGAGCTCACAACCTGGGCATGTGCTCTGACTGGGAATTGAACCCTGACCTCCTGGTTCAAAGGATGGTGCTCAACCACACTGGTGGGCTGAATCCTAATTTTTAACATTCTAGAAAGATGTTGCCGTGCCCTTGTCAATTTGCATAACTAGGAGAACATTCCAAACTCCATGAGAACACGTCTAATTTGAGGACAATGCCAGCTACTTCCTGCCCTCTGAGCAGAATGCCTCAGCCTGTTCCTCATAATAAAGTCAGACCCTGTTGGCATCTTGTTCTCATATTACTTTCCAGTCACGTGACGCCCTCAGGACTGATTTCAGTCATCGGGAAAGTATGCGGCCCTGCTGGCCGGGGCGGGGGCAGGGCAGGCGTGAATACATCCTGACGTCACCCTTAACTTTCCTTCTTCAAAGAAGTCCTTGTTTAATATTGAAAACGTATCAACGGAGTGAAATAAAAAATAGCTCCTTTCTCTTCATATTCCGCTTCCTCTGCGTTCCGAAAGAAAAGGAAAAACCTAGTTCCACAGGAAGAAAAACACAACACACAATATTTTTCTGAAACGCTTTCTAAGGGCTCCCTGTGTGAAAACTCACCAGTAGTAAGGCGTGCTGGAATGGGGGATAGTGCCAGGATGGTAAATGAACGCCGTATGAGGTGGAAGGTGTGCTAACTCTCCGAAGAAAAAGGAGGCCCACAGAAGCCATTCATCCGTGCAGAACCCAGACGAGGAGCGGGGGCGGCCAGGCTGCATCTGTGGGTGCCACCGCCAGCCGTGCACCTGCCCAGGCCGCGTGGCCGTGGTCGGTGGGTGAAGGCGGTCACAGGCGAGGACAGACCCGCATCCTCAGCCTGGGGAGGCGGAACCCACTGACAGAGGGCCTCCCGCTGGCCAGGAAGTCAGCTTCTCGGGGTTGGCCTGGAGCAGCTGTATCTTTTAAAACCTCAGGTTTCCTTCTTTTCTTTTCTCCTGAATATACATCTTTATCGATTTCAGAGAAGAAGCGAGAGGGAGAGAGAGATAGAAGCATCAACAATGAGAGAGAATCACTGATCGCTGCCTCCTGCATGCCCCACCTGCAACCTGGGCATGTGCCCTGACCAGGAATAATCAAACCATGACCTTCTGGTTCATAGGTCGATGCTCAACCACTGAGCTACACCGGCCAGGCTAAAATCTCAGGTTTCGAAAATAAAGTCAGATTTGAGAATAACTGGCCCAGAAAAAAAATGCTTTATATTAGTTCAATTTTCTTTATCTCTATCACCGCTTTTTTTCAATTGTTTTATTTTCTGTAGTCGCATTATTTTTTTCAAAGCCAAACTTTACAGAATTTTTGGACGAATAAACAAAAGAGAGAGAGTAATTCATAGATTACTGAGTTCTATTGTTTACAGTTCTCCATCTCACCCTTCCTTATTCAGACTAGCTTGGTCCAGGCCTTAGACTCCTTACCTGGATTACCAAAACTATCCCCTGGTCTCCTTATCGTGCCACTCCCCAATATTAAACCTTCCGATTCAATGACATTCAAGCACACGTTTAAACCTTGCTCACGAACCAGCACTGGTTCCAATCTGTCTACTGCAACGCCCTCCCTGCCTTCAAAACCTGCCCTCCTATCCGGGCCACCTCCGCCGTCACACACACCTGCCTCCCGTGGGCAGGAGCCACGCTGTACTTGTTTGAAGAGCCGCTCTGCTCCCTCGTTCCTCAGCTACTTCATGGACTCCTTGCTCTACACACACAACTATCATCTTGTCCATCTTCCATCACAACACGTCCTCACAATCCCAATAACACCTGTGTCACCCAACGCCTGTGACCCGGTGGTTCTCCCCGAGAGCCTTTGACCTCTAGAGAACATTCAGCTAAGTCTGGAGACATTCTTGGCTGTGAGAACTGGGGAGCTATTGGCATCTCCTGGGTGGCAACCACGGATGCTGCTAAACACCCTTTAATGCGTAAGACAGAGCCTTCCCCACCAAGGAGGCGTCCACACGGTCAGTAACCAGGCTCAGAGGCCCTGAGGGAGCCCTGGGCACAAACACTCTGTTCCCAAAGGTCCTGCTCGTGCCCAGCACCACTCCTGCCCAGATCGATACACAAGAACACCTGCTGTGTGAGTGAAGGATGGTGCCTCAACAGGTCCATCAACCCTCTGAAAAATAAGACACGGTGTCTACTCCATCCATTCACCCATTCATGGATCCATAAGCAGTTATTGATCACCGCCTACGTGTGTGTCAGGCGAGGGACCAGACAATACGGGCACACTGCTCACAGCGTTGGAGAGACCCTGACAAAGACAGTGCTACGTTTTTTGAAAGCCAGCACCAAAGAGGGTCATCGGATCCAAATGTGAAGGGCAGGAGAGACGGGGTTTTCTAAGTCAAGATTTGAAGGACGGA
Source organism: Cnephaeus nilssonii (assembly GCF_951640355.1). Classification (NCBI taxonomy): domain Eukaryota; kingdom Metazoa; phylum Chordata; class Mammalia; order Chiroptera; family Vespertilionidae; genus Cnephaeus; species Cnephaeus nilssonii. The sequence goes on along the minus strand of NC_137081.1, from coordinate 1,697,020 downwards.
TAAGAATCAACAGAAAAGGCAGGTGGAGAAAGAACACGCAGAAAGACCCACGGCTAAAGGGAACACCCCACAGTCCCAGAATGAGTGCAGCTGGGAATGACTGGAGCTCCGAGCACAAGGCCCTCGAGAGGGATGGGTCTGGAGTGCTAAACGTGAGATACGTTAGGACTTTAAACGTTACTGTGATGGCGGCATAGGATTTTAAGCAGAGCCTAAAATAGCGTAACGGTAAGGCATTACAGTCATTTTCATTATGACTATAAAGGTTATCGCTCTATCTTGGAAAAAGTTGAAGCGAGGAGAATAAAACGGAAAATAAAAAAATATTTAATATAATTTATTTGGAAGTGAAAAGTTTAAGTATTCCTAAACGCTACGTGTCATTTTACTTTAGCCCTATTCTGTCCTATTTCTGCGTTCGATGCAATTTTTTATGTCTGTCTTTAAAGGAAATGGAAGCTGCCTCTGTGCTTTAGAGAGCAAACGGTGCTTGGCTGTGAAACGTCCCACAATCAAATCTTCCGTGGAAGCACCCACGGGGGGAAGGGGGAGACAGGACCGTCTGACCTAATATTATTGAACCTCACCAGCGGGGAGGGACCGGTTTAGAAGCAGAGGTGGGTGCCCTCACGGAGCAGGATGGGAAGGGAAGGCGGGAGGGGGTGGGTGCCCTCACGGAGCAGGATGGGAAGGGAAGGCGGGAGGAGGTGGGTGCCCTCACGGGGCAGGATGGGAAGGGAAGGCGGGAGGGGGTGGGTGCCCTCACGGAGCAGGATGGGAAGGGAAGGCGGGAGGAGGTGGGTGCCCTCACGGGGCAGGATGGGAGGTGAAGGCGGCAGGAGGTGGGTGCCCTCACGGGGCAGGATGGGAAGGGAAGGCGGAAGGTGGTGGGTGCCCTCACGGGGCAGGATGGGAAGGGAAGGCGGGAGGAGGTGGGTGCCCTCACGGGGCAGGATGGGAGGTGAAGGCGGCAGGAGGTGGGTGCCCTCACGGAGCAGGATGGGAAGGGAAGGCGGGAGGAGGTGGGTGCCCTCACGGAGCAGGATGGAAGGTTAAGGCAGAAGGAGGTGGGTGCCCTCATGGAGCAGGATGGGAAGGGAAGGTGGAAGGAGGTGGGTGCCCTCACGGAGCAGGATGGGAAGGGAAGGCGGGAGGAGGTGTTTACAAAGGCTCTGTTGACCCGTCCCAGGTCACTCTGTGAACGAGAGACCTTCCCTGGAAGTCCACACGTGGAAGCGACAAGGTTCTTTTTTTTTTTTTTTTAGGACTTTAATTTTGTTCAATTCTGGTCTTGCGAAAGTTGCCTTGACAATATCCTTAGCCTTTTTAACCATCTGTGGTTTCCCGCCTCTCCAACTCCTGTCCGCAGAGGGATGAAACATAACCACACGTTACCTTTCACATTTCACACACCACTTCCCGGCTCCCCAAGTGCTTCAGTTTGCATTATCTTAACCCACCTAGAAGCTTCACTGAACCCCCTTGTTATTTTTCTTCGGTAAGAAACTTCACAAGGTGAACACGAGAAAAGATATGGTCAGCGCCATTCAAATCATCAGCAACTAGTCAGACACCCTTACCCAAGTATTCATTTTCGAAAACTATATTTTATTTGATTCTATTTATGTATATCCAAAACACATAGCAATATTTAATCATGAGACAGCTTTTTCTTTTTTACCCCACCTTTTGGCCTTTATGATTAGCATTTTTATTGATTTCAGAGAGGAAGGGAGAGGGAGAGAGAGATAGAAACATCAATGAGGAGAGAGAATCATGGATCGGCTGCCTCCTGCACGCCCCCTATTGGGGATTGAGCCGGCAACCCGGGCGTGTGCCCTGACCTGGAATCGAACCTGTGACCTCTTGTTTCCTGGGTCAACACTCAACCACTGAGCCACACCAACTGGGCCAGAGCAGAAGTCTTTAATTTGAATAAAAGCCCAACCTATAATTTTTTTCTCTTTTGCCAATTGTGTTTCTGAGGTTTTGATATTTACAGTTTTATGTCAGTTTACTAAAAAACATGTTCAAAACTTAGTTATCCACTGAGATCCGCCTGTGGCCTGCACACTTGTTCTGGAAACGTTCTGTTTGTTTATGAACAGGGGGCGATCGCACCTTCTCCAGGTTTCCCTCCGGCCTGCCTGCCTCTCTTCGCCACTGCCCCGCGGTGAGGGGCTCAGTCCCGGGCCTCCTGTCATTGCATTCAGCGCTCACCTCCGTCCACGCCGATAGCGTCCACAGCCTTCCAGACGCCTGCCCTCCCATTATCCTCCAGCACAGACTGCGGCCTCTAGCGTTACCGCTCCTCTGAGCTCCAAACGCCTCCAATCTGCCAGATTCAGACTGAGCTCTTGATATGCATTTACTGTGGCCTCCTCTCCCCACTTAGCTGCCCAGGCCGGAAATCTTGGCCTTTTCCTCCATTATTTGTCCCTGTCCTGAGCCTTGGCGTGAACCCCCCAGGTCAATCCTCCTTCTGTCATCATCCGCTTCTCACTTCACTCCGACCCAGTCCAAGCGGCCGCTCTCTCTCGGACTGTGGCGATGTTTTCTGGTTTCCTTGCTTCCATTTTTATGCTCTTCTGCCTTTTTTCTTTTTTTTTAATGAGCACTTTTTATTTTTTTATTTTTAGAGAGAGAGGTAGGGGAAGGGATGGAGAGACAGAAACATCGATGAGAGAGAGACATTAATCACCTGCCTCCTGCACGCCCCCCACTGGGGATCGAGCCTGCAACCAGGGCGTGTGCCCTGACCGGGAATCAAACCCAGAACCTCTTGGTTCCTGGATCGACGCTCAACCACTGAGCCACATCAGACGGAGTACCATTTCTCTTATAAAACCTCTGCTCTGCACCTATGACTGACTTCTTATTGTAGTCAGACTATAATTCAAGTCCTTACTGTGGTCCAGGCCTTATCCCCAACTACTCCTCCAGCCGCCCCCTCTTCACCCCTCCTGCTCCAACCATCTCCCTCTTCACCCCTCCTGCTCCAGCCGCCCCCCCTTCACCCCTCCTGCTCCAGCCCTCCCCCTCTTCACCCCTCCTGCTCCAGCTGCCCCCCCTTCACCCCTCCTGCTCCAGCCCTCCCCCTCTTCACCCCTCCTGCTCCAGCTGCCCCCTCTTCACCCCTCCAGCTCCAGCTGCCCCCCCTTCACCCCTCCTGCTCCAGCCGCCCCCTCTTCACCCCTCCTGCTCCAGCCCTCCCCACTTCACCCCTCCTGCTCCAGCCGCCCCCCCTTCACCCCTCCTGCTCCATCCGCCCCCTCTTCACCCCTCCTGCTCCAGCCCTCCCCCTCTTCACCCCTCCTGCTCCAGCCGCCCCCCCTTCACCCCTCCTGCTCCAGCCGCCCCCCCTTCACCCCTCCTGCTCCAGCCCTCCCCCTCTTCACCCCTCCTGCTCCAGCTGCCCCCTCTTCACCCCTCCTGCTCCAGCTGCCCCCCCTTCACCTCTCCTGCTCCAGCTGCCCCCTCTTCACCCCTCCTGCTCCAGCTGCCCCCCCTTCACCCCTCCTGCTCCAGCCGCCCCCTCTTCACCCCTCCTGCTCCAGCCGCCCCCCTTCACCCCTCCTGCTCCAGCCGCCCCCTCTTCACCCCTCCTGCTCCAGCCGCCCCCTCTTCACCCCTCCTGCTCCAGCCCTCCCCCCTTCACCCCTCCTGCTCCAGCCGCCCCCTCTTCACCCCTCCTGCTCCAGCTGCCCCCCCTTCACCCCTCCTGCTCCAGCTGCCCCCTCTTCACCCCTCCTGCTCCAGCCGCCCCCCTTCACCCCTCCTGCTCCAGCCGCCCCCTCTTCACCCCTCCTGCTCCAGCCGCCCCCTCTTCACCCCTCCTGCTCCAGCCCTCCCCCCTTCACCCCTCCTGCTCCAGCTGCCCCCCCTTCACCCCTCCTGCTCCAGCCGCCCCCTCTTCACCCCTCCTGCTCCAGCCCTCCCCCCCTTCACCCCTCCTGCTCCAGCCGCCCCCCTTCACCCCTCCTGCTCCAGCCGCCCCCTCTTCACCCCTCCTGCTCCAGCCCTCCCCCCTTCACCCCTCCTGCTCCAGCCGCCCCCTCTTCACCCCTCCTGCTCCAGCCGTCCCCCCTTCACCCCTCCTACTCCAGCCCTCTCTAACATTTCACTCGGCTTCCAGCTCTTTCTTCTCTCTGAAGCTTTGACCCATGGAGTTCTGATTATCTCCAATGTGCTTTCTGGACACTCTGTACTTGGCCAGATCCTAATTGTCCTTCAGGGCACAGCTCACGGCGGCACTTTGGGAGGGAATTCCCCCGATACATCAGCACACAACCTCCCTCTTTCGGGTCCTTTCACCCCCCCACCCCCCACCGTTCCCTAGATATTCTCTCTGTCCGCTCCCAAGTGCGGGTGGTCCTACTCAACTACACACGAGAATGAAGACGGAGAGCAGCCCGTGTCCTTGGAAAGATTCATCTGAAACGTGGAAGGAGGTGCCCTCACCCGGTATCTGCTCGTCTGATTTAGCGGAGGGGGCTCCTGAGGGTCACAGGACGAAATTCTTTCCCCGTTTCGTTCAGACTTGGTTGAAAGTGGATCTGCTGAGCACAGGAGGGACTTCTGGGAGTGTTAGCTAAGGCGGCCTCTGTGCACAAAATGCCCAGAGGAGACAGCCTGCCCGGGACACAGCGAGCCTTTGCCGGGGGTTATAGGTGAGGGTTAGAGCTTAGAAACGGCTCTGGGAGCTGACAGGCTGCCTCTCGGAGAACGAAGGCAGGGACCGGCCTCTCACTCGCAGGCTGAGGGACAGGTTGTAGCAAACGTGGCCACCGAGGATGGGCGCGTCCTGACTGCTCTCTCCACCTCACACTCACCATTTGTGTTGTTTTCCCTTTTTTCAAAGTAAAATTTTATTTTTCAATTACGGTTGATACACAATATCCCCTTGGTTCCAGGTGTGCAACATGGGGATTAGGCATTCATATAATCTATAAAGTGATCACGCTGATCAGTCTCGTATCCATCTGACCCCACACAGAGCTAATGGAATATCACTGATTACATTCCCGATGCTTTACTTTACATCCCTAAGACTGCTTTTATAATTGGCAATTTGCATATCTTCACCCCTCCCCTTTTCCACCCATCCCCTTAACCCTCCCACCCCTCAACCTAGCAACCATCAACATGTTCTCTGTATCTACGAGTTTGTTTCTGTTTTCTTTGTTCATTTATTTTGTGTTTTAGATTCCACATAAAGGGAAATCATATGGGATTTGCCTTTCTCTGTCCGAGTTATTTCACTCAGCATAACACCTGCCACGACCATCCATGTCATCGGAAATGGCAAGGTTTCACCTTTTTAAGAAAATTGTTGAGTGACATTCCATTGTGTATGTGAAACACATCTTCTTTACCCATTTGTCTGCCAATGGACACGTGGGTTCCTTCCATATCTTGGCTATTGTAAACAATTCTGCAATGAATATATGGATGTATATGTCTTTTCCAAGTAATGTTTTGGGTTTCTTCCGATAAATACCAAGAAGTGAAATTGCGGGGTCCATCTTTGACTCTTGTTATAGCCTTTGTTTGCCATCTAATTTGTCTGATATAAATATCGCCACCCCAGGATTTTTCCATCTCCATTTGCATGAAATATCTTTTCCCATTTCTTGAGTCACAGAGTCTGCGTGTCTTTCGACCTCAGGTGGGTCTCTATACATATGGGTCTCATTTTCCTTACCATGTAGCCACGCTATGTCTTTTGATTGGAACATTTAATCTATTTACATGTAAAGAATTATCGATAGGTGTGTAGCTATTGCCATTTTATTATATTTATTTATTTACTAGTATTTATCCTTAAAGAAGTCCTTGTAACACTTCTTGTCATGCTGGTTTGGTGGCGATGAGCTCCTGCGGCTTTTTCTTGTCTGGGAGTGTGTCCCGTTTCCCACACCATCTGCTTCCTTCAAGTCTGACTGGGTGCCCTGTGGTCAGGTTCAGGGACAGATGAAGACAGATTCCCCTGGTGTTTCTCCTGCTTTTCTTACGGGTATAACGTCCAGCTAACGGGATGGAGCTGTCATGTTCCCGGCAGCTCAGGGAAGGACCTGGCGTGGTTTCAGCGTTTCTCTCTGTCGCCTGTCATGTACCTGTGGCTGTGATATCCTGCTGCTCTTTCATATGACCCCCGGCTCCTTCCTGGGTCGCCTGCGGTGCAGTCCTGGATGTCATTTCTTCTGGAGCGGCTGCTGGACCTGCCACTCCGATGTCCTGTTACTGCTCTTTTCCCCACCGAGCCCCGCCCGCACCCTCCTCCTTCCTGCTGCCCCAGGTTCCACTGAGGTGACACTGAACATCAACACCCGCTCCTGGTCCCCAGGAGTTTACCTCGGTGCTCTCGTTCCGCTGTAGATCCAATCTCATGTCCGCATTCTACAACCCAAACCCTCCGGCTGAGCAACAGGCAGTCCTTGCCCATTTTTTTTTTCTATTTTTAAACTCAAAAACTTATCTGAGCTTATTCCCAGGGAGCCTAATGTCAGTTTTTCTTGACTCCCATCTTTGAGTTTTTTCTTTCTCCACGCCCTCCCCCCGCTTCTCTAAGAGCAACACCACGTGTCCGGATTATTTCCCTTTAGTGGCCATCAGACTCTCTGACCTTCTCTGTCTCCCTCTCTCCTTAAAGACTGTCTAACACCTTTTACTTATTTCAGAAAATCCCCCTGGGATTTCTCTTCTCATCCCCCCAACCCTGGATGCGTGAATACCGAAAATAGCATTTGCCTTAGAAACTGTCTTCCCTTTGGTGTCTGATTAGAAGCTGAGTTGGGAACCTGTGATTGTGTGTGTCTTGTAGATTAGCTTCATCACCGGGTGCTAATGTGCAATCTGCTAGACTTCATTGGGGGGGATATCACCCTTTGTAAGGAGTCCCGTCGTGCACCGAGCCACACTCTAAAAGGAAAGAAACCCCATAATCGGATCAGCCTTCCTCCGTTCAAACACGCCGGACTGATTGGAAACCCGGGTGCCGTTTTTGGGGAAGAACAGGAAGTCCCAGTTATGCTGGTTGTTTACACTGTGCGTTCCTTCCTCGGAGGCACGGACTGACCTGGGCTGTGAACGAGGAACGTAGCACGCACTTGCTCTTCAGCAACATGAACGTTAGTGCCAGATGGAAATTCAGTGTACGTGCATTTTAATCCTGGGATTATAGAACCCTCATGTATTTAACTTAAATTATTATATGTATATCTATGTACCCATTAGTTCTCAAAGAGACTCTGGCTAGAAAAAGATCCAGAATCACACTTTATTTTTCCCCCCATTGATTTTAGATAGAGTGGAGGGGGAGGAAGAGAGAGGAAGGGAGAGAGAGAGAGAGAGAGAGAGAGAGAGGAACACTGATGTGAGAGAGGCACATGCACCTGGACCGGGGCTGGGGATCAAACCAGCAATCCTTTGGTGGAAGGGACTCTAACCACTGAACCACACTGGCGAGGGCCAGAATGACACTTTAGTGACTTATTTTATATTGGTTTCTTATTGCTCAACAAAATAATTTTATGTGTCAAGTCACCCAGTTATCGAAAAATATCTTGTATTTGAATATAAGTGTATAAAATTACCATTTCTCTAATATCACTATATATATTTACTTAAAAATTTATTTGGTAAAACATGAGGTTAGACATAGATGCACCATTGTAATACAAGTGTAAACTAGATATGTACATCCACTAGGAATATGGTGATGAATTTACAAATTTGAATAAATTCTGTATCATGGGTTAAAATGTTAACAATGAAGTCTAAATGTAAAGGTAGGGTTTCACCAGGCCAGCGTGGCTCGGTGGTTGAGCGTCGACCTATGAACCAAGAGGTCATCCATTCGATTCCTGGTCAGGGCACATGCCCAGGTTCCCGGCTTGATGCCCAGTAGGGGGCGTGCAGGAGGCAGCCGATCAATGATTCTCTCTCATCACTGATGTTTCTATCTCTCTTCCTTTCCCTTCCTCTCTCTGAAAACAATAGAAACAAACAAACAAACAAAAAAACAACAAAAAAAACCCCAACAAACAAGGAGTTTTGTAGGTTTTTCAGTGGAAGATTTTAAAAACGGAGGGAATATGCCCGTATCCACGGCTGTTGCTCCCTTCAGTTCAGCAGCCATTCGCATCATTGACAAGCCCCTGAGGTTCCGGTAGACTTCTCGTTGTTTCACTCACGCACTTCGTGTTGGTCAACCACACACATCAGCCGCCCTTCGTGCTGGAGCTGCACGCAGAGAGCTGCGTGGGAAGCACCCAGCAGCACCCCGTGGCCTGTCTGCAGGACGGGGACCCGTGACCCCGAGTGCCGGCAGTAAGGCCACCAGGCCCACAGTCATCACCATCGGCGATATCAACCCACGATCCCCCTCGTTCCGGGGAAAACAACACAGAGTGTGCGCTTCGTTCCTACGAATAACTTACATCCCAAAACCACTGCTCTGAAACGACACTCCCAGTTTCTTTTTTTTTAAAAAAAAAACATATTCTATTGATTTTTACAGAGAGGAAGGGAGAGGGATAGAGATCTAGAAACATCGATGAGAGAGAAACATCCATCAGCTGCCTCTTGCACGCCCCCCACTGGGGATGTGCGCACAACCAAGGCACATGCCCTTGACCGGAATCGAACCTGGGACCCTTGAGTCCACAGGCCGACGCTCTATCCACTGAGCCAAACCAGCTAGAGCTAACCTCCCTGTTTCTTGAGTCTTGAGTTTACATATTGAAAGATAACTCACACATTTAACACAGCCTCCTCTTCCCTAGTTCCGTGGACCAGGAGTGAGGTGTGCGTTTTTGCTGAGATGACTGTTGACTGTCTTCTGTCCTGAACTTTCTGACTGTGCTCACTGCTGACACAGGAACGCCAATTAAATATGGTTGTTTCATTCTTTCCCCCTGGATCATCCTTGGTTCTCTAGCTAGCTATAAATGATGAGAGTTGGCAAACTCTTAAAAACAACAACCCCAAATTACAAAAGCACACATACACACACAAACCCACTCACACTGAGTGGTTATTTACCTCTGTAATAACGACCTAAAAATTCACAATAGTCTAAAGAAATGATTTGTAATTCACTCTATGTATTAAAATCATATTTAACTTTCTTTTTTTATTTATTGGCTTTTAAGTATACTCTAATTTCTATAATCTCCCTTCAGAGGCTTTTTTCTCTTTTTAAATATATTTTTATTGTTGATAGTATTATAGATGTCTCCCATTTCCCCCCTTTTCTTCCATGCACCTCCCCCCGCCAGGTCTTCACCCTCCGATTGCCCATGTCCATGGCTGTGCAGGTAAGTTCTTTGGTTTATCTCTTCTCGTCCCCCCACCCCCACATGGAGGCGTGTCAATCTGTGCACTTTCAACACGTGTAACCTGGTCTCCGCAATGGGCCGCTCATGGTGCACACGCTTCGACCGAGGAGCATTCGGAGGGGCCGTCAGCGAGGGCAGCGGCAGAGTAGAGAGCGTGGTGGTGGTGGGGGGGCGAGTGTCCTGGCACGGGGACCAAAGTTCCGATGGTCCCCGTGCCAGGGGGCCCGCCGAGGGCGGCGCTGGAAGGTGGCCGAGTCCTGGCGGCCTGTCTCTTGGCTCCCGGCCGGCGTGCTGCCTGGCCCGTGTCCCCAGGCCCCTCTCACGTTCCTGCTCAGGTTCAATGGGGCCCGCGTGAGCTGCCTGGTGAGTTAGACCAGCTGATAGTGGCATTTTCCCTTTTAGAGAACGGATATCCTGTGCCCGATGGGAGTTTCTCTTCTCTCGGCCACCAGGATTCTGTCCTCCAGGGTTCCTATTCATCCACATCTCCGTCAAATAAAACATCATTTTAAACCAAGGCGAGGTCTTGGTTTGGATGTGAAGATAAGCTGACATTCTACACCTCGGAGAGAAGAAAGTCTGGTGGGTCTGTGGGTAATGAAACACCTTTACAATATTTGGTTATTGACCAAGCGGGTAACGTGTTTTTTAAGCTGCACTGAACACATTGCGTGTTCTCTACGAGGGCGGGGCCTGCGTGTTGACCCCCACTGGGCATACATGGGGCCAGTTACACAATAGAGAGTCTTTCTATCCACGAGACAGCTTGCATTGTTAGACTTGTAATCACTTTGAACCATTTTATTTTTCCTTCCTACATCGGAACGGCACTGGGAACGAAGCATTCCTTACAAACATTTTCTGGGACGAAGGAGACCTGAGTGCCCCCGCACATAAGCACCTCCACACCTTCAGCATCCGTGTCTGCGGGAGTGCACTCCTTTAACACAGAGGCTGCGGGAGAAGGCGGGGCCTGAAGGGAAAACACACCGAGAGGCCAGAGACTCTAAGGAGAACCTTGGTGTGTTCCATTGGCCAAAGGCTCTGGGGAGCATCTTTCCCTAAATAATATATTTTTATTGATTTCAGAGAGGAAGGTGGAGGGAGAGGGAGATAGAAACATTAATGACAAAAGAGAATCATTGATAGGCTGCCTCCTGCACGCCCCCTACTGGGGATCGAGCCCACAACCTCCTGCGTCACAGGTCGACGGTCAACCACTGAGCCACGCTGGCCGGGCAGGGAGCATCTTTTTAAAGGTTGTCCTTTGAGTTTTTAAAGGTCTAAATCTTTCAGTACTGCTTTAGGGCCTTCTCCACATTTGTCATCTAAATCTTACCCGCACATTGATTCAGAATTTCCCAGCCCACACATTAGTCATTATACACATATATTCATTCCCGATGCCAATTTGATTAATGGGCCCTGTTTTACTCCTACATTTAAAGGACAGAATAGGATGTTGACAAGGCTCTTGAGGTTGCAATGGGACATGCTAGTGACATTTTTTAAGGCCAATGGAACACTTTCAGTCACAGGACTTTTTGATATTCTACATGTCTGGTATTTTTGTTGCTTAATTTTTCAAATTATTTCAACTGCAGCGATGATGGTGAAGTAACAGTGATGGCTGCGGTTGTTTTTGTGGACTCAGACTCTGACATAAATCTACTGATGCCCAACCTCTTAGCGAGAATGCAGTCTGAGCGCTTAGTATCAGGTAAGCGAGGCCCCTGGTGGAAAAACAAATACTCCGCAGTTAAAGTAACTATTTTTTCATGGTTAGGCTTAATTTTGTCAGAAAATAGTATTAATTTTTGACAGTTTTTGACAATAATCCTGATCATAATATTATGTTGAAGAGCCTTATATTTAAATAGGGTTTTCCTGGTTTATTAGCTTCCCTCCACAGATACCTTATGAAGTCAGTATAATTATCTGCCATTTTATGGTCAGCCTATTAGAAAGTCCTCCATCTATCAACCGAAGTCGCTTTGTTATTTTAATATTCATTTTGATAATACCAGCAGAGGCTGTATTCAATATTATGTCCTCAGGCATGCCATACTTAATATATCTTATTACCTGACACATTTTAATTTACTTTTCGTAATGATGAAAACACAATACAATAACGACTAAGAGACAAATATATGATCTTGAATTAAGTTTCAGTCCACAAAGGAAATAGGAAAAAGAAGCTGTGAAAATATAGTCAATCTTGAATAATTTTGGTTAGAAATTATTCACAGGTAGTTAAGCCATTTAACTTAGTTTATGTTGCCTCAGAATATATGGAAAGTTAATTATTTAAAAAATCTATATTACATAAAGCTGTATGAGCGCATTCATAATATTATGAAAGACGCACTGAAGACCTTTTCCTTGCATGATGCATTGTCACATACATCCGATTCCCCGCCATTCTTAGATGATTGTCTAATGTGGGCAGAAGCTAGCTGGGATGGCCCCCATTATTGTTTTATCAAGTGCCATCAGCCCTGAAGAACTATGCATGAGATGTGATAAAGATTTTCTCCATATGATGAAGAATTCATATACCCATATATTCATCCTAGACTTCAAATGCATATCCATTGTAACCTCACCCAAAGTCTAATATTGTATGTAATACATGATGTTTGCATATGATCATATGTGTAACATACAATCTGTCCAATGTCCTTACTGCTGCTAAAGCAACTCAAGTGATTAATCTGTGTCATCTGTTTCTCTCTATATCGCTTCTCCTCACCAAATATATTGGAGAAACTCATTATTTGTTTTCTTACCTGAAATTAATTGCCAATGTCCTCAGCAGAGAATTATTAAATACTGGAGGCCCGGTGCACGAAATTCGTGCATGGGCGGCGGGGGGGGGGGGGGGGTCCCTTAGCCTGGCCTGCACCCTCTCCAATCCAGGACCCCTCAGGGGATGTCCGACTGCCGGTTTAGGCCTGGGATCGGGCCTAAACCGGCAGTCAGACATCCCTCTCACAATCTGGGACTGCTGACTCCTAACTGCTCACCTGCCTGCCTGCCTGATTGCCCCTAACTGCCCTCCCCTGCCAGCCTGATCGCCCCTAACTGCCTTCCCCTACTGGCCTGATCACCCCTAACTGCTCTCCCCTGCCGGCCTGATAGCCCCTAACTGCTCCCCTGCTGGCCAGATCATCCCTAACTGCCTCTGCCTTGGCCTCCGCCACCGTGGCTTTGTCTGGAAGGAGGACTGGATGACTGGAAGATGTCTGGTTGACCTGGTCTAATGAGCATATTATCCTTTTATTAGTATAGATACTTTTCCTTCACAAATAACACAATTATCTTTCTAATTCCCTAAGATTTATAATTTTTCCTATTAAATAATTTATGATCTTTACTGCCATTTGGAATTACATCTTACTAACTACTATCATTTGTCTTCTGTTTCAATATTTTTAGTATTTTTTGCAACTGCTGAAAGTTATTTTCTATTTTTTAAATTTTTAAATATATTTTTGTTGATTTCAGAGAGGAAGGGAAAGGGAGAGAGAGATAGAATCATCAATGATGAGAGAGAATCATTGATTAGCTGCCTTTGGCACGCCCCCTACTGGGCATGCAACCCGGGCATGTGCCCTTGACCAGAATCAAACCTGGGACCTTTCAGTCCACAGGCTGACACTCTATCCACTGAGCCAAACCAGCTAGGGCTATTTTCTATTTTTTTAAAATATGTTTTTATTGACTTCAGAGAGATGAAAGGAGATGGAGAGAGAGAGAAACATTGATATGAGAGAAACATTGTGATTGGCTGCCTACTGCACACCCACTGCTGGTGACCCAGCCTTCAACCTGGGCTTGTGCCCTCACTGGGTATCGAACCGGCAACCTCTTGGTTCATGGGCTGATCAAACAACTGAGCCACCCCGGTGGGTGAATTATAAACTGCCAGGAGGGGTGTGCTTAAACTTTGTGTCTCATTTTCATTTTGAGATTCAGCAAAATAAAATACGTAAAAATGTTTTAAACAAAAGAAACATAAGAGGTGTTATTTTAATAACTTCTCAATTCAGCAGCAGAGCATCTATACTTAATTCATCAAGACAAGTGTGGTCGGTGCTTGATGTGGTAGCAGGAATAATGGACGTGGGTAATAAAATTATAGCACAGAAATTATATAAAAATATGTAAAAAGTTAATAAAAACCAGCACATTATTAACACGTAGCAGAGTTGCTGCTTCAAGAAAGTGATGCAAGTAAGTCTACATGTGAATGGAAGCTGACTATATTTAAACTGGTGAACATATGACAGGAGTAGTTTAGGGGAAAAATAGTAGGTCTGATTTTGCAAATAAGACAAAATATACATAAATATGCGGCCTGAGCTAAAATGAAATCTCGTTATCTGATCCAAGTAGCAATTGAAGTGTTAGTAGGTGGGACAGCATAGACTCTCCTTTTCCTTCCGCTCCTTGGCCATGGCCACGTCTTACAGCTGGGATTGTGGAGCCAGGGCAGACAAGGCAAGTTGTGTATTTTCAAACTATGTGATTTAAAAAAAAATTGATATAGAAAAAAGAGGATGTTTTTACCTTTATATAAATGCATATTTTAGCCAGCATAAAACGTTATGAGTATAGTTCAGAGAATATGAGTACTCCTGCCCGATCACGAAAACTAAGCAACACAACCTCAAACAGCCATAAGTTCACCATCAAATCGCTGCTCCTCTACTTGGGTCCCCCTTATCACCAACCTTGCTTACCCCACGGTTTCACGCCGAATGGCTTCTGAAATAAACTTATCACCGGGACGTGTCCCTCAGTGGGAACTTGGGGTTTTAAGCAAATCCGGATTTAGAAGAACACGGCAGGACTCAAGCTACTGGTGGCTCGGGACCTTCTTAACCTGTGCTTACTCTCTGCGGCAGACCCCGGTGCAAAGACGGATGAACACAGCATAAGCCCGTCCAAAGGGCCCGCCGGGCTCAGAAACGAGAGAGGTGCTCAGTGAGCCAGCCACAGAACCGGAAACGCCAGGGAGCCAGGGCGGGAGGCCACAGGGCTGAAGGGCCGGGACTGGAAGTCCTGGAAGAGGCCATGGTCTGGCCCCTTTGGGATAATGGGAATTATGGTTTTAAAAAATATCTTTTTATTGGTGTCAGAGAGGAAGGGAGAGGGAGAGGGATAGAAACATCAATGATGAGAGGGAATTACTGATCGGCTGCCTCCTGCACGCCCCCTATTGGGGACGGAGCCCCCAACCCAGGCACGCGCCCTGACCAGGAATGGAACCCTGACCTCCTGGTTTATAGGTTGATACTCAACCACTGACCCACAATGGCCCGGTGGGTCATTACAATTTTTAACAAGACATGAGACACTATAAAATCTGAGCCAGGCACACGTTTTATAGTTCCATGTGGGGTGGCTGCGGGTATTTCACTTGTAAAATAAGCTGCAAATCCTCAGGTGTCACTCCTGGCCAGAGAGGAAGGGTTGGGTGGGGAGCGGAAGAGGATGCAGCCTTGAATCCATAAACTGAGCTACGTGCGACGTGAAGACTAAATCTGCACTCTCCTAATGTCTCCCAATGTCACCTAATGTCACCGAATATCAGCTAATGTCTCCTAATGTCAGCTAATGTCTCCTAATGTCACTAATGTCACCTAATGTCTTCTAATGTCACTAATGTCATCACGGGGTAGGGACCGTAAGCATGACCGTTAGATTGGATCCCTCGGGGCCCCAGGGATCGCTAGAGGCAATTAGGACGCTTCTCACCACACAAAGACATGGCCAGTGGGGGAGAGGGAAAACAGAACACAATTTATTTTGACTGAAAAATAGAATTAGTTTTATATGCTGATCAAAATACAAATAAAACTACAGACAAAGATGTGGAGAGCAATGGGCTACTTGATAAGCAATGAAAGCACCCTGCGCCCTGTGCAGCGTTCAGGAGGAGAATGAAGATAACGAGTAACTTTAGCTTTCTGAAAGGATGGCTTTCAAACACCTCCAGGGGAAAGGCGAATATGGGAAACTCTATCAGTTCAAAAAAAAAAAAAAATCAAAGGAAGAGGATGATAAACAAGTCATAAAATACGGTGAGAATTAAGCCTACATATATTAATCACATTAGCATAACTGAGTTTCACTTACCTATAACTGTAATATGCTTCTTACAAAGTATATATATTAAAACAAAGTCATACAGAAAATATAAAATTAAAGGAATGGAAAGTTATAACAGTTATCTAAGAACCAAAAGAAAATTGGTGGTTAAATATGGAGCCTCACCCTGGCAGGTGTGGCTCAGTGGATGGAGCGTCGGACTGAAGGGTCCCGGGTTCGATTCCAGTCAAGGGCACAGGCCCGGGTTGTGAGCTTGATCTCCAGTAGGGGGCGTGCAGGAGGCAGCCAATCAGTGACTCTCTCTCATCATTGTTTCTATATGTCTCTCCCTCTCCCTTCCTCTCTGAAATCAATAAAAATAAAAAATATATATTTAAAAATATTTAAATATGGAACCTCAAATAGCGCATACAAATATGATAATTTGATACAATAAGAATACAAATGAAGATTGCAATGATGAAGGAGAGGAAAAGGAGGAGAGGGAGGAGGAGGAAGAAGAGGTGGAGGAGGAGGAGGAGGAAGAAAAGGAGGAGGAGGAGGGGGAGGAAGAGGAGGAGGTGAAGGAAGAAAAGGAAGAGGAGGAGGGGGAAGATGGGAGGAGGAAGAGGAAGAGGAAGAGGAGGGGAAGTGGTGAGTGTTACTAGGTGCACATCACGTTCCGGGCTTTATAACTGCTAGTTCGCGTGACAAGCAGAAGGACTAGAGCCATGTGGTGGCTCCTCCATGACGCTGCTTCGGCTGATACCAAGGGGCACCTTGCTCCTGCCTTAGTATTTAAAGTGTGAGGAGAAACCTGACCGCCTCCTAGGAAACATGAACAGGAACCAAGGCCGCCAGAGGAAAGCAGACGCTGGTCGCCGGGGAAAGGGACTCCTTTCTCTCCTCATCAAAGCCAGCTCCTGCTTCAGGCCTGCCGGCTGGCAGAGAACATCCAGCCTGGACCGGTACCAGCCGCAAGGATGGAAGGACACACACTCCGCACCACGTCATGGAAGAGGGCATCGGCACGGCCCCCGGAAGGCTCCAGAGCAGATCGACCTCACACCCTACCAAGCACCCTGGTTCCGGGGACACACCGGAGACAGGCTCCCACACACTGACAGGGAACAGACTGTGGAGGCTGCTCACAGAATTAGCTGTCTTATTTGGAAATCGTTGGAATTAATCTGAAGCGGACAAATCTCAAATGCTTACGATAGATACGGGAAAAGAATTAAGTCAAGAGACAGAACGTTGAATGCCATTTACCCAAGGCTGAGAATATGCAACTTCATGCAACATGTTGTTTCAGAATCTGTATATACAGTCAAAGTGCCCAGTAATGAATGGCAATAATGAGACAGGAATTCCGGTGAGTGGTTCCTCCCGGGAAAGAAGAAGGGTGAGAATCAGAGGGAGAGACACAGTTTTATCTGTCATGCTTTACGAAATCTGAGGGCGATACATGGAAATGTTAAATTATGTTAAAGCTGAGCAGTGGCTACATAGTTTATTCATTATCCCATTCTTCCTGTTAAATCACACTTTTGAAGTATTTTATAATACTTTATAGTCTAATCAATCTAGCCATGTGAAATATTACACACAGGATGGGGCAAAAGTAGGTTTATAGTTGTGAGTACATTAAACACAGAGTTTATTCTTGTATTATTATTATTCATTAATTCTTGTATTATTTTTCATGGGAACAATTATAAACCTGATTTTGCCCCACCCTATGTAATCCATATTTATAATCTAATTAATACTTTCAGAATACTTAACCCTTTGCACTCGCTTGCTTTTTTCTTGATTCCTTTATTCTAATGCTAACCGTGTCGAGTCACACTCGACATCCGAGTGCAAAAGGTTAATATATATTCAAATATGTTCCCTCCTTCCCAATTGTCTCAGTATTCTTTGTGATTTGTGTGCTACTTAGCATACAGTTTGAGTTCAATACATGTTTGCTGAGTAGAGAGCTAGAGGACTGACTAAATAGTAACTCCTCTATGTACTGGGAATACAAATTACCACCAGGAGCCTGCAGTGAGTAAAAAGAAGCACAAATACAGAAACTTGGCATGTCCCGATTAGACATAATGCACGAATTATATATGTAAGTATAATTAATTTCAAGAGAGATGTTAGAGAGCTCTCTGGCACGCATTTTTTCAGAAGCTATACCAAGAGTCTGTGGATCTTTGACAATACATGCTACACGCAAGCGAGAAGCTACTCATTACACCCAATAGGTGAGCTCCTTAGGAATGAACAGTCTGAAGAGCTGCTGTTTGCAAATATGGATCCGATAGACAGCTTTTGAGGACATAGTTCAACCAAAATAATACATCCTATGAAGTACGCCGTTCAAATGCTTTCCGCATGTTGAAGGATTACTAAAATCAGGGCAGGTCTGTCATGTGGCCGCAGCGGGAACCATCGACTAGGACACACTCTGAGGCTGCTGGGACTGTGCACTCAGTCTCCCGTGTCGCCTGGCGATGGATCTCTCCTACTGGCCCTGATTTCCTTCCCTCGCTGGTTCCCTAGCGCAGAGGTGACCTGGAGCTGAACTGGGACATCTCCCCTGAGCAAAGGGACAGGCATCCTGAAGGAGACCAGCCCGTTTCAGGAAACAACAGACCGGCGTGGGGCCCCGGGGGGCGAGGCAGGGGAGGCAGGTGGCTGGCTCCTCCCCGGTCTAGAGGTGGAAGCAGGTGAAGGATCGGGAAAGGATGGCTGCAACGAGTCACGACTAGTCTCAACATGGACTTAAAGGGACTGCCGATCCCAAACCCTACCGATGACAGGAGCTGACGAGATGGCCAGTGTGGTGCCCCCTCAGGGCATACCTGGAGCTGCCAGAACCGAGGGCAAGTGTGTGCCTGGGACACGAGGTGCTGGGAGCCCCTGCGAGATGGAAGGAGCTGGCCCGGTGAGTCCCTGAGTGGGGCCCAGGGCAGCCAGGGGGAGCCTTTCTAAGGAAGCCTTTCCCTCCACAACGCAGTCTCGGGAAGGTCATAGTCTTTCAGTAAATAACATAGACACAATGAGTGAATGTGAACCTATTTGTCTGCAGATAGCCTATCTAATAAAAGGGTAATATGCAAAGTAACTGTCACTCCGTCACAAAG
This sequence comes from Cnephaeus nilssonii, assembly GCF_951640355.1. Taxonomy (NCBI): domain Eukaryota; kingdom Metazoa; phylum Chordata; class Mammalia; order Chiroptera; family Vespertilionidae; genus Cnephaeus; species Cnephaeus nilssonii. The sequence continues at coordinate 1,678,440 of NC_137081.1, read as the reverse complement.
ATGGTGGCGCCCATAGCCACAAGATGGCAGCGCCCAGTCCTCTCAGCCCCGCCGGAGTCCCCCAGTCCCGGGGGCAGAGGGGGTGGGCGCGGCCGCTGAGAGCGGGCAGTGTGAGCAGCCTGGTGGAATGCTTGCTTCATCGCTGTGGCAACGAGGCAAGCATTCTGTGCCCAGCTGCAGATGGGCCTCTGGGCCGCGGGCACAGAGTGGCCAGGCCCCACAGAGCTACTGGCACATGGATACGTGCGCAGGGCTACTAGTAAATACATAAAAATAAAACAAGACTTTGAAAGTGATTATCTAACACTACAAGGACTGACAGGTTATTCATATTCAAAATAAGCAAAACAAATGTTCTCCAGAATAATAGGTTATATTAATAACACGGAGCTGGTAAAGTAAAGATAAAGAATTAGACCCGAGGAGTAAAGCGCTGCCTTATTTCCAAAGACGACTGAGTAACTGAGTCACAGGGAGCGAGCGTGTTAGCAGGGCCATTGCATCTTCAAAAGAGAGCATTTCACCGCCAAGTTCCTTACGCCGCTTTCCATGGCTGCAACGTGAAACATGGGGGAGCTGGCTTTGGCACACTTTAAAAAATGCGCTGTTCTATTTGATCATCTGGTGTTTCATTAAAATCCAGAATTATCTGACTCCCCTCCACTTTGTTTTGGGTAGGTGTGTACCCCAGTGGCTCTTCTAGAGTGAGTTACAGCAACATATCCCCAACTGGTAAAGTTAGCTAGAAAGAGGAATTTAGTATTAATTTAAACTTTGATAAAGTCAGTCAAAATCATGATTTAGTTTTTAAATTTATTGATACTAACTTGTTTTTCTTTCTGACAATAATTAGCCAATAGTTTAATTTGTGTGTTTTTTATACCAAGTCTTGTTTTTTTATAATAAGAACTACTAACCTATAAGAGGACACTTGCTATGTCTATTTGCTATAGAATATCAATCTAAAATAGTTTTGTAAATTATTCAGGGATTGTGAAAACAAGGGTGGGGTTAATTCACACCCTGTGGCATAAAATGGGAGGATTTTACTGGCCAGAAACTTCTTGGTCCTGAGTTTGAGAGTAATATTATGGTACAAGGTTAGTTGACCCATTAATAACATAGAATCTATAAGATCTATATCAAGACTATACAAGCTGAAACAGAATCTATTTGTAGATTTAAGGCAAGATCAATGAGCACAGCCAAGAGCTTATTCTATTATCAGCCATTTTCTTGATAAGATCAGAGAGAGGTTAAACACAGTAATGGCATAATTGTGTCCAAAATCTGCTTGCTTCTCACAAAAGATATTAAATTGAATGACTCATTCTTATAATCTGTTCAGAAAGAAGCCTAATGTAATATTAAGGTGATATTCATCATATAAAAGTATTTATAAGCTAGGGGGGTAAGGACTTATTTTCTTGAAAATAAATTAGACTCTAGTTTATAATAACTTAAGAAATTCTACAATAGTTTAGGATGATTGAATTTGCCTTTCAGGGGAATACTTTAAAAATTATAATAGTGCCCTAACCGGTTTGGCTCAGTGGATAGAGCGTCGGCCTGCGGACTCAAGGGTCCCAGGTTTGATTCCGGTCAAGGGCATGTACCTTGGTTGTGGGCACATCCCCAGTAGGGGATGTGCAGGAGGCAGCTGATTGATGTTTCTCTCTCATCGATGTTTCTAACTCTCTATCCCTCTCCCTTCCTCTTTGTAAAAAAAAATCAATAAAATATATTTAAAAAAATTATAATGGTAAGAGGTGGCTGATTTGGTTTTTCAGTTAAAGAAGATTATGCATTTATAGTAGCTACAATGATAGAAATCCCAGAACTATACAACATTCTGAGAGATCTTCTAAGAACTACCAATTGTAATGAAATACTTTACCTAATCACCAATACAGTAATTAAACATATATATATATATATATATATATATATATATATATATATGCATTGATTTCAGAGAGGAAGGGAGGGAGTGAGAGAAACATCAATGATGAGAGAGAATCATTGATGGGCTGCCTCCTGCATGCCCCCTACCGGGACCCAGTCATGTGCCCTGTCCAGTAATCAAACCATGACCTCTTGGTTCATGGGTCTACCTTCAACCCCTGAGCCACGCGGCCCAGTTACAGCGATTTTCATGGAGAACTCAGGCTCTCCAAGGGGAATACTGGCCCTGGAGGCTGAATGCGAAGACTCCATTTGACATCACTTTGCTGACAGAATGTGTTTTATTTTGAATCGCTCACAAAAAATTCTAACAATTTCTGGCATTGTTAAATCACCTTATTCAGTTTCATATTTCCCCCGTTCTTCTTGATATTTACATTTTATTTCATGGAGTTTGAAGTAGGATGAAACTGAGGGAAACATGGATACATTTGGGAAGGAATTGTGTTTTATGGAAGTACCCAATTCAACACTCTCATCGGTAAATTTGAGACCTTGAGTTCATTTACTAAAAGAGGCGACTTCTCCAGCGTGAAGGCGGGATCGGTGCCCGGGGGACAGAAGGATGCTCTCTGTTCTCGAGATCTCGCTCTGGGAGGACTGCCGTGGGATGGCTCAAGCTGGGTAACGTGATGCTGTGTGCCTGTGGGAGGCAGGGCAAATGAAAGGAGGTGTTGTTTTATCAGGGGACTCTGCATATTTCAACTCCTGCCAGCAGGGGAAAATGATGGTGTCCCCATGGCAATCTCTGTTTTAGGCAAAAATGATAGTAAAGTATTTCACACGAGGTGCTATGGAGCGTGAGAGCCCACACTGAGCCAAGAGTTTGTGGACAGTGACTGGGCTGAGCTAAGTGCACAATGATCTGTAGTAAGACACTGGCTTCCTTTTTTGAATTAACCATTAAAACAAGTACAAGAGATTATGGAGAACAGCATGGAGTTTCCTCAAAAAATTAAACATGGAGCTGCCATTTGACCCAGGGATCCCACTTCTAGGAATATATCCTAAGAAACCCGAAACAACAGTCATAAGTAATGTATGCACCCCTATGTTCATAGCAGTGCAATTTACAATGGCTAAGATCTGGAAACAGCCTAAGTGCCCAGCAGCAGATGAGTGGATCAGAAAGCTGTGATACATTTATACCATGGAATACTATGCAGCATTAAAAAAGAAGAATCTCTGACCCTTTGAGACAGCATGGAGGGACCTGGAGAGCATCATGCTGAGTGAAATAAGCCAGGCAGAGAAAGACAAGTATCCCATGATCTCACTCATATGTGGGATCTAATGAACACAATAAATTGATGAACAAAATAGATCCAGAGACATAAAAGCATAAGACAGACTGTCAAATCTCAGAGGGAAGGTGGGGGTGGGTGGGAAGAGGTCAGTCAGAGACCTTGTAGTTTTGCATTTTCAAGAAGAGACATCAGTGCTGAGTGGGCTCAGCACCGCGGGTCTGGCTGTGGGAAGCGTTAAGAACACACCTGCACCACCACCGAGAGCTCGAGGGTCCTTCGGCTGACCCGCCTCTTGGGAATCGAGGCTACAGCTCAGCCATGACCCTAGGGTTTGGGACTGGGAGTAGGAGGGACAAATAGCTTAAACACACGGTGGTTCTCACTGGCACCCTCTTTGAATTGCCTCTTCAAAGAGCTACTTCCAACCGGTTGGCCACTCTTCCATGCCCTATTGCTCCTGTGTTAACGAATCCTCTCTCTCTTGAGAGAGAAAGAACCTGAACCTCCCACCCTCGCCCTCACCCCCCGCATTAGAACGTGAGAGCTAAGGTGAGTCCTAGGCCTGGCACTCGCCCTGCTTCCAACCTACAGGCGCAAGGACCCTCACTCTGTGTCATCCATCTCAGTTCACCACGACGTCTAGAGCCCAAGAACCGGCCGAAGGTGAAAAGCAGAATGAAGGTCACACCTACACTTCTCTTCAAAGGAGATAGTGGAGGAATTCTACCTTTCCCTTCCTCTCCTCATCTTCTCTTACCCCAGGTAGAACCCTGCCCTCCCTGATAAAGACCCAGTGCATTTTACTTGTCATCTAGAATGTTCCTCGATGAACTAGCTGACGAGTGTCATAGGAAAGGCACTTCAGGATTTATTTCTGTCTCCTTTGGTTCATCTTCTGCCGGCTGTGACATTGATTGATGTTTAGAAAATCCCAAAGCCTCTACAGGCAGCTATGGTTATCATCTCAGTGCATATAATCAAAGAAGTGTGGGTGACAGTATGCAGGAAGAAAAAATTTCCTGACACTTATTTTTTTCAAAATTGTGTTAATAATAGTGATTATACATTCAAGGGAAACATTTGAGCCAACAGAATTTATCTGATGCTTTTCTTTCTTTTTCTTATCTGATGTTTTTAAACCAAAAGTTTACCTTGGTCAAACAAGTATTTCTTTTGCTTGTTAGCTTGCCAGTTGGCTCCGTGGATAGACTTTACTTAAACAACAATAGATGACGTTTGGCTGCCTCTGGTTATCACGCCACATGGCGATCGCTGGGAGACTGTGGTATTAGAGATCTAGTCACTTTACATTTCTAGAAGTTCTGAGATAAAGCGCCGAGGCATCGACTAAGCATCAATCATTTAAAAAGTTGATAGTCATGTTAATGGGGATCTTAATGGAGTCTGTCCTTTTAAAGACACACACATGATCATATACCATCTAGATGGTAAGAGCACAGCCATCAGATGAGCACATTGACCGGGAATTCCAACAGCCAGGGAAGTATAGGGCCCTGGTCCTCGGTCTAATACACTGCGTTCTGCTCTCAGGTCATTTGTGTTCCGGCTCAGCCGTCCAGGATCTGAAGCCACGTAGCTGGACAACATTACGACACAGCCGCACGATGACAGTCAGCACAAACAGGCCTGAAACAATTCCGTAAAAATCTACTTCTTGTCAATTGCAGCAAAGCATGATCCTATGTTAAAATGGGTAGAATATAAATGTAAAGGTCTCCATTCACTTTCAAATCGCCGCTATCCCCAAGGCTCCCCGGCTCTGGCCCTGTGCAAGGGACATGGGCCAAAGGCTCTGACTCACACTGGGGCCTGCGGTCAGGGAAGCCTGCACTTGAGATGGAAATTGGTTGCAAGCTCCCTCCCTCCCAAGCCCTCAACTAAAAACACTGGGGTCACTGGGGAGTCCTGGGAAGACCTGGGCAAGGCTGCGAACTCTGCTCCATGTTACCCCAAGAGGGTGAGACTATCCTGCACTTCAAAGAGAAGAATCCCCGATTCCTTTCAACCAATAAGCACTCAGTAGTCAATGGCTCCATGTCCATCTCCACTGTCCTCATGCGGAGGACGCTGGTGAGCGCTGGAAAGGGGTGGGGGAGGGCCATGTACATCACCGCCCCCTGGGACGTGGCTAGACAGCGAATAGCCACACAAACGTAAGACCCCGTAAACCGAGAGCCGTGAACGCCGGGGCCATGCCACGGCCTGTGGGTGGGATGTGGAGGAGCCAGAGCCAGAGAGGGCTTCAAGGTGGAGCCGGGGAGACCGTGTCTCAGACGCGCCCCTTTGCAGAACGAGGATCTGCAGCTGCTGGCGGCCTTAGAGAGGTGCCGGGGAGCTCCGTGGGGCCTGGGATGCAGATGTGAACTTGAACTCCTCCCTGGTTATTTTAGCAAAGTGTACCTGAATGTAAAAGAGAAAGACTAGCTGGCCCCCTCTTTGTCACGGAAGCACACTCATCTGCCTCATGATGGCCTCAGGACCCGTGCCCAGCCCCCAGGGGCACAGGACGAGCCCTGGAGACACTGTCAGGAGGGAGCCCAGAGCTGTCTGGCTGCTGGCTGACAGTTAATGTCCAGCAAGCACCTCCCTTCCAACTGCGTGTCCTCCCGTTCGGCGGCTCTCCGGCCCCGCCTGTCTCCTTAGCAGGCTGCGTGCACCAAGGAGAGAATAGGTAAGAAATGCCGTGTAAGCTAGGGGATGCTCTGTGACATAAAGACATGTTGTGAACAGTAGCTATTTTTCCATCGTCTGGTCTGAGAATTGGCCTGAAATGGCCATTAAAATATTAAGAGCTTGTCAAGGTTTCATTGCCTAGGAGTTCTTTTTTAAAAAAATACATTTTTATTGATGTCAGAGAGGAAGGGAGAGGGAGAGAGAGAGAAACATCAATGATGAGAGAGAATCATTGAGCAGCTGCCTCCTGCATGCCCCACACTGGGAATGAAGCCCGCACCCTGGGCGTGTGCCCTTGATGGGAATCAAACCCGGGACCTTAACCACTGAGCCAAACCGGCGAGGACACCTAGGAGTTCTTGAAGATATTTGCTTCCACAAATGAACCCCACACACAGGGTGCTGACTGTGCTATGCGGCTGCGAGTCTTAGTTCACACATTTGTGACGATTGAAGTTCTCTTGAACACCATGCTCTCGGTCCCTCTTTAGGGGATTTTCATGCCTATCCTTGCATCTCGACTTCTCTGTTCTTTCTATTAGGGGTGAGACAGCACAGTGGGGAAGGGTTGAGGGAGGATAATTTAATCAAGGGTTTCTTCATAACTCAGAGCGCAAGAAGTGAATCAATGTCAGTGTCTCACTGAAGGTCAATATCACATAATTCACAGGAAGGAAATGAGCCATTGTAGACTTCTATTGAGATACAAATCATCTGGCGTGATTAAGCTGTAGCGTTGGTATTAAATCATATAAAATTCCATTATTCCAATATTAATTTTAGGAAAAATATTGCTTTTTGATCCTTCTGGGCATTCGACATATTTTATTACACTCATCTAAAGGATTAGCTGTAGAACTGTTACCGTCAGTTGTTGAAATGGTTTACACCTAAACATCCATCGTGTGCGCTCACATTCTTCCATTGCCTCAACACCTATCCCCACGAATTCAGATAAATTCACATGCAAATCTTTCATATTATGCAGTTTACTTCAAAGAGACCAATGCTAGAATTTATTCATTCATCGTGTATTTAAACTGTTATATAAAAGGCATTGAATGAAATGAATATACATATGTCAAATCTCCTAAGAAATCATTCATACTTTTATAGTTTTGGAATCAGACACAGATTATAAGACAATTATTTTCAAGATCTGTGAAACGACAGGTAGACAAGTCCTGAGGACGTGTTCCACATAGACCAAGGAAGCAGGCATTCTTTTTTAAAAGAAATATATTTTATTGATTTCAGAGAGGAAGGGAGAGGGAGAGAGAGATAGAAACATTAGTGATGAGAGAGAATCATTGATCGGCTGCCTCCTGCACAGCCCACAACTGGGGATCAGACCGCAACCCGGGCATGTGCCCTGACTGGGAATCGAACCTTGACCTCTTGGTTCATAGGTCGATGCTCAACCCCTGAGCCACACCAACGGGCTCTTTCCATCTTTAAACAGGAGAAACAGCTCGTGCGAACGGTAGACAGGGAGCTGTGAGAGTCACAGGAGGCAGACTGCGTGCCAAGTGATGCTCCGCTGAGGGAGGCGCTGAGCAAGCCCGTGGGGTGGGGCGGAGGGTCTGAGGGGCGCTGGTGGGACCCCCAGCGGGGCAGCTGGCTTTGTCTGGGTGCCGAGATATTTCATTTGGCCTCTATCTTATTAAAACCCCTTAGACTTGTTCCCAACATTGAAAAAGCAGGGAGATGACGGGCTCCCAATTCCTGTGGAAATGTATCTCCGTTCCGCACCCCAGCAGCCCTGGCCTGCAGGACTTTGACCCGAGAGCCCTGCTTCCCGCAGCCGAGCCTGTCCCCCCTCACACCCGCTCCTCCTTCCTGAGGCCGCCTCTCCTGAGCCCAGGGAGCTGCCCGCAGCCTGCCAGGGCTCACGCTGCTGCGAACGTGTTGACATCTGTAAGGTTTATTGAAAAGAACATATGTCCCTTTAAGAAAGTCATTCTTTAGGGGGATTAAACGAAGTTTTCATCAGATCGAATCAAATTTGCATTTTAGTTTATATTCTACTCACTATCCCTAATCATAACAATAAAGGTGTGTTGTTTTTTTAAATCTCCGTTTTTAAAGGTAAATTGGTTATTCAGGAAATATTTCCAGAATGTCAACAATTTCAGATCTGAGATAATATTTAACCAACTCAGTACACGTTTACTACTAACTGGTTGATGAAATGTGTGTTTAATGTAAAAAGCTATTTTTACCACCCAAAATTTGGGTCATATAAAATGATAATGGGGGTTCCCTATTCCTAAATCTTTTGTGTCCTCCTCACAAAACAAAACAAAAAAATTTTAGAATCACTGCTATTTCTTTCTTATTTTCAGCATCAGAAATGTTGATGCATTTTACGACTCCCAGGGTAACAACTGAAGAACTAGCCCGGATTTGGTCAGCTCTGTCTCATGGAGGTGTTTCCTACATTCCTGTTACAAAAGCAAATCTGCTCAGCTGAAAGCTAAACCTTTTATCTTATACATAAATTTAATTTTCTCAAGTTCAAATGTACAGTATTTTGTGGGAGAGGGAAAATTTTTCCTCTTGTCCCTCTTAGCTTTTGTGGCTGGTCTAATAACCCATTGACACGAGACAGAGTAACAGGAGAAAATAATCAAATGTCATTACCTCTGTGTCTATGGGGACCACGTCCTTGAAGGACAAATTGGGCAGTTGGGCTTATGTGCCATCTTGAGATAAGGAGAAAGGGGTGGGTGTTGGTCTTTTTTTAAAAAAAATTTTTTTATTGATTTTTTACAGAGAGGAAGGGAGAAGGATAGAGAGTTAGAAACATCAATGAGAAAGAATCATCCATCAGCTACCTTCTGCACGCCCCCTACTGGGGATTGAGCCTGCAACCAAGGTACATGCCCTTGACCAGAATCAAACACGGGACCCTTCAGTCTTCAGGCCAAAGCTCTATTTACTGAGCCAAACTGGTTAGGGCGTTCTTAAACTCTAAAGGGGAGGAAGGTAATTCACATGTAAATAGAAAAAATGTTTCATAAATAATGTTTGCTGGGCCATCTTTAACAATGAATTTAGCAATGTAGCAGGATACAAAATTAACACCCAGAAATCGATGGCATTTTTATACACCAATGAACTCAGAAAGAGAAACCAGAAAAATAATCCCATTTACCATTGCAATAAAAAAAATTAAGATACTTAGGAATAAACTTAAGCAAGGAGGTAAAAGACCTGTACTCAGAAAACTACAGGACGTTGATAAAAGAGACAGAGGAAGACATAAACAAGTGGAAGAATGTACCATGTTCATGGATTGGTAGAATCAACATCATTAACATGTCCATACCACCCAAGGCAATCTACAGATTCAATGCAAGCCCTATTAAAATACCAACGTCATATTTCACAGACCTAGATCAAACACTACAAAAACTTATATGGAACCAAAAATGACCCCAAATAGCTGCAGCAATCTTGAGAAAGAAGAGCAAAGTTGGAGGAGTCACAATTCCAGATATTGAGTTATACTACAAAGCCACGGTAATCAAAGCAGCCTGGTACTGGCACAAGAACAGGCATACAGATCAATGGAACAGAACAGAGACCCCAGAAATCAACTGAAGCCATTAGACTGAATTAATATTTGAGCCTGGAATCCCTTAGGTTAAGTTCTCTCCCCACCAGCTGTAGAGTCCCCGCTGCACCAATCAGGGCTGAGAAAGGAAGGCATGCAGCGTGGGGAGCACTAATTCCCAGTGTCCTTTGGGCTGTCGGTGCTTATGGACAGGGCAAGGGTTGGGTCTCATCTCAGTAGGTTATAAAATCAAAGCATCCACACAATCGGGGGTAAAGACTTGGGGTGGGGGGCAGGAGTGGGCTAGAGGAGGTCAACGGGGGTGGGGAAAGGGACACATGTAATACTTTCAACAATAAAGATGAAAATTAATTAATTAAAAATCAAAGCATCAGTGGCTGAAGCATTTCCATCCCACAACCTCAGCCGCAGGAAACAGGATGCTGCTGCACTGATATCCGAGGTCCACCCTGAACACCCCCATTATCTGAAGTGGCATCAATGGGGAGCACAAAGACGAATTTGTGTTCTTTCAAAAATACAAACATCTCAATGCACAGGCGAGGATTTTTACATGTCAATGGTGAGGATTTTTGACTATATATCTGGTCAGGTTCTTAATTTACAAGACCATAAACCATACCCCATCCTATATAATATAAGCCTAATATGCAAATCGACCCAACTGCGAAATGACCAGTGGGACAACCTGTCACTATGACAAGCACCGAGCACCAGGGGGCAGACGCTCAATGCGGGAGCTGCCCCCAGCCCGCAGGCCTCAGGCCAGCCAAGGCGTGTTTGTGAAATAAAATCCTGCCTTCTTGTCATGAACATGGTCTTCAGACATGTTTTGCCACACCCTAATGATCTCACGTGGCCTTTGTATTTTGCAAACACCCCCTGCTATTCACAGAGTTAAGTACATGCCCGTTATCGAGTAATAAATCTCCCATGATGCTGAGTGGAAGGTACTTGGACTTCATGGTCATATTTCAGGTATTCAAACTCCTTAAAACAAGCTACCTTGTCAGTGTAATTGAGTTTTTCAATAGAAATGACTTCTTGAACAGCCTTCACTTTTTACCCCTTTGATGATTGCTTTGAAGATAATTTTGAGATTTTTTTTTCTCCCTCATCTCACTTTCTTCACAGATGCTTCAACGTTGTCTTAGAGAAAATGAGATATTTGCTTTCACAGTGGCTTATGTGTCTACATATTTGCACAGCCTCATTTACTTCTTTCACTTCTTATAGGAAACCATGACTCAGTATCTCTTGGTTTTATTTGGAGAGAGCTAAACTAATTCACAATCAGTGAACCAATTAGACCTACAGGCGTGCTCGGAATACTGATCAGATTTCACACATTTAACCAAACCAAGTTATACTTCAGGAGCAAGGTAATGAGGAGAAAAGAAATATTTTCAGTATTCTTACAGAAAAATGTCTAATCAGGAGGAAAATAGCATATATATAGGAAGTAACGCTTCTCAGTGTGTCTTATCCCCAATCTTTAGAAAATTACTTTACTTTGTAAGTCACATTCCTCGAAATCATCATTTTCCTCCCTCCAGCAGAACACTGGGCACCACTGGACTTCCACAGCGTATCTCGGTCGAATGCTTTGCTGATGTTGTAGGGTGGCACACTACATGTAAAAGGTCCTGAGAAAAACTGAAACATGTCATGCACCAATAGTATAGTAATGCTTCATTTTGACACTCGTCAACCTACTAGTTGTGGAGGAAACCTGACTTCTGAAATGTCTAAATCAATGTTTCATTTATATACTTGGAGTTCAGTGGTCTCAGATGGATTTTGATGAAAAGAGTTAAATGTCCTTTTACTAAAGTAACTCTCAAATTTGTTTAAATCCACCAGCCAAACAGCAACAAAAGCAAACACAGCATGCTGGTCATTGAAAGAGGTTATCTTGGAGATACTAAAGAATTTGTTTTGTGTTGTTTTTCATACTAAAGAATTTGGAGGAAGCCTAACCCTAAAGTCTTTCCTACCATTTCCACATTCATTCCCCACCGTCCTCAGCAGGGCTACTGTGATCCTTCATTCCGTACGAAGCCTCACCTTCCAGGGAGAGTTAAATACTCACCCCGAACTGAAAGGAGACGCCGCTGAGTCTCACATTGCCAGTGTCACCGGCCAAGTCTCCCTGGCCGGGCCGAGAGCCACTGCTGTCGCCCATTTAGCTACTTACCAGCCAATAACCAGGGGTTTCTCACCCCGAGGTATTTTCCCGTCTTTCTGAAGCACACCCTTTAGAAGTAAATTTGGTATTTATACATTGGGAGTAAATTCTTCCAACTGTTGTATATTTGAAAAGATATTTATTTTACTCTTTTTCTTGGCAGGGATTTTTGCCTGTTATTCTGTTTGAGGTTGTCAATTATTTCTTCTCAGTACTTCAGAGACATCCCTCTATTCTGGCTGTCATTTTTGCTATTGAGAATTCGGCATGTTGTCATTTTTTTGTAGATAGCCTGACTTTTCTCTGCGGTTTTTTTTTTGTTTTGTTTTGTTTTTCTATTTTCTCATTTTACGTTATGATGTTCTACAATTTTCATAATGATGTGTGTATATATGTATTTCTTTTTATGCATCACATTTTATTCACATAATGCCTCCTGTATATATAGATTTATGCCCTTTATTATGTCTAAACAGTTCTCAGCTATTATTTCTCCAAGATTGAATTTGTATTGTTTGCTCTAGCTTTTATCTCTGGGACTTAAAGTAGGCATTGTATTGGACAATCTCATTCTGTCTTCCTTATCTTTGTAATTCTTTTCATATTTTTATGAATCTTTGCCTCGCTGTGCTGTGCCTTGAAAAATGTTTTAGGTGTAGCTTTAGTTCACTATTTTAGATATATATTCTAGGTCATTTTCATTAGTTTGTCTGCCTTGAATTTTTTATGTCAACAATTATGTATAACTTTATTTTTATTTCTGAAAGTTCTATGTGGTCTGTTTCAAATTTATCTGGTCATTTTGAATTATCTTTCCTCTTTTTCATTTTATTTTTGATATTGCATTTCTTATTTCTTTAAACATTCCACATATATATGATTGTGTCTTTCATTTCTTTAACTAGATTACAAATAAAATTAGTGGCAATATTTCTTGTTTTTCGCTGTCTCTCCTTAAAAATATTATTTTCTTATAAAGTTGACTATTTTTGATAATAGCTCATATCTATTGATCTTAACATGAGTAAACACTGGGGCCCTAATTGAAGATGCTTTAATCCAGAGAAGATGTGCTTCTGCTTGTTGTTTACCATTTATTTCTATTTGGAGCCAGAGAGGATTACCAACCTGAGATACCAGTCTGACGGCCCCTTCAGATGCTCTGGCTCAATACAGGAGGCTCTGGTTCACCTCCCTCTTCCCTTAAGCAATCACAATATCGGAATCCTCCTTACGGAAAACCTACCTCTTTCCTATGCTTAGTGATTTTTAAAAAATCCTCACCTGAGGATATATTTTCATTGATTTTTAGAGAGAGGAAGAGGGAGAGAGAGAGGAGAGAGAGGGAGCGAGAAAGAGAGAGAGAGAGAGAGAGAGAGAGAGAGAGAGAAACATCGATATGAGAGAGAACATACATCGGCTGCCTCCTGTAGATGCCCCAACCTGGGATTGAACCCACACCTTGGTATGTGCCCTGACCAGAGATCAAACCCACAACCTTTTTTTCTGTAGGGACAATGCTCCAACTGACCCAGCCACCCAGCCAGTGCCCTTTGCTTCTTAAGTTAAACTCAGATTCCAGGGTCCTCCCCGCTTGACTGCCATCTCCGACTCCGAATTACAACAAAATTCGTACTTTATCCAAGGTCTGTCCGCTCTTCTACACCGATAAAGCGTGCTGCACTGGAAGCTGACATTGCCTTAGTCAGCTGAGTGACATGTTATATTGGTTAGTATTACACTTTTCAGAGTTCTAACACAAAGCCGATACAATTTTTAAGAAAAGAAAAAGAATTTCATGACACATAACTATTTCCAAACCTTCTAAAACTCTCGGGAGTGTTCAAGAATGGCTTCCAGAAATAGTTTTAAATTCTTTCTGACTGCTGTTCTACAATTTATTGCCCTTTTGAATTGCAAATTTTTTTCTTAAATGCTGAACTTGTCTCTAATGCTGCCAGAGAATGTGTCTCACTCAGCCGGTATTTACGACTATTTCACTTTGTCCTTTGGATTTTTATAACCCTCCTTTATCCAGTTCATAATGTGGAGCAATTTCCCTGGGGCTGGCAACACACCACCTGCCGGTCCTTCAGTCACTTCTTCAGTCGTGGTGTCTGCACGTGAAGTGCTTGTCTTCTAACAACTTCCCATGAATTCAATGCAAGGCCTTAATCGTAGTGTCCTGAAATCAGGTTGTCTGGTCTTCACCACTTACCAGCTGAATTAATATATATATTAAATATATATATATATATATATATATATATATATATATATATATATATATATATATTGCAAACAGGCCTTATGCAAGATTGCTTTGATACAATGCTTTACCAAAAATATAATTTGATGAGTGCCATGAATGTAAAGATTGCTATGTGCGTGGATTAGATGGCTATTAGATTCATCTTGAATCCAGTTCTCAAGATGAGGAATAGCCAGGGAATGCTTCTACGGAGAAGTAAAATGAAAAGTGAGGACTTAAGATAAATGAGAATAAGTCAGGCTTAGGGGGTTGGGGAGTACAGGGCGGGGACAAGTGGAAAAAGAAACATTTTATAAAGAGGGAAAATATGTGCAAAGACCTTGAAGCGGGACCGCAAAGGAGAAGTTCTGGAGGCAAAAGCCCAGAGTGACTCATCTGTATTTAGGGAGGAAAGTATCTAGAAATGAACTTGGGAGCAGTGGGAAGAATCTTAACACCAGGTCAAACATGTTAGTAAAGTTGGACTCAAGATCTAAAAAACAACATTGGACATTTAAGTATTTAGTGTGTACAAAAGTACATACCTTCCAGCCAACCTCAAGCGCAGAAGGAAGGGGGTCCTCATACATGGTGACAGGAGAAGATTTGACTTTGGGTGGTGGACACACGGTGCAACATACAGATCTTGTAACATGCAAACCCACACCTGAAACCTATATGATCATGTTGACCAATGTCACCCCACTACATTTAATTATAAAAGGAAAAAAATGATCTATTTTCTAATTTTAAGGAGTATTTAGAAAAAAGTATTTTATTGTTTCTAGAGTAAATGATCGTAGAAAATAAAAAATAAGTGAATCTTGCATTGGAATTGTATTAGGGTTCTCCAGAGAAACAAAATGAATAATCCTATATAAATAAAAGGCTAATATGAAAATTGACCAAACGGCAGAATGACTGGTCAGTATGATGTGCACTGACCACCAGGGGGCAGACGCTCAATGCAGGAGCTGCCCCTGATGGTCAGTGCGCTCCCACAGGGGGAGCACCGCTCAGCCAGAAGCCGGGCTCCCAGCTGGCGAGCACAGCGGTGGTGGCGGGAGCCTCTCCTGCCTCCACGGCAGCGCTAAGGATGTCTCTGACTGCTGGTCTAGACCCGCCTGTGGGGAGTGGGCCTAAGCCATCAGTCAGACATCCCCCAAAGGCTCCCAGACTCCGAGAGGGCACAGGCCGGGCTGAGGGACCCCCCTGAGTGCATGAATTTCATGCACTGGGCCTCTAGTTAACATATAAAATTATATACGTATGTATAAAATGAGGAGTTTGCTCCCATGATTACAAAGGGCGGGAAGTTCCACAGTCCCCTGTCTGTAAATTGAGACTCAAGGAGCTGGAGGTATAATTCCAGTCCAAATCCCAAGACCTAGAACCCGGGAAGCTGATGGTGTAAATCCATCCCAGCGGAAGGGGGCGGGCAGCAGGGCAGCCCACACCGCCTTTCCCTGCTCTGGTTTAAAATTCAGGACCTTGACCACTCACCCTGGGGAGGCAACGGACTTGGAGGAGCCCACCAACTCAGACGCTGATCTCCTCCGACAGCACCTTCAGACACACCCAGAGACAATATTTAACCTGGACACTGTGTGGCCTAGCGAAGTTGACACATTGAAATTCACCATCTCAGGAATAATTCACTGCAGAAAACAGCATACTGTTAAACAAAAATAAAAACATTTACTGCATGTCATGTCGTCAAAGACAAAAACGCACCAGGTAAGGAGAGATCTGAGTCAAAAAGGAGAGCATCGCAGAGGGGAAGGTCAGGGTCCCGGTGGCAGGTGACTGGGCCGAGCCTTTCCCAGGAAGGATGGGCGATCCGCAGGTGGGTGACGCAGAGCTGTGGTTCACAATCAGGGACCGTCTTAGCTAGCCGGCAGGGAGTGTGTAGCTCCGAGTCTAGCTCCTTTCAGAAGCGCTAGCCGCTCTAATCTCAGCTAACCCATTTTTGAGGCAAAGGATAACATGCAGGGGCCTCGTCCCCGATGTTCCAGGAAGCTGGCTGCACGTTTTAAGAAAGCCAATAAAAGGGCAGACAGGGAGGCTTAGCTGCGTCTCCTGGGGAAGAGCGTCTCTTTATGACAAATGGCTTCCTGGAACCCAAAGTGCTAGGAAGATTTCACACAACAACAGTGTGGAGGAATTTTGTAGAAGCCACTATTTCGGGAAACGGGCTTAGGTAAAGCTTGACACTGTCCAATTTTCACAGGTGAGTTCCAAAGCTTCGGCATACGTGCATTTATTTTCATCCCTTCTCCCAAAGGATGGTTCATTTTATAAAACGGAGTCTGTGCTCTTTAGCATGTTGGGAATCATCAAAAGCTGGAACGGACAAGTGGTGTATTCACCACAGCTTACCCTTGCTCAGCAGTTACATTTCATGGGATAACGCAAATGAGATGTAAGGCTTCCACTTTCCTACCTCTCAGGAATTTTTGCCTTTTAGTAATATTGGAAACCAAAGGAAAGAAGAGATCAATGTTCACAGGTTATTCATTCAGGAAAACTGTCCTGGAGATGAAGTTCTTCAAAACATCAGAAAGTTATTTCTAAAACTAGGGGCCCAGTGCATGAAATTTGTGCACTGGGGAGGGGTCCCTCAGCCCAGCCTGTCCCCTCTCACATACTGGGAGCCCTTGGGGATGTCCTACTGATGGCTTAGGCCTGCTCCCTTAGGCCACTGCCAGTCACCGCAGCCGCCAAGGTATTTTCATCAACACAGACTCCAGTCCCTTCACTATGAAAAAATGACAACTTTCTTTAGGAATTTTCAAGATGTGTCTTTCATAGGATATGACATTTCTTTCTTTATTATTTTTTTAAATCCTCACCTGAGGATATGTGTCCATTGATTCTTTCCCCTTCCCTCTGATCGCAGGCTCGCCCCCCCCCCCCCCCGAACCACTTCGATCGCTGGCTTGGCCCCTGCCCCTCCGATTTCTGGCTCAGCCCAAGGCTTTAGGCTTGGGCAGGGGGCCCCCCCGCCCCTCTGATTGCCGGCTCAGAGTGACCTGTGTGCCGAGGATGTTCCCAGGACCCAGGTACATATGCAAATTAACCTCCATCTTTATTGGGTTAATTTGCATACTCACTCTGATTGGCTGTGGGCGTAGCAGAGGTATGGTCAATTTACATGTTTGTCTATTATTAGGTAAGATAGTTGTAAAGTCTTACATCCACAGCTCTCACACTCATCTAGATTGGCCTCGGAGTTACTATTATTATTTATCACTAGAATGCTTTAGGTTTTATGCTTCATCTAAAAACATAATTTATTTAAAAAATGTATTTTCATCTCTCGTCATACCTTTCACCATAAATATGCAACATAGTTGTAGAGACTTGAAAGACACAACCATTTTTCTTGTAAACTATCAAAACATCAGAACGCCCAAACTTTGAACCCTGAGTCTTATACTGAACAAATACGTACCTGCTAACTTTTCTAATTTAATTTTTAAAGTAATACAGCACATACATATTAACATTTTAAAATGCTCCTGGTCTTGGAAAGAGTTCAATTTTCTTTCCGGGTCTGGCATTTCTCCACATAAATTAATAATGATCAGGCTGTTGTGACATTCTTCAGATGCAAAGTGATTTTCAACTATTAATAAATCTTAACAGGTCTCAGATGCAATTAAATATGAAGGAGTGTGACTAAGAAGGCTCTTGGACCACCAAGTTTCTGGGAAACTATAAGATGTTACTATTACATACACTTGGAGTGGTTATAGCCATGAAAAAGAGACAGCGTGATACAATTTCTGTTCGTGCCTATGATTTTCAACTATTAATAAATCTATTATTATATTACCGACAATATAAGGACACTCACTGGATGTTTGTTTCTTGTCACTGACATTAGTCCAAGTGGAAAGAATCTGTCTAACATTTTTGTAAGTAATACGTATTTTATGTTTGTGATTTTTCACAATCTGAAGTGATTTGGAAGCAGAGTTCTCAGATTTGAGAAACTAGATAAATGAATAGTTAGCACACCTCTTAGCATAGTTCTCTGGAACATCAATCATTTCTGTGATGCTCTATGCAGGACTTGGAAAAAGACAATAAAATATTAAAATTCCTTACCTAAAAGGCAAGAACACTGGGCAGTTGATTGAAGAGGTATGTGCATTATTTAGATAAAAATCCAGCAGATGATAACACAGAAATTTTATCTCTTGGTTAGGGTTATAAAAACCTTAATGTCTGACATATTTTAGCCCTGATGGAATAGTATTCAAATTCTATGCTTACAAAGACTATAAAAAGGCGGAGCTAAGATTATTATTTTTTCTTGAACAAACTAGTTTTGCCTATTCCCACGGAATATGAGGGCCTTTGCTTGGCAGATGGTGAGAGCAAGATCTCACTATTTGAATACACCATTAGGAATTAAAAAAAAACAACACAACTAGATAAGACTGCTGAAGAGTACTTCATTTTAAGCAAATTGCATTTTTATATTCTTGCCAGATGAGTTTGTAAAAGAGAACAACATATTTTCAACAAACAGACTAGCATAGAATTTAGTGTTGGTTTTTTTGTTTGTTTGTTTTTTTCAAAAACATGTGGAAACTAAGACCAACCACATCCTGACAAGGTGTATTCTTTGACGCAAAGGTCTCCGTTTCACTTACTCGTGCTGTCAGAGGCTGAGCTGGGCGCGATGTTCCTGGGCTTGGGGAGACCCACTCTGCAACGCCAGCTGGGGGGATCGCAGGCCAGCTCCTCAGCAAAACCACCTGAATTGGTGAAAAGTAAGAAAAAAAGAGAAGACACTATTTAACGTATCTGGAAGTTGTCTTAGGACATGCAGGAAATAAGAAAACGTTTACTCAACAAAATGTGCAAAATCTCAGTAAGAATGGTAAGAGCATGTGGCACTTATGTTTGCTACAGAACAAGTATAATTGGCTCCCGGCCCAGCCTGCACTGCACCCGGCATGATGGGAACTCCCCCCGCTGGCTTTCTCTCCCGGGTCCCAGCCAGGACCGCAGCACTGCTAGCCTCCGAGGGCAGCTCTCCTTAAGCCCCACAGACTCAGCGGCGTCAAACAGCAGACGTTTATTCTAAACTTCTGGTGGCTCCAGGCGCCCCTTGACGTGTGTCCACGTCGCCCCCATCTGTGTTTCTGTGGCCACATCATTTCTTCCTCTGCTTCCTTGTATGGACACTAGTCATTAGATTTGAGGCTCAAATAATCCAGATGATCTCTTTACCTCAAAACACTTAATCTGCAAAGACCCCTTTTCCAAATAAAATGCAACCCCGGCGAGCTGAGTGCAGGCAGTCTTGCTGCTCTCAGCTCCCGCGGCTCTAGTGTGGTCAGTGCTCCTCAGCAGCTGGTCCCTGGGGTCCCGGGAGCCACCTGCTCCTGAGCCGAGGAACAGGGGAGCGTTTCCCTCTGAGGGAAGTCAGGGAACCCAGAATAAACGTACTTCCTTCTACACAGAACTGGCAGGGGTGTTTGAAATGGTAAGGAAATCATTTAATTTAATGTTTGATCTGCAGTACATTATCTATCTATCTATCTATCTATCTATCTATCTATCTATCTATCTATCATCTATCTATCTATCATCTATCTATTGTTAATCCTCACCTGAGGATACTTTTCCATTGATTTCCAGAGAGAGTGGAAGGGAGGGGGAGAAACAGAGAGAGGAACATTGATGTGAGAGGGACACATTGTTTGGTGGGCACATTCCCTGATCAGTATTATTTTTATAAACAATTTAAATGTACGTCATTATTTGTTGAAATTTTTGGGACATACACACACACACACACACAAATATGTAGATATATGTGTGTGTGTGTATATATATATTTATATATAGTATATATAACTAATATTTAATATGATCTATAATATATATTTTCTATATATCATCTGCAATTATATATGTGACATATTATATATTAAATGATATATATAAATAATATATATATACACACACATATATATATATATATATACTATGCAGTATATATTAAATAATCTCTATCACCCATACTTCTAAATGAATTAAGCTTAGTTATTGAAAAAGTATGGTTCATTACTTGAGCTAGGGTTCTTCAGATGTTAGTTGCCTGAGGTAGGATTTTTCCCCAGATTAATTTGTAAACTCATAAATCTTCATAGTCTTACCTCTAGGGCACTATTTTGTTTTTTAAAAGGATTAAAGAACAGTGATTTTTGCCTCATTTCTCTTATAAAATAAACAAGTGCACCAAAAACACAGCTCTTCATTAAAACAAGAACAAAGCTGCAGCCTGAGCACCTGGACATCGGGTTAGAGACTGGGCTCGCCCACGTCTCAGGAGACGGCGATGGGGAGCTGTGGCGGCCTGCTGGCTCTGACGGGCACAGGGTCCCGGTGACCTGCTGGCTCTGACGGGCACAGGGTCCCTGCTAGCTCTGATGGGCTCAGGGTCCCGGTGGCCTGCTGGCTCTGATGGGCACAGGGTCCCGGTGACCTGTTGGCTCTGATGGGCACAGGGTCCCGGTGGCCTGCTGGCTCTGACGGGTACAGGGTCCCGGGTGGCCTGCTGGCTCTGACGGGCACAGGATCCCGGTGACCTGCTGGCTCTGATGGACACAGGGTCCTGGGCGGCCTGCTGCCCGCCTGGTGCCCGCCCTGCCCGCCAGCACGGCTAGGTAAGCACTCTGCTGCCAGTGACTGGCGGAACCCAATGACCCCCATGGATTGTTTATTCTTAGCTCCGCACCGAGGAGGCTGTGGAGAGGAATAAAAGGAGATTAATTATTCTGCGCCAACTTCCAGAGAAAAGGATGCGAGATGTACATATTGACCAAATGGAACAATTGTAGAGGAATAAACTTTAGAGGAGAGGAAAGCAAGTAAATCAGCCATTTAAAAGGACATGGGACAGTATGTGCAATGTCGTAGCTAGAAGAGCTTATAACCACACACTTAGTCAGCGTACAGACTGAATCAGCACTTGGATGCTATGAGAATTTCATTCTCTGATAGAATTTAATCTATCAAGAATATAATTTTTAGAGTACAAGGTGAGTATTTGCTAATGTTTTCTCAAACTTCCCCAGAAGTTATATTCTAGTATAACATCTTATTCTCTCACTGCATGTTTTTAAATGAACCAAAAACATTCTGCATAGATCCACCCTAAGAAAACATAACTCGCCACTAGCTTCTGCCTCTGCCAGCGATATCTCATCAGCCTCAGATGCATCTACTGAAGGTCAACTTCATGCGGTTCCACGAGAAGGTGGCCTTGCCTGCTTTGCGTCAGGGACCTTCGCTCGGCTGCACGGACGTGGCGTGGACAGTGTGAGGATAAGGTCACTCACGGAGAGGGGCCCCCTCACTGCAACACGTGAGCAGGTACATTCTGTGCTCTCCTCGCTCCGTGTGCTTTAACATGACATATGCAATGCTTTCTACGTTATGTATGGAAGGCATGCAGGGTCAGTGTGGACAGGGTGAGCAGACTGATTGGATGCCCATCCGTGTGTAGTCGACGCCGTGCTAACTGGGGAAAGCTACGTGCCATGCAAATTGTATGACCTGGGGACAAGCATGTGAGAGCAACGGAAGGGGCGTGGGCAGAAAGATGAACGGATGTTCAGTCCTTCTGCTGTGGCTGAAACCCGGGTCTGTTCCTTTATACGTTTCCACTTAGTACGGATTAGTAACTATGCAATAGCACAGCCTCATCCCAAATCCACAAACCCCCAAACACACCACAGTGAAAGCGTTCCCAGCGTCTGTTCCCAAGCAAAGGGAGCCCCGCTCCCTCCCCCACAGGGGACGCGCCCTCACCATGTGCCTGGACTCTGACCAGCGAGGGGCTGAGCGCTGTAAGGGAGCCCATTTAGCTGGTGTGTCCAGGGCCTCCTCAGCCCATGGACTACACTCGTCTTTCCCACCCGGGCAGGGTGACCCCGTAGTGTTCCCTCGGCAAAGACTAATGACTTGGAGGCAAAGCTGGTTACCCCACGTGCTCATGAGACCTGGCCCTCGGGAGGAGGCAGAGCAGACGGGGAGCAGCAGCCGCCCCATCAGGTGGGGGGTCTGCACCCCAGGAAGGGGCTCCTTCATAGGAACGCTACTGAGTGCCGGGCCTGGGGAACCCCAGGGGGTGTCCCAAGGACAAGGGGGACGCGCACTAAAGCCCCGCAGGCCTGCGGCGTTAGGAAAGGCCGCGGGGTCGGCACAGGCCCCTTTCCCCATCCTGTGTGCTGGGTGTGAGTGTGCCGTGTGTTCGCATTCCACAGGGGACTGGTTGCCCGGCCCGTGTGGCTCAGCGGCTGAGCATCGACACAGAAACCAGGAGGCCACCTGCTCCATTCCCCGAGGGGCACTTGGCTGGGTTGCGGGCTCCATCCCCAGTGTGGGGCGTGCAGGAGGCAGCTGATGGGTGATGTTTCGCTCTCTTCTCCCCTCCCCTAAAAATCAATAAGAACATTTTTTTAATTTTTTTTTAAAATGAGGACTTGTTTGTCCAGGACACCTGAGACTTAACTCACGCTGGTTCAGTGCTGGGACCCATGGGAGGGTGTGGTGGACCGCTGCGGATGGCGAGGGATGACTGATGTGCCCCGAGTGCCCGAGCTGTCTGCTTATTTCAGGAAATCACACCGGGGGCGGGGGGGCGTCCTTTTCATCCTGGATGCTGTAAACCTGGTGCCCACCCAGCCTTCCTGCCCTCGAGACCCCAGGTGAGCAGGTCAGACGCAGTGGGCTCCCTCCGTTTTCTCAGAGTTCCCTTAGGACCCCGCTCTCCTTCAAGGGGCCGTGTGTACGAAAGCCCAAATCGCCACGTGGCCGTGCTTCCCTCCCCCGGTCCGTCCTGGGAAATCCCCAGGACCCAGCTCGGTGCCTGCGCGAAGCATCCCCCCCCCCCCCCCCCCGCCCGAGCCGCCTGAGGCCCCCTGTGCCTCCTCAGCACATTCATTCTGGGCCAGATGGTCGGGCTGTTTGCTCACTGACTGGACAGTCGTGTGGGTTGAGTTCTGAAGAATCACACTGATCTCGCTCACATGTGCATGTACACCGCGTCCAATGCACAGGGGACTGGGTGCTCGGCCAGCGCGGGTGACTGAATGAAGGAATCACCTTCAGGCGAGAGCGCCTGCTGCCCACGCGGACCCGGGCCCAGCTTCTGAGAAAGTCGGTTCCCTCTTTCAAGATACACGTTTACAATTGTCCCAAAATCTCACTCTCCATCTCTTAAAAAAAAAAAAAAAAAAGAGTCCATGCAAAGAAGTCATGAAATGAGTGCATAACATCGGACCATTTCTGGATGCTTCCAACCCGCCGCCCTCTCCCGCTGTTAACATGGCAGGTGGATGGCAGAACAATGAAAACAGACACTAAAGTCCATCCGTATCCCTTGCATGCTGACCAATGATCTATTTGTCTCTCCCTCTCTCTCACTTGGTCCCATGTAGAAATATCATATACACGTCTGTGCTGTATGTTTGTTTAGGATTCGAGGCAGCTGAAGGGTGTCAGGGGGTGATGTACTACAGCTTTCTAACGAGTGAAATGGTTTCCCATGTAGATTCCTGACTCTTTTAGGGGAAGTTGACCTGTAACATGTTCAGAAACACTTCTAAGGGGTAGTGGTATCACTGGAAAGTGTAAATGTGATGAAAATTTATAAAGTGGCGGGGCACTTAGTAGGTAAGCAACAAATGCTGTTAACCCTTTTCCTCTTTAAGTTAAATACAATGCTTAGATCTTGGTGAAGTATAAAAATAAAAACTTCAATCGGTTGGTATTAAATCAGTTCTTTAAAAGTAAGCATTCCTTACTACGCTGCAGTAAAAAAATAAAAAAAATAAAAAAAGGAGTTATTACCATTTGCAACAGCATGGATGGACCTGGAGAGCATTATGCTAAGCAAAATAAGTCAGTTGGAGAAAGATAAATATCACATGATCTCACTCATTTGTGGAAGATAATGAACAACATAAACTGATGAACAAAAATAGATCCAGAGACAGAGAAGCATCGATCAGACCAGTCAAACCTCAGAGGGAAGGATAGGGAGGGTGGAGGTAAGGGGGAGAGATCAACCAAAGGACTTGTATGCATGCATATAAGCCTTACCAATGGACACAGACACCAGGGGGGTGAGGGCATGAGTGGGAGGGTGTGTGTGTGGGGGGTAATGGGGGAATAAGGACACATATGTAATAACTTAATCATAAAGAAATTTTAAAAATAAAATAAAAGTAAGCATTCTTATACACAAAGAACTGACAACAAGCTTTTCAATGCCTCTAACCTGGGTGGCACTGGGACATACATTGTCAATTGCACAAGCTCACACCTCTTTGAGCCTCTCTGAATTGAGCACATGCCTATGTTGATATGAGTGATGGAGCTGACAGGCCAACCTTGGAGTCACTAACATATGAAAAAGGAACGCTATTAATATGGACTTAGGTAAGTTCTATTATCTTCGTGTGAAATTAATATTTTAAAGAAGTTTTGAAATTTGATGAATCCCTCTCATCTCTGAATCTGGGTGTGCCCTATATTTTACAGGCTTGTGCTCATATCTATTCTGCATGAGATTATGACTTTAAGCAATAGGGTACTTGAGAACTAAAAAAATAAAAAATTAAAAACCAAGTCAACCAAGGAATAACTACCATTTCAAAGCATTTAAGTAATATCTTATGTTTTACAAATTTATGTATCTCTCATTACCAAGTAATGAATTCGTAAATGAGACAGGCTTTATGGTTGGATTCACAAGAATAGGATAAAACAGATTTTGTGAGGAATATAAAAAACAGACTGAGAAAATTTGAGTTTCCTCTTTGCATTGAGGTTGTCTTTCACTCTCTGTATCTAAAATGTTGAGAGCACATTGAGCTGTAAGGCTTATTAGCTGTAGAATAAAAAGATCTGGGTTCTAGGCTCAATTTTTCAGGGACAAACTTAGTTTTTTTCTCATCCAAAATGGGTGTGAAAATTACTCTTTTATCTAATCATCTTACAGGGTTGGCTATTCAGAGGACAGTACATGAAGGTCAGGGAAATGTCAGTACACATAAAACAGTACAATGTTTAGTAAGACGGTAGAGAAAGGCCCTAGCCAGCTTGGCTCAGTGGATAGAGTGTTGACATATGGACCAAAGGGTCCCGGGTTCCATTCAGGTCAAGGGCATGTACCTCAGTTGCAGGCTCCTCCCCGGCCCAGGCCCTGGTCAGGGATCATGTAAGAGGCAACCAATCGGTGTGTTTCTCTCACATCGATGTTTCTCTCTGTCTTTCACTCTCCCTCCCACTCCCCTTGAAAATCAGTGGAAAAATATCCTTGGGTGAGGATTAAAAATAAAAGAGAGAGAGAGAGAGTAGTAGAAGGACCCAGGTATTTGGAACTCAAAGGTGATTTCTTTATAAAATTTGTTATAGTTTTTAAGATCAGCGGTCGCCAACCTTTCGGACCTCATGGACCACCAGTTGGCGACCGCTGTTTTAGGTGAATTTTGATGTTGACTTTCCAAAACCTATCCCTACCTGCTTTTCAGTATGTTATTGCACTATTTTTGGTTATAAAAGTAAATATCAACAATGCCCCCAATTAATAATTTTTTAAAATGATACCTGTACTGTATTTTTTACCTTCCATGAATCTCCTGTAATGACGAAGGAAAGATGTGAGCTGGTATTTTATGTTGTTACAAGTGTTTGTTTGTTTACCCCCCTGTTGTTGTAAACAATGCTCCTATCTGTGGAATTGTTCTTATATTTTAACTACAGGCTTTGGGTTCCCGCACAGAAGACACCTTTCCCCTCTCACACATGCAGCAGCACACCGATGTCCTGCCGCAGCACGGCGAGGCGGCGGCGGCCTCCCCCCGCACCGGGGACCTTGCGGACGCGGCCCGGACACAGACCTCGCAGTTCTGCTTAGGACCTGGCTGACGTAACCACCTGGCCGAGTGTTAGAGAGCACGAGGTTTGTGGAAATGAAGTTCCAAAAACTCCTAATGGATTCTCCCTGGTGCCTGCTAGGTTCAGGGGATCGTTTAATTCATTTAACCATGAGGCTATTTTTTTTTCGGACTAGGAAATTTATTTTTAACACCTTTTGAACGGTGTGAAAATAGGTTTCCAAGTCCCAATACCAAACTCACACCAGCCCACAGCGAGGCATAGAAGGTGTCGTCCTACAGCGCCTGCCCAATCACAAAACAGTCCGAATTTCCCAGCCTCAGCTTTTCAATTTAAGGCAAGGCAGTGCGCGAAGAGCAGTGATTCTCTGGGAAAAAGGAACGGTGTGTGGTTTGGTGCAGGGAAATAAACAAACGCTCCATTTTCAGAGTAAAGAGTCAGACTTTTTTGGTACTTTCTACTTTTTTTTTCTTCTTAATATATTTTCATTAATTTCAGAGAGAGGAAGGGAGAAGGGAAAAGAGATGGAAACATCAAAGATGAGAGAGAACCATGGATCGGCTGCCTCCTGCACGCCCCCCCCTGGGGACCGAGCCCACACCGAGCATGTGTCCTGACCGGGAATGGAACCGTGACCTCCTGGCTCATAGGTCGACGCTCAGCCTGGAGCCACGCGGCCGGGCTCCCTCTCCCTGCTGTGTGATCTAAGGGAGGTGCGCTGATGGGAGAGCCCGCCTTCCCCATCACGCCCCGGAGCCAGCAGAGCAGAGCCCGTTGGGTACACACACTAACACGACAGAGGACCTGCCAATCCGCCTGAGCCTCATTACAAACGTGAATGGAGAGCTCAGCACGCCCACAGCAAGGACGCGCACAGGCAGTGATGGCGACGACACGAAGGAAAACAACATCACTGGCTCAGAAGTCAAGCTTTTATTCGAACGTCACTTCTTCATTGAGTTGATGTTTTCAGAGCACATGACTGAGAACACTGCACTGAGAAATAAGAGCAGGCTGCCATGTGCAATAGGAGGAACAATCATATGCAATAAAGGGGCGATCTGAGAACATGAATTGAGTACCTGGCAATAACACAATTGCCGTGATGAAGACAAATCCGCTGTAAACGGAGGGGTTTGGGGTATCTAAGTAATGCCCAGAATGGCAGTTTTTGAGAACATCAGTGACAAGGGCCCCTCTGCCATCCCTGTCTTATTAGTCACTATACACTGAGTGGCCAGATGATTATGATCTCTGAATGCATAATAATCTGACCACTCAGTGTATATCCTATATAATAAAAGACTAATATGAAAATTGTCCCCTGTCAATATGCAAATTGACCAGGAGTTCAACCAGCAGGCAGGCCGGCCAACCGCCCATGTCCCCTCCCCCTGGCCAGGCTGGCCGGACCCCACCCATGCACGAATTCATGCACCGGGCCTCTAATACACACACACACACACACACACACACACACACACACACACACACTGAGTGGACAGATTATTATGCATTCAGAGATGATAGTAATCTGACCACTCAGTGTATAGAATGCTCCCTAACCCGCCCCCCAAATCAAAACATAAGGAAGCGTATTCCCAAAGTAGCACAAATGCAAAAGGAGGGAAAGCATGACTAATCGTTTACCTGGGAGGACAGGTCCAGTCTAACACGTGTTCAACAGGAACATCAGCAGAGAGAGTAAGCAGATGAAAACAATCCAAAAGTAATTAAAGATAATTTTCTGAAAATTACAAAATAGCCCCGTGTCATGAAAACATAACGGGGTGGACCTTACACACACGCAGATAAAAACAGACTACCTACACGTTATCCAAACAAAAATTTTCATGAATTAAAATATTTTAAAAATCCTAAGTTCTCCAGTGACTAGAAGCAGGTCCTGACAGAAAAGCAAGACCCCCTATTCGGGGACTTTCGGTGGCAGATGGACCGCAGAGCGATGCGGTAGGAACTCCATGGCGCAATGATTAAAATTCATGGGTGAACATGATTTTGAACCCAGATACATATGGGAATCTTACTTGTATTCTTAATTGAATCATATTTTTATTAGGGCAAAATAATTAAAGTTTTAACATTCTCCAGGCCAGTGACCTTGTACCAGGCTTTCCAGTTAGCTCCTTAGAACAGTGATCGTGAGCCCTGATCGCCCTAGAATTCATACGGAGCCTCCCCGCCCCGCCCCGCCCGCCAAGCACACCCCCCTTTATGCCTCATCCCTACCACACAGGTTAGTCCTCCTCAGTCCACAAGACTGGGAAACTAGTAAGAATGGTTGACTCAATATCATCCCCCGGAAACCTCCCTCCATCGGGATCTGGGTTTGGCGGGTACCAGAATGGGGAGAGCAGGGACCCCCGGCGAGGGCACCTGCAAGGCCGCTGTAGGAACGAGGGGGCGGCAGATAGAGGCAGAGCTCCCCAACCTTCACGGCTCAGACTGGAGGTGACTGAGTTTCCTGAGCCATCCCAGCTCGAAGCCAGCTTGGCCCTGGGGGGTGATCGCCGGAGATTTACACCGAGACAAAGCGGCGAGTCACAGATGGCTCCCACTGCTCTTGTGACGCTTCTGTGAAAACGGTACATCGATCACACTGTCACACCTCAGAGGGCAGGCAGGGGAGGGTGGGGGTAAGGGGGAGAGATCAACCAAAGGACTTGTATGCATGCATATAAGCCTAACCAATGGACACAGACACTAGGGGGTGAGGGCATGAGCGGGGGAGGGTGGGGGGATAAGGACACATATGTAATACCTTAATCAATAAAGAAAAAGAGAAAAGAAATTTTAAAAAGGCTACCGACCTCCAGTTACGCATACATGTCATGGAGGGGTAATGGGCAGCAGGGGGATGATCGCTGTGTATCTGAAAGGTGCAGAGAGGGTGGAGCTAACAGTTCTCACCACGAGAAAGAACTGGTAACGGTGTGTGCCGAATGCCAACTAGACTCGTCAGGGGGCTGTCTGGCCATGTACACAAATATGGAGTCCTTGTGCTGTGCGCCTGCACCTCGTGGCATGTTATGTCAGCTCAACTTCAGGAAAGCCCTCCTCCATCGGCACGGACCGACCTGGGCAAAGGGACCATCCAGAGAAACGTGTCCTGGGTTTCCGTGAGGGACCCACACCCATGAAACAGTGACGTATGTACAAGGTTCACAGGCAGTTTGGGAACAGGAAGGAGGGACTTATGATCACATACATTATTGGACTTTTTTAAGCCTGCACAAAGTGCTCCCACCCACGCACGTGAGACCTGCCTTAACGCTAACGAACAACACACTCCCCGGCCTGGGACCCGTGACCGCCCTGACGCTGCACGCTGCTCCATCCCTCCTGCTGAGCATGTTCCAGTGACGCCTGACAGCGGGGACCGCGGTGGGTATGAGGCAGAGAAAAAGGCCCAAGGTGGGTGTTTAACCCGCTGACGGTCTGCCTTTGGCATTCAGCCTCGTCCTCACACCAACGCCGCTCCTGGCCGATGCCTTCCGCTAGCGAAGGGAGCACTACGGTGATTTCTGGTCAAAACATAAAATCCTTCATATGAAACATGAAGACACAACAAAATGCGGCATCACACTGAGAAGATATTTAAATGGAATACATCTTAATGAAATTTCCCAACTCTCTAGCTTCTAAAACACCCCGGGACTGTGTGTGTGTGTGTGTGTGTGTGTGTGTGTGTGTGTGTGTGTGTGTGTTTAAGTGTTAGCCCATGCCTTTGCTTCTTAGAGTTGGCTGCTGTCACAGCTAAGATGCCTCAGAAGGATGTGACCTGAGCGTGTTCTCTGAGGCCTCCTTGTCGCTCTGCCTCCCCGTGATCAGGTCACTGTCTGACGGACAGCTTCATCCCCGACTCCTGCCTGTCTGCTGCCAGATCGCCAACAGGTTCGAACACAGCAGCAGGCGCGTTCCAGGCCGCCCAGGTCACTTGCATCGCACCATTGTTTAGGAGACGAATTTCTTAAGGTCGTCACCTTTACGTTGAGCTGCTATTCCGGTGGCTCATCTATATTTCTTACAAGTTCACACTCCAGTCGCTAGGGTATTTGTCCCCTGGGATCAATTTCCTTTCCTTCAGACTCGGAACATTAACGCTTCCCTTAGCTCCGGGCAGGCGATCCAAATGCATTGTCAAGTGGGAGATGCTACAACTTTAACTCTCCTGGAAAATGAGTGGGATGTGTTTTCCACTTATATGTGAATGAGAATTATAAGTTTAAGAAGGCATGGTATTTTAGATGTTTAATTGTTTGTAGTCTACCAAGGAGAAAAACAGTAATTTTTTTTAAAAAAAATTGTCAATGATTTTTTTATGTAAAAACTGGCAATAGAATCCGCTATGAAAGTTAATTTATTAAATTTTGACAAGTCAGAGATTTATAGATCTGTAACTATTAATTTAACTAAACAAACATTTATTAAGAGGCAAAAATCTGAGTTGACATGACCACCATGCAGAGGGGAGGGAGCTGTGGGTAAATGGGTGGTAAAATTACTAGGTAAATCTAGGACACACCCAGATTTGATAGACAGGAAAGATCTGGGGGGCGGGGGAGGGGGGCAGAAGGGACTAGGAAGGTAGTTCAGAGAGGTGGAACGTGAACCAGACTTTGTCCTATGAGCTACGGGAAGAGTTACACTGAGAACTGATGATACTGTCAGTGAAATTGAGGAGAGAGTCAGACATGTCCCAGAGAGAGCTCGGCGCTTGACAGAAAGCATCTTCCCTGGCAATCCGTGCGCATCCCTGATCCATCCCTGTCATTCTCTCCTCCGCCAAAATCCATGAGGCAGTTCTGAAGGGAACAGCGATACAAACTCACGCGTTTCCCTTAAACTGAGAACCTCATCTACACATTCTCTGGGTTCGGTGTCTCCTCCATTTCTTTACCCCACGAAGTCTGGCAAATAACAGTGTTAACCCCCCGCCGCTGCTGAAAAGTCATCTTTAAGGCCAACGCGCCCCTCTCGATGCCCTCTTAGAGCCTGTAGCTTCCCCTCTGTGTGCAGGGTTTCTCTGTCTTCACAGCCTCAGTGCCTTCGGGCCTTCCCATGTGAGAACAGGTGTAAACACTGAGTGCACACACACTGCTCAGAGCAGCTCCTGCCCCCAGGAAGCTCAGTGCGTGTAATACTGTTCTCAGCATCACCTTCGTGCGTTTCCTTGCATTCTAGGTGACCCGAGCAAGGGAGGCCGGGCCAGTGTAATACACGTGGAACTAAGGTAAGTCAGAGCCTTCTCCAACCCCCTGCACTCTTGTGCGGAGTGTGTCGCAAGCATAGAGCTCATCTGCTCACACACATTTAGTACATGACTGATGCCGCTGTTGCTCAGTGTGAGGCTTTCTATTTTAATTGTAAAATCAATGGCCACATCTAAGGCTGACTGCCCAGGGCAACTGCATGATCAGGCCCTCGACTATCATTCTCCCCTGTTCTCAGAGAAGAGCCACTGACCTTGTGGCAATGGATTTGGCCTTGGCTACGTCAGGACACCCCAGGACTTCGGCGTCTGATCGCACAACTAGCATCCGACAAGCAAAACCCCAGCTGCCGTGGCTGCCTCTGCGCCCGGGTGACACCTGCCTTCGTATCAGGGGGCACATAGGCCAGATGGGCGAGTGCCTCGCCATCAAAAACGCTCAGCAGCAACTGCTACATGTTGGACATCAGAAATCAGAGGCCTCGCCTGAGGTTAAAAACAGCACTCTTATTGTGTCCTCAGCATTTAAGCAGAGAGAAAGCCGTTTTACATGCAAGCCTTTGAACGACTTGGTCGTGCTCATGTGACCCCAGGGGCAATTGTCCCTGCAGGAAACTATTATTAGGAAACATTACCTTCTCGACCAGAACAGTCAAAATGAAAACCATGCCCATTCCCAGGGGCTGGATGCGCAGACCCTGACTGTCCGTGCGCATGCCCCCACCCCCGGCGACCCCCTCCTGCCCCATCCGTGTGATGTGCACCCGCTTGGGCTCTGGGTCTCCCAGGAGCATGTCCCACCCATGTTGGCGGCACGCTTCACCACCTCACTGCGCCATCCGACCCTCAGTTATTCAGAACCTCGGCTGCTTCGAGAAGAATAATGAGAACGCACGTTCCCTAAAACATTAAGAAAAAAGGAGCGTTTGCAATTAGGACCGGCGTTCATTTACCCATTTAGCAACACGCAAACAGTGTGAATCCGTTCTGTCAGTTGCTGGGATACAAATTTCAGTGTGTGTGTGTGCATGTGTGTGTATGTGTGTGCGTGTGTATGTGCGTGTGTGTGTGTGCTTTACATAACTTTGAATGATGTATATTAGAAATATAATTATATTTACAGAAATAGAATGCTGAAAAGGATGAAATAGAAATTTTGATAACATATCATGAATATATCTCTGTACTTATTTTTCCATGATATCTTTATTGGATATCTGAAGTTTCTATTTATCTATCTATCTATAATCCATCTATCAATCTATCTAAATATCTATATATCATTCCACTTCTTGAAAATAGCACCCTATTTTCCTTAGAGAATCTAAGGCAAGCCAAGCTGATGGGGTGGACACGTGACTATCAGACATCTCATCACTTTGAGCACATCACTCAAGCCTAGTCTTGGAGTCAAGAGGGCTGGGTTGCCCGGAAGGATAAACGTGGACCTGGATTTCTGGCATCCCTCTAGGTCCCAGGAAGGGAGACCTACCTGAACTAGAGCCCCTAGAAATGAAAGCTGAGCTGAAGAGAGCAGAGAATGAAGCCATATTCTGATGATATCACTTGAGCCTCTCGATTTGACCAAGTCTGAAGACTTCTACCCTGGACTTTTCCAGTAAAATGGTTCAACACGAGAGTCCATTAAGATGGGGTTTAAGATTAAGTGTCAGAGTCTGAGTCCGTGTCATGGACTGTGGCATTTAATGGTTGTAGAACCTTCACTAAACACTATGCCTCAGTCTAGCATCTGTAAAATGGAAATGATATTAGCTATCTCTTTGCACGATTAAGTGAATCCCATAACTGAGCAAAAGCTAACTCTCATTACCCCCTGGAAGTAGCCAATTTTGAAAACTTTCCTATTTCAGTAAATAACTTTATGCTTTTAGCTGTTACAGAGAAAACTCAAACAAAGAATTAAAATACCTTAACTCCTATTCTACTCTTCCTCTTCTTCGCAGGCAAGTCACCAGCAAATCTGTTCGTCTCTGGTTGATATGTATCCAACACCCACTGACTTCTCAGACCCATTATTTCCACAAGGTTGGTCCAAGTCAGCATTCTCCCTGCCTGGACCACTGCAGTAGACTCAGCTCTGGTCCCCGGACTCCCTTCTTCTCTTGCTGTTCTCCCCGTGGTAGTCAGAGCAATTCCTTTAAGACACGTCCGATCAGACTACAGTGCACATGCCCATCAAGGCCTTTGGCACGGCTTTCTAGGAGGAATTCTGATAAACCACGGGGGTATTTCATCATGGCAATGAAGGAGCGTACAGGCTTTCTACTTGCATTTGCTGAGCCAGATTTAAGGGTCCCAAGTCCTGTAATGTGGGGATATTCCCGAATACCCCTGTTCCTTCCACAGTGCTGACACGGAAGAGCAATTTCATGAAAATAAAAAACATGCATGTATTTTTGAGATTAGAAACTAGTTCCATTTCACATATAACTAAGGTGTTTTCCAGTAATTGTCATACACTGCCTTTTCCAGGAATACCATTATCAGGCTGTTTGATCACTTAACGAGGAAGGTTCACAACCTTAGAAACTCCCACCTTGGTAGTATGTCAGTTGCTAACCCAATCCAGTCTGTCCCTGCAGCTGTTACAAAGAGAGGGGGGCCTATGTGAGGGGGTGGAGGGCGCTGCCTCACATGGTCTCCATTTCACCCAACCTTCCCCCTTGTTAACACGTTGGTTTCTCTCTCCCTCAGTCCCTCTGCTTAGCTCCAGCCACACAATCTTCCTTGAAAATGACAGACAAGGTCCCTCTCTCGGCATGCTGTTCCCTCAGGGCCAATGTCTTTCCCCCTCATATACTTCAGGTCTTTGCTTAAATGTCACCTACTCATTGACGACCCTGTACAAACCCCACTGCCATCACACTTCAGAATTCCAGGTTCTCTTTGCAGCGTCAATGTTCTCTGCAGCACTTTTCAACATCTGGTCTGCCATGTATTTGTCTGTCTCTTGACCAGTTTCATCATATAGGCTGTAAACTTGGTGAGGGTGGAGGCACAAAAGGTTGTCCATTTTGTTCACCACTATATTTCCCCTAACATAGATATTTCCCCCTAACACAGATACTCACTGTGTGAATGAGTAAATTAATGATTACTACCACCTGGAAAACACTCAGAACAGCACTCAGCAGAGAGTAAGGTCTAAAATGACACATTATCACCAAT
The DNA here is from genome assembly GCF_951640355.1 of Cnephaeus nilssonii. Classification (NCBI taxonomy): domain Eukaryota; kingdom Metazoa; phylum Chordata; class Mammalia; order Chiroptera; family Vespertilionidae; genus Cnephaeus; species Cnephaeus nilssonii. The sequence continues at coordinate 1,644,162 of NC_137081.1, read as the reverse complement.
ACCAAATTCCATTTTGTTTACGTCAAATTGTATCAGGCGTTGTCACTTGCTACCGATATAGTCCTAATCCATTGAAAACCCTAAAGCTAATTAAAAATCAATACTCTATGACAACAAAGGAGCTACAAAGAAAACTTATTCTAAATACTCAAGAATTGTGGTCTTCACTACATTTGTAACTTAAATATATACAAAAATCTGAGATACTACCTGTTATTTACAGACTAGAGGCGAGGCCCGGTGCACGAATCCATGCACCAGTGGGTTCCCTCGGCCTGGCCTGTGGGATCGGGCTGAAACCAGCTCTCTGACATCCCCTGAGGGGTCCTGGTTTGTGAGAGGGCACAGGCCAGGCCGAGGGACCCCACAAGTGCACGATTGGGGCTGGGGTGGAACGCGGGAGGTTGGCCAGCCATGGAGGGACTGCAGGAGGGCTCCAGGGTATGTCCGGGCCATCTCACTCAGTGCCGATCAGCCGCACCCCATCAGCAAGCTAACCTACTGGTCAGAGCATCTGCCCCCCTGGTGGTCAGTGCACGTCATAGCGAGCAGTTGAGTGGCCTTAGCATATCATTAGCATATTACGCTTTGATTGGTTGAACGGCCGACTGGACAACCAGACACTTAGCATATTAGGCTTTTATTATATAGGAGGATATTCTTATGAGAATTGACATGGCAGAACTCAGATGGTTTTAGACAGTGGGTACTTTGTATGACATGTGTCACAATTGGTGAAATCTGAATGGGATGTGAAGCCACAGCCCAGGCCCTGGAGTACAAGCATGCCATTTTGCCCGCGATGAAGAGTTACTGCAGGGGCGTCTCTGTTCATCCCTTGTTTTCTATTTCTCACAAAAGCACAGCCAAAGCGAAAAACATCCAAGGAGAGGCCGCCTCAGCACATCAAACGATGCAGTAGGTCTAGGGCCAAACCTCCGTCCGCAGGTCAGAAACTCAGAAACAGTTCACATGGATTTGAAGTGTACAGGGAGGAAGGTAAGTGTTTCATAGTAATTCAAACAAATACACCAGCAAATTAAAAGAATGCACATTAGAATGGGCCAGTCGTTCTTAGATCAGAAGGGGTGGGATAGTGAAATGATCAGAGAGAAGATAGGAATTATGTAGCTTGGAAGTAAAAAGAGAAAAGGCAGGACTATTTACCACGGTTTCTTGATGTCTATTAAATAAGAGTGTACATTTTAAACATTGGAGCCAACAACGTACACGTGTTTCAACAGCAGGCTGAAGCCCTTGCTGGAGGTTTACTCCTCTAAGCTGGTTCTCTCGGCAACAACGGAAGGAGAGATTGCTTCTCAGCACCCAGCAGCCATGGGAAACAACTCCAACATTCAGAAATGGTGTCACAAAATAAGACTGAGAAATGACAGTGAGAACATGGCAACACTTAGAAAGATGGTCCAGATGGAGAAAACTATTAAAATGATCGGATGGTGATACAAAAAATATGTCTACTGCTCTACCTGGTTTGGCTCATTGGATAGAGTGTTGACCTGCGGACTGAAGGGTCCTGGGTTCGATTCCAGTCAAGGGCACGTGCCCGGGGTGCTGGCTCGATCCCCAGTAGGGGGCATGCAGGAGGCAGCCATCAATGATTTCATCTCATCATTGATGTTTCTATCTCTCCCTCTCCCTTCCTCTCTGAAATCAATAAAAAATATATTTAAAAAATATGTCTCCTAATGGAAACATTGAGTTATAGACTGTAAACTTGTAGATATCTTCTAGCAGTGGAGAGTAAGTTACCCAAGCACAGTAGACCATTTTATGTTTGTGGGGAGAGGTGTAGGAACTGCCTACAATCCCCGTTGCATCAGGATCTTGAGGGCATAGTTCTGTTTTCATGGACACATGATCATTTATCCAAGCCATTTGATATTATTTATGCCCAAGTATTATTCTATTCTCCTCTCAATATTTTAAAATCTTATTATAACTAAATATGTATGCTAATGCCAGTCTGTAAACATTCCAAGTAATTACAGATTTTAAATTATTTAGAGACTTTTCATGTCTTGCATTTTAAATTGTACTTCTTTATTCTGAAGTTCACCTCGGCGCCAGCAAATGGCCTTTCTTCTTCAGAAATGTATTTAGTATTTATGAGAGCGAATGAATAATGATAAATGTGTAAGCCAGGTGTTGTGGAAAGTTACTGGAAATTCATACAACACAGAGGTCTGCTACAATCTATAGACCCCTCGGGGTTCAATTTCAGACAGCTTCTATTTCAGCCTTGCTTTCTGTGTAGTGGTATCTAAGATCTGTGCCAAGTTCTCAGAGATGTACCTTTAACTGTGACTAAAGAAAGCAAGATCATCTTAATTTCTCCTTTAAGACAATAAACAATCATCAAATAATTTGAACAAAGTTCTCATGATGTAATATTTTGGGCGTTTTCTATTTTGGTTGCTTTCGACTTGTAACGATTACTACTGTTTTATACTTTACAAGATGGAACCAATGGAAACCCGGTGGTGGCTCTGATCTATATTATTTACTAACTAGAGGCCCAGCGTGCGAAATCGTGCAAGACCCAGACCCACCCTGAGCCAGCCGCGGCCCCGCCTCCACCACGTGAGCCATGGGCCCCGCCTCCACGATGCGTGAGTCCCGCCAGCCCCGCGTGAGATGCAAGTCCCAGCCTGCAAGAGGTGCTCCATGCACCTCCTGGTGACTGGTTATGGTCATGACGTCATAATGGCATTATGACCACAGGCCTTTTATGATATAGATTTCTACTTGTCTTATTCACGATTGGAACATTTTCCACGTTATTTTAAGACAGTGAGTCATCAGTGCTTTACCATTTTACTGACATGTATGTGCCTGCATACTAATTAATTTTTTCTTCTTTGAAAAAAACTTGAGATCCGTGCATCAGGTCTCGGCTGTCACCCATGCCATGATGGCCACGTGACGCTGTTTGCTTCTGAGGCAGCCTGCGCTCCTTCCAACGGCATCCTCAGTGGTAAAGCCACCTGCCCTCCTTCTGGACACACTTCAGTAGCATTTAGATTTTAAGAGGAACCATGTCAGATTTTAGTTATTGAGACTTTAGTACATTATCGTATGGGGTTTCCCTGATTATATTCCATGGATTTATTTGGAAGTTTCCTGAGATTCCAATAACCATCAACACATTTCAACACAATTGATGACAAGGGTTTCTCCTGACTTTTAACCAAGACTCTTCTTTAGCCAAATGTGAGCCGGGCTCCTCCGAGGCCCCTTTCTGGCTCGTCCCTGACCTCGGGCTCTGTACTTGCCCCACGGACTGCAGCTTTAGAAGGAATCCTGCTGGGTCAGTGCAGTGGACATCTCCCATCTTGATGCTCTTCACCCCCTCTTGCCGAGCAGAGTCCTGTTAGCCTCTCTGTTCCTCTCAGTGACTTTTCACCCACTGACCCCCACCCTGCTCCTTGCCTAGAAATCCCTCTTGTCCTTGTATTTGCAGCTCACCCCAACCCCTCTCTTCTACTACAAAAACCATTGTATTAGTTATCTTACATGAAGTCTGCCTTAATGTCTCTAACAAGTGTCACGAATAATTTTAAAAAATATTTCCCAAAGAGATCTTTGTGAATTATAAATTAAATATTTCCTTAACAGCCTAGCCGGTGTGGCTTAGTGGTTGAACATCAACCAATGAACCAGGAGGTCACGGTTCGATTCTCAGTCTGGGCACATGCCCAGGTTATGGGCTTGATCCCCAGTAGGGGGTGTGCAGGAGGCAGAAGATCAATGTTTCTCTCTCTCCCTCTCCCTTCCTCTCTGAAATCAATAAAATTTAAAAATATATATCCTTAGTATACAGTACCAACAATTATTAGCTAAACTTTATTTCCTGCCTTAATTTCCTCCTGCTTTACTTTGTCCACAGAACGTCATCCTTAAAGGTCACCCAACCATGAGCTGTAGTATTGCAAAGAGCTGTTAGAAAGGGGCCTACCACCCAGTGATGCCCCACAACTTCCTGGTCTTCAGCGGGTGCTTCATCACAGTCTCTCCCTGCAGTGCAGACGACAGGGCCGCCCCGCCTACAACCATCCCGCTCAGACGCAACAGTGCCCAGCACCCACTGGGGACCGTGGCAACCTTCCTGGTTGACTTCATTCGGACCATAATTCCGTTCTCGCAGTAATTATCCAAACTTCTACCTTTTCCTCAGGCGCAGAATTCTAGAAACTCTCTTCTCTGACACAAATATCACAGGACCAGCAGGGGTCATTGAGGGGAAATCCCTTCAGCACCCTCCTCCCCTGGAATGGATTTTGATTGGCATGTGCTATGCCCCCTGTCTTAGTGGGACTGTGAATTTCCTCCTCTCACTGACATTGCGTTCCCCGTGTCCTCAGTATCACTCCCCCTGACACATCTCATAGCTCAGACCTTTAGCTTTTCCTCTCTGGCTCTCTCCCCTCAACACAGAAGCTGTAGACTAGCGACTCTCTACTGGGAGTATTATTTGAGGGCTACTCTTAAATTATACATCCTTTCTCTGCAATTGAATAAAAAGCTCTCTACTATTTAAGTCTTTTTCTTAGCAATACAAGACTTTCCTAGGCGTGATGTCTCAGTGACACGTGATAAAAAAGTACCTCCAGGAGACTTTGCTTATGACCCAACTCATTTTGGTTTAGAGTCACAGCTTCAGACTCATCCACTGAGTTAGAACCTGCATTTTGATAGCTTTCCCCTGAGAAGCTATTAAAGCTATAGAAGTCCTGCTTTGGGACAGTGGTTCCCAACACTGCTATCCATTAGAATGTCCTAAAATGTCTCTGAAATTAACACCGATGTCTGGAATCTTTTGAAAACTACTTAAATCAGAAACTTGGAAAATGGTAGGTAGGACCCATCTTTCTGGCTCTTTCTTCCTCCCTCTCTCCCACTACCCCTCCCCCCTCCTTCCCTTCCTTCCTACCTTCTGTCTTTCCCTCCTTCCATTCCTCTATCCGTTCATTCTACCCTCCCGCCCCCCCCCCCCAACCTTTGAAAGCTTCTCAGGTGGAATTCTAAAATGCAGCCAGAGTGGAAAACAATACATTATCGATGATGGAGCCATGCAGTGTTTCCACTCTGCTGTCTCCTACCTATGCCTCCTGCACGAATTAGTTCATTTTTTCTGATTTTGACTCCCTCGTCTGCTAGACTGCAGTAACAGTGTCTGCCTCAAGGAGCTGTTCTAAAGCACAGTGTGTAACACCGTGTCTCATAGAAAAGCATCCTCGCCAGGCGGTGACTGTAATTATTGAAATTCTATCATGTTTATTTCCTCCCTGGATTCGATTCATCTAAACCAGTGGTTCTCAACCCTCCTAATGCCGCGACCCTTTAATACAGTTCCTCATGTTGTGGTGACCCCCCACCATAAAATTATTTTCATTGCTACTTCATAACTGTGATTTTGCTACTGTTGATGAATCGTAATGTCAACATCTGTGTTTCCCGATGGTCTTAGGCTCTACAGCAGCGGTTCTCAACGTGTGGGTCGCCTAAGACCATTGGAAAACACAGATATTTACATTACGATTCATTAACAGTAGCAAAATTACAGTTATGAAGTAGCAACGAAAATAATTTTATGGTGGGGGGTCACCACAACATGAGGAACTGTATTAAAGGGTGGCGGCATTAGGAAGGTTGAGAACCACTGGTCTAAATGGAAAGAAGGTTTCTGTCTCTCTCAAACTCCAGGCTTTGCATCTATTTGATCAGGTTCTAAGACCATGGACTCTACAGAGAAATGGCTCTTCACGTGCCGAAGCCCTGCTGGAGGCCCGGCTGGAGGAATAAAAAGTCCTCTCTCTCTGCTGCAGCACCTCGTCCCGGAACTGTCGGATACCAAGGAAGAGACAGACTTAACACCTTCCAGAGAAGGGGGTAGGAAATATGACTTTTAAAAGAACAAGAGTCAATTATCCCTAGGCATCTTCTCATTAAGACTAGATGCTGGAAGACAATTCATATTTCTGAGGAAAACTGAATTAGAACTTAGAATTTTTACCCCACCGAGATCAATGAAGTATAAAAGCAGAATGAAAATGATTTAAACATGAAGAGATTGAGCACATAAATCTTCCACGTGCTTTTCCTATGAATATCTTGAATAAAGAAGCTATTGAGCTCCAGGAGACAGGAGGTCAAAGGGGGGAGGAGAAGGGAAGGCTACTCTGAGCCCTTGGGAGAGACCATTCAGATCAGATCAGCAGGCCACTGGAAAAAGTGGAAAAATCTATAAAATAGATCATGAAAAAAATGGCTAAAAACTAAGGGGCATAGAAAGGCCACATGATGTAAGAAAAAAAAATCAACCAGAAACTTAAAGAGGAACAAAGAAATGGTCAGAAAGTCATAGTTCAATTATGAAGCACCACGAGCGGTGGCATGACTTTAAGCAACTGGCTGAGTGAAAGAGCAAAGACTACTGAACCCCATTGTTAGAAATATCCAGATTTAGCCCGGCCGGAATGGCTCAGTGGCTGAGTGTTCACCTTTGAACCAGGAGGTCACGGTTCGATTCCCGGTCAGGGCGCATGCCCCGGTTGTGGGCTCCATCCCCAGTGTGGGTCGTGCAGGAGGAAGCCGATCCATGATTCTCTCACATCATTGATGTTTCTCTCTCTCTCTCTTCCTCTCCCTTCCTCTCTGAAATAAAATATATACATATATTCTTAAAAAAAGAAATATCCAGATTCATTTAGGTGACACCAGGTTGTGTGTGACATTAGCCTCATAGAGAAGAAAATGCAATCCTCGAGTGAAACTCAGCCACATTTCTATAATAGTGTGCTATAAATGTCAACTACTGGCATTCAATGTATAAATTATTGTTAAAGCATCACCATCGGACAGAATGTAGAAATAGTAGAAAATAGAAAGTGGGACAAAGAAGCGGAGAGGTGATTTTGTCCTTGTGTTACAATATGAGATACTGAGCATGAGAGGAACAATAGAGGTTTGAGAAGGGAATATACCATTTTAATAATAACAAATACACATATAAAGTAACTATCCAATCTCTGCGTGGCGGAGAATCGGTGGTGGGAGAGGGAGCTAAGTCTTCTTCAGAGACAGACAAGTCATGTCTACAAATCAACAAAGCAGAACAATGTTATTTAGAGCTTTAGATATAACCACAAAAGTATTAACAAATGCTAAAAGGAAAAGTCCTTACAAAGCGGGAATAGGACTGACGAGAAGTGAGGTAGCTTATTGTTCTACATCCCAAGATCTGTGTACTGTGTGATTGGTGAATGTATGCATGAGTTAATTCTGATCATGTAAAAATTTCAAATATCGACTTAAAGATTTCAACAAGAATTACTAAGTTGTGTAAATGACTTCTTGCTAAACTATTTTTGGTAGTCTTTCTCTAGTTTGTTCCTATGCCTTTTTACCTTTCTTAACATATTCATACACCTACCATTCTGCCCCATATTATACTTACTTGTACTCTCACTTCCTTTATTGTATGTATTTATTATAGGCTAAAAGTGGCATTTTAATAACCCTCCAGGAGTACAGTCCAATAAAAATTGAATCATCATTGAACTGAGTAGTTTCTTATGAAGTTTATTATATTCTAAAACCAGGAAAAATTGGAACAGTGTCCCGGTCATACATTATTTGAATTTTAAATGGTTTCAGCTCAAATGAGGGAGATTTTAATCTGGGGTAATTGCATCTTTAATAAGATTTTAGATTAATTTTTAAGTACATTTAAAAATCATCTGAAATAATATATCTGTGTCAAGAAATTATGAGTAGTATTCGATGATCTGATTTACTCTGTTTTGTGGTAATCAATTGAAGGGAAAGAATAATTACACCTGACATCTTAGTGATCAAAATTCTTTGCCTCATGCTCTATCTTTACATTGATCTTTATTATGTCAAGTTTATATATTAACCATCAACGTAGAAAGGTTTTCTTAGGAAAACCTCAGTTGTCTATAAATTGGATCACAGGAATGAAGAGTGGGAGGGCATTACGGTGAGTTGTAAGCGTTTGGTTTTAGACTCATAGTCGGCACTCATCCGTCTCCTTTAAGTCAATGCTCCGCCGGTAAGAAGGTGCAGTGGACACTTTTGGTCGCCCAGGCCACCACAGACCTCCTCCTCTGCCCCCTCTTCACACAGTTCTGTTTTTACTTATTCATGTTGCTGCACACTCGCCCTCACACCAGCTCCATAGTCGTTCTGATCAATAGCCGTCCTAGGCCTTGATTTCCCTGGTGGTCAGGATGCTATGTCCCCGTTAAAGACACGAAGGGAGGACTGACTGCACGCTGCCGCCGCCACATGGCTCTCTCCTGCCGCAGAGAGAGAGCCTGGGCCCTGCCTGGCAGGCGCTGCGCCCACAGCAAACCAGTCACAGGACGCTGGGTGCACTGGACAGAAGGACAGGGAGGCGGGGACGGGGAGAGCCTGTGAGGGCCCTGGGGCACAACAGGTCAGGAGACACTCACTCCACACACGTGACCTCGCACAGGCCCTGCTCACAGACCCGAGCGGCAGTGCTCACAGCGGGCGGAGCTGCAGGAAACAGATGCCACACGCACTCCAGTGGGGTCTGTGCCTGCCCAGGAGCCCACCGCGGAGTCTCCTCACCACTGGTCTCACCCTGATCTCTCTCCCCCTCTCCTCTCCTCTCTCTGGAATCAATAAAAATAAATATTTTTTAAAAAATCAAAATCAACTAAAATTCTAGAAACAAATATCCTCCCAGAGGCCATGTGGCCCGCGCCCGAGGACTGGGCCGCGAGGGGCCGGCCCGGGTGCCCTGGAAGCAGAGGTTTGCAAGGACCCATGGCAGGGAGCTTTAATTTCCCTCGGGGACAGTGTTTTTGGCTAAAACAAAGGTTCTGTCAAAATCCATTTAATGGATCCAGGGGATAAGATAATAGATGGAAAATGTTGGCACCACATCCAGACTGGGTTTAAAAATAAGATACACAAATTACACTGCCTCATGAATTCTGAGCTTCCATAACTCGCCTGAAAATGTTGGCCCCAAAGAAACATCATAAATTCAGTTTTACTTGGAGCTCTTGACTATGGAGCTGAGCTGATGCCATTGTTACAGACGAACCACACGTGACTCTTCCCAACACCGAGTGTAAATGGAACAGACATCTCTCAAAAGTCACAGTCCATGGCATGCTACTGCATACGAGCAGTATGAATGGCAATATGTCACTAAATGTTCAAATTACAGCAATAATTGAGGCACAGTCTCAATATAGTGCATATTATCCTGCATATTCTGTTCTTTTTATTCAAGCATTAAAACTAGAATTTGATTATCTTTTATGATGATATTTATGTACAACATCTAAGAAACTCTTAAAACTTCTCTGCTTTATTCTAAAAACGTTGACACATAATAAGGATGGATTCTTTTTAAGTAAGGAAATAAAAACCAGGAGACTCTCAAATCATGCTAAAAACAAGACAAAAAAATGGGTAAGAATTTACTGGGAATGCAGAATGGCCTCATAAAATGTACCGAATTATACCTCAAAGGCCTGGCTTTTAGCCTGACTTTTCCAGTGGCCCCATGACCTTTGGCAAACTATGTTAACTTTCCTTAATTCATGCTTCGCATATTTTCCAAGAATGACTTGGACCACATGTCCATCATCCCTTTCAGCTTTCTTTTTATTATCTTAGCTTTTATGATCTATAAAGAGCCAAGATTATATATTTTGCGAGGGTTTCTATCATCAAACTAACCTCACAAATGTAATTCCTTTTTAAGGACCAATGTCTCCGTTCCCCTTTGAGAGGCGTGTCAGACGCTATGAATTATCCTGACCATGGGAGCCCCACCTCCCTCCCTCCTCCCGGCCACACCACACGGAGCTGCCCCTCGCTCCTGCGATGCTGCCTAGCCCTGGGCTGCGGGGGCTGCGGTGATTGATTTTGTCTCCTGAGACTGATTTCCGATTTAATTCCCAGTTGACGTCTGTGGCGGGAGATATAGGGTGGCAGTGCCCTTTGCCAAGCCCCAAGCTCATGGATGGAGAACAACTCCCCAGAGCTCTTGGAAGGGGTCAGATGGCGTGGCCCACACCCGATGCAGGTCCCTCCAAGAGCGACTCCATTATGATGAGGGTTAAGGCTCCGTAATCTTAACATAAGCGCATGGGTTTTTGTTGACGTTATTTTGAGAGGATTAAATTCGAAGGGGGCTTGAACTTCACACTTGTCTTCTGAATGCATCCCTGAGGGTCCCTAGGCCTGGCCAGCAATCAGGGCTGATCGGGGTCTTCCTTCCCCCAGCTGCCAACCGGGGCCTTCCTTCATTCCCCACCATTCCCTGGTGGTCAGCGCATGTCACAGCCAGCGGTCGAACTCCCGGTTGGTCAAACTCCCGAGGGGACAATTTGCATATTAGCCTTTTATTATATAGGATAGCAAATACACCCATAGTACAAGAATAATACATGGATGAAAATACACACACATACATGCACACATGTAAGTTCCTCTTTTCCTGTCCCAAAATGCTTCCTAGAAATAATCGATGTTATCAACGTAGCATAGTATCTTTCTGTCACTGTTGTGTGTGTCAGTCTCACTTTAACACGTGCATAGTCCTTCCTTCTACTGACGTCACAGAGCAATGCACTTAACCGCCACTACAGTCATACAGGTTGTTTCTAGTTGCCCGCCATCACTCCTCCCACCCCTCCAAAAAATGCCACAAAGAACATACTGATGCAAAGAAGCATTCATTGCAATCCCAGTTTTGCTGTTCCCTTGATATGTGACTGGGTGAGTTATTTAGTCTTTTGAAACTCAATTTTCTTCCTTGTAAGTATAGGGGAGATAATGCTAATCAGTATTGAGGTAGAACTAAATGAGAGGGTGTAAGCACGACACCTCAGCCTGCCCTGCGCGTGAGCACTGCTGTGAAAATATGCAAACTAATCTCCAGCCCTGTGTGCATATTTCTTACTTCCTAAAAAGAATGGAAACCTACACTTTATGGAGAACAAAAGTAATGCCGCCGGCTTTACAGAAGTGGAGAATGATGAACATACGCCGTAACATGCACCGATAGCTCTGTGGACCAGTCATTTTGCAAATAGCTCTTTGATCTGAATATTCATGTGTCTGAGCTAGGAGTGGTGGATGGCTGATACTCATGCGATCCTGACAGAATGCTCTGAGTATGTTAATGTTATTTCAAAATGTATGAAGAGACAAGTTTGAAGAAAATAGGACAAAAACAATTTCCAAGATTAAGCTTCATAGAGGGACAAGGCAGAAAAATCTACTCTGCAGTGTCAGCTGGAAGCTGACAGATGGGAGACACATCAGGGAAGACACGTGTAATCATCAAATATTATTTATAAAGTATATTTCACTCAATTTAAAAATAAAGAGACTTATCTACCATATCTGTTATAAAATGCATATATAATACTAGAGGCACGGTGCACAAAATTCATGCATGGGGGGGTGTATCCCTCAGCTCAGCCTACACCCTCTCCAATCTGGGACATCCCTCTCACAATCCAGGACTGCTGGCTCCCAACCGCTTCCCTGCCTGCCTGCCTGATTGCCCCTAACCGCTTCTGCCAGCCAGCCTGATCACCCCCTAACCACTCCCCTGCCAGCCTGATCGATGCCTAACTGCTCCCCTGCCAGCCTGATTGCCCCTGACTGCGCTCCCCTGCTGGCCTGGTCACCCCTAACTGTCCTCCCCTGCAGGCCTGATCGCCCCCAACTGCCCTCCCTTGCAGGCCTGGTCCCTTCCAACTGCCCTCCCCTGCTGGCTTGATCGCCCACAAATGCCCTCCTCTGCCGGCCATCTTGTGGCGGCCATCTTTGACCACATGGGGCAGCCATCTTGTGTGTTAGAGTGATGGTCAATTTGCATATTACCTCTTTATTAGATAGGATTAATTGTAATATATAGGGATACATATATAATATATAATATATAACATAAATAATATATAATAATATATATTATATTTGAAATGATGGTAAATAAATGAAATGCTTGGTAGCCTCACACATTCATAGTAATATGTTTATATTGAAATACTAGGGGCCCAGAGTGCAAAATCACACGAGACCCAGGACCCAGAGTCCCATGGCTCAGCAGGACCCAGAAAGAGTCCCGCGGCTGCCTCCACCCTTCCCACCCCCTGGTGGGACCCAGAAACCCACCTGAGCCTCCGGTCAAGTCCTCCAGAGTCAAGTCCCCACCCACTTGCGAACGCCTCGCCGTGCACGCAGCCCCGCCCACCCCACACATGCAGCCTCCTGCTGATCAGTCTTTATGGCGTGATGGTGTGACGACCACAGGTTTTTTTATATAATAGACTAGTGACCTGGTGCACAAAATTCATGCATATTAAAAGGGGATTAATTAGAGGAAATAATTTAATATTGCTATTTGCCCTTTCTCTATAATAGAAGTGTCAGAGATGAAAGAAAATTAGTAAAATGTATATGAAAACCTTCCTCCTGTCAGAGTCTGGGGCACACCACGGGACCCAGAGTCAAGTCCCTGCCCACCCACATGCACCTCAAAATCACGTGAGACACAGACCCGGCCGCGCCCCCTCCCCCATTGGGCTAGATCCAGACCCGGCCAGTCCCACCCTTGTCAAGCCCTGCCGGGCAGGGGGCGTAGCCTCAGGTCCCCTGGCCTGGTGCCAGAAGGAGGGTGTGGCCTGAGGTCCCCCAGCCCAGACCGGGGCAGGGAGCATATCTTGAGGTCCTCCATCAAGCCCCGCCAGGTGGGGGACATGGCCTGAGATCCCCTGTCAAGCCCCACTGGGCGGGAGGGGGGCGGCCTGAGTTCCCCTGACCCAGCCCTGGGGGTGCACCTTGAGGTCCCCCGTCAAGCCCCGCTGGGTCGGGGGCATGGCCTGAGGTCCCCTGTCAAGCCCAGCCAGGCAGGGGGGCACAGCTTCAGGTCCCCTGTCAAGCCCCAGCGAGTGGAGGGTGCGGTCTGAGTTCCCCCAGCCTGGTGCCAGGGTGGGGGGAGCAGCCTGAGGTCCCCTAGCCCAGCACCAGGACAGGAAGCGCACCTTGAGGTCCCCCATCAAGGCCCGCCAGGCAGGGGGCATGGCCTCAGGGCCCCTGGCCTGGCACTGGGGCAGGAGGTGTGGCCCAGGGTCCCCCAGCTTGACACCAGGGTGGGGGCAGGGCCTGAGGTCCCCTGTCAAGCCCCACGGGGGTGGGGGAGGGTGTAGCCTCAGGTCCCTGCTGATTGCTCGTTAAGGCTCCTTATGGGAACTTGGCCTCAGCTGTGGGTGCAGCCATCTTTGTGATGGAGTGATGGTCAATTAGCATATTCCCTCTTTATTAGATAGTATAGTTATAGAGGTGTTTACTCAAATACAGTTTTCAAAGATCATTTGTTTTTTTATCTGAATGGTTATAAAATCTACTCTGGCAAAGGAACATGGTGGATACATTTTTATGAGCTGGTTTGGTTCAGCTGTGTGATTTCAATCAACTGAAGTTTTGTGAAACGTGTCTTACGGCTGCCTTGTGTCTGCCCTGGTGAGTGAGCTCTGTCCACAGGGAGAGAGTGTAAGTCCCGCCGAGGCCCCCAGTGCCCGTAAATACCTGAATGAATATGAGGCGATTGAGGGTGCTCCCATGTTGTCTGTTCTCTCGTTCTCTCTGGGTGTAAGTGCTCTGTCAGTCAGAGGGTTATCCACAATCTCCAATGAGGAGGGTGAAGCGGCCTTTTTATCCTTCAGAATTCTTTTCTGTGTATATTTTGAACTCTATTTTTAGGTACACGTGCATTTATTTTTATATCTTGTATGTTACTTCCATTATCATAATGAAATATCCCTCTTGTCTTCTGTCATGCCCTCTGTGTTTGAAGTTATTGTCTGAGATTAGTATAGTCATCCCATCCTGGAAATAACACACAGTTCTCCCCCCAGAATCCTGACTATTCTGCTATTTATGAGCTGTAGCTCCTGACCAAGTAAAATAGAGTCTACCTTTTGTTGGCCGTGATACATTCACTGAGCAATATATTCTGTACTTCCCACTCAAACAGTTCTACATTGGAAGTATTGATTGGATCTATCTTAAATGGACTGAAAAGGAATAATTTAAAAACAAAACAAAACTGTGTTTGGTTATTTGTAGAATAGTATAAAAGTATGAACTAAAAAGAGTGAGTTATTTAGGCTCAGTTAAAATTTCAATACAGTATAGGAATGCTTTTGACAAATCTCACTAAAATGTTAAAAATGCTAAATGGCAGTTCAGCTTATCCTCTTGAGGAAAGAAATCATTTTAGAGATGGAGATTTGCCTTCAAGTGGGAAATGAGTTTTGATACAAGTCCTTATTCAGGTTCACTGAAGGTGTCATGAGAATTCTGAAGCCTGTAAGACACTCATTCATGCTTTTAATGTGAAGAGACATATACATTTGGTAACTAGGAGGCCGTCTTTGAAGAAATAATGGAACCCTGTGGAATCCACGCCAGGAGCTGAGGGACCCATCCAGTCCCTGATGCAGGAATCCGGGAATCATGGTACTGAATTATGTGCTCTGTGCTTCTTGAAACCTTTGAAGACACTGGAATGTTTTTATAATTGCTCCCAATTGCCTACATTCAAGATGATTAAGAAGCATATCATGATGAATACTGTGTGACTGAAGTGATTTCCCCTTTTCCCTAAATAAAGTGATCAACAAAATAGCATAGCAACGTGGCATAGGATTATGCTGAAATTTTTCTCGCATAAATCATAAGTTTTACTTCATGTCTGTTGTCTGCCCACATATTCAGGTGCTGTTTCTAAGCTCACTCATGAAGAATAGAAATCTTTGATGATCAAATTCAAAATTGAGATTACATTTCAAAGGACCCCAATAGACACCAATTTGGTGCTTAAGAATCAACCAAGTCACTGACAATAATGTGATTTACAATAAAATTAGTGACTTACGGTGTCATAATTTAGCTTTAGAAATAATCTTCAACCATAAATGTGTTACATTTAAATGGATCTACTTATTTCCATATATGCCCTCAATGCTCTTTATCTCTTCAAACAGTGTCAATATAGACTAGTAAAAAGTATTGACTGATAAATAACAAATATTTTAAAAGACCATTTTTAATTAAAGGTAGATAATCAAATCAATCAAAACAGGATAATAAAGAATTAGAATAAATAATATTCAAACCCTACAGATATTTTTTTTTGGTTTAGAGACATAAAGGCTCATGACTTATTAGGGATAATATTGTGAACATTTAAAAATTCTCCCAAGTTGATATAGTGGCTAGGTTTTGATATTTCTTAAATGGTTTTCTTTCCTTTTCATCAGATACTGAAAATGTTTGTCCTGTTCACACACCTTTAAAGTTGATGGGGAAACTTTGTCATTGGGTCAGTGGATTCGTTCAGAGACAGGGACCTCCTCATGTGTCAGTCCCTGGACTTCCTTAGGGCAGTGAGCTCCAAGCTCCTCTCCCTTGGACTGAGCGTGCTGCGTGTCCCGGTCCCGAGGAGGAGTGTGGGGACCACGTGTCACTGCCATGAAAACGAATCGGTCATGTGCTCCCATGGCCTCGGGGACACCTTGGGGAAGAGCAGTTCCTGAAGAATTTGGGGGGTGGGGTTGACTGTCCCTAATTCCCGAGATAATGAAAGGGGCTAAGCCTCCCTAAGGAATAACCACACGCCATAAGGAGCCGAGAAGTCCTTCTAAGGGTGGCGTCTTCCGATGCCAGGACGGGACACAGCCTTCAAAGCAGAGGCCCACCTGAGGCCCCGGCCGCCTTTGAGATTTCCTTTGAGATTTTCTGAGCTACAGACATGTAGCCTAGCAGCCAGAGCAGCCCTGGGGTCTAGTGCCTCACCACCCGACCAGAGGGAGGGGGGTCCCCAGACCTTGCGTAAATGCCTAGGGGTACGTTTTTGTTGTTTAAAGAGGCATTGTTTTTTTGTTTTGTTTTGTTTTGTTTCTAAATGTATATTTTTAATGATTTCAGAGAGGGAGAAGGAGAGGGAGAGGAAGAGAGTGATAGAAACATCAATGATGAGAGAGAACCATTGATTGCTGCCTCCTGCACACCCCCTACTGGGGATCAAGCCTGCAACCCAGGCATGGGTCCTGACCGGGAATCGAACCATGACCTCCTGGTTCATAGGTTGATGCTCAACCCCGGAGCCACGCCGGCTGGGCCCTAGAGGTACTTTTAAAATGCAGAAAGACCGGAAGTGCCATGAGAGAGCAAGCTATTTCAGTGAACGAACATGGTCAAGACGATTCCAGATGACCCAGAAAGCACTACCTTACAGTCATCTCCAGAAATCAACCTGGAGCTTTAAAAAGTCCAGTGAGTTTCTTGGTAGAGGACAGTGCAAGTAACATTGTGGGCACAACATTGTCAAATTGGAGAAAGCAGATGCCCTATTTTTAGGCCAACTAACTTACACAATTACACAATGAAGTGGCCCTGTATCCCCATGCACACTGTCCTCATTCCGCTTTCTCAGTTTTTTCTCTGATGCCACAGGATTGTCTCTGTGGGCACAGCCTAGTGCTTTTTTAACTCAGCAGAGTGTATCTGTCTCACGGTAGCTTCTTGGCAATTTCCTCTGTGCTGCCAGCCGTTTCCAAGACAGTGCACGACAGCATCCGCGAAGGCAGCTGGGCTCTACCCAACTCTTCCTTTCCAGGGAACGCGTCTTTTAGATGGAGAAAATCATCTGTCAACTATCCAAGAGGTTAAAAAGTGTATGTTTTTTATTGGCAAATGTTTTCCAATCACAAAACAATGTTGCTTTAATTCAGATATCGGTGGAAATATTTTACAAAGCACCTTCTCATTCTGTAGTTTGTTCTGAACAACAACAAAACAAATAACATTACAAGTAACATTCCGGGTGGCCGGGAGATTTCACAGGGGGTGGGGGGTCACCATTGTGGGAGGGCACCATTCAGCCGCCAGGGTTGGGCGGAATGAGTTTAGGAAAAGTAAAGACAGTCCAGCGTAACCGCATTGCAGCTTTTGTTTATTTCTTTTTTTTCAAAGTTAATATTTCTGAAAGAAAATAGGAAGTAAAGGTAGCAATGCTGTTACCAAAGGTTACTCCTTCTTTAATCATAAAATGCAAACACAGGGCGTCCCCCCAGAATGTACACACACACTTGGAATAACCATGCAGGCGGTGTTTATTAAAATCCATTTCCTTTTCAAAACTGAGCTGCCAGCCGTGTGTCATGTGTGTGTGAAGTGTGTGGACCTTTGGGGGACACCCCGCATAAAGCATCCAGCCACTACCTCAGACAGGGGTTCAAACACTCAGATTCCCTCCCGGCCATGTGCCGCCCCTCCTCCCATTCGGCCCAGCAGACACCCCCTGCGTGGCGGGGCTGGTCTTACATGTGAGTTGATGACAATCTTTTAAAAAAACGTTAAAAGTGACGTTTCTCTGAGAATCTCTCCGTGACCTCAAGTCACTCAGCTTCTAAGAACCCCGTCCCCCCATTTAAATGAGCGAACAATGGACGTTCTCTCCCAGGGCAATGTTTGATCCAAGGAGGTCAAACGTGTGGTTCCTTATGGAAAGCATGACAAGGATTTCAGCACACTTCTTAGTCAGTAAAATACACTTTAAGAGTCACTCTTAATAGGAAGGGGGAGCAATGTTGTCGCTTTCTGCTGCTGTTAACATGCTGGGCAGCTTTTCCATGTCCTTCTTGAACTCAGCAAGTCAGTCCTGTCCTTCACATGGCAACGTGGACCATAGAATGGTTCATCTGCACAGAATGGTAACAAGCAAGAGAAGGGATGGACTTGAACCTAATTTAATTTGCCATTTCAACGTGGATAACCACAGAAAACTGTCTTGTATACATGTTAAGATGCTGAGTAAGAAAGTGGCCTCAATGACATACCTACTGAATTCGTTTTCTTAAACAATTGAAGAGGCAGGAAAAAATAGGTAGAATTGAGAATAACAGAGCACAGCTCACATGTCTACAGGGCATCTCAGTGAGCGGGAGAGATGGTGTAAGAATCAGTGTGTAAGATTCCTGGTCAGGGCACATGCCCGGGTTGCGGGCCAGATCCCCAGTGTGGGGTGTGCAGGAGGCAGCTGACCAATGATTCTCTCTCATCATTGATGCTTCTATCTCTCTCTCTCCCTCTCCCTTCCTATCAGAAAACAATAAATATAAATATATATGAAAAAGAATCACAAGGAAAGCTTTACAAAGCAGATGCCAACGCCTTACGTTCTCATGGTTATCTGACAGATGCTCACTGCGCAGCCTGCCACTCCCCCCTCCTGCCCCCCCAGTCTCCCCGCCGACAGCCACTGATGAGAGGTGTGTGACCTGGGAATCGGGGTTCCTGTGCTCTCTACCTAGTTCTTTCAGCCAACCTCAGCCCGGTTGGGGGAGTTTGGTGTTAGCATAAAATACTTGCTTTTTAGCAAGTTACCATGCAGGAAATTTTGGTTTCATGACACTGTATAAATTTGCATAGAATGACACAAATGCATATAAATATAAATATATCTATATGAATATATGTCTGTGTATATATATTCTTTGGACAGGGAACTATCATTGTATGTACTAATGAATGTCTGAAAGCTAATGTCATTGAAGGCAAAATCTGGGCTTAACCTCCAAGTCACAGAAATCCTTAAGTAAAGGTATCGCTAGAAATGACAAACGTGGGCACCATCTGATTTAAATGTGTGCGCGCTCCTTGAGAGCAGTGTTTCATTCTTCCTTCTGTGATGCTGCTTAGCTTTCATTGCACATTCTTTCCTACAAGGCGGCCTCCTCTAAATATAACATTAAAAAATAGAGAAAAAAGGCCAACCTTACATTCTAGCTGCTCTCGATCTGAAGTGCTTTCCTCTCATCTGTAAAGAAAGACAAGATCCTTCAAAGCATCTCTCCTTGTTAAGGATCAAAGAGAACGCTTCTAACTGAAAAGGCACAGGGATGAAAGGAACGTTGTGGGTAGACCCCGCCCCATCTTTCAGCATCGCAGATCACCATTCTCCTCATGGCAAGTGCTAATGCTTGGCTCTCTTCAGAAGCCAGAGAGACTGTCTTTTAAAGGAGAGTCTAGAGCTGACAGGCAAGCCTGCTCTATAGAGAGCTCTGGCCCCGGGGAAATTTCCATCACTGGTGGATGTGGCACGTATTTCCCTTCCTTTCCATCCACCAGACCAGGAGTTGTGGAATCTTTAAGACAGAAAGCAGGCAGAACTGGACTTGAGGAAGGAAGGACCAGAAAACTGAAAAATCTCAGCTCAAAACAAAGGAGAAAGACCCACAAAGGAAGGAGTAGTTCTCACCATCAATTTCAGGGGAAAGAAAGTCGACAAAGTCGACGAAAAAGTTTGGTCGTCACCTCAGTAACACAAGCTGCCTTCAGAATAATCACGCCCCACCGTCCATCTACACGAATGAACGGCATCAGAAAAATGTTGTCCTCGACTAATTCCCAAACACTATTTTCTAAAGAATACGACTGATATGTTCAAAGACAGTGCTTAGTTTGTATACTGATAGAATGAGACACAGATGAGGGACTATCGTTACTCCATATCTTAACAAAAGAGGGTAGAGAAGAAAATGCTATATTTTTTTTGCAGCTGCATCCAAGATAAAGCTGTGATTAGCGCTACACACAGAGGAAGACAGCACCCAAGAGAGATCCAAAGCGGACGCAGGGAGGAGGTGGCACCCTCATAACACAAGACCACCCAGCCCAGCCTCTCGGCTCAGCCTTCCTCTGCAAAGCCCCGAGCAAGGGTCCCATGAATAAGATTGGTTTCAGCTTTTATTTGACCGAAGAAAATACACTGTTCATCTAAGTCCTCTCTACAAGACACAGAGACCACTGTGAATTACAAATATTTGTTACATCCACACCATGGAACGGAGGCACCAAAGTTAATTAACAAAATGAAAACGTGAAGAAACAGAATTAGTTGGGGGAAAATGATATAATGTGATACAATAATTATAGCTGTTATAAAATAAGAAGAGGTATGTATTTTAGAAAATGTGGAAGTTACAGAAATAAACATTCAAAATTCTTGATATATTGAGAACACATATTATTTATGTGTATCTGATGTGTTAAAAAATAAAATGAACACAGTTGAAGGTAGCAAATTAGAAGATTTATAAATGAAAATCTCCCAGGTATTATAGGAAAAAAATGAATGAAACTGAGAATATATAATGGGAGACATATATTTCCCTGGAAAACAATATATTTCAGAACTGCTAATTGTCATATAGTAGCTCTGGAATATCTAGTAGAGTCCTAAGTTGAAACTGATATTCTAAACTCATTAATTGGATATGGGTAATTGAATATTTGCAGAGTAAAGATGACCCTCAAGCTGTGTGTGTGTGTGTGTGTGTGTGTGTGTGTGTGTGTGTGTGTGTTTTCTGTTTGGTTGGTTGGTTTTGCTTTAACCTTCTTATTTTAGTGAAGTGTGATGGCAGAAACTGTGGTTAGGACATTGGGGGTTGAGGAGAGAGCAGACTTGATGATATTCAGCGTAGCTATGGATTGAGGTGCCCATTAAACAGTTCAGTCTTGAGTAGGAGAATTTGGGGCAATGATTATAAATGGAGGCGTCATATTTTTAATCAACGCTATTTAATGTAGAGAACGCTTTGAGGTCACCGAGGATTAACTACAGGCGGTGAGGAGGAGTGACCTGCTGCTACAGGTTAGGGAGAGGAGGGTGGTCCAAATAACGAGACTGCTGCCGAAGGAGAGGGAGAACCAGAAAGAACTGTGTCCTTGACACCAAGAAAATGCATTTTCCCAGAAAGCAGGTGTTAAGGCTATGAATGCTCAGAATTACTTTATACACAATCAAAGCACATAGATTAAACGTATCTGGAGAAGCGATGTTCAACATAGACATTACTAACAGGTTTCTTCACAGTCCGGTGGGTAAAATGCCCACACTACTGTTGCCCATGCCGTTTCCCCCAATGGGGAGTGTCATGGAGGGCTACGGTTCTAAGATGTAGTCGTAGGAAAAGTCCCATTTAGAGCCACATCTATCAAGCTCTCTATGCTGTGCAAATCCGAGGTCTACGAAACGAATCTCCTGATTCTTATTTCTGTGCCTTTTCCTGTTTAATATTTGAATTTTAAAATATACCCTAATGTTAAGTAATGATTTTTCAAAATTCTTCATTCTTTTTCAACTTTTAAAAACTCCTTTGGAGCTGTAAGATGTAAAAGGACTTAAAATTACTGGAGGGATTTCGCAGTTGTAAATTTACTTGGTGCTGGAGGCCAATTTAATTAGCTAAGAACTTACTTTCAAATGGTAACCTATTGGATCCATGGAGTCTGGCAGCCCCCCCTTCATTTCCATGTTCCCAGGGACGTGATGTTGAAAGAAACAACAGGAAGACTAATTACATTTCAGAAAGCCAGGGTGTTCTTCCTCTTCTTTTTAAACACGAGGAGGCAAGGGGATTTGTGTGTCATTTACAAAGAAGGGGCCACTGACTGCATTAAACGTGGACACGCGGCGAATGCTCTCTGCCCAGCTGCAGCGGAACCCGCAGTTCACGCTGACTCCTGCCTCGCCTCCATTTATGCACAATCAGGAGGAAGAGGACATGGATGTCACCTGCTCACGTCGGAGCCCCCACCCACATTCCTAACACTATCTCCCCCATCGCCACAGTTCACCGAGCAGATAGCACCAGTACTATCTTCAAATACCAGGTCCTTCTCCTTTATTAAACACCAGTCGACATTTTAAAAATGTGCTTGGTTTGCCCAGCCGGCATGGCTCAGAGGTTGAGCATCAACCTATGAACAGGAGGTCACGGTTCGATTCCGGTCAGGGCACATGCCCGGGTTGCAGGCTCGATACCCCGTGTGGGGCATGCAGGAGGCAGCCGATCAATGATTGTCTCTCATCATTGATGTTTCTATCCCTCTCTCCCTCTCCCTTTCTCTCTGAAATCAAGAAAAATATATTGAAAAAATAAAATAACAATGTGTTGGTTTCATCTCTGAGACCATGGTGCCTTCTCTGTGTGAGCTCCTGGGTGGCGTTTGGGCACAGGAGGAGGAGAGGGCCTGGCCTTCGTTCCATCCTGCGGTACCTGCAGCGTGGCCGTCATTTGTGGAAGCGCCGTGGCGCCCCGGCCAACCCCTGACCTGTTCCTAGGGGACAATTCCCCTGGGGATTTTTATCACGGAGGTTTCAGGAGCGCCACATTCTCGGTCCACCGCTGTCAGGGACTAGCAGCCATCGTACAAGATGAACAAACTTCAACAATGTTAGCTCCTGTTCACCGCAGGCACTCTCTAGGTCACATTGGCTGTTACTCTGAGTCATTCCTGGAATGGATTTGTGTAAAAATGGATCTGAACGTGGCTCCTTGGATAGGAAAAAACCCACAAAACCACGTGTCACAATGGACTCAGAATATAGACGTTTCCTCCTACTTCCCTGAAGACGCTGTGACTCAGGCTCAAGGTCTGTGTTCTCTGCAGGAGAGCCAGACACGAACGTGGCATCTCGGCTTCCAGGCCAGCCTGAGGCAGAGACCCTCAATGAGAAACCCAGCCCTTTAGGAGATGACAGTGAAAACTGGCTCACATACAGAAATGTAAGCACCAAATCTAAATTTAATACGCCCACCCATAAAGAAAGACTACCCTGATGTCAGAAATGTTAGATGTAAAAATAGTGCAACTTAGAACTGAGGAAACATAACACATCGATGCTGATTATTTTCGAAAGATTGATCAAAGGCTTTATAGACCCCTTTCAGTATCGCGCTCCTTTGGGGTATACGTACTTTAAAATTTCCCGTTTGTAACACCCCATTTATAGAGACGTAAACTCCACCGATTTGCCCCAAGAACACACCTGCTCTACAAAGCAAGGCTGTACCTTGTCAGCCGTCGATGTCCTAGGGACGAATTCAGAGACATCTCCCATTCTGCAGAGCCTTTCAATGCACTTTCCCATGCATATGCAACTCTGTGCTCTGGCCGAAGTCCCGGGCTGTGGGTGTTCAGATGTGTCCTGATTGTGTGTGAGTCCTCATCTGAAGGCTCTCATGACTTATCCCGAGGGTGTCCCTGTAGATACTGAGGAGGCACGGGGGACCGGTGAGTTCAGATCTCCGCCTCCCTCCTCGGAGGCTGCAGCAGGGGCGCCTTCTCCCGGTCGCTCCCTTCCATCTCAGAGCGATGGGCCATGCACACGGCCACCCATGACCACGAGAGGACAGTGAGCCGCCGGCCGGGCGACTGAGGGAAGAAAGAGCTGCTGCCGAGTTAGGAAGGGCCGCTGCTGGCCTCCTGCTCCCCCAGCTCCCAGCACCCTGAGCCGCGCACCAGCAACCAGTGTCCCAGGCTCCCTTTGCCACCGCCTGGAACATCGCCA
Source organism: Cnephaeus nilssonii (assembly GCF_951640355.1). Classification (NCBI taxonomy): domain Eukaryota; kingdom Metazoa; phylum Chordata; class Mammalia; order Chiroptera; family Vespertilionidae; genus Cnephaeus; species Cnephaeus nilssonii. The sequence continues at coordinate 1,620,698 of NC_137081.1, read as the reverse complement.
GTGTCTCTGAGCCGCTTTCTGACCTTCCCGGGGAATGGCCGTTTGTTAGTAAGATGTGGGTTAGTGCCCATTATGGGAAAATAAGTTCGGCAGAAACACAGCTCCCCCATTATACTTGGCACTTGCTCGGTGGTGTGACGGCTGCATTTAACAATCGCCAGGGCAACCTCACCGCTCCGCGTCAAAGGCACGCATTTCCTTGCAGGTGCTCAAGGACAACCGGATATGTTTATGTTTAATGATAATCAATTCATTTTGAATAGAATACATACAACAATCCTACACAAGTGGACACTTTCACAGCACGTGACCTATTTACCTCCCACGCACAGGCCAAGTGGTGACCTATCGTTCCTGTGTGGTTGGTAGGAAGAGAGCCACTACGTGTGACGGGCCTGGGGTTGTAATCACTCATTTTCTCAGGCAACAATAATCGCTTGCTGCTGTGTCATTCTCCAAAACTCTTATGGACTATTTATTCATTTATTTATAAATATTTTTATTGATTTCAGAGAGAAAGGGAGGAGAGAATCAGTGGTTGGCTGCCTCCTGCACGCCCCACACTAGAGATAGAGCCCGTAGCCCAGGAATCGAACCGTGAACTCCTAGCTCATAAGTCAATGCTCAACCACTGAGCCGCGCTGGCTGGGCCAAAGTTCTTATGGACTTTTAAAAAGACATGATTGTTGAAGCCACTAATTTTGATAGTGAAGATGACATTGACATCATAAGATATGAACCAAATATGTCTTAGTAGGTATAAGGAAGATACAACTGTAACTGAAGACTTTTAGTATTTTGGAAAACATTTACAATTTCATTGAAAAATAAATTTGTTGAAATTAAACATTTGATGAAATTTAAATTCTTTATCTTTCACAAAAGTTGCCCCAAAGGGTCATTTACCAAATATTTAGGATTAACATCTATGGGTAAAGTTTTCTACAGGATTACAAAGCCAGGCAGACAGACACTTGGAGGCCCTGTAGTTCACTTATTTTCAGTGTTTTAGCAGCCCTGATGCTGGAACTTCTCAGCATATCTATTTTACTGTCTATGAGGGAAAAAAATCTAAAACACTAGTGATTTACTACTGATTCAGAGAATTAAATACATACAAATTTTGCAAACTCTAAATGATTATAGTACACTAGAAGCCTGCTGCACGAATTTGTGCACCAGTGGGGTCCCTCGGTCTGACCTGTGGGATCAGGCTGAAACCAGTTCTCTGACATCTCTCAAGGGGTCCTGGATTGCAAGAGGGTGCAGGTCAGACCTAGGGACCCCACTGGTGCATAATCAGGGCCAGGGAGGGATGCGGGAGGTTGGCCAGCCAGGAGGGACTGCAGAGGGCTCTAGGACTTGTCTGGCCCATCTCACTCAGTCCTGATCAGCTGGACCCCAGAAGCAAGCTAACCTACTGGTCGGAGCGTCTGCCCCCTGGTGGTCAGTGCACATCATAGTGACTGGTCGACCAGTAGACTGTCTGCCCCCTGGTGGCCAGTACACGTCATAGCAAGCAGTTGAGCATCCTTAGCATATCATTAGCATATTATGCTTTGATTGGTTGAACGGCCAATTGGTCAACTGGACACTTAGCATATTAGGCTTTTATTATATAGGATTGTCAGTGAACAACATCTTTCATTAAGAGTGTTGAGCAGGAAAACTATAGTACAGGAATCCTATATAATAAAGGTGCAATATACAAATGGTCGTTACGCCGTGAAGCGTAACAACTGACCACATAATAACCAGATCACGGATCAGCAGGAGGGTAGGGCAGTGAGCTACAAGTGGGCGGCAGAGAGTTACAGGAGGGGGCAGGGCAGCAAGCTATGAGGCGGGGGCAGGGGGGCGGAGGGAGCTACAGGAGGGCGGGGCAGTGGGCAGAGAGCTACTGGAGGGCGGCAGCGAGCTACTGACAAGCTACTGGCACACGGATTCATGCACAGGGCTACTAGTATAATATCCATCTGACAGTTCTTTTCAATGAATTAAAATTAATATGCACATAAATAATCAATACACAAACACATGTGCATTTCTTGACTAAATTTATCCAGCAAGAACGAAGAGCAGATTTCCACATTTGGAACCAGCGGGTTTAAATCCTCATGCAGTGGATGTATGATCTAGAGTTATTTTTCTTCCATTCAGGGTCTTTGGATTAATTCATATTTTAAAAGGCCAAAGTAAGATGGATTTTATTTATTTATAAGTCTTAGCAGCAAAGTTCATGTTTGTAAAAATAAAAAATCAAAACAAGACAGAACTAAGAGGAAAGTATTTTCAGATGCTGAACAATCAGCAGTTTAAGCAGAATCTGTCAAAGCCAGATGTTGTTTTGACAATCCATGTTGAACAGACTTGTTTTGCAGTCCTAGCTCAGGTTTCAAAATAACCCCGTGCCGCTGCCACAATGCGGTCTTCTGCAGCGAGCGGGCTCTGTCTGCTGCGGTGCGCAGAGTTGGAACAAAAAGAGGGGAGGGATGAATACTATGATGCCATTGTCAGCGAACTGAATTCGAGTAAATTCACTTATTATCAACACCCGACAGAATTAGTATAGTGCCTTCAAAACAACACAAACAATAATTGTATTTTTAAATTGCTTTTCTGAAAGACTCTTTGGAGAACAACGTTTCTTTTTAAAAAGTTTGAAAACTGGCTACTATATATTCTTAGTTTTACATTTTTAAAAAGCCCAAACCCTTTAAAATTTCTCCAAAATAGACTACTCTGCACCAATGCCTCCATTTAACAGCCGAGTCAAAGAATGTGAACCACGTAAATGTCCTGTTAGGAACCAAAGCAACAGGACAAGCGAGGACAGTGCTGCGTGTGCAAAGCCGCCCCCCGATGGGCTACTGTCCGTTGAGGTGCAAAGATCCTGAGACAACAGGCGTCATCGCATTGGCAGGTGAGCTGGATGTTACTTTGGAAATTGAAGAGGTCCAACCACGGCACGAAGGATGAGCAGCCGCTGGAGGAGAGTGAGCGGGAGGCCGGGAGGCTGGAGGCAGCGCTCCGGGTTACGGCGGAGGCGGCCTGGCCTGGGCCTCCCCCTGAAGGGAAGGGCAGGGGGCGCAGGTCTGCCTCGCAGGCCCATCATCCCATCAGCAGCGAGGCACACACACAGCTCTCTCTCTCTCTCTCTCTCTCTCTCTCTCTCTCTCTCTCTCTCTGCTTTAGACAGAGAGCGGGAAGAGGCTGACAATAACCCTAATGTAGTTCAGACTTTCTAGAACAGGATTCAAAGAGAATCGCCGTGAAATTTAGATTTTTGTACAGGCTCAGGGCACAGAATTTAGAACCATAATGAAGTTTCTTGGGAGGAAAAAAAAGCCTAGTAGTAAAGTTTGGAGAATTTTTACCTGTGTCTATTAGAGAAGTATTACTCCAAATGATATTTCTACATTATCAATTTTAGCTGCTTAAGTTATCCTGCGATATCTTAACGAACACTTTTGTCATTACAAAACAAGACTGTTATTACTAAGGTTTGTGAAATACAGTTGGTTTTATCTGTATTCCATGTACAACTCTTACTGCTAATTGGACTTGCTCTTTTTTAAAATAATATTTAATACACAAGATTACAGCTCATTTTGTGTAGTTAGTATATAAAATTACACCTCTAGGATAAGCATTCAAATAAACATGCCCTTACCCAAATGTCCAAGTAATTCGCGTAGTAGATTTAGTGAAATAATGTGATTGTTGTAACTCTAGAACCTAGTCATTTCTGTGCATTTGCCAGCTCGGAATTTAGCGCCCAGATTCTTGGGTTGGTGGTAGACACCTGGAGCAGACCTGCAGCTCTGCCACAGAACAATGTGTTCTCCAGACATCTGACCGCCAAGCTGTAGCATTTGCCTGTCTCCATGGTGTACGCACACCCACTACGGCCAGCTTCCAGCTCCCAGGACCGTCCCTGCGGGGAGAACGGGGACGAGGCGCACCCCCATCTCTGAACACCATTGGGCAGATTCGCACCCTACAGACACAATAGCCATAAACAAGGGAAGTGTGGGAATGAGCCGGAAGGGATGACTTTTGAGTGTTATCACAATGTCGCATCATGATTTCCATGCAAATGTATGCCATTTATTTTTCATAATGGCCGTTTAATAACTGCTTCAAAAAACTCCTGGAAATGTAACACTTAGCCCTCAGGAGCTGCTGGGAGCGGTGCCAGCAAACCACTGACTGTGTCCGCACGACCTGGACGCGTCCTGGTCCTCCCTCTCCTTCCTCCGTCCACGTCCACGTCCACGTCCACGGCGGATGGCGCCTCCTGAGGAGTCTGCCTGCCACGTCTTCTCCGAGAACCAGTGGCCCCAGAGGTACCTGCCTCGCTCGGCTGTTTGCAGCCTCAGAACTCGACGGAGCAGCCGGGATGTGCGCGGGCGTCAGCCACCAGCAGTCACACCTGTCAGCGCGGGAGAGCGGCCAGGGCTGAGGCAGCTGCGTCTCCTGAGTCCCCGGCTCCTTGGGGATGGGTGCCTGGCCAATCGATGGTTCTAGAGGCATCCATGGCCCACCATGTGGGTGAATATACCACTCGTCACGGTCATGGAACGACTTGATCTCGGTGAACACCAAACAGAAAAGGGATGTAGACGGATCAGGCCTCACGAGAGGGCCAGGCCCGTCCTGGCTGAGGCTGATCGACATAATCCACCTGCTTTCCGGATTCTCCGGGCGGTAAGTGCTCACCGTCCGGCTGATGCCCGGCTGCGTCGGCGGAATCCCAGCGTCAGCATCTCTGAGTGATCATGTGACATGAGGAGGGATGACAGCTCCTCTCCAGAGGATGCGGCCCCATCGCCATGAAGTAACAGGCCATTTGTTGAGGAAGCATTCGCGTCCCATCTGCCAGGAGGGGCAGTGGGTAACGGAGACGGAGACGAAAGCAGAGCTTTACATGGTGGGAGCCGTGCTGAGGACGGCCCTCGCCTCTTCCTTTAGACACAGCTGTGTTGCCTCCTTTCCCTGGTTGTTTATATCTTCAGATTCATTGCTTTCATCATCTCTGAGACACTAGAGCAGTGGTCGGCAAACTGCGGCTCTCGAGCCACATGCGGCTCTTTGGCCCCTTGAGTGTGGCTCTTCCACAAAATACCATGGCCTGGGCGAGTCTATGTTGAAGAAGTGGCGTTAGAAGAAGTTTAAGTTTAAAAAATGTGTCTCTCAAAAGAAATTTCAATCGTTGTACTGTTGATATTTGGCTCTGCTGACTAATGAGTTTGCCGACCATTGCACTAGAGCAATATTCTCCATTTGAGCAAGTGAAAGCAATGCTGTATTATATGTTTTCTCCTCGGAAACAGCTCGAGAGAATTGGTATTGTAATGATTCAAGTTTGAACAAAAGCTTTATGCAAACTCAAGTTTTTGGGGACGAGGGATGCACGGTGCATGCCGTGTGAGCCTGCCTGTCTATGCCTGACACTCCCATCAGTCGCCACTGTCATCGCTGCGATCTGGAGATTCATTTTCGGTGTGAGCCAGGAAAAGACATCCTGTGTTGTTGTTTTCTGAAAATGCCTTTTTTTTTTTTTTACATGTTTCCTAACATGTCAAATCCACTTTAGATGAAGCCAAAGAACCTTATCTCACTGGCTAGAAACTGGGTTGGCAAGAATTAAGGCTGATAAAATAGTCCGTATCTGTTTATGCACTAGGACAGGGATCGGCAAACGCATTAGTCAACAGAGCCAAATACCAACAGGACAACGATTGAAATTGCTTTTGAGAGCCAAATTTTTTAAACTTAAACTTCTTCTAACGCCACTTCTTCAAAATAGACTCGCCCAGGCCGTGGTATTTTGTGGAAGAGCCAACACTCAAGGGGCCAAAGAGCCGCATGTGGCTCGCGAGCCGCGGTTTGCCGACCACTGCACTAGGAGACCTTTTTCTCTGCCAGGCAGACTCCGGTGATCCTAACTCGAGGTCGGAAGTGAGCTCAGAGGGGGATTCTCTCACTTAGTCACCGCAGCTAGCACGGGTAGGGTTTTACACACTAACAGTTTGAGAGAGTTAGGAGGCAGGTTTATTGTTTTGATAAATAATTATAAACATCTGGCAGCTGTAGGAGTTTTCAGGCTCTACATTTTCTCATCGTCCTGCTCTGGCTATTGTTGCCCAAAATTCCTTTAGACGTTCTTGATCTCAGAAATTTATTAGTGTCTGTTAACCTCAGTCATTTTTATATAACAAAGGAGACACCCTTTCATATTTCTTTCAAGATAGATGCATCATTTATAGCCAGTTGGTTCAATGTCACTTCTTTTAGACAGAAGGTTGCCTATTTGTGTAGTACTTTTTAATTCAAACAATTATTCCATTTAGTGTAATAGTAGCTACAGTGACACATGAGTGTATGATGGCTTAATAAACAAGATAGTAGCTTATTTCTCCCTTTTCTGAAGTCCTAATCAGTGGGTGGATGGCTGTTCGCTAAGTTAGAACACATGACCCTCCCATCTTGCTGCTCTACCATCATGAGCATGTGGTTTGCAAGATCATTGTGCCCATCTGCAACAAAGCCAGCTAAAGCGGACAGAGCATGAAGGATCTCACGCAGAAGTCTAGAAAGTGGTGTGCCTCTGCTCACAATCCATTGGCTGGACCGAGTCACATGGCTATGTCTAACCAAAAGATAGGAAGAACAGCTCAGCTTTGTCCATAATGAAGAAGGAAATGGATTTGGTGACCAGTTAGCTATCTCTACCATCCTGTGTTACAGAATAATCCCAAGTCCCTATGAAACCAAATGACTCATCCTATGAAGTTTAAAATACTAACGTTTGCCAGCAGAGTAACACTATGCTTAATTGTGGAGACTATAATTCTAAATAAGAAAACAAATACATTTTCGTTTGTTCACATGAAAATGAAAAATATATTCTTTTGCACTGATATTTACTCATTCACTATTCATTCAGCAGAACATATTAGCCAGCTTTCATATTCTGTCTTTGTGTGTGTGTGTGTGTGTGTGTGTGTGTGTGTGTGTGTACACGCTCTTTTTCACCACTTTGTGTCTCGCAATGGACCACGTCTTAGCAATCCTGAAGCCGTTAAAGGTATAGATGAGATTGTATCAGAGCTCCGCGGGCTGAAAACACAAAATACGTTTTCTCATGCAAGGAACCACATTTCTGTGCAGGTCTGTTCTCTCGTTCATTCTAGTTGTGTCTTCAGAGAACCCAGTGAGATACACAATGTCAATAGCCACTAATGAGTTACGTGCAGCGCCGTTAGTTTGAAACGCCTTCCAAACACATGCTCAATTGGTGTATCATTTGCATAAACTCGTTTTAAATGTGTCTTCTGATTGGAGATAACTTCACTAATATTTTGAATACAAGTTTAATGCTATTGCAGACCCCGAAGGGAATTGGGTATGCTAATGTTTTTCTAGATTGCCCGGCTTACCTGTATTTCATACTAGTACAGAGCCTTTCTGTACTTAGCACAATCTATAACATGCTTACATACTATTAGGGAACATTATGAGGGATAAATAAAATTATAACTACAGCCAGGAAAATGGATTACTAAGAATAAAAGGAAGATACTGAGCAGTTTATCTTTAGCTACTAATTGGGATGCTCACACAAATTTATTTTGTGGCTTGAGGAGCATGACTCATAACTATTCACTGTATTTTTATTTTTATACCCTCCTTAAAGGCAATAAATTAAAAAGGCAACTAAGGACGAAAACTTTAAAATATTTTTCTACCCATCCACACATATGTATCCAACAGTGGGTACATGTCCAACATCCAGCATGTTTTCTTTCCTCTGGTTTTCTGGGTTTGTGTTTGGTTAGAGGGCATATCTCCCGATCTAAAGAGATGGCTACAGATGAATCAAACTTTATTAGCAGGAAGTGCAGTATGTGTATGTGAAGGAGCCGTCTGAGCAATTTTGCTCATAACTGACTGAATAATGGCCCCCAAATATACCCATGTTTTAATTCCTGGAATCTGTGAATGTTACCTCAGATGGGGGAAAAAGTGCTTTGCAGATACGATTACATTGAGAATCCTGAGATGGCAAATTAGCCTGGATTCTATGGGGGGGCCCTCAATTTAATCACCAGAAACATAGAAGGCAATGTGATAATGGAGGCGATGGGAGAGAAGGAGATTGGAAGACGCTATGCTGACGGCTTTGAAAATAGAGGACGGGGCCACAGCGTGACTGAAGCCAGGGAATGCACTGTCCTGGAGCCTCGGAGACAAATCCCCCGCCGACGCCTGGCTTCAGAGCAGCGAGACTGACTTTGGAGCTTAACTCCTAGAGTGAGTGAGTGTGCGTTGTCTAGGCACCAAGTGCGCAGTGATTTGTTAACGGGAAGGCGCATACCAGCACATGACCAAGTATGTCCATCAACATGTGGGAGAGGCTGAGTCCCAGGTCCCTCCCACCTTGCTGCTCCACCATCATGCACATACGATTTGCAGGACCATTTTGCCCAACTGCAACCATCACGAATTATGAGTTCTGGAAAGAGCCAAGCGGAGAGGGCATTTCTGGGGCCGCTGATACCTGAGGAGATATTTCAGGCAAACTCCAAGCAAGTCGCAACGCCGATGGACAGAGAGGAAGGAGGTGCCGGTGGTTTGCTGCGTCAGCACCCAACAGCTTGGAGAGCTCAGTGTTCAATTTCCAGGAATGTTTTGAACCAGGGCAGTAGGTTGTTTGGTATTTCGGTAACTGGCATTCAACAGGTGTTCGTAGAGACACTTTGAATATGCTTCAAGCTGAAATTGAGGTATGTCCTATATATAAATGTGTTTCACTTTCTTTATATCTTTTCCTTCCTATTCTATGACTCAGCGTGAGTTAGATATGAAAAATATGGATAAATGAATGTCAGATCCCAGTGTTTGTGTAGACATAGCTCTGATTTTGTCAGCTTCCTTGGCAAACTCTACTTACTCCAAATGGTGTTGCTAAGATAAAAACCTTCAGTTCTATTTACAATGGCACATCGGAAGCAATCCGAACATATGCGGAAAATAAAAATAAACACAAATAACAGATGCCAGGTACAGCTTTTCTAGGAAGAGTGTTAGAACGCATGCACTTGCCACCTGCCCAATAGCTCTACCACCTGCAGTGTACCAGGGGGTAACCATTCCTATTTATTAATTAACTAGAGGCCCGGTGCACGAAATTCATGCAGGGTAGGGTCTCTAGGCCTGGCTGGTCATCAGGGCCAATCTGTGGGGTGACCGGCAGGATGATCGGGGGGCCCCGCTGGCACCCACCTTGGCTGGCCTGGGGCCTGTGGTCTGCATTGAGTGTCTGCCCCCTGGTGGTCAGTGCACATCATAGTGACTGGTCATTCCACTGTTCGGTTGATTTGCATATTAGGCTTTTAGTATATAGGATAGGAATCGATGACAATAAGTTTTATGAATTTGCTACATCAGTCACAAAACATCTGGGGGCAGACCATTTCCGTGATCTGACTCGAGGCCGTTTCTGCCGAGGTGTTCACTGTGCATTGCTGCAACTGGCCTTCGCATTGCTGAGAAAGGCTAAGAGATAGAACAGGCCTTCTTCGCGCAGGTTTCTCTAATTGGGAAACCGTCTGGTAAATGACCTTTAGCTAGACATTCTCTTTTTTTATCCAAAAAAGAAAAAATGGTATTCAAGTTGAATAATTATTTTTATCATGGTTAAGTAATGGAAAAGAACACCTAAATTATCAGGATTATCAATATCAAGAGAGTATAGGTAAACCCACTGATTTCGTAGTTTACAAAAGAAAAAAAAATACAGTATTTTATTATGTAATGAAATAATAAAATTATTATTATTTCATTACATAATGGGCATCTAAAATCAAAACAACAGAAAGCAAGCATATGGCATTGCTTTCTCCCGGTGTTATACCAAATACACACTACATTTATAAAGAGGAAAGAAACCCTGTGGACAGAGGCGCGATGCTTGCCATGCTGGGCCGTCATGTTTGTCAGTTCAGACCCGAGACCACCAGCTCTCGAGGCTCAGCCCCTGGGCCAGGGGCCTCCGCTCTGGGAACGGGTTCAAAAGCCACCTCCTCAGACTCTGCCCCAAACCCACCCACTCAAAGCTTCTGGGCACGGGGCCCAGTGAGCTGTGATTTAACAAGCTCTCCAACATGATGTGGGTTAGCCAAGGGGAACGCTTACGTTGTGCAAACACGGACCGATCAGTAACGATTTGGTAACTACTGTTTGCCCAGAGAATAAAAATAAAGTTAAAAAAGAAGGGATGTAGTGATCCCGTCCGTTCCTGCATCTTAAACATACGTGGAACAAGATGCTCTCGTGGGCTCCCTCCACTCATAAGAACCGTCATCATCTGCCTGAAGACACGGTAGAAATAAGTGTTATCTATCTATCTATCTATCTATCTATATCTATCTATCTATCTATCTATCTATAAAAAGAGGGAATATGCAAATTGACCATCACACCATCACAAAGATGGTAGCGCCCATCCCCTCAGCCCTGCCGGAGTCCCCCCATCCTTTCAGCCCAGCTGGGGGTCGGGGGGGTGACAGGCGCTTGGTGCAGCCGGACCCGCCCTCAGCCCCCCAGCCACCCAGGGCTGGCCCGAGGTGCAGGCAAGCCTTGGGTGGCGGCTGCCCAGCCGCCCAGGGCCGCCCGAGGTTCAGGTAACCAGGGCTGGCTGAGGCTTGTGCTGCCAGCAGAGGCAGCAGCAGAGGTGTGATGGGGGCGTCACCTTCCCCTGATCGCTGGGTCACCTCCCACCCCTGAGGGCTCCCGGACTATGAGAGGGGGCAGGCCGGGCTGAGGAACCCCCCTCTCCAGTGCATGAATTTTCATGCACCGGGACTCTAGTTGTAACATAATTAACAAAAATGCCATTTGCAGCTTAACATTAAATGAGGACACTATGTGGGGAAAGGCTGGATTAAGGGCTGAAAAAAGGGGAGATGTGAACACATTGGAGGAGCCGACACCTCCCAGGGGGCATAGTGCCTTGGCAAACCCACACAGAGGTGGGGAGCAGCCCCCCGCACCCTGGCCCAGGGTGTGCTGGGCACAGTGTGGACGAGACTGAGCAGGACCCCCTGGTCCCCACAGCAGGCTGGGAAGTGGGCACTTGATTCAGAAGCCCCAGGGATTATCTAGCTTAGGGGTGTCATGGGATGGTGGTATTTTTCCAACTTCAGCTCTCATATACAGGGTGTCCCCCCAAAATGCACACACACTTTTCGGTGGATTCTTTTACATTCTGACCATGAACCGCATGTTAATAATCATTCAAGTTGCAGACATTTTTCGGGACACGCTGTCTATAATTGATGGATGCAGGAGAAAGGGTCAGTTTGTTACACAAAGAGGGTGGGAGACAATAAAGCCCAAACTGCAGCCCTAGCTCCTTTGGCTCAGTGGATAGAGCATCAGCCTGCGGACTGAAGGGTCCCAGGTTCGATTCCCGGTCAGGGCACATGCCTGGGTTGCGGGCGCGATCCCAGTGTGGGGCTTGCAGGAGGCAGCCGGTCAATGAGTCTCTCTCATCATTGATGTTTCTCTCCCTCTCTCCCTCTTCCTTCCTCTCCAAAATCAATACAAATACTTTTCTTAAAAAAAGCCCAAACTAAGAAACTAGAAATACAATTAGAAAGGATATATGCACCCCCATGTTCATAGCAGCACAATTTACAATAGCCAAGATTTGGAAACAGCCTAGGTGCCCGTCAGCAGATGACTGGATCAGAAAACTGTGGTACATCTACACAACGGAATACTATGCTGCCATAAAGAAGAAGGAATTCTCATCATTTGCAGCAACCTGGATGGAATTGGAGAACATTATGCTAAGTGAAATAAGCCAGTCAATGAAAGAAAAATACCACATGATCTCACTCATTTATGGATAATAAAGAACATTATAAACTTGAACAAAAAGATAGATACAGAGACAGTAAAGCATCAAACAGTCAAATTACAGGGGGAAGGTTAGGGAGAGGTGGGGGAGATAAGAGATCAACCGAAGGACTTGTATGCATGCATATAAGCATAACCAATGGACGCAAAACTCTGGGGGGTGGGGGCATATATGGGAGTGGGGGGGGGCTAATGGTAAGATATGTACACATATAATACCTCAATAAAAAAATAAATAAAAAATAAAAAACAGAAAGAAAGCCCAAACTGCAGTTCCGTATGAGAAGTGAAAAGTGGAAACGCAGGAAGAAGCGGAAAGGGCCCGAGGCCCGTGGATCACAGGCCGATGGGAGGGAAGACCCGGGCCGCAGTGGCTCCCTGGCTCCGGGTGGATTGCGCTGTCTGTTCCAAGCTGGAAGCCGGGTTTACAGGCTCGGAAGCACGTGTTGGGAAGTCTAGCATGTGCGCCCGGTGGGATGTGTTTGAGTCGTTCTCATGATTCAGCCACTGGGAGAGCGAGTGTGTGTCACGTGGCACTGAGTGGCTCCCCCTGCGGGCAGCCCCGGACACGTGCGCCCTGCACAGCCTCCTGAGGGTGCACAGGCCTCCGCTCATGGAACGGGTACGTGCACAGCCGTGATCATGGCTGGTGTGGGCACTGGAGTCAGAACACAGACACTCAGCTCCCAGGTTAGTCGCCAGCTACAGGGCCCTCTGCAATCTCATCAGCCTCATTTCCTCTCTAAAATGTTCACCTTAGACAATGCCTACATCATTGGGTTAGTGTGAGGATTAAATAAGAAAACAAAGAAGGAAATCAATGTAAAATTTAGCAAAGAGCCTGGCACATAGTAAGCACTCAGTTAAGGGAAATATATCCTATTGAATAAAAAGGATCAGGTCTATGGGTAATTAATAGATTCTTATTTTTAAAATTTTTTTTTTTTTTATTGATTTCAGAGCGGAAGGAAGAGGGAGAGAGAGATAGAAACATCAATGATGAGAATCATTGATCGGCTGCCTCCTGCACACCCCCACTGGGGATCAAGCCTGCAACCTGGGCATGTGCCCTTGACTGGAATCGAACCTGGGACCCTTCAGTCCACAGGCTGATGCTCTATCCACTGAGCCAAACAAGCTAGGGCTAGATTCTTATTATATTAATGAAAGAAAATCTAAATCTCCACGCATAAAACATTATTGATATCTGCAATTTACCTAGATAGCTTAAAATATGTATTTTTAGTGTGTAATGTTCCACAGATATATGGACATTAATGATACCTATTTTGCAAAAATTAACTTATCTTCAGTTAATAAAGTTTGGAAAATATTCTCTTTTAGTTATAATTCATACTTTTTGTTTCTTAGCCTGCTTTCATTTTTTTTCTAAAAATATGTCCTAAGTCATCATATATTTTTAGATAATGGACTTACATTATTTAAAATATTTAGTTTGACCTATCTGAATAAAACACTTCGTTTTCTTACTTAGAATCCAAAATAATTGTCCACTAATATAGATTTTTAAAACATTAACATGTTTCTAGAGCCTTTCTGACATTTTAATATTTTATTCCTAAATGCTAGCCACCTATTCCTCAACATTGACACCTCCACTAAAAGACGAAGTCCCGGTTTTATTTCCACTCAAACCGTTTTGTAAGTAACGGGGGTGCGGAGCACAGCTGCCCCGGGCCCTGTCCGTGGGGGTCACGCCCTCCGTGGCCTTCAGGCTGCTGCTCCAGGGGCAGGCTGTGCCCGGGCCTTCCCGGTCTTGGTGGTAAATCTACTTCAAAGGCCCCTCCCGGGATCTCCGGCCGGCTTCCTCACTCTGCTCAGGCAGCTCTGCCACCCCTGCCTCATTTACTCGGTGCATCTAAGCCGGAAGGAGCAATTTCTGAGGCGCATTAGGGCTCCTCCGGGATCCCTAAAGCACGATTCCTTTCTCAATGCTGAGCGAGGGCCCTCCCGAATGAGTGCTGATCCCCTGGAGCTCACCTTCCTGTCCAGCACCCCCAGACCCACCCCGGCAGGTTCCCCAGGTCCTGGTCAGGCCCGTGAGCCGGACCCGGGGTCCTTCGCTGCATAACGGCCTTGCCTCCCCAGGACCCGCGCCGTCCCGCTCAGTTCTGGGGACTCGACCACCCCGATCGGCAGAGTGGAGGCAGAGGCACATCCCAGGAGGCCGAGCAAAACCCCTCCAGGCTTGTGCAGAGTCAGCTGAATTCTAGAGCTACCCCTTCCAGTTACAACAGCTGTTTAAATTAATAAAAAATACACAAGATGAAAAATTCGGTTCAAAACCAGCAATAAAAATATGTTTTTACTGCTTTGGGAGAGGAAGGGAGAGGAAAAGAGAGACGGAAACATCCATAATGAGAACCGGTTCCTGTAACGCCAAGACAGCCGACGGAGGACCGCGATGCTCTCACCGCTCAGCCAGAGACGCCGGTTCAGCCACGGCTCTGTGCTGGCCTTGCCCCCCTGGGGAGCAGAGTAACCCTGGGGAGCAGAGTAACCCTGGGGAGCAGAGTAACCCTGGGGAGCAGAGTAACCCTGGGGAGCGGGGTAACCCTGGGGAGCAGAGTAACCCTGGGGAGCGGGGGCCTGGCTGCGGGCCCGGCGGGCAGCAGAGCAGCCAGCGCGGCAGGTCAGAAGTTCAGTCTGAGCAAACACGGGCGACGGTGGATTCTTGGCTGACGCTGAGCCAAACCACCCGGACTCTCAGTCTGGCCGGCCGGCTGGAACGGTCCCACGGACGGTCTGTCTCGGGACAGGCTTGGCAGCGTTAGCCTCGGTTCTGACGGGCCAGCAGAACAAAAAGCATGAAGCACGGTTTTCTTTTCTGATGTTTTCCTTACCGAGTCAAGTTCAAATAAGGTTTTTAACGTGAAACACACACACACACACACACACACGTACACACACATATATACACACACATACACGCACACACATACATGCACACACACACATACACACACGTACGCACACACGTACACACATGTACACACACGCACACACGTACACACACGTACACACATGTACACACACACACACACGTACGCACGAAACTCAGGAAGCGCGCTGGCTCTGCTCTCTGCCCCGTTCCCATTTCTCCCGGAGCTGTGACCCAGCCGCCCGCCAGCGCCTCCGCAGCGGGGCCTGCTCTCCCACCGCCACCCACAGGGGGGAGGAGGCCGGCGTGTTTGGTTCAGGACTTCCCTAGACGTCCCCGAGCGTGGCTTTCTGATCGCAGATGTTCCTCTGCTCTGACTCTGTAGTAAGTCCCAGGCCGTACTTGCAATCTTCTAAAATAAAAACATCATAGTGCTAATAATGCTAGTGGTTAGTATTTATAAATCCTGGCTGGTGCCAGGAGCTATTGAAAGTGCTTCGCATATTAAAAAGTTAAATTTTAACACGAACCTTAAGAATTGGGTATCTTTATTCCCCTTTGTGGATAAGAGACACACACACACACACACACATACACACATGCATGCACACACACGCTCGCACATGCACATGTGTGCCCACAAACACACACAACACATACACGCATGCACATATGTGCACGTATATACACACACACGTACACATGCAGGCACGCGCGCGCATACACACACACACACACACACACACACACACACGGCCTGTTTGGACAGCCTCATCCAAGGTCACGGTACGTTCTAACCAACTTAAAGCTCTATGCGGGTCCCTGGAAGCATCGTGCTCCGGTGCTGTTGTCCATGAGCGCCGCCCACAGTGTCCCCTGGGCCTGCAGCGCCCTCTCCGCAGGCCCTCCGCCGCCAACTAAACCCGCGCAGGCATCAGTCCCTGGTCCCCGCTCCCCTCCAGATCTACGCAGGTGCTCTGCTTGGCCAGCCAAGAGGACTTGAAGATGACATGTTCACCGAAGAAATGAGGCATATTGATAACAATAATTTTCTAAATGACAGGCTCCAAGACAGACTCTATTCCTTCATTCTATTTGCTCGCCACTAATTCTTTGCTAAGTCACTTAAAATATCTTTTAATATATATATATAAATATATATTGATTATTAGAGAGAGAGGGGAAGGGAGAGGGATAGAGAGACAGGAACATCGATAAACGAGAAACTTCGATCGGCTGCCTCCTGCACGCCCCCTACAGGGGATGGAGCCCAAAACCTGGGCATGTGCCCCGACCAGGAATCAAACTGACGACCTCCTGGTTCCTAGATCAACGCTCAACCACTGAGCCACACCGGCCGGCCACTTAGAATATCTTACCTGGAAGGTGAAGAAGCTGACATCTGGAAAAAGGAAGGAAGATAAAACGTGAACTGTGCTGTTTTCTGCTCCTGCTCTGCCACCTCCTTCGCGGAGGAGCGCTCACCTCCATCCGCGTCTCTGGGCACCGGGAGGGGACGCCCGCGGGACCGGCCGGATGGCAGCCGAGTGCCCTGTGACTGCTCACTACCGCCACAGGCCCAGCCACACGCAGCCCCGGGCCTTGAAATGCGGCTATTGAACCGAATTTTTACTCTTATTTATTTTTTATTAATTTAAACAGCTGCTGTGATTGGCAGGGGTGGCTCTAGAATTCAGCTGACACTGCACAAAGAATGAGTGAGTGAGTGAGCGATAACAACTTGGTAAATGGGAATGATGGCCAGCCACCGGAGTGAAGAGTGGACACAGGAGGACCTAGAGCCGGGAGCGTGCTGGCGTGCAGGAGGCTCGCTGCTCCCCGGGCCACTGGCACCCACTTGTAGCCGCCAGTGAACGGACCATGAGACCCACCAGCGTCAGAAGCATCATGCCAAGACTTTCACTTTAAGAGGAATTCCAGGTCAGGAATAACAGTCAAGTACGGCTTTCCACCTTTGCCACATCAGTGTCCAGGCGTGCACACTTGTTTAAACAATTTACGTGAGAACTTCAGGTCATTATTTCCAAATGTATTTTGCATAGCACGCGGACTGTCCATACATTTGGTATATGTCGAGTCTGATTCATTCACTCATTCTTGTTAGAAATGATCTTCTCTAACATAACCAACTATAATATGTTTTAAATAATCAAGCTTTAAAGGAAGTACTAGTAGAGTATTCTTGGGCATTTTATTAACATAACATTATTATAAATGCTATCAATATTACTTTTTAAAAAATATATTTTTATTTATTTCAGAGAGGAAGGGAGAGGAAAAGAGAGATGGAAACATCCATGATGAGAGAGAATCATTGGTCAGCTGCCTTCTGCACACCTCCTACTGGAGATCAAGCCCACAACTTGGGTGTGTGCCCTGACTGGGAATCTAACCATGACCTCCTGATAAATAGGTCGATGCTCAACCACTGAGCCACACTATTACTTTTAAACGTGTTTGGTAACATGTTCACAGAAGAAATAATGCATATTGAAAATGAATCCTCTAAATGACAGTTTTCAAGACATCTCTATTCCCTAATTATTCTTTGCTTGCCACTCATTACTTTTCTGCCAAGTCACTTAGAATATCTTAATTGGAAGGTTACAAAGCTTACAGTTGAAAAAAGTAGGAAAGATAAAAAGCTAATCACAGGAATTTTGATTAGACAAATGAGAAAAAAACACATAATTATAACTCCTGTTTGTCGTGTGGAGTGTTTATTGGGCCCGTGTAGCATCTTTGCCCGTTCCCCACGCTACGTTTGCTACAAGCCATTAGTGTCAAGCCAATTTCAACTCCTCAGGTGCAAGGCATGGAACTTAAGCCTGTAAAATTTTTACTCCACAGCCTGACATGGGTGTTTTTGTGACATTGAACATAATGCATCCAGACCTTCGCGAGTGAATGACCGGCCACTTACGATGGAGGCTGTTAGTAACTGCAACGCCAGCAGCTATAGCCAACGTGTGGGGAGGCACGGGACGTGGTTGGAAAGTCTGTCAGGAGGATTCTCCGAAAGGTCAGGAGCCTCTGGGGGACCTTGCTGAAGGCGGCAGCCCCTGCCTTGACTTTTCCAAACAAGTCCGAGCCCCCGGGTGTTTTGCTAGAATCTTGACATTTAGTCTTTTAGACATGACCTTGAAGCATGTGCTTTCTCAAGGACACTTACCTTCTGAGTGCATCTTGAGGTTAATTTCAGTTCAGGCTGTTGTGACAATAAAAGCCTGAGGAGGCAGGCGATGGAAGCTGCTTGGTGGCTATGGCCTAGCAGCCCCTTAGCCTCTCTCCCACAGAACCCTGAGTCAGAGCAGCCATTCACCCGTCGCTCAGGGTCTGCTGGTCAGCCCGGCACCAATGCACGTCAGATCCTGGTTTTGAGGGTTCCTACTCAATGAAACACGGGTGTACTGGGTGACCCCTCTTCACGGAGCACTGCCTGACCCTGGGAAGTGTGGAAAGATGGATGTCAGCCAGCAGGGTGGCTCACAGCCAAAGACTGGCAACAAGAGGCAGAAGGGACCAAGCCAGCGACCAAGCCAGGGCCCCTCCAAACAGCTCCAGAGCTCGCCATGGCGTCCACCAAGGCGGCCGCGCAACTTCCACTGAGCTCGGGTTCTCCCTCTCCCTGATCCTGCTTCCTTCGCCTCCCGGTCCTGGGGTTTACCCCCAGGGCCCTCCCTCATCACCTACACTCTGCCCCAGAGTCTCCTATCCAAGACCCCCAGCCTGCAACAACGTATGACCCAGGGGTCCCATCGAAAAAATACTCTTCAGTATGGGATGGAATCCTATCAAGAGTTCTCACTTCCAGAGCAGGCGAATAAAACATTGTGATTTCTTTAAAAATATATTTGTATTGGTTTCAGAGAGGAAGGGAAAGGGAGAGAGAGATGGAAAAATCCATGATGAGAGAGAATCATGGATCGGCTGCCTCCTGCACACCCCCTACTGGCGATTGAGCCCGCAACCTGGGCCTGTGCCCTGACCAGGAATCGAAACGTGACCTCCTGGTGCATAGGTCGACACTCAACCCCTGAGCCGCCGTGGCTGGGGCCATTTCCCTTTTACGTTCTGGCTAAATGCTCCACAGGGACACTTCCAGGATAAGCCATAAATCACCTCCACCAAAGCCACCGCTGCATTAGGGGATCAGGGCCTAGGCCTGGAGGGTTTTCTGCAGGCATCTGAGAGCCCCATGAGGGCACAAGCCCCGTCTCCCTAACTCACAGCCGTACCCCGGAGCTGCGCGGCTCGGAGCAGTTGTTTATGAGATAACGGATCAGGGGGATTGGAGACCCCCAAGTGAGACAGGTGCACACACGTGCCACTGGTCAGCGGCCGCCTCCCCGAAGTATAAAACAAAGCAATGGGGGGGGGGGGTGAGAAATAGACGGGGAGGAGGAGGTTACGAAAGTGCCTGTCTTTTCCCCGACACTGTTTGAAGTTCACATTCCTTCCGGACCTTTGTCCTCCGGCGAACATTTGGAAGTTTCCGGGCTGTCTTAAGATCGGTGAGTATTCACATTCTGTCCAAACGGGAGCGGCAGACGTACAAGGTTTGGCTTCCCAGGAGCCACACAAGGCGGTTCCGTTCTCTCAGACTTGCTTGTGGGTCCGGGACAGTCACAAGGCTCCCTTCGTTTGACAGACGCGAGAAACACTTCATCAGGCGAAGGTATGGAACCCTTTCACCCATCCAGCTATGGCCAGGGCTGTCTGTCAATCATCTCGTGTGCCCCCGCCAGCTTTACAGTCTGCACATGTCCCCCCACGCCGATGGTGTGACCCATGGAGTCCCCGCGCAGGACAGGGGGCAGGCGTGGCGTTGACATGCTTCCCCAGGCCCCCTCTTCGCTCTGTTAGCGAAGCAAGCTCTCTCTTTCCACCGTGGGGAAGTCAGACTATTGCAAAATGCCAAGTCGAACAGGATAGATGGCGTGTGGCAAAGCACACACACACGGACACACACAAACATAAGAGATGCATTTCCCATTATTCCCTCCTCTTATCTCTGAGCACACACGTGCTATGCAAGAACGCAGGTATCACCTCCATTTTTTCATTTATCCTTTCTTCTCTTCCTCTTCCCCTTTTCTTTGCTGTGTTTCATATATTTTAAATCGTTTTATTTTAGACTATAGATGACATTTCATGTGAGAGGGGAGCAGCCGGGTTAGTACAGTGTTAGAGTCAGTCAGACCGTATACCCAATGGCTTTATTAACAGCGGAAATGTTAGCGATGACGCGGATCACCAAAGGGGGAGCAACATGAAACCCTCTTCCCCCCAAATAACAAGTTCCTTGTACGTCCTGTAGCCTTTCCTCAAGCGTCATCCGTCAGTGAACAATCCCTAAGCACTCTGCATACAACATCGCTCTCCCCTCCCCCGGTATGAGACCTATACATACATAGATTGTTTGTTATTTTTATTCATGGGATTTTCTACTTTTTTACATTAAGCAAGAAATCAAATAAATATCATACCTCTAAAACAAATTTTCTCCAAATTGAGTCACGTGGTTCAATTGCTTTTGTAACTAATTTTGCTTAGGATAACCCTCTCCATATTAATTTGTGATAAAGGTTATGCATTTAATCAAGACTTTTATAGCTACATTATATTGTGCTGTAAGTATATGCCATAAATTATTTAAGCAAACACTTCCTTGCAGCATTTATGTGTGTGTTGGCATGACTTTAATGTATCCAATCTTTCAATAATCATTCCTCTGCTTACAATGTGCGTATTTGTCCCGTTATTTTTGTAACTTAAACTGATAAATATAGCTCTGATGGAACTGTGCATATTGAAAGCTTTTAAGGTTCATAGTCTAATTTAGAAAGTCAGTACCGATTTCCACTTCCGCCAGCAATGGTCCCGTTCCTTACCTTACCTATCGGCATTATCACCTCGTGGATTGCATGATCTGCTATTTTCAATGTATATGTATATGTATATGTATATGTATATGTATATGTATATGTATATGTATATGTATATGTATATGTATGTATTTATTGTTACATCATCAGATGTCTCCAATTCTCCCTCTTCATCTCCTTCTGCCCAGCCCCTACACCTCCCCCCACCCCCCAGGCCCTCACCACCCTCTGTCTGTGTCCATGGGCTATGCATACAAGTGCATTATCAATTATTGAATGGCAGTAACAAAGCTGGCAATTAGAATTGCCTAAGCCATTTATTATAGTCAGTTTTGTGGAAATCAGCTCACGTATATTACCTAAGAACATTCCACAAAATTCCGTTTTCATCTTTGCCAATCTGATCGTGGAAAATAATATAGTTTTAATTGTTTCCTTCAACAACTAACAAGTGAGAACATGTTTCTATATGTTTATTCCTATTAGCATTTCTGCCTTGGATTACTTTTGTAATGAAACATTTATTTTCTATTACACTTGAGATTTGTCTTGAATAATAATGATATCGAGCCATCAGATATCGAGCCATCAGATATCTTGAAATGTTTTTTTCATGTTTTGCTGCTTTTCGTCTGATTTATAACAGTTGGCGTAATGGTGACCGCCCCCAGGACGTCGATTTGGAAAGCACAGAGAGCACAGGCTGAGGAAAAGGGGAGAGGGCAGCAGGCGGGGGACAGGATGCCCCGGTCCCGGCCCTTTCCTGACGCGCCTCCGCTCTGCGCTGCCCTAAGGAGACATCAGTCCAGCTTTCCTCGATAGTCCGGCTGCTTTTCCGAGAAAACTGGTGAGTTCTCTTTGTATTGAAGTTGTATAACGTCAATATTTCATAATTTAAAAACACACACAACACTCTTTGAGTTGCAAACACAATAGATCTGCTGCTGACTGCATGCCTGCCAGGCCTGACCGATGGATGGGGTGCATCTTTAAGATCTTGCTCGGGACGGAATGCTCACCCAGGAGTCTACGCTCACATCTGCTTTGTTGTGCTTCTACCTTAGAACTGACAGTTTCCAGTGACGGGCGAGTGGGCGGGGCTGCGAGCAGCAGCAGGCTACCGCACGCAATTTCGCACGCTGCACCTCTAGTCCTATATAATAAAAGCCTAATATGCTGTCTGGTCATCCATAATATGCTAATGATATGCTAAGGCTGCTCAATTGCTCGATATGACATGCACTGACCACCAGGGGGCAGACGCTCCGACCAGTAGGTTAGCTTGCTGCTGGGGTCCAGAAGATTGGGCCTGAATGAGACAGGCTGAACATGCCCTGGAGGCCTCCTGCAATCCCTCCCCACTTCCTTCCCCGGCCCGATTGTCCACCGGTGGGGTCCCTCAGCCTGGTTCATGCCCTCCTGCAATATGGGACCCCTCAGGGGATGTTGGAGAGCCAGTTCCGGTGGAATAATCAGAACACAGGAGCTGCCCCCTGGTGGTCAGTGTGCTCCCACAGGGGAGTGCCACTCAGCCAGAAGCTGGGCTCACAGCTGGTGAGTGCAGCGGTGGTGGTGGGAGCCTCTCCTGCCTCTGCAGCAGTGCTAAGGATGTCTGATTGACGGCTGGGGAGCAGGCCTAAGCCCTCAGTCGAACATCCCCCAAGGGCTCCTGGACTGCAAGAGGACACAGGCCTGGCTGAGGGAGCCCTCTGAGTGCACGAATTTCATGCACCGGGCCTCTAGTTTTACAAATAAAGAACCAGGTGCACAGTGACCAAATAAGCTCTCACAGAGGACACATCAAATCATCCGGGAGCCGAGACTTGGGAAACAGGGTGACACCTCTTTCTACTCTTCCTAGAGCTTTGAAAACGCAGGATGACTTTTCTCCGTGGGAGAAGTTTAGAATCGCTGTGAAGTGTCTTTTCCGGTGCAGCCTGCCCTCACCTGCTTGCCTGCCAGCACCGCGGCCCCTGCCCAACCCTCAGCCCAGGGGAGGGGGCCTGTCGCATGGAGCGACCTGCTCACGTGGCTAGAATCCTAAATCCTACATGTGTTTGGAGAGGAATTTTGTCAGTTCTGGGTATGAAAGCGTGAGTTTGGAAGTAATCTGTATTTTATTTAACTATTGACCACGAATTAAAGCTAAAAATTAAAAACAAGTTTTGTTATTTTCATTGTTGTTGGAAACTTCCTTAGAAGCCTCCTTAACCAGGACAGCTTGACTGGCCGTTGGCCTTTTCTTTTTTTTTTTTTTAGGTTGTTTTCAGAATTATTTTTACAAATGGGAAAAAGAGCAAGAAATTTCAGCAAACGAAGCCAAAACTGTCAAAACATAATTCAGTTCCAAGGTTTTGGGAAAGTTGCACTCTTTCTCCCAACACTTTTACTCTCTTACACATGGTTTTCATAATATTTACAATTTTAAAAAAACTTTTCCATTCTGAATCAAAAGCACAAATCCATATTTCTCCCCTGGAGATATCACTTCAGAAACGTTCTCATTCTCATATAAAACCCACAAACTCAAACATGCAGCTGTTGGAAAGCTGTGGCCTGCATGATTTTATATTTATAAAACAGGGTGTCAGTGCTGAGAACAAAAATATTTTTATTAAAAAGTCAGTATACCTTGCCCTAGGCCTACACTGTTTGTTTGTTTAAACTACGGTGACCGATTTTTCCCTATGAAATCATGCCTCTGTGATGCTATTGTGTGTGATAGTGAGGTCTTTGTACTACTACTACTACTACCTCTGTGATACTAATGTCTACGGGACACACTTTTTAAAAAAAACTGCATCTTCTTTATTGTGCAATTGAATTTCAGAACAAAACCACAGCCCAGGGGCAGGGCGGGAAGAAGCGGGACTCTGAGCAGCAATGCTCAGCCCCAGGTTCCTCCAGAGAGGCCTCGAAGGTCATGGCCTGTGAGTCCCCGGGACCAGTCATCAGAGGAGGCGTCAGAGGAGGCATTTCGGACTTTGAAGAACAGAAGAGCTGCCTGGCGAGCCCGTCGTGAGGGAGGAACAGGGAGGTAGCATTGAGGTCGGAAGTAATCAGGGGCCGAGAACAGGAAGTGCCTGGAGGTCAAGGCCAAGTATTGGGATTGTAGTCAAAGCACCGGGAGAGCCACGAGAAGGGGTGGACTCCTTGCCTGGGTTGGTTCGTTTCCCTGCGCAGAATCCTGTTTTGTTGTTTAAAATGGGTGAAACGGGACTTTCTGAACGAGTGAAGGACGAGACAGGAAACAGGCAGGTCTGACAACGCAGCATGCAGAGGAGCAAACCGCTCGGAACTCGAGAGGGAGCAGGTTGCCAGCCGATGTGGGAGCACCGGCCTCTGGGGACGAGGACAGTCTTCTCCAGGGAGACGCGGGAAGGGGAGGGGTGGGCGGCTCATAGTTAGGCTTAGTGTTGGAATTGGCCACAGGAAGTGGAGAGTTACCCCCGGATTGTTTACATGTGCAAGAAAGACGACAGGACCCAAGGATCACCCAGTTCCAGGATCGTTATTTCACAGACACGCCATCTGCCTGACTGTGTGATTGTCTTAATCAGTGCTCAGCTCTGTGTGAGCAGAAATAGGGCAGGTAGTATATTTATACACACGCAGGGTTTCCCCGGGCAAGGAATCAGAGAAATGAGCAAACAGGTGGAGACCTGAATTATGGGACGACGATGGAACGGGAAGGCACAATGAGCGGGTCTCCTGATTTCCACAGAGGTGCTGGAGCGGGTTGAATGGATGTTTCAATGGAGTGAAAGGAATATTCCTCATGAGTAGTTTCGAGTCGAGAAGCAGGAAGGATGGAAAACCACAGGTGACAAGGCTGGATAAGTGAGCATGCACTGGACCTGGTACACACCAGAAGTGAGCGTGCACTGGGCCTGGTACACACCAGAAGTGAGCATGTACTGAGCCTGGTACACGCCAGAAGCACCGTGTAATCATTTAATTCAAAGGAAAGAAGCACTTGGACAGAGCAGACTCGGGAGTGACTTCATGTACGTTTTCATTCTCCACGTCCATCTTCTGAGAGGTCTGTCTGCCTTCCTGCTGGTCCCGTTCTTCATGCTGCCCAGGGTATTCTCCATGCAGCCCTTACCCTCCCTGGAGAGGTCTCCTAGCCTCTTTGAAAGAAGGGACTGCCTAGCCCTGGCCGGTTTGGCTCAGTGGATGGAGCGTCGGGCTGAAGGGTCCTGGGTTTGATTCCGGTCAAGGGCACGAGCCCAGTTGCAGGCTGGATCCCTAGTGGGGGGCATGCAGGAGGCAGCTGATCAAGGATTAATTTTTCTCTCTCTCTCCCTCTCCCGTCCTCTCTGAAACCTGTAAGAATATGTTTTTAAAAATGGCGGCGCCTATGAACCCTTGTTTCATACATTTGCACGATGCTCCCCCTTGTCAGCTGCTCTCGCTGCTCAGGAGCCAGATGCTGATGCAAAGGTGGGTGGGCTCCCTTTGAGTGGGTGGGGTTTGTGGAGAGCGGAGAGGAACTGACACTGAAAACTGCCTTCAAGTGGATTAATCTACACGGTATATATAAACTCTATATATAAAAGCCAAGTGGCCAGAACACAGGAACACCCGGAATGACTGGTTGCTATGACGCACAGTGCAGTGACCAACGGGTCCGATTGGGCCCCGATCAGCCCCCCCAACCGCTCGTGGCCCCTCCCCCGGCCAGACCACACCTGTGCACGAATTCGTGCACTGGGCCTCTAGTTTATTAATACATATGGGGCATTTTTTGGAAAGAAAGAAAGAAAGAAGAAAGAAAGAAAGAAAGAAAGAAAGAAAGAGAGAGAGAGAGAGAGAGAGAGGAAGGAAGGAAGGAAGGAAGGAAGGAAGGAAGGAAGGAAGGAAGGAAGGAAGGAAAGATCTGATGTTGTGACTGGAGACTTTTCAGTTGAGGAGTACATTTGGATGCCAGTTAAAGACTCACAGACGAGGACCAATGTGGGAAGTTCTCGCTGAGGAGTAACCTGCTCACTGGCCCTTTCTCAGGTAACATCCCCCCACCTGTCAAAGGGAGGCCATGAAACTCTGGAATCCATGATTATGTACAAGCACTCACAGCTCCTTCCCAAATAAGTCAGTTTCCATGGGAACAGGGATTATCTGTTGAAGTCTGACCTTTCCTAGGCATACGTTAGTTTTGACAGCTCTTTCCTAGGCATGCGTTAGTTTTGACAGCTCCGTGAACACTGTTTTAGAAAGCACAAACAACCCACATATATCTTAAAAGAGATATACAAAGTAGAAAGTAACTGAAAATGCTAAGCTTTAAAAATGCAGTCAAAATTGTATTTCAGTTGTCTTTTTTTAAGACCATGTGAGTTTTAAGCCAATACTTCCTGCAATGAAAGTAAGAGCTAGAACAAGGGGGAGAAATATTTGTATCATTATTACTACGAAGTGCTGTAAATTCTGTTACATAAGTAAATATTACAAGGAAAACGAATGTTTATGGAAGGAAGTATCTCAGAGCATACAATGGATATTCACTAATAACTTAAGTGTATAAGCAAACATAGGCAGTGGACTCACATATATTATATTACCACTAGAGGCCCG
The DNA here is from genome assembly GCF_951640355.1 of Cnephaeus nilssonii. Lineage (NCBI taxonomy): Eukaryota > Metazoa > Chordata > Mammalia > Chiroptera > Vespertilionidae > Cnephaeus > Cnephaeus nilssonii. Next base: position 1,594,379 of record NC_137081.1, on the reverse strand, counting down.
ATGCACGAAGATTTGTGCAAGAATGGGCCTTCCTTCCCCTGGCTGCCGGCACCGCCTTCACTCGGGCCCACAGCCGCCTTTTCACCTTCCCACGCTGCCCAGAGGCCCGGAGCGGCTGGGGCGGTGCGGAATGCCTGCATTGTCACCATGGTGACAACGCAGGCATCCATCCCCGCCCCTGGCCACTCAGCACCTGTGTATGCAAATTAACCCACCATCTTTGTTGAGTTAATGTGCATACTCACTCCTGATTGGCTGGTGGGCATCACGAAGGTACGGTCAATTTGCATCTTTCTCTTTTATTAGTGTAGATAATAATCTAATTATTAAACCCTGGAGAGCACATATCATTATCCTGTTTTTCCGTTGCAAAAGGCTCCAGAATGCTAAGTGACTTCCCAGTGTCACACGTCAAGTGTTTAAATACGGGTGTGTGTCCTGGGGACGCTAAAGCACAAGTCTTTTCATGTCAACCTTTGTAATTATGAACAAATGAAGGAATACCAAGTGGTAGACATATTTTAACTAAAATATTGAGACATCTTCTAACTTTGCTTAATTATTATAAGTTTGATAAATTATTGCTATATTTCTATCCTCTTTGTACCTGAAAAGATTACTTTTCAAGTGTTTTTATCAGTTTAAATACTTGTGAAAAAAATGACTATAGCTTTGGCATTGTGGTAGTAAATGAGAGAAAATTATTTACGGAACCCTGATAGATTCGAATTTTACAACAGAGAATTGCAGAAAACAGATAATCATGGCAATTGTCCTTAGGGCTTCGTATTCAAAAAATAAAACTCATCATTAAGTGTAGCTGAGGACAAACCATAAAGTTATTTTAGAAAAAGATATTTAATTCTGTATTTACTAGTTTTACTTTCCAAAGTAAGTAAACTAGAAAATAGTTTTTCCAATTTGAAGGAAAATGTTCCATGAAGAAAAAATGCAAAAAAAAAAACCAAACCCCCATCAATCTGGTGACCACCCAAACTCAGGGCGAAAGACTAAAATAAAATTCAGCAACGAATCAAGTGTGAAATAAATCACTCCCAATGCCAGTTTGACAGAATAACCTTAAAGAGGCTGAAGGACACGGCAATGTAATTTCGCTGCTTTTAAGAAACAATTTCAATGTCATAAATTATATAAAATGCGAACATATTATGTATTGTTTACTTCTTTATTTTAATAACTGAAAACCATTTGAAGACTTTTATCCTTTCGTGTTTATGATAAAATTTAGAGACCACAAGGACAAATTCCTGCCCCCTCCCACGTCTATTTTATATTCTCATGCTTTCTGACATTATGACATAATATAATTATGTATTACTCCTCACAAAGCTAAACATATAGAAAAGAAAACGGAGTTATAGGTTGAACTTCTGCAGTTGTGGAACATACGTTGATTTTTTTAATGGAATGAAAAAACATTTTTTAAGCTTTAGTGTCTGTGTTTCTCCTCTTAAATTCACTAGCTTGGCCCTGGAAGGAAGTGGATTATATAGTTACAGGTTTCGGACCTGGCATCACAGAAAAGATACTAATGGGTTACTTTAGTGCGGCCTTGGGTGAAGGCAGGGTCAGTCTAAGCCAAATAGAAGAATCATCTGTAGTGAACGCAGACAGGTTTATCCGAGCCTGTTCTGACTCGGGAAAACGGGCAGTGGCTGCAGGAAACAACTTCCCCAAAACACGTTAACAAGAAAGAATGGGAAGGGAGTTGCGCTACAGCTCCGGCATTTAGAGATTATACTAACGCTCTGAAACTGCTCCAGACAGAAACCAGGACTCCGAGGAGCAACGCCTGATTCCAGGACTGAGCAAGGAAAGAAGGCGAATATAAGACATCGGGTGTGTGTGTGCGGTGTGTGTGTATGTGTGTGTGGTGTGTGGTGTGTGTGTGGTGTGTGTGTGTGTGAGGAGTGTATGTTTGTATGTTTGTATGTGTGTGTGTGGTGTGTGTGTGTGGTGTGTGGTGTGTGTGTATGTATGTGTGTGTGTGGTGTGTGTGTGGTGTGTGTGTGTGTGTGTGGTGTGTGGTGTGTGTGTGTGTATGTGTGTGTGGTGTGTGTGGTGTGTGTGGTGTGTGTGTGGTGTGTGTGTGGTGTGGGGTGTGTGTGGTGTGTGTGTGTGTGAGGAGTGTATGTTTGTATGTTTGTGTGTGTGTGTGTGGTGTGTGTGGGTGGTGTGTGTGTGTGGTGTGTGTGGTGTGTGTGTGTGTGTGTGGTGTGTGTGGTGTGTGTGTGTGTGGTGTGTGGTGTGGTGTGTGTGTGGTGTGTATGTATGTGTGTGTGTGTGTGTGGTGTGTATGTATGTGTGTATGTGTGTGTGTGTGTGTGGTGTGTGATGTGTGTGTGGTGTGTGTGTGTGGTGTGTATGGTGTGTGTGGTATGTGTGTGTTGTGTGTGTTGTGTGTGTGGTATGTGTGTGTTGTGTGTGGTGTGTGTGTGGTATGTGTGTGGTGTGTGTGGTGTGTGGTGTGTGTATATATGTGTGTGTGTTGTGTGGTGTGTGTGTGTGTGTGTGTGTTGTGCTGAAGAGTAAAGAGAAGCTCTAACAAGGATGCAGAGTATAAGGAATGCAGGGGTGACCTGAGCAGCTCCAGGGGCCACAGGGGAGTCACTGGACTGGAGTCAGCGCGGGGAGAGCGGGTGCGCAGAGCGAGGAGGGGGGCCAGGGAGGGCCCCCTGGGCGGTGGCCGGTGCCGTCTCAGGGAACTCTATTCCTGAGTGAGCCACCGGAGGGAACCTTCGTTTCTCAAGGAAAATATGTGTGTGACTTACTTCCAGCTCTAAAAATCTGTAAGTAGAGACAACTTCTCAAATGCAGACGTGAGGACTGCCGAAGGAGCGCTCCAGTGAACAATTAGCTGCACAAATTACGGAAAGCAAGGACGCGAAGCATCCGGAACCGGTCCTGAGGGCTCACAGCAGCTGCGGGGCAACTTCTCCCTCTTCCCTCCCATCCTGCTGTGCTTTGGTTTCAAACTGCGGGGAGGAGGGGAGGGGAGCACGGAGCCCACAAAACGCCCTCACCCCACCCCTCGCCTCAAACTGCCGAAACTCTACTCCAGTGGATGTGTGCGAGGCCCCGGCACCCCAGCTCCGAGCAGCCCTACTCAGCGCAGGAGCCTCAGGGAAGGACATGGGGAGGAATGAGAATCAGCCCAGATCCCAGACCGTCAGCAAAGGCAGATGTGTCCGGGCCTAAGGCTCAGCACACCCTCCAACCAACGCTGGCTGAACCGGCTACTCTGACATGGGGGTTAGTTGATGTTTGCATCCTCTAACCTTCCTCCATGGACGCCAACCAGCAATGTGACTGTACTGGGCGATAGGGTCTCTATGGAGATCATTCAGATTACATGAGGTCATAGGGGTGGGGCCCTGGTCAGTAGGGTTCGTGACCTTACAGGAGACCCAGAGAATTTACTCTCTTCCCCTCTCTCCCCCTCTCTTCTGCTGCCATGTGAGGACACAGTGCGAAGGCAGCCAGGAATGACCCTCACCAGAAAGTGACCTAGGCACCTTGAGCTACAGAACGGTGAGAAGATGAATTTCTATTGGTTACGCCACCCAGTCTACGGGAGAGTCACAGCACCTAACAGACAAACCCATAGAGGCAACTCCTCGGAAGCAGGGCTTAAGGTAAGATGCACCCTTCATGGCCGCCTGGGGGCTATTCGTGGCCCAGGCTGTGCCTTCTGAGAGGTCAGAGGGAAGCCCAGCTGCTCACACTCGGCTAAACCTGAGGCACAACAGAAGCTCCTTTTCCTGTGATTGAGATCTCCCAGGCACAGACACATCCAGTAACAAAGATCACAAATCCAGCTGAGTAAGGGGTTTGTCATTATTAAATATTCCTGTTCCTCTTTATATAAATGACGTTTCTTGTGCCCGGCTGGTGTGGCTCAGGGGTTGAGCATCGACCTATGAACCAGGAGGTCACGGCTCGATTCCCGGTCAGGGCACATGCCTGGGCTGTGGGCTCGATCCCCAGTGTGGGGCGTGCAGGAGGCAGCCGATCCATGATTCTCGCTCATCATTGATGTTTTCATCTCTCTCTCCCTCTCTCTTCCTCTCTGAGATCAATAAAACATATTTTTTAAAAACTTTAAATAATGTTTCTTGTTTAAAATCTATTTTTCTGGTTTCAGTATGCCAGTATATATATTCTGGGTCTCCTAAGGTTGCTTTTTGTACAATTTCTCTTTTGTCACCCTACCTTCAAATAACAAATGGCTTATGTGGACACAGGGGCACCCCCAAGTATCCAGGAAACCATGAACCCTATCTGAGCGGGAACTTAAAGGGCCCTGTGGTCACACTCACGGGGGAACAGCATCACAGAATCAGCTCGGCCATGTCACTAAGCAAATCAGCAAACGACCGGCCAACTAACAGCAGCACAACGCGAGTGAGCGGTCAGCAGCCGTGTTTCTGTGATGCATTTCCTAAAATGCCTCATTTTTAAGAAAAATGTTCTAAGAAATGCAAAACAATAACAACAGCACACACACAAAAAAACACACACACACACACACACACACACACAGAAAATGTGGCCATGCACAGATGTCCCAGGGGCAGCTGACACGTCTAGGGGGCAGGTGGACTTCAAAGTCGCCGTTAGAAATAGAGTCAAAGACCTAAGAGACCGTGTGTAAAGGACTGAAAGAATGTACGGTCACAAAATGTCATGAGCTAGAAAATATCAATAGAGATACAAGTTATTTTTAAAAAGAACCAGATGAAATTCTTTCGTTAAAAAGTACAATAACCAAAGTGAAACGCTCACTAGATGGCTTCAGCATTGGATTTCATGAGGCAACAGAAGATAGATCAGGAGATTGGGTGATCTTAAGAACAGAGAGAAAAAGGAGAAAGAAAAATAAACAGAGTGACAGAGAAACGTAAGGCACCAATGAGCACACCCACAATAATCTACATAACAAAAGCCTAAGCGACCTTTATGGAGGAACGACCCATCACTATGACGCAGGAGCTGCCCCCTGGTGGTCAGTGCACGTCATAGCTACCGGTTGAATGGTCAAATAGTTGAACGGTCACTTAGGCTTCTATATATATAGATTTACTCCCAGCCAGTGCTGTCACTTCACAGGAAATCCAGCAAACAATGGGTCCCACGGAGGCCAAAAGTCCTGACTCAGGTGGCCACGACTATGCACCTTCCTCATGATCGCTGCAAATTAACCATCGCTGCTCAACATGCAATTTCTAAACCGAGGTGTTTCTGTGATGAGTTATTACTTCCGAATGTTCCAGTATTCAGGTAAAAGACTGAGTGTCACAGGAACGGTCCCTGTGACAAAATGCCTAGACGATCCTGGGGAATGTCAGGCCCCAACATGAAGGTGGGGCTGAGGGGGCATGCAGGGCGCTGACAGGAAGTAGACGTTGGATTCTGTCTCCCTCCTCTGCATCCCTTTGAGAAAAGCTTTTCAATGGGATCCTGTTTGCTTAAGACGTTTTCTTTCGCTTCAGACAAAATGACGTGGAAGATCTGTTTGGCATCCCAGCTATTTTCTCAAATGACAGATAATTTACTACTTTCTACGATGCCTCTCCCATTTCTGTGAAGATAAATCCTTGTCCTAATTGAAATGCTCTCCCATAATAATTTTCTTCTGTAATTGCTTTAAGATCCAAAGAGACGGTTTCTGCTTATTGAGATTTCGCAATCCACACGTAATGGCTAGTGCTCAAGCTTTGCAAATGCACTCCCACATGCATTCCCGCCCTTGAATAAAATGTTTTTATGTCTTTTTCAACCTCCCATGCAATAAGGGACTCTCTCCTTCCCCCTTCCTAGTGCTCTGAGACAACTTCATCATTTAACCTTTTCTAGTGTACAATCTAAAAAGTGTACAAGTGGAAGATTTGAAGTGTAGATCAGATAGACATGCAGACGTGCAGGTAAAGCTCTTTTGGAAGAGCATGGAGCACTCCCATGCAAGATCCATGAGACGGTCATAGCTGATGTCGCCTCCTGGTGAGACGGCGTCCATGGGAGCAGCTCCTTTACCTCGGTCGCTCTTTGGAGATAAAGTTGCCAGCAGCGGAAGGATCAGACTTTCTGCTTCAGGGGGAAGGAGAACTGTCGCCCTCATCTGGATGGAAGTTCTCATATAGAGCGTGAGGGACTGGTGGAAGACGTTTTCCAAGTACCGTGTTCCTAATGACTAGAGGCCCGTGCACAAATTCGTGTACAGGTGGAGTCCGGCCAGCCTGCCCTGATTGGGGCTCATCAGGCTGGGCCAGCCGGGGTTAGGGGCCGCGGGCAGTTGGCTGGCTGGCCCCGCACCCTGGTCGAACTCCCGGTTGAACTCCCGGTCGAGGGGACAATTTGCCTATTAGGCTTTTATAATATAGGATAATGTAGGTAAGAGTTTGGGAGTTATTTACAATGAAATAATCTATAGGGACTGAACGTTTTCCTCTAACCATATCATGTTCAAATATGCCAATAATTGCAGGGGAAACCAGCAAGCTGGGATTTGCACAAAAGCTGCAGCCAGTCCTACCCAGGCCTTCGCCAGACCCTGAGTGAGTAAGTCACCATTAGCAGGTGAAATGAACACAAATTGTTAAATTGCTTCACTCACCAAGAGCGTTTGGTGGGGGTTTATCAAAATCTGAAAAGGTTTTCTCAGCCCCTCACTACCTACACACGTCTCAGTTCTCAGTGTGTGAGAAGAGCGCCCCCTTCTTTGCATGTATTTATTCAGGAGATCAAGTTCATTATCATGCTGGGATCTGGTACTATCGTTAGGCATTTTGGCACTCGAAGTGCCGTCACGAGGTCACCGAAAGGCCTGAGAGCTGGTTCCTGTGCCCACTGACGTGCCTCCGTCCTCCTGGGAGCACGTCCTTCACTCTGGGGCAGCAACACGTTTCAAACCCTTGGGTCCTTCCCCGCAGGAGCCCTGGAATTGACAATCTGGCCAAGAAATCTGCCTACTTCACTTGATTTAAAAAAATCAAAAATGCCCAGCCGGCGTGGCTCAGTGGTTGAGCATCGACCTATGAACCAGGGAGTCACAGTTCCATTTCTGGTCAGGGCACATGCCTGGGTTGTGGGCTGGATCCCCAGTGTGGGGCATGCAGGAGGCAGCTGATCAATGATTCTCTCTCTCCCTCTTCCTTCCTCTCTGAAATCAATAAAAATATCTTTTTTTAAAAAAAGATTTGAACCCTAGCTGGTTTGGCTCAGTGGATAGAGCATCAGCCTGTGGACTGAAAGGTCTCGGGTTCAATTCCAGTCAAGGGCACATGCCTGGGTTGCGGGCTCAATCCGCAGTAGGGGGCTTACAGGAGGCAACTGATCAGTGATTCTCTCTCATCATTGATGTTTCTATCTCTCCCTCTCCCTTCCTCTCTCAAATCAATAATAAAAATATATTTTTAATAAAAAATATTTGAAGAGGTATTCATGAGTCAGCAGTCGAGGCAGTATTAGTATATATATATATATTTTTTAAATCAAATATGGGTTCTGGATGCTATTTTTTTTTCTTTTCTACTGGTCATCACGAATTTGAGACCCTCTAAGAGGACTGAGCCAAACAATGCATATACACATCTGCACGTGTGGCTGTACCATGTGGGATGCACCCCCCAGCACAGGGCACATCGGATCCTCCTCCCCTTCTACAGTGTCATTTTCTCTCTGAAATAAGAAGTGTGGGTGCTGTTATGCAAGACAGCATTGCCTGTTCTCTCAGTCCTAGAGGGCTTGCACTTTCAGAATTGCCCACTCCTCCCTCTATGAAAAACAAACCTAGAGCTCAACGTTTGTTTATATTCCTGTGAACATTTAGCCTATGGGTACATGGATTGCATGAAGCAGGAAAAGGAAGCAATTACATATTACAATGCTGTAAAATAAGAAGAAATAAGAAGCATTTACAAATGAGGGACATAAAAAGATTTGGGAAATTATTAAATAAATGGAAGAGAACATTTATAATGTTTTCTTGAAGTAATTTCCAAATCTTTCATACCCACCATCTGTAAATGCTTCCCCCTTATTTTACAGCATTGGGGTATGCAATTTCTCCCTTTTACTGTTTCATTCAATCCTGCAACCTTTCATTTGTCTCTGCTATCCTTAGCTTCTCCCTCACTTTCCCTTCTGCCTGTTATCATCTGCCGTGAAATCAAGTCAATCACTCGAAAAAGAAAATTGAAGACAGCAGCTTATTAAGATGATGGACAGAGAAATGTCATTTGAGGCTCAGCCACCTGATCTTATTTCAAAAAACTCAGAGTGGAAAGAGAGACATTTCTATTCCTTAATCTTATTTAATATAGTTAGAGTATATTGGTTCTGAAGTAATTATAATACTGCAAAGTTTATGTTAGCGGTAGGAACCTTTAAAGAAATCCTATATAATAAAAGCCCAGTGACCAAACAGTGGAACAACCAGAACAACTGGTTGACCAGTCGCTATGACGTGCACTGACCACCAGGGGGCAGATGCTCAACGCAGGAGCTGCCCCCTGGTGGTCAGTGTGCTCCCACAGTGGGAGCAGCTGCTCAGAGGGCAGGTCCACAGCTACTCAACTGACCAGGATGGCGGCATTCCCACAGCTGGCCGATCCCCGCAGGCCACGCCCCCCACCAGGGCACGAATCCCGTGTACCAGGCCTCTAGTGTAATTATAAATATCTTCATTGTAGTCTCAGAAAAACGTGGCTTCTTTTTTGTTTAGTATGAAGAGACTGAGTGAAAGTAAAAGCCATGTTTCATACAGCTACCCTCACTATCTACTTGCCTTTATTTCTTACCCTAATTCATCTGCAATGATAACATATTACACACCACCGGTAACCTCTTTAACCTCAGACAAATCAATCTGCCTGCATCTTACCTACAAGACAGCCACATAGTCGCAGCAACCTTCATCAAGAGAGAAATTGGCCCACATTCCTCATCGATAGCTTGCTTGTTATAAGCAGTAGTACGTCGTCTTATCCCCAGCTCTTACCCCATGAGTGAACCCTAAGAACGTGACCCCTGAGAAAGGGACATAAATTATAAAATATCGAGGCTCATAGCTATTTAACTGCTTTTAAATAATATTTCACTGGAAAACATTTGGTGTGATATCAGTTATGCCAATCTTATTTGTGTCCTGAAAGGAAATTTGCAGAAACTCTTCTTAATCAGGTTTCAGAACATGCTTAGCAACAAACCTTCGTGTAGAGGCACACTGAAGACAAGGTACTACTCCCTGAAAACTTAATTTAAAAGGTTTTCATCTATCTATCACAACACCTGTCTCTGGATATGTAAACTGACCGAGAAAGCTATCCTGAAAGGATTGTGAAGAGATAAATCACCTGGGGTAGGTGGGATAGAATCATGGCAAGCCACAAAGACCGAATATGTCAAAATCCTAACAAGAATACGTCAGCAATTATGGGAAAAAGGACAGTGGCCCCCAGATCAGAAATGTTCACTGTCGATCCCCATCTTCAAGAAAGGAGACGCCATGGAGAACGGTGGCGACAGGCCCATTGCTCGACTCTTTCGCGCAAGAGTGTTGCTCCACGTGATGGAAGAAAGGCATCTACCTTCCAGGAGGCCAGGGATGGCTTTTCCTCGGTGAGTTTAATTGATACTGAAGTGAAAATGCTTGTGAAGCTGTGTAATAGCATGGTTTCTGTCTCAGATTTCTTTTGTCTGGGAAATTTTTGAAATTCATTCGTACCCATCAAGCCAATGAGGGGCACACATATTAACTCAAGGGAAACACATGACACAGAAGGAGAAATGCAATCATCAAAGACAAGGTGTCACCCCCATTAGAAATGATTCCAACCTCATATCAGCTTCCCAACAAACATGGGGCATACCCATGCCTGGGGCAGACAGAGATAAGTTTTTATTTACGGAGCATAAAGAGAAGGGAGAGAACCCTCATCTTCCGTGACAGGAAGTCAGGAGAGGCCTCAGGTGGGGGAAATCACAGAACACTAGTGCAAAGGCATTATTTAGAAGTGGGAGGTGGGAGATTTCAGTGGCCCGTGCCGCTGTCTCAGGAAAAAAGACATAGGGGTGACAGGGAGGCTAGAAGGATTTTTTGCTATTAGTCACACAGATTGACTTGCGTTTAAACATATGCACATCTACTCATTTGATAATATTGAAAATTTAAAAAGTATTCTAATAAGAAACATTTGATATTGACACAAATTCACTTTTCTGATCCGTGTATCCAGCTTATGTCCTAGTAATTGAGTTCTCTAGAGCTATACATGGGAAAGAAAAAAACAGGTGGGTCATAAATAGATACAATTTCCTTAAGTAATTGTTCTGCTTTTACTCCCTTCTCCAAATATAGATATAAGCATCTTTGAGATGAATTAACCAATCGTTTTCTTCCCACTAATTGCATTTTTTAAATATACGACTTTTAGAGATACAGGTGAGCTTCAAGGCATGAACTAATAAATAGTATGTCTTTATATATCCTTATTGGCTTCATATTTATCCAAATCCTCTGGTTTCCAAAAGTATCCAACAGATTAGTAGTTCACTGAGAGTGTCTGATAACAGCACTTTGTCTCTAGTATTTTATCAATCCACTACGTCTGGCTGGCGACTGGCTTCACACAGAACTGCGTACCCTCCCTGAGTCTGTGTGTGTGTTTTCTGATAAAAGCGCTAGAACCACATGCTGGTTCCAGGTGCCCAGGCCACAAAGGGACGGGGGCTTTTCTCATGAAACGTCCTTCAATCCTAGGCAGCACCTCGCTCAGAACTCAGCTACTACTGCAATTACTGCCCAAAACAAGCCTTTCTTTGATGTCTTCAACTCTTCAGGCTGAGCACCTGATTCTAAATTACAGCCTTGACTCTTGTATTGCCCAGACACTTTCAGAAACTCAAGTTCTTGCCTTCCTGTATTTATCCTGAGTCATTTTTCTATCAAGCATCACAGGTCTTGGGTTCCTGACCTCACAAACTCATCTCTTTCAGCTTCCCCTGGAGTTTCATCCTCACGGAATGACATATGACATATACATAATTTTATTTTATTTTGCAAACACAAGTATAGGACATACACGTGAGGCAGAGACACCAAAGCTAGATTTTCTCAGCTCTCCCAGCAGCTCTGTGATTTGCTCCATCCCCAGTGCTACAGCCCATGTGGCTCAATTTCATGCTTCTCCAAGATTCAAATTAATCCCATTGATCCTGGGATGACTGCGTTGAGGAGAAATGAGGGAATTAAGTAAATCAGCACAAAGAGAGTCTCTTGTGCTCTGCAGGGGGAACAGGTGTGCCTGGACCCCCCAATGGCAGGAAAGCTTATAGGCACAGACATGTGGCTTGCATTCCTTTAACCGCTATTTAAACCAGGACCCCCTTGCTTGGAGGTCGCTCCAAGGCCTTGGTGGTCTATGAAAGCAAACCGAAATGCAAGCCAGAGTCAATGCTCTGAAGTCCCGGGAAATCAAACCCAGGACCAAGCAGTCTCAACAGCCCGCTTTCCCAAGGAAGGCACCTGCCTAGGTCACAGCCATCAGCGGACGCCCACGCTTCGCTGCCGCCTCTTCTGTCCAAACCCTCCCTCTCCCCAGCTCCTGTGGGCGGCAGATGAATAGACACATGCACACTTGTGTGTGTGCCCACGAGGTGGGCAGCTCAATCACCTGGATATAACCCTCCCACAAGTAGAAGGAACCATAAAATATGCACATAAAGTTCTAGATTTGCACAAGTTACAGTGAGAGATCAATTATTTGTTTCCAAGACTAAATAACAAGTTCCTCCTAGGGCCGTGGTCGGCAAACCGCGGCTCGAGAGCCACATGCGGCTCTTTGGCCCCTTGAGTGTGGCTCTTCCACAAAATACCACGGCCTGGGCGAGTCTATTTTGAAGAAGAGGCGTTAAAAGAAGTTTAAGTTTACAATATTTGGCTCTCAAAAGAAATTTCAATCATTGTACTGTTGATATTTGGCTCTGTTGACTAATGAGTTTGACGACCACTGGCCTAGGGTATTTAAAACAGAAGCTATGATTTTTGTTTGTTTGTTTCGTTTTTGATTTTGTTTTTTTAATGTTTCTTGTCTACGGCAGGGTAAAGCCATACATTTCTGAGGTCTGATCTGGGCACATTTTAAGGAAATATTTAAATGTGACTTCTCCGCTAGTATTAACTCACCTTAAAGTTGTGTGATAGCGGTTTGCAGTTACTTTAAATCACTTTCCCGCTCAAGGAACATCCCCGGCATGTAGAATATTTATTTCCCCTGGTAGCTATTTTCATTCCTGTCTAGACTTTGCAAACAGGCTCCCGGGTGTGACTAATAGGCCATCCGGCAACACGTTCATGGCATTATACTTTCAGATGTCCCCACGCACCTGGCATTAGACTCCACGACACTCATTTCCACCTGGGGCCAGCGTTCCCAGGGGGCTGTCGGATTCCGACTGAAGTTAATGGGTCTAATTCCACCTGCGAAGATGAAATCGCCTGAGTCGGTGGCGGCCCCGTTTTTAAGAGGAAATTTCAATGCTTTGCTATCGTCAGATCGGAAATGAAGACAGTTTGCAATCAATGGATTTTCCTTCCCAGGTTTAAAAAATCTAAACTATACCTAGCAATCAAAAGAAAGGAACAAATTAGAGAAAGGAGCAAAATCAACTATATTCTCACCTCTGTTTTAGAAAGAGCAAGAGGGCCGTGGGGTGCTCATGAAATTAAAGTACATCAGAAAAAAATATTTTCAAATTTATGTACAGAATCCTCTTAAAGCTCCAGAGCAATCGTCTCACTAGATAATAATCTGGAAAACAGTGGGAAAATGTTTGCTGACATTCCAAAATGTCTACTCCATGCAGGTCTAGAAGCCATGCATGTCTTCAGCTGGGCTCTAATCGTCTCTGTCAAACCTGCTCGCTTCCCCTATTTCTGATCCCGGCTCAATAGAAATTACTGTCAAGGGCCTTTTCTGAGGCAGAATAATTAAGGTTTGGAAAGAATGTGAGGTTGATTTTTAAAAATGAGGTAAAACGAACAGGAATGAAATGTGACAGTGCACTGAATGTGTGTGCCCAAAAAGAGAAAGAGATTTATTGAAGCAGGAAAGTGGTGTTCAGTGAAGAAATGAAGACCTTTTAAAACAGATTACATGGAAATGGAATCTGCTCTGGAAACTGTTCATTTAGATTTTTGATGGCTGTGAAATAAACCGGTGTCTGCCTTTCCCTTTGTAGTTCGTGTTTCTTAAGCAATTTGACTGAATTGCATTTCAACGTACAAAGGCTCCATACTTATGTGTAGAGCGTGTCTATTTAGTTTATTGATTTATCACTGAATATGTCAGTACTGTTTTTAAGAGGAAGAAATGCTTCCAATTCAACAAAATGTAAAATTTCCAGTAGTAAAATACAAGTTACAAAAGACATATCTTAACTTAAGATTATTTAGAGTAAAATGAAGTTCACGTGCCTGCTTTTTATTAGCCACAGCTACTGTATGTATTGTACTAATGCTATTACACTTCAAACTGTTTATAAAATGGGAATCTTCCTTAGAACTAGTATAGCCCACCAATTTCAATTATGTGGGCCCTTTCAGGTACATCATGAAATACTGTCATTTCATTCTGATTTTTACGTAACCACCTCATGGGAATTTGGCATGACATGTCACCGTGTCCAGTGCCACTCTGCACACGCCTGCGGCCTGAGCTTCGGGAGGAACAGGAGGTGGCCGCCCAGCAGCAGCGACGGGATGAGAGGGTGAAGGGCGTTCAGGTGGCACGGGTCCTTGTGAGGAGGACAAGCTCGCGGCACAGAGCGTGAACATTAACACTGGCCTTCCTGCTCACTAGGCACGACCTTGGGCAAGTTACCCGGCACTTGAGACCCCAGTTTCCTCGTCTGTGGGAGTGGCTAATAACGGAACCAATTCCAGGACCTTCCTGCGACATGTGCAAAAGACTAGTGGCCCGGGGCACGGATTCCTGCACATTGAAAGGAAATCAATTAGAAGAAAGATTCGTGCCGTGATTACATCACTGCAAAAAAAAAATTACATGTCAAAATAGTATACATACAATATAGTTTTATAAAATTAACACGCGCATGAGATTGGCGCCAGCGAGAGCTTGATATGTATCACAGTGAATAAATCGCGATGTGGTTCACGCAATTGTTTGAATGTCAACAAAAACAACCAAATTCACGATCGACAATGACAGATCAAAACACACACACGTGTGATTGGCGCCACCGAGAGCTTTAGATGTATCGCGCATGCGTGAGTCAACGTTTATTTTTAAATTGCCAGTGCGCCTCATATGTACCGGTCAGTCGGTCGATCAGACGGTCGGACAGACGGTCAATCACTATAGAAAATGCATGCAAAGTATTCAAAAGTCCCTGGCACTTCCTAAATAATCCATAAATGCTAATTTTTATAAATTAAATATTTAAAGTTTTAAACATTCTAAATAATAATCACTCATTTAAAAGTATGCACTAATTTACAGTTTATAAATGCTATCACATTATTATATAATTTTATCCTGAGCAATAATCTTGTGTGTGGGTAATTTACAAATGAGGGAGGAGGGAAGGAAGATAGGAGAGAAGGAAGGATGAATTAAAATGCCTTTGATTTAAAAAATTAATTAACCACACTATCAAGACTCTTAAAAAATAAAAGCAAGTGTCACACAATCAACTTATTTTTTACCAAATAAGAAAATAGCACAAGTTAGCTTGTTAGCAGTTGCATTGGAGGAAACTAAAAGCTTTTCCTTCGCATTTTCCTTCTCATTTTGATTAAATATCATCATGTTGAATAAATCCAGAAAAATACCTTAACTCAACCAACTACAGCAAACACATACACACACCATATATACAACAAATATACATGCATGCATGCTATACACATACATATATACATACATACATGCATGCTATACACATACACACACTCACTCATGTTAAGTCTCCACCCTAAAGGCATATGCATCTTCTCAAGTAGTCTAATGTACCAATTTGGAGTTTATGGCTGTTTGCATGAAATGCTCCCATTTATTATTTTTGTGGATTTGTTTCTAAAGAATGTTTTAAACCCTCGGATCTGCTGCAAAACACCCATCGATACGTTTCTAAGAGGCAATACAGGGGAGAGGAAAGAGGCAGTCGCTTATAAAAGAACGGAGAGCCCCCATATTTAAGCAGGGAGGTGAGAAAGCTCATCAGTGATTTCTGAATGACGTTTTTGAAAGAATGCAGATGAAACAGCGTAGTATTGTATATTATGACTATAAACCATATAAGCTTATCAAAGCTCCGCATGAAAACAATAATGAAAACAGGAATGTACAAAAACTTCGCACCTTTTAGAAGAGGATGTGGCTCTGACCCATCAAATTCCTGCACCAAGTAACCAGAGGCCATAAGCATTATCAGCTTTTTTATGAATCTTAAAACCCGATCTGAAACCGGTAAGAACTGGCACAGAGAGCCAGCCTGTGGTGAGCCCACTGTGACAGGTGGCATTGTGTTCACGGCACTTGGAAGAGCAGGTGTCCGAGCTGCCTCGGGGTTCCCCTGCCTTCCCGGTGTGGCTGACCGCACTGCCCCCCTGGAGATCAGTTTCCTGCGAGGCACCCTTCCATGCTGCAAGCCACCACCTCCCAGAAGTCCGTGCAAGAGCTCTTAGCCACTGTTGGGTCAGCCTTATTGCAATGATTAAACTGCCCTGTCCTTTTTTTAAAAATATATATATTTGTATTGATTTCAGTGAAGAAGAGAGAGGGAGAGAGAGATAGAAACATCAATGATGAGAGAGAATCAAGGATCAGCTGCCTCCTGCATGCCCCACACTGGGGATGAGCCCACAACCTGGGCCTGTGCCCTTAATGGATTCCAAAATCAAACCTGGGACCCTTCAGGCCACAGGCCGACGCTCTATCCACTGAGCCCAACCGGCCAGGGCCTGCCGTGGTCGCTGCGGAGTGCAGGCTGCTGGTGAAGCTTTAGCACTTGGAATAAAATTGTCTCTGAAGAACGATGATAGGATTTAGGTAGGAACCAGTCACCTCTGCTATGGGAAACGCTTGTTGTTTCCATGGAAACGGGCTTTATGCATATGACGAAAGGCACACGTGAGAAGCAGAGGCGTGAAGCAGGGAGGGTTTCTTCTGGGCGGGACTTCCTCAGGCCCGAAGGCGCCCATGGCTCCAGCGGAACCATTATCAGCGCAATTGCAGAGGGAGCTTCTCTCCCACGAGTCAGTTACACGTCAGCCTTTGGCCAAGAGCAGAACACGGTGCTGAACACACACGGGTTTCTCTCCCCATTTAACACGATAATTCAGATGTTGGCTCCTAAGTTTCGGTGTTTGGACTCACTCTCCCAGCTACAGACTCGGGCCTATGTGGCGGGAGGGCGATGGCTCATCTTCACCTTAAAATAAAAAGGAAGACAGAATCTAGTGGAGAACTATCTACACCAGTGATGGGCAACCCTTTGAGCTTGGTGTGTCAAACTTCGCCAAAAAACTGAGCATAACTCGAGTAGTGTGTCACTTTGAGGAAAAAACATTATTTCGCAAATGTTTCATTCTCAGGAGCAGCAAATGTTTCATCCTCGGCATGCGGCCGCCTCAGCGGCCGCGTGTCATCAGAAATGGCTACGCATGTCAGTGCTGACACGCGTGTCATAGGTTCACTGTCACTGATCTAGACTAATAAAAGAGTAACATGGTAATTGACCGTACCTCTGCGACGCCCACCAGCCAATCAGGAGTGAGTATGCAAATCAACCCAACAAAGATGGAGGGTTAATTTACATATGCAGGCACCAAGCAGCGGGGGCGGGGTGGGACTTGCGTCATAGCCATGGCGACGACGCAGGTGTTCCGCACCACCCCAGCTCTCTGGTTCTCTGGGCAGTGTGGGAGGGCGGAAAGGTGGCTCCAGCCGGAGCGAAGGCGGTGCCGGCAGCCAGGGAAAGGAAGGCCCATTTCTGCACAAATCTTCGTGCATCGGGCCTCTAGTCCTATATAATAAAAGGGTAATATGCAAATCGACCGAACAGCTGAACATCCGGTCGCTATGACGTGCACTGACCACCAGGGGCAGACGCTCAACACAGGAGCTGCCCCCTGGTGGTCAATGTGCTCCCACAGGGGAAGCACCGCTCAGCCAGCAGCCGGGCTCATAGCTCATGGCTGGCGAGCGCAGCAGTGGTGGCGGGAGCCTCTCCCACCTCGAGGGCAGTGCTTAGGATGTCCGACTGACGGCTTAGGCCCGCTCCCCATGAAGCATGGTGGTCCCTCCTTTGGAAAACTGCTGTTTGAAACTGCTGTTGGAACTGCTCTGTTATTTTTAGACAGTCTCTTATTCTGTAAAATGACTGTTTTTTTTTAGCTTAAATAATAGAAAAGATAAACCTAACCATCTGACCTTGCAAGCTAGCCATCTAAAGGGGCTGATACGCTGATACTGATAATAATTCCCATATTCTCATGCCAAGTGTTTGTTCATTATGTATCCAAGGTTACAGGTGTCTGTATAGATATGATATGTACTTAAGGTTACAAGTTGTCTGTATAGATATGACAGATGTTTGTTAGATATGATATATACTCAAGGTTACAAGCTGTCTGAAAAAATAACTTACATAAAGACCTAGAAGGTTATAAAAAGGGAATACTCCTTCCTGTGTTTGTTCAGAATTTGACAGAGGTAATCTTCTCTGAACCTGCACGCAATAAAGATGACTCCTAACTAACTGGCTCATTAAGGTGTCTTATCTACCTTGCTGATTTGCGATACAACACCCATGGCTTCCAGACTGCGAGAGGGTGCAGGCTGGGTGAGGGACCCCCCAGAGTGCATAAATCTCGTGCACCGGGCCTTGAGTTAATAATGTTTATATATCATCCAATGTTTCCGACAGATATAAATACATTAAACATAAAGTTAAATTATGTTCCATCCAGGCACTCCCACCAGCCAATCAGGAGCGAGTATGCAATTTAACCCAACCAAGATGGCTGCGGCCACAGAAAGCAGGAGGGAGGCTAGGGTTGCCCCCGGTGATGGAGGAAGCCAAGCTTTCCCCACACCCTGGTCGGCCCAGGCCTCCACTTAAGGCTACAAAGTTTCAATTATAGAAGATAAATAAATCCCAACAGAAATGGCTGCGGCCACAGAGTGAGTAGAAGGCTTGGCTCCGTTCCAGGCTGCAAAGTTTCAATTGTAGAAGATAAAAAAATCCCAGATACCAGGGCCTCTACTGGGATCGGGCCTAAACGGGCAGTCGGACATCCCTTGAGGGGTCCCAGATTGGAGAGGGTGCAGGCTGGGCTGAGGGACACCTCCCCCCCGTGCATGAATTTCATGTACCGGGCCTCTAGTGTTAAAATATATAGAGAAATAACTTTACCATCATCAACATCATCAATCTTACATAATGAAAAGGTAATATTTAAATTACCATCACTCCGCTACGCCCATGATTGGGCCAGTGGGTGACACAGGGGGTGGGACTTGGGGTGGCTGGGGTGGTGATTGGGCCGGCAGGACGCTGAGCTCGCGTTGCCAGCGGCGACAAGAGCTCAGCGTCTGCACCATGGCTGTGCTGCGGCACAGACAGGCCTCTGGGGCAGCGAGCCCAGCCGGCGTTTTGGAGGTTTGGAGGCGGCGGGCGGTGGGCGGGCGGCGCGGCTCCCCGGGGAGGAGTCTGGCGGCAGTTGGGCCGCAGGAGCACGTGGCGGCGGCCCCAGCCTTCCTGGGCGGGAGGCAAAGGCAAGACCCCGGCCTGGGCTCCGGCAGCAGGAGGACCACGCCCCCGCCCCGCCTCGCCCTAGGGGCCCAGGGACTTGGGAGCTGCCGACCAGCGGACAGACAGCTTACACGTGCATGATTAAATCATGCACTGACTGGGCTTCTAGTATTGTCATAATCAACAACATGAGTAGTCTAGTAAAATGTGTCACGTATGGGCACTTACTATGCTCTAGGCTTTGTTCTCTAAAAAAACCATATATAAACTCATTTGATAATTGCAACAACTCTATAAGGTACATACAATTATCATCTTTAGGTTTTACTCCGAAAGGATTAATGGAACATCAGCAATGTCAGAGCTATAGGTTGAAAAAAGATCCATCTTATACATAAAGGAAACAAGCAAGAGCTTTGCTAACTAATCACCTATCAATCATCCGTGTTACAGTGCTCTGTTTTTGTTATGAATAAATCCATCTTGCCGTGGCTGGCACACAAAACATTAGGTATATGCCCAGCAGAAGAGCCAGAGAAAGGGAAAATGGAAATAAGCCTGGTTGAGCTATTCAGACGTGTAGGCACTGAGGTACTATTAGTGCTTAGGGTCTCCCCGCAGTCCTCCGCGGCTGCTGGAGACGGGTTTTCCTCAATGGGAAGTGTCCACACACCAAGAGCGAAACTTAACGCCCTGAAGGCAGGAGCGTTAGTGCCGGAGTCTGATTTAGACTCAGGACTGAACACCCTCTCCCGGCTCCCATCCCCTCCTCAGATTATCCACGGCCTTCTGTCTGCTTTCACATCTATTTCTTCCTGCCGCTGCTACTGGGTGACAGTCTTAAGCTACTAAAAACTGCTCCTGGTTTTCTGTAATCCACTCCAATGCGGCTAGTCTCTCTCATGTCATTGAAATACCAATGTTCACGAACGTATTTTTAGTTGTCTCAGTGTTCCACAAAAACATTTTAAGACAAAGTATTTGTTTTGTTTGTCAGTAAAAAAAAAAAAATACATAGCGGTACATATCGTTTTGGTATTCGACAACTAATGCTTAAAAATATCCATAGAGATAAAAATGCACCATTTAGGTTATCCCAGATTGTTGCAAACTTAAATATATTATAAAAGCAACAAAACCCTATTCTTAGGAAATTAAGTATGGGGTTTGTCCTCACACCTTTTGTCTTGGAAATGATGCTCATGGACGTAGAGGAGGGTGACTGATCACCTTCAAGTGTAGATTCATCAAAGTAAAGGGTACAGAGGCTCATGTGCACCTGCCAGCTCCGATGGGGCTGGTTTTATTGCAGAGCGGCCGGCCGGCACATTTATCATGATTTGTGAAGACGCTGCCGCGGCCACTTTCCTGATGGCTCCGCGGGAATGGAAACCCGCCAAGTCCCGGCCTCACTCGTCTTCCTGTGCTGCTGACGCTCCCGGGGGGGGGGGGGGGGGGGGGGCTGAAGGGCACGGCAGGGTCCGAAGCACCTGCTTGTGGTCCTGTGCTCACACTCACAGACTCAGCCCTCTCTCTCCCTCTCCAAGGCCATGCCTCTATGTCTCGGGATCTATTTTGTTCATCAGTTTATTTTGTTCATTGGATCCCCACGTATGAGTGAGATCACGTGATTCTTGCCTTTCTCTGCCTGGCTTATTTCACTTAGCACAATGCTCTCCAGCCCCCCCCCCGCCACCACCACCATGCTACTGTAAAGGATACGATGTCCTTCCCTTTTCACAGCTGCATAGTGTTCCATGGTGTACATGTCCCACAGGTTTTTAATCCACTCGTCTGCTGATGGGCACTTGGGCTGTTTCCACATCTTAGCTATGGTACATTGTGCTGCTATGCACATAGGGGTAACTATATTCTCTCTGATCAGTGTTTCAGGTTTCTTTGGATATATTCCTAGAAGTGGGATCACTGGGTCAAATGGCAGTTTAGCTTAATTTTATTGTGCCCTTTAACTTTTTAAAAAATATATGTTTTATTGACGAGAGAGAGAGATCAATGATGACAGAGCATCACTGATTGGCTGTCTCACACTGGGGATCAAGCCCGCAATCCAGGCATCTGCCCTGGCTGGGAATCGAACCACAAACTCCTGGTTCATAGGTTGACAGTCAATCGTTTAGCCATGCCGGCCGAGTGTTTTTTCTTTCTTTTTTTAAAAAAATCTATTTTATTGAATTCAGAGAGGAAGGGAGAGGGAGAGAGAGAGGGAGAGAAACATCAATGATGAGAGAGAATCATTAATTGTGTGCCCTTTAATTTACCAATCCAAAATTTACCCACTATTGTAGCTATTTTAAATTAATTTAACAAACAAAAAGCCATCAATTCATCATTTGGAATAGCTGATGTTTCACTCGTCAAACCACACACACGTCACTCTAACGGCTCGAGCGGCGTATCCGTCAACAATAACATCAAGCGGAAGTCAGTCTTCTCTGCCCTGAAGACGTGAGAGGATGGAAAGAGCATCCCGTTCCCAATGAGAGCCAGTCTCCACTGCTGACAACATGTGAGAAAGATCTCCAGCGACGTCGCAAGTGTGGGTGACACGTTAGACACAAAACAGTACCTTTTCACACCTAACATTCCTAACTGACTAACATGGGGGAAGTGTGAGCCAGCCATTACAACTTACATTACTTTATATGTCTTTTTTTAAATATAAAGAAATTAGGAAGACTAAGTCACCCGGAAATCACCTGCTGAAACTCTTAAACTACTGGCTACACTGTATCAAACCACACTCACAAGATGCGTATTAAGCAGCAAACCTAGAAACCAGAAACAGAGAATCATAAATAGAGATGAAGTGGGAATTAACTGCCAGGGGTGTGTGTGTGTGTGGTCCATGTGTGTTTAGGTGTGTGTGTGTGTATGTGTGGCCCATGTGGTTTAGGTGTGTCTATGTATGTGTGTGTGTGGTCCATGTGTGTTTAGGTGTGTCTATGTGTGTATGTGTGGCCCATGTGGTTTAGGTGTGTCTATGTATGTGAGTGTGTGTGGCCCATGTGGTTTAGATGTGTCTGTGTGTGTATGTGTGTGTGTGGTCCATGTGTGTTTAGGTGTGTGTGTGTGCACGTGTGTGGTCCATGTGTGTTTAGGTGTGTGTGTGGTCCATGTGTGTGTGGGTGTGTCTATGTGTGTGTGTGTGGTCCATGTGTGTTTAGGTGCATGTCTGCTTGGTAACCCATGACTTTATTTCATGCCACCCAAACGCACGAGACGTAGTCTTGGTTCACGGGAACTGAGACCCCCACAGGCAGGAAGGAGCTTCAACTGAGTTCCAGAAACAGCACCCCGGCAGGGGGAGGGGTGTCTGCCTGGCGAGACCCAGCGGGGAGCAGGTTCCCAAAGCCAAGCAGGTGCAGCTCCATTTGAGGAACGCATGAGCTCCACGCCCCCGAGCAGCGAGTGCCAATCACCATGAGACCAGCACCCGGCAGGTGTGAGCCATAAGCAAACACTTCCAATGCGCACGTTTCAATAATCACATTGTAAACGTTAACTAAACAGCTGTAGGAAGCACGCAGGAGACTGCGCATCTGGGGGCGGGGGGGGGGGGGAAGGAGACCAACCACAGACCTTGTGGGCATCTAGGCGTCACCCCAGGACGCGGGCAGAGGGCAGGGCAGGCCTGGGGCGGGGGGCGGGGCGGAGGGGGTCCCTGGGTGGAAAAGGGGGACATCCTTAACACTTTCAACAATAACAATGCAGTAAAGAAAAAGAGAGAGAGCAACTGCGACAGGCGAACCTGGAAAAGCAGACACGGCTGAAAGCCGAGGCAAACGTGCAATGAGGGCATTTGAAACACAATCTAGACGCTAAAAGCGATGACTGTGTTGGATTGAAAAGAGGCCCGTTAGCCTCTCGGGAGGTGATGGAACTGGGGACCCAGAGCGGGCCCAGGGCGTGGGGAGGTCAGAGCCCAGGAGGAGACCTCCGGCCCTGGTCTCACTGGGAGGGACTGGGGGAGCCTCCCCCCTGGAGCAGGGAGAGCTGGCCAGGCTTCCCGCCAGCACGGCTGGGGTCCCCGAGAAGCAGGGCCTGGGGAGCTGCCGCCCCCAGACCAGGGAGCAGGCAGGGGCGCGAGGGCCGGGGCTTACCGGGCAGAGGCCAGGACGGAGCGGCAGCGGGACAGGCCCACAGCAGAGCCTCCCTGGGCCGGCTGGTCGCTGAAGATCCACAGGCACAACTCAGGTCACACATCCAGGGGGCGCAGCGGCAGGGGCCCCGAGGCTGAGCCGCTGGACCAGGTCCTCACCGTCAACAGCAAGGAAGACCCTGCTACCTCCGCAGGGAGTGGGGGCCGCACTGGGCCCGCATTCAGCAGCTGCGGGAGGAACTGGTTCCCCGGGGCCCGCAGGCTGGGTACCATCACAGCCTAATTGGCGGGGGAGGGGATCTCACCTCCAGTCACCCAGCCTTCCTTGAGGGAGGAGGGTGACCCACTCTCACTCACTCTAGCTCTCCTGTCCCACCTGAGGGGGGGGGGGAACCCCACAAAACCCCGAGAAACACTTATAAAGCCAACGCTCAGAGGCTAAGGCCACAAAACCCCTCCCAGGACCACAGCACGCTTCCTTCCCCGCCTGACCGCTCATCACTCTCGTCTCTTTACCGCAATCCCCTTCACCTGGTGCCTTGCGTTCAGTGACCCACACCTTCTCAAAAGCACACAAAGAGGCAAAAAACGCAATTTGAAGAGAGAGAGGAAGCCTCAGAGCCGCACCTGACAAAGATGCTGGGTCATCAGGCCAGGAAGCTGGGTCATCGGGCCAGGATGCTGGGTCATCGGGCCAGGAAGCTGGGTCATCAGGCCAGGAAGCTGGGTCATCGGGCCAGGAAGTTAAATAATAGGCGAAGGGCTCTGGTGGGGAAAGCAGACAGCGTCCAAGGTGGGCAATGGGAGCAGAGAGGTGGCCACCCTAAGAAGGAGCCGGAAGGAAAAGCTAGAGGCAAACCACATAACAGAAGACAATGCCTCACTCGTGGGGTGGCCACAGCTGAGGAAGACTCTGAGACGGGGGATGTCTCAATAGAAATCCCTAACACTGAAAAGAAAAGAGAACAAGTAACAGGAAAATCACAGAACAAAATATATCCAAGACCACGGGACAAAGACAGAAGATGTAGTGTCCGTGTAATGAACGGGATACCAGAGAAGCAAGAAAGATATAAATTTACATTGTTTACAACAATGATTGAGAAGTTCCTCAAATTATTGTCAGGCACCAAACCACATATCTGAGAAGCTCAGAGAGTACAAAGATAGACAATTGTAAAAACAAAACCAAAAACACCCCTATTTTTAAACAACAGAAAATCAAAGATAAAAACTGAGCAAAGCAAGAAGAACAAATCACTTAGCTCTCGAAGGAAAAGATAAGGGTGCCATCTGACTTCTCAGGAATCGTGTGAGCAGAAAGAGGATGGAGTGAAATGTTTAATATGTTCCGGCAGAATGTTTACCTATTCTTTACTATTTCTCATTGGAATTTTCTCATGGAGTTTTCCTGGTGTCTTTGTTGAATATGAATTGGACATTTTCTGGCAATTTTATTTCCGGACTCTTTATTCTGCTCCATCGGTATCTTTGTCTGTCAGCACATCAGCAGTACACGGCTTGGATGACTGTATCTTTATAATAAATTGTAAAATCAAGTGGTGTCATCCCCCCAGCTTTGTGCTTTTACAAGATGCCCTAACCACGTATGGCCGCGATAGTAATATATATATTAGAGGCCCGGTGCATGAACTCGTCGTGCATGGGTAGGGTCTGGCCAGCCTGGCCAGGGAGAGGGGACATGGGTGGTTGGCTGGCTTGCCTGCTGGTCAAACTCCTGGTCGAGGGGACAATTTGATTATTAGCCTTTTGTTATATAGGATAGACACGGAGTGGCCAGATTATTGTGCGTTCAGAGATAATAATCTGGCCACTCAGTGTAAAGTCCCAACTGTGTGCAGAATTCACAGTTACCTGAATTCTCTCATGGGCAAAACATAATTTATAAACCTGTGTAATATAATACCACATTTTTATTGGAAGTAAAACTCTATGGTTAAATACTAGGTTTGTAAAATAATAGATAACACATGTTGGTAAAAAATGAATAGGAACTACATTTTAAATACTCTTTTAAATACGAATAGTGCACAAACTAAAAATAAAAAGATGTAATATAATATATGACAGATAAGTACTTGTGACTAAACACAAAAACAATCTTAAAACACTAAGCCATGCGGGTAACACGTGTAGTCATTTTTAGCTGCGTTACATGTGCAGTCAGCAGCCACAGTGGCTTGAACAGATCCACGTTGCACTTGCAGTTGTGGGTGAGGCCCCCAGCCGCTGAGCTGTGAATAAATACCAGTGACCACGAGCAGCTGTGTCATGGGCAACAATCACTGATGTGGAAGTCATGTGGACGAGAGGACATGAAAAAGACAGGCAGGACATAGTTGGAAAGCTAATACCTGGGCGACGTGACACCGTGTGCGCTGAGCAGCCTCGTCCTTCCACAGTCACCTTTTCAGCCGTGCCCCCCCACCCTCGGCTCCCTCCTCCATCGTGGGCTGGCCGCAGAGGCCTGGCAATCATCCCTAACACTCACCAAAGGACCCGTGTGGGTTACCTGGTTTCCAATCCCCCGCCACCCACCCACGGCCTCTGCTTCCCTTTCAGAGCACAGGGCACATAGGGTAGTATGTCAGTTAGACTTATGTGACCTGTGGAACGCCTTCTCTAGGCACTCTACTGTGGATAGAGCTTTTGCCTAAATGCTTTGCTATTCAAAAGGTTCCAACATCGAAATAACTTTTCAGATGGCCGTGGCTCTTTTGAGAGCCCTTCTATCTTATTAAGCTCTCCACCCACACATTCCCAGTGTGATCACCTCAGTCAGGAACTGGGGCTCGCTTTTTTGGTGGTCCCTTTTGATGCACCCACTCCTTATCCTGCACCTGCACACACACACACACACAGCTCACCCTTATCCTATACCTGCACACACACACACACACACACACACACACAACTCACCCTTATCCTGCACTTGCACACACACACACATGCACACACAGCTCACCCTTATCCTGCACCTGCACACACATACACACACATACATACACACACAGCTCATTATCCTGCACCTTTCACACACACATGCACACACACAGCTCACCCTTATCCTGAACCTTGCACACACACACACACACACATACACACACACAGCTCACCCTTATCCTGAACCTTGCACACACACACACACACACACATACACACACAGCTCACCCTTATCCTGCACCTTGCACACACACACACACACACACACACACACACACACACACACACAGCTCATCCTTATCCTGCACCTTGCACACACACAGCTCACCCTTATCCTGCACCTCACACACACACACACACACATACACACTAGCTCACTCTTATCCTGCACCTTGCGTGCACACACACACACACACACACACACACACCTCCATGTAATTGAGTACAATTATTATTGGTGTATTAAATTTCCTTTAATCTTATTCACTCTTCTGCATTTATTTTGCCTTATCCCTTATTTGGAGGTGCGGGTGATGGTTACTGACAATTGAAATTGAGCCATTTAATTCATTTGTTAAGAGAGACACCCTCCTTCCCCTATCACTTTGCAATAATCACAGCCAACTTTTACTAAAGGGCCATTAATGTTATTATAAGGGCTTTGCATGTTGTTGTTGTTCTCCACTTAATCCCCACCTAATTTAATCAGCATTTTTTGGGTTGGTAGTTTTTCCAAAGTAATTCACATAATCATGGAAATCCTTTTTAAAAACAATACATCTATGTTTTAGCTTATTTTTATTTTGTATATATTTGTAAGCCACTGAAAATGCTTTTCATAACCATGAACACAGAGCATAGATTCCATGGGTGAGCCGCTGTCTTGTGAAGGGAGCAGCGGGACACAGACTCAGATGCTGCTTGCAGAGGAGCGAAGCAGCGCGGTATGAAGTGATCTGCCACGGAGCTCTTAGTAAGCTCGGGGCCATTGTCCTTCCGGACACACTGTTGGTAAAGGGAACGTGCACAGGCTGATAACTACCTCAGTGGCCGGTGAGGAGACGGTCGGTAGACTGATGTTTTACTTTGAGGGTTAATGAGACTCAGAAGAAGCCCGTGAAACTCTCTGAACCCACAGCAGTCAGTCCACACAGTCGCACACGTTTCAGGCGAATGGAAAGCACTTTCTGGGGGGATTTTTGACCTTTCGCCCTTGTTATAAAAATGGAGGAGATGTGTGTGGAAGATATTTGTAAGTTAGATTATTGAAAGCAAATTTTAATTCTAGACCAGAACAACAACAAACAATCTCTAAAAAACAAAGAAAAAAAATAATAGTATCTATAGTATAGTTATTTTGCACAAGAAATTTTAATTGGTTCTCCATTTTCTTAGTTGACTTTGTTAAGGAAAACATTTATTATTATTCACTGCAAATTATTCTAAGTGGAACTTTTGATGTAAGTGAAATACACATCGCTGAATACAGTTTTCTATGAGAAGTTCTGTCCATCCATGGCATTTTTATGAAGCAGTTGAGAATGGATTGGACCATTAGACGAACAAAGAATTGACTACCCAGTCTTTCAATTAGATTTCACAGTCTTCTGAAATCTTCAGTTTATGAATAAAAGGGTTAAATGGCCAAGTGATTCCCAATTACACAAGTCTTAATTTTCTTGTCCTTAATGTAAGAAAACACCCCTGGTCTGATGCAATTCTGGCCTATGGCAGGTAGAAGGTGTTTTCTCTGGAAAACAGACTGTGAGGCAAAGGTTTGTGTACAGAATGTCTATCAGGGTTTAACACTTGTAAAGTGAAAAGAAAGGAAGAATTTTCCAGAGGGAGACGGAGAACTGCCAAGGAGGTCCAAGAGTCTCGGTCAACCCCCGGGAGGTCAGAGCGGAAAGGGGAGTTGTGGCGTCAGCACTGATTCATCACTGGGCCTCGGCCACCCAGGGCCGTTGACTCTACAGACTGTGTTTTCCCCACTGATGGCAGAATGAGGACACAGATGCTTTCGTTCCCCAGCTTGTGTTTTCCTCATCGCCCTTGACTGCGTTGAATGTTAGCTTGTAAGCCAGTCTCCTTCATGTGTACGTTGTGTGAAACGTTGAGTTATCTCTTCATAAATCGACCCCCAACTTTAAGAGACAGACCTCATAGAGGTGCCAATTGCCCGGCCCCTCTTGGCCTCCCTCTAATCCCACTGCAACTGCAGCTGTGCCCAGGTGGAGCAGCACAATTCCGCTCATGGGATTCACCCACAGGAAGAAAGCAAGCCCAGTCCAAAGAAATACTATCGGCAGGAACTGACGTCCACTGGCCACTTACCAAGACCGTCAGCAAGTGTGACCTGGACGAGGAATGCCATCCACTTGCGATTAGTGGGTTAATTGGGGTCAAAAATAGCATAATCTGTTTGACTCTAAAATAAATGATTCATGTGCCATTATGCAAATAACTCAGCTCTCTTTCCCAATCTAACCATTTAATGGGCACTCTAGAAAGTTTTCCTTTTTTTTTACGTTTCCTAATCTGAATACAATTCATCTTCCTGCCCCTGTCAACCCTTTGGTGGGAGCCTGAAATCAGCTACAGGACCGTGGGCAACCAGATGGCCGGATAAAAAGGTCCTTATACTCCCTCAAATCCCTCGTGGGGATGAAGAAAATATATAAATAACAATATAATTTTTGTGTTTATATTTTGAAATGAAATAGATTTATAAATTAAGAAGAAGGTGGTACTTTTGCAGGTGGATGTTGTAACTAGATACAGTGTGACTGACCTGCTCCATTCGGTGCCTCCCTGTTCCGCACAGACGCACAGTGTGGCAGCAGATTGACCAGGCGTCTCCTGGGCCTTCTGCTGCACCTCGGTAGGGGTTTCATCCAGAGGAGGGCAGTGAGAGCAACCAAGAAGGAGAGAAGCAGAGAGAACGTGTACGCAGGTGAATCAAATCCTGCAAAGGAGACAGATGCCAGTAGATTCCTATTTAATACCTGCTTGTCCGTCATTGTCCCAGCAAGTTCACTCTAATTTCAGGGAATGCTATGCACAAACAGAAATCCCCCTCCGATGGTACAGACTTGTATATTTCCAAAGTCTTTCCCTGGCGTTCAGATTCAATGGTTCTGCCATGGGGTTTGCGGGAATCTGCACTTTAATAACCAGCTCGCTGAATGCGGTGCGTTGATGGTAGCCACACTTAAACAACACTGTGATCAGCACAAATGCAGCTGCTTCTTGGTGCAAGGAAACAAGAAGTTGAAGTAACTGAAGAAAGGTGTGCGGGTGCCCTTTGGACAGTGAATTCACCTGGAATTGAGCCCTGGACACAAAATGCTGCCCCATCAAACCAATAGGCTACTGTGTCTGTGAAACCCAGTGCCATCGTCAGGGATAGGAGTCCAGTGTGAGAACCAGGCTGACAGGGCCAGCGTCGAGGATTCTGCAGCAGCAAAGACCCCCGGTGACCGAGAGGCACGAAACAACCAAAATCTACTCTTGTCTCTCCTCGGTGTCCATCCTGGGCCTTGGCCGCTGCCTCGCTCGGGGATTCAGGCCCACGGAGTGGCTGCTTGGCGCACTGCATCGGCTTCTGAGTCAGGGAGAGGGGAGCACTGAGTCTGTGCTCCTCCGAGCAAATCCCAGGCTTGGGTTTCAGCGATGGCGTGCTTCTGACGTGTTGGCTGACATGAGGCACCAAGCTGTCTCAAGAGACAGGAGTGCAGTCCTGCACAAGAGACAGGAGTGCAGTCCTACTGTGCGCCTGAAAGAGGCCGTGGGGATAAATGGGAATAGTTGGCTGACAACGATGACAACTATCATAAGCCACCAATTACTTCATTTTGTTTTTTCAGAGAACCGCTTCTGAAGCCTGGTGTCTGGCGTCAGTGAAGGTTAAGCTGTCGGCCAAAGACACTTGCTGGCTGGGAGGATCTGCAGGTGGAAAAGGCTGTGCTGAGCCGATTAGACATCAGCACCACGTCTCCTCCGGCGGCAGCCACGGGAGGTCTCTGAAATGGAAGGGAGGGCTTTTAATTACTGAAGTGTGTGCTGCATGTCATGGAACATAGAAATGTGTCCTATTGACTAATTCTTTTTTTTAAAATATATTTTATTGATTTTTTACAGAGAGGAAGGGAGAGGAATAGAGAGTTAGAAACATCGATGAGAGAGAAACATCAATCAGCTGCCTCCTGCACACCTCCTACTGGGGATGTGCCCACAACCAAGGTACATGCCCTTGACCGGAATCGAACCTGGGACCCTTCAGTCCGCAGGCCGATGCTCTATCCACTGAGCCAAACCGGTTTCGGCTAATTCTTTTCTTTCTTTCTTTCTCTTTCTTTCTTTCTTTCTTTCTTTCTTTCTTTCTTTCTTTCTTTCTTTCTTTCTTTCTTTCTTTCTTCTTCTTCTTTCTTTCTTTCTTCTTTCTTTCTTTTTTTTTTCTAGAAAATGATTTCTTTTTTGACCAGTGCAGCTTCCCTAGTTTTCCTCTAAACAAAATTCATCATCCCAGATTGCCTTTATTAGCTTAATCAGAGTTTCTGCTTCACTGTCAGGAAACAAACTTATGGACTGGGAAGGGGTCAAAGACATGCCTGACACTCAGTCATTCAACACAGAATGAAGACAATTTGTTCAGACAGCGGAAGGCAACTAATTTTTAAAGCACAATTTCTTTCCTAAACAATACACCTTCCCTCTACATTTTTAAAATTTTGTAATACCCTATATCTTTGGAAGCAATGCTTTCTTCTTCATTCTTTTAAATAACACTATTGCTTTTATCATTGTTTCTTCTATCTTATCTATCAAGACACACTTTGTCACTATTCACCGAGGAGTGAGGATAATTTTCATTATCTTACTAACGTATATGCCTGAGTCCACTCAGTTCTTAAAGGAAACCAGTGACAGCAAACAGTTCAAAAGCGTTCACATCATGCCTGCAAGAGAACAATTAAAAAAAATATGTAATTTAAGAAGGAGTCTCAGATTCCATTTTCTAAGAATCCACTTGTCTGATGTATGAAATATATATAGAAGCAATTTTATTTTTTTAAATATTTTTATTGATTTCAGAGAGGAAGGGAGAGGGAGAGAGAGATAGAAACATCAATGATGAGAGAGAATCATTGATCAGCATCCTTCTGTGAACTCTATACGGGGATTGAGCCAGCCACCCCGGCATGTGCCCTGACGGGGAATTGAACCATGACCTCTTGGTTCATAGGTCAACACCAGCCAGGCAGAAGAAATTTTAAAGGACCACTTATTTAGTAACTTCTTTCATTGTTTTTATTTATTGCATGGCATTATTTGGCCTCAATTATTTAAGGGAAAACTAAAAAACTAGAAATGTGGATAAGATATAATGTTAATAGTTATGAGTTTGAACAGATTATTGATGAACTTGAAATCATACCATAGGGCACATGGACAATTTAGTGTACGTTCTCTTCATGCTGGTCAGGCCTACTGTAGTCTGTTCTGATTTGGGACATTGTAGACTATTGTACCATGAGACTAGAGAAGGCCTGCTCTTTTCAAGGGCACTGGCATGTTTGCCAAAAATGACCAAATGCTGCCAGAATATAAGCCTCCCACAGGCAAAAACATCACACAGAGTGTGTATTCTCACCAAAACAGGATTAAGCTTGAACTCGGAAACAAAATAGAACAAGAAAATACCCAAACCCTGTAGGTTAAGTTATCCACTTCGACATACAGAGCCCCGAGTCAACAAGGAAATTGTAAAGGAAAATAGAAAGCATCTAGAAAAGAACGATGCTTCGAAGGCGGCACATTGACACGAAGGGCCAGCCCTGGTGCAGCGCTGAGGGGAACTGACCGCTTTCCCTGGCCACCTGGGAGCAGAGAAGACCGGGCGTCAGATCCAACGATCGGGCCAAACGCTGAGAAAGACAGAGAGAAGCACTAACAACCAGGAGGGAGGCCGTGTGACTGACCTCCCAAACAGACACACCACAGAGAAAAGGAGCAGCAACAGAAGCTTGTTCTTTGGGTTGAATGATTGGAAACTGACAAAAGCTAAAATAGAAAATCTGAAAACTGTCTGTTTTAAACACTTCTGCTCGGCTCCGCCCCACGTGGTTGACCTTCATAGCTTCCGAAGGAGCTCAGACGCACCATCTGTGGAAGTTCGCAGGTCATGGGGTGCTCTTGGCCAGAGCTGCATATGCCCACGGAGGGAACATTTCTCACAGCCAGGACCAAGCTCCAAGGACTCGGAATAGATAACGGCTGGATGATACAAATCTACCTCTGCCCTTCCGCCTCCCTTACCTCCTCACTCCTGCTGTATGGGATGCCTCACTAACTGAGTTACCTCCATCTAAGCATCCGTCTCAGGCTCTGCTCTTATTTATTTATTTTTCTTCTCAGCATAGGGGAAAGCACTCCAATGTGATTTCAAGTAACTTGGATCCGTAATTTAAAGCCTCTCACAAAAACCCCAGGCCATATGGTCTCATCAGTGAGAGCTGCTCATCATATGCAAACTCTCCCGGAGACTAGGAA
Organism: Cnephaeus nilssonii; assembly: GCF_951640355.1. NCBI lineage: Eukaryota > Metazoa > Chordata > Mammalia > Chiroptera > Vespertilionidae > Cnephaeus > Cnephaeus nilssonii. Next base: position 1,561,945 of record NC_137081.1, on the reverse strand, counting down.
AAGAGGGAACCTTCCAAACTCATTATGTAAGGCAAACATAACCTTGACATCGAGTTCCGACAAGGAGATTAAAAGAAAACAGAGGCCGGTCTCTCTCACAAATACAGACATGAACATTTCTAAACAAAAAATTAGCAAACTGAACCTAGTAACGCATAAGAGAGGACAATGAATCGCAGCCCTTGGAGATTACTGCAGTAATGTAAGGGGAGGTAACTGTGTGCGAACTCCGCCAATGGTACTCACCATAGCAACAGAACAGAGGAGGAGGATCATGAGCCCAGTGCAGGCAAGGTACGTACATGGAACACCCAGTATCTTTCCAGGCTAACACTGCTTAGCATGTTGCAGATTGAATGAAAGTGTCATTATCTTAAAAAGAAATCAAGTTATGTAAGTCCAAATATCCTAGAGCAAATAACATATAGAATGAAGAAATGTTGAAAATGTTTCCTGTCAATTGGGCAAGAGTGCATGCTCTCATCAAAAAAAAGTAATTCATAGGAAAAATTAAAGTTATCACCAACTGATAAGATGCGATGGGAACACCGCATCATATTTATAATATTCCTGCAAACACACACACACACACACACACACACACACACACACTCACCCTAATCTAATGTGAGGACACATCAGACAAACACCAGCAGAGGGCTCTTCTACAAAGGAAGTGCCTTGTAACCCTCAGACATGTGGGGTCAAAGCAGTCACGGGAAGACAGAGGAGTCGAGAGACCGAGAGTCAGGATGCGGTGCAGGCAGCTGGTTCCTTAAGGAAGGGGGCGACTGGAACGGGCATCGAGCTGCCTCAGAGGGAGCCCCCGCAGTCACATCTCCCAGGGGAGAGCTGCGTCCACCGAGGAGACTTAATTCCCAGCGTGGCGGGAAGAACGGGCCACCGGTCATTCGCCTGGGCTGCCCCAGGAGGAAGGAAAACAGCAGGGAAGTCCTTTGCCAGGGGCGTGTGCGTGGAGGCCAAGAGGAGCAGGCAGGGGAGGTAGGCGCTCGCACAGGGGACATCAGATAAGGAGGCACGACTCGGAGGGGACACCAGATAAGGAGGCACGACTCGGAGGCCTGGGCAGCAGGAGCTAGAGTGGGAGCAGGAAGGGGCGAAGCCCAGCTGGAGAACCGGGAAGGACCAGGCGGGCGGGGGAGGGCCCCGCACAGCCCGCAAAGGGCCGATGGGTGGTTGAAAGAGAGCCTGCTCTCTCCAAGCCAGAGGTGATACAGTCAAAGCTTAGCAACGGCCCCGCTGGGGGGGCAAAGGTTGGTTTGTTCACGAATTCTCTCTCCATACCCGCCACGTGGGTCCAAGCGCAGGTCCCAGCTCCGCTCCAGCGGGACCCACGCACGGCCCAGGTGCGGGCGGATGCAGCACCTGCCAGAACCCGCGGGGACAGAGGCTGCGCTGGACCTCCAGGCCCCGGGGATGGCGTTACGGTTCTGCATCCTGACCTCCTGGCGGGCACTGAGCTCACCAGGCCAGGACTTCTCCACAGGGACCTGGCCCTGAAGGGACACCAGGCCCCGGGGACAGTCCTTCATTTTTGCTCCAATATGCCTTTTAAAAAGTGTACTTTTATTGATTTCAGAGAGAGGAAGGGAGAGGGAGAGAGGGAGAGAAACATCCATGATGAGAGAGAATCATGGGTCAGCTGCCTCCTACAAGCCCCCTACTGGGGATGGAGCCCACACCGGGCATGTGTCCTGACCGGGAATCCAACCGTGACCTCCTGGTTCATAGGTCGACACTCAACCACTGAGCCACACCGGCCAGGCTGCTCCAATAAATTTTACCATACACCTCACCCCCCTATGTGTGGGTCCCCAAGTGCTTTTCTCTGGCTCTGGGGGGGGAACCCTCTTTCCACCGCAGCCGAGACAGGACAGCTCACATCAATCTGTGACCTGAACTGGAGTTCTGCTTTACAAGGCATTATGCCGTTGGTGGAACCGGAATGGGAGGGTGTGGGGTGACAGGAGGTGTGTGCCAGCGTTCATGCCCTGCTTCTGGTGGCTGTCACACGGTCACTTATGGGAACGTCCTGGTTCGCAAAAAAGCACTTCAGGCGGCTGGGGCTTTGGCTTTGGGATTCAGTCGCCGATTGTTTGGGGAGAAAAGGTCTGTGTGACGTGTGCAGCTTTTCTGTAAGGTCGAGATCTTTAAAAAAAAAATCCTAGAATTCATAAGGAAACCTACACTGATAAGGTGACTTTTACCTTTGAAATTATTTAAATAAGAAATGGATTGCAAATTGGGCTTCTTTAAAAGAAATCAGGGTTTGCACAGATATAACTGGGTCAAATCTGTCAGTATGTCAGCATCAGCTCTTTGTCAGGCATAGATGAAAGAATGGGTGTTTGTTTTAATGGCACGTATTCTTTTTATGAAGGTGGAATATAGTTTTAAATCATTTCGGTCTTTTGCTTTATGTTCTAAAACTCATCACGCTTGTGAAATGTGGTCCTTACAGGGCATTGGTGTGAGACCATAACGTGACGTCCCAGCAGCCGCGCCCGGAAGACTGCACCGGGCATTGGCTAAGGCGCTGCTGCCGAAGGAGGACGCGTGCTCGACTATATTGACTGCGTGCGTTTTAAGAAGCTGCGTTTGTAATCTTGATCTATGGTTTCATCAAGGGTAGATTTTATTTCACAGTTTTTATTGCTAAAAGCGAGGGGCGAGTGAGTGGACTGCACCATAAATAATTGAAATACTTTGGCTTTTCTGATAAGAGAAAGGTACTGATATTTATCAGTCTTTACCGACAGACCATTAATTCTTCACTAAGCAATCTACTGTGAAATTTCCCCAGTGTTTTAGCTATATATTTATTTTATCAAGATAAGAGTTTTGCCTGGTTAATGAAACGGTGCATATACTGTGTGAAATAGAAGCAATTTTTCATTAGAGTAATAATGGTATTGAAATTAAGAAACTTAGACAATTGAACTTTGAATGATCAGTAGGATCCGTATTGTCACGGTTATAATTACTTTCACAAAACAGCATTTCTCCTTTTAATATGCAATTTGTGTGAATGGCATGACTTATGATTATCATGAAATTGTTTTGTTCATCATAACAACATTGCATAAATTTTTCATTTAAACAAGGAATGAATTTCATTAATTAATTAAGGTGTTTATCAAATGCTCCGTGTTTTCCACACATGGCACATGGGGAGTATTTAGATGGTGTTAAGAAATGAGTGTCTTCTTATGATCCTAAAAAAAAAAAATCTGTATTTCTCTCTTCAAAACACCCGAAACTAAAAGTAACTTTAATTTTCAACGTAAGATAATTACATATCTATTGAGTATCTGTGGTCTGCGGTTCTTTACCACGCTGAGACATAAAGCTAGATGAAGTGTGTACACTAGAGCCACAGAGTGAAGCACCATAAAGTAGGGAAGCCGTTGGAATAACATCCGATAAAGAGTAGGTCATAAAGAAGATATACAGCGTGAATGAACATGGGGGCCGGGGACCAGCACAACTTACTTGGGTTTGGTTTCTAAATCAATGAGAGGATAGAGGATTTATACTTCTATAATCTCCTTTTTATTAGCTTAAATATATCTATAAAAATAAACATTTTTAATCAATTATTTGTTTGCCCTAAAGCACAATTCATATAGGGAAAGCAACAAAAAGGCAATAAAAAACAAACCAAAAAAAACCCCCAAAACAGTCAATTATTTCAAAATAATGAGGTGGTTTACTAGCATTTTCAATGAGTGACCGTTGAGGATGTTTTTATCATTATAAATTCATGGATTAAAATAGGTCTATACTAATAAAAGAGTAAGATGCAAATTGACCATACCTTTGCGATGCCCACCAGCCAATCAGGAGTGAGTATGCAAATTAACCCAACAAAGATGGTGGGTTACTTTGCATATGCAGGTGCCGAGTGGCTGGGGCAAGGCAGGACACTTTCACACTGCCCCAGCCACTCCGGGCCTCTGGGCAGCATAGGAAGGCAGAAAGGCGGCTCCAGGCCAGAGCGAAAAGGCGGCTCCGGCCGGAGCGAAGGCGGTGCCGGCAGCCAGGGGAAGGAAGGCCCATTCTTGCACGAATCTTCATGCATCGGGCCTCTAGTGTATATATATAATGTTCTTAGCTCATTACTGTGTTATTCTTAAGATGCTCAAACTATCCCAAATTTAGCTACAGGGAGCCTCTTCAAGATAGCTTCTAGAATCTTTTGAAACAGTAATCTTTTGTAACTTCCTCCTAATTCCATCTGATAAGAACTGCTCCATTTTTACAATTCCTGTTGCAGATTAGAATCAGCTGTTTTTCCAGGGAGCTCTGTATCCTTGTCGTGAGAAATGGTGCTGAGCACATTCTTGATACCGGGAAAGCTCATTGTTATCAGATTGGTCTTTTCATTTATTTATTTTTTTATCATTTTGGATGACAGAACTAGAGCACACACTTTAAGATAAGTGTACTGATGCTTTCAACTCACGGCCAGAGTTATTCTTACTGAACCTCATTGATCTTACTTCGGTGTCATTCTTTTCAATGCTAAAAATTCTTGTTCTCGGTGACACTACCATCTTCATTTGCTTTATTCTGTGTAAGAACTTACTACAGTTTCAAATACAGCCAACAGCACCACCCACATTAGGATGACTAAACACATACTGTATATCTAGAGTTTTCCTTTAGGTCAAGTTCACTTCTAACAATCACTCAATATATTTCAGTAATTACTTTTTTAAATTATTTATTGACTTTAATGTAGTTTTGTGAAATGTGTCCACAGTTCTGGAAATTCCTATAAGATTTTTGAAGCTGAGCTAAGTAAAATAAACACATAACCACTTGATAAAATAACTTCAAAAGTGGAATAATTCTTTACTATCTGTGTTTTGTTTTTAAAAAATCTTTACTTCATTCCTCCAAGAATTTTGATTTCTTTCCTTTCTACCATTTCTATCTTTTCTTATTTCCAAATCTTATTTAGAACATTTCTTTAAGTTATAATCAGTATAGGAAACTGTGATAAAGTGGAAAATAAACAGTACACCTTACTTATTTAAGCACTATTTTTTCAAAAGAAAAAACATTGCATTTTTTGTCCCAAAACTGTACTTGAACTATTTTACTGAATGCTATCTTTAGGAAAACAAGAATCTATGCACCCATAGTGTTTATAAATATATATACATATGTTTTTTAAATAGGACCTATTCTTATCTCTGTGGATTATAACTTTAAATTAGATTAAAACTGCACTTTATTTTACTGCCCTGCAAGCATCCCTGTTTTAGTAATATCTTACTCTTTGTGGTTAGACATGTGGGAGGGCACAACATGTATTATTTATGTGATGGAAAAATTTTAAATATGGATTTTAAAACATGATGAAAGTTTAATGGTCACTTAAATATGGATTTGGACTCACTATCCCAATTAAAAACACAATGTACCCTGAGTGTTCCTCTTGAGAGCTTTGAAAATGTGTCCTTATTGATTTTAATGTAAAATTCATAGTTAGCTGCAAGTGACTCACACCCATATGACTAAGTATAAATGATTTAACTCTGAGTCAACTTCTCTCGCATATAGAAAAATGCCTCGTGTCACCATTATATTTCAAGACAACTTAATTATAACCTATTTTTTAAATCAAAGAAACATTTTCTGAGTGTGCCGGGTTTTGGTATTTATAATAATTGTCTCTCAGCCCCTCATTAATATAGATGATGAACATAGTTCCTCATACAAATTTGAGTTTTTATAGATATGTAAAATTTTTAAAGTTTTTATTTATTGTAACGTATATATTATTTCATCTAATTATATCATAATTACTGATTTAATATACTTATTTTGTGAATTCTCATACCACTGCTGTGATACTAAAATTTTATTTAAATTATGACAAATCTTTCATATAAAAAGTTAAGTAGCAAAACCAAGATTGGCAATCTATATATATAATCTATATATATAAAAGGCTAATATGCAAAGTGTCCCCACAGGAGTTCAACCAGGAGACTGGGAGTTCTATCGCTCACTATGACATGCACTGACCACCAGGGGGTGATGTGGAACAAAGGAAGGCCCCTGCCGGCAGCCTGCAGCCAGGGAAGAGAGGCCACAGCCAGCAGCCGGAAGGCCCTGATCAGCCCAATCGCTGGCCAGGCCTAGGGAGCCTACCCATGCACGAATTTCGTGCACCGGGCCTCTAGTAGAGAGAATACAAATGTTCATCTAATGATAGCTTTGTAGTTCGTTTTATACTAAATACTCATTTACACTAAATTAAGTAACCAGTTTTCATGGTTAAGGAAAATGATTTTAGGCAGTTAAATTGAATTTAGGCTATATGACAACCAAAACACTTATAATTTTTATTATTTCCCTTTCAACATTATTAACTTGAATGTTCGGATTTGCTTGTCCACCACTCTTGGCCTTATATTTACCGATTATTGGTGTGTAATTTCCTTGAAACATGGAGGTTTTGTTTGTATGTTTTGAAGTAGTTTTCAAGAAGAGTTAACAAAACTATAAAGATATTTGTCCTTAAAAGTCTTACTTTACTACCAATTTAGAAATTAGGATAACCTGAGTAATGTAGAAGAATATAAAAATTTAAAACAATAATAATTTAGTGCTTAAAAGTGACATGAAATAAAGTTACGCCATTTTGTAATCCTCATTCTCTCAATTTTCTTTGAAAAACTCAATACGAGCTTTCTACATTTGGTATGAATCCCTAGATTTAATCAAAGAACTATTTTAAATTATACAATTTTTTAAAAAATGTGATTGACTACTTTGTTTTCTTTCTAAAACTACTAAAAAATTTTAACTAATAAGGAAATAATTATGGGCAAATTTTAAGCATGTTTTTAATTAATTCCTCAATACTGAACGTATTTCTCTTTTATTCTATTTAAGAAAAATTGCAGTAATTGAAACACCTCACGTTTGTCTTGAACAAATTCATATCAATTTACTCCCCAAATTATTTTAGATACTCTTACTCTTATATGTGTTCATTGTGGTCAATTTAAATGTAACGTATTTTGAGGATATGGTCATAATTTTAGGACTTCTTCAAATGAAGTGATGTTACATACTAGTTTGCATAGACCCTTAGAATAAAGTTAAATTAGCAGATTTGAATCCATTTTAGAGCACTAAGTTGAACTCATTAATAGGACAAACAATTATTCGAACTTTTCGAATTCTTTTTTTCTTATATTGGCAATTCAAAGGTACAAACTTCTAGACCAACTTCCAGACCTGAATGAATTCATGGTATGAGTTATTTGGGGAGTTATCAATACAACTGGCTCTTCCAGTTTTAAGGTTCTATGATTCAAAATCCCAAATTAACCTCCTAGTCATCCTCCCATCAGAAATCTACAAGTTCTAGTTTCCGGTAGCAGCAGAGATGCCTTAGCCGAGCAAAGTGGTTCATGCTCGGTCCTTTGGGAAGTCGCGTGCTGCACAGCAGTGGACTTTCAAGAGCAGAGTCTTTTGTTTAGGCTTGTTTTTTTCCATTCTAATTAGTTTTATGAAAAACAAGATTTTATTCTCCATGGGATTAATGCTCGCAAACTTTTGTATAAGTGGAGATCTCAGGATTTGACGGGGTCACACAGGGGTTTAGAGAAGGCAGCACAAAGGGGTAGGGATTTGACATGAAGAACGGACCCTGGCGGGGTGCTGTGTGGATAGAGCATCACAGCGAGAGGAAGGGCCACGCAGTAGAGAGAAGATGGGCATGAGAGGCCTGAAACCAAGAAGCCCGCTGTACGCTCAGCCGATGCTGGTGCTGCCGGCACATCTGCCACGGACGCAGCCTCCACAGCGGGCTCTCCAGGGATCTCCCTGAGCCCCGTGCAAAGCACCCATCTCCCTGTGACCCACAAACAAGGCTGACGACCTCGGACGAATCCCCACCAATCTCCTTAGGCCCACGGCCACCAAGTCCCACCATCAATCAGCATGTTTCATAACGTGAACACAGGGTGTCCTACGCGTGTATTTCTTATTTCAGTAGGAGAGGAAGTCTCATTCCAGACCAGAAATCAATCCACACAGCACAGTCCACCTGCCAACGAAGAGTCGAGTTATTCTCAGGCAAAGTTCTCATTCTTAGTTTGTCCACAAAGACTCGCCGTATGGCCTCACACCGTCAGAGCGGCCATCAGAACTGCACGCAGATGGCAAACACTTGTCAGACTCATCGATTTGCTCTGGTGCGGAATTAAACAGGCAGCTAAATCATCCAGGGATGCCAGCATAAGCTTTTTCTTATTTTGGTACTAACCATAATTTTTCACCTCCGTGATATGCAGCTTTCTGTACTTCCTGGTGTGTGTCTGCTGAATCTAAGAAAACAATCCATCTACCATTCATAAATCCATGGCTTCCTCATGCCAATTCTCCTCCATCAGATAATATCCTGAGCACATATGCCAAAGATGTTCCATATGCAGGGATTTGAAAAGGTTCTCCATAGTCCCTGCTTCATACTCATGTAGGCTTCTATTTAAAAGCAAATGAGCCCTAGCCGGCTTGGCTCAGTGGATTGAGCATTGGCCTGCAGGCTGAAGGTCCCTGGTTTGATTCCGGTCAAGGGCACATGCATGGGTTGTGAGCTTGATCCCCTGTAGGGGGCATGCACGAGGCAGCCAATCAATGATTCTCTCTCATCATTGATGTTTTTTATCTCTCTCTCCCTCCCCCTTCCTCTCTGAAATCGATAAAAATATATTTTATAAAAATAAATAAAAGCAAACGAAAGAGAATACAGGCAAGCATCAGGGTTCCAAGGAAGGTCCCATAAGCAAGCTCTCAAGGAACCTTCATTCACTCATTGCTTTGTCTCCAGCTTAAACCCCAAGACCTGTGGAGAGAATCTTAGTCTGGGGACACATCAAAGGAGCAACCCCACGCAGGCTTTCATGCCTCTGGGCCACATGACCAGCCAGAGGAGGCGGGTTGCCAACCATCAGGAATGAAATTCAGTTAGGGGGAGGCCAGGGGAGGGAGTTAGAAATATGAACACATCATCGTAAATCCCACTGCCCTGAGCTTAGCCAAGACTCAAACACCAGACATGAAAGAGTCCCCAGGACATAGCGTTTCTAAACCACTTCTTACTGAAACCTGTCTTACATATGTACGACACTGTTGGTATTCTCACATCACATTTGCAATACATACATACAATCAATGCCAGTATTATAACATATCACATTTACAATACATATATACAACCAATCTACCTAATAAAAGAGTAACATGCTAATTGACCATACCTTCATGACACCCACCAGACAATCAGGACTGAGTATGCAAATTAACCCAATAAAGATGGTGGGTTAATTTGCATACACCGGCGCCCAGCAGCCAGGGATGGGGCGACGACGCAGGTGTTCCGCACCACCCCAGCCGCTCCTGGCCTCTGGGCAGCGTGGGAAGGCAGAGCGAAGGCGGTGCCGGCAGCCAGGGGAACGAAGGCCCATTCTTGCAGGAATGAAGATTCGTGCATGGGGCCACTAGTGGTATTATAACAGTGCAGACTCATAGGTGGAAGACAGGACTCAGAAATACAGGGACTCGTGGCAGGTGTCCAGAGCCCAGCTACAGAGACAAAGATGCTAAACAGGGAAAACAAATATGCAAGGACTGCGTGTGGGGAAACATACACCCCCCCCACCACCACCCAAGGGATTGGGCGTGTGCCTTCAGCAGGGCATGGGGGCAGCTTACTCCAACAGGGGGAGGGGAGAGAAGCGGCAAATTCAAAACTGACTCACAATCGTGACACTAAGTTATCTACCTGAAGTTCCTTGTGTTATTCTTTAGTTGGGCCTTTTTTTTTTTCCTTCAAAGACCCAGGAATGTGAACAATTCTATTGGTGGGTATTAACTGAGCACAAGATATTTCCTGACATCAAACACACACACACACACACACACACACACACACACACACACACACACACACACAGAATTCAAGTATATATGCTGCAGCCAATAGAAGCGTCTAGAATGTGGAGGTTGGAGGTCAGATTGTGGGAGATAGAAAGGCAGAGAGCTGACAGAGCTGATACTTGCTGATACTCCCCCCACATGAAACCCCATCACTGGGTCCCCCTTACAGGGAGGAGCGTGTCCGGAATCGTTTCTTTAAGCAGAGAATGTGTGCTCCGGAGAGCAGGGGTTTCCTAATGAAAAAGCCAGAAGGGTTCGTGTGGAAATGCCCGAGCCTAAGCCGCGATCACTGTTTAAATAAATAAATTATGAACGTTTGGGGACGGAAAGGTGAACCTCATGTATGAAATAATTATTCTACATCGCATACAAAGAGACGTGACCTGAATAAGACATGGCTTTATGAGAAGCAAGCGTGGGGATGTGGGATGTGGGGTGGAAATTGCCATCTTACTTCCCAACATTTTCCACTTGGAGCAGCAGCGCCCTTTGCCATCTGAAAGGTGAGGTTGGGGGAGAAGCACTTCGCTAACGGAGTCAGTGAGTCAGAACACGGCGAATGTGCCTTTGCAGAGAAATAAAAACGTTCTTTCTGAGAACTCTGCTTCAACATTAGACTTTTAAATTAGGTCCGATTTCTGATGATTCCTCCATCATGGAAATAGTTCCAAGATTATTAAACATATTTCCTCATCTTGAAAGTACAGTTTTATATGATTTTCCAAATTATATTAACTATTGTATACTTAAATTGAGTTAATATATTAGATAGAGTGAATATATAATATAATATACATTAAATTAATATATTCCTATGTTAAATAATCAAGTAGAGCTTAATTCCAAACACCTACCACATTAGCAGTAAGCAATTGTTGGAATTATGCTTTAGTTTGGTGATCTTCATAGTCTGTTGCTTTAGTAAAAATCCATTCTAAAATTCTTATATATATATATATACATATATATATATATGTATATATATATATGTGTGTGTGTGTGTGTGTGTGTGTGTGTGTGTGTGTGTGTATATATATATATTCTAGTGGCCTGGTGCATGAAATTCGTGCATGGGGTGGGGGTGTTCCTCAGCCCAGTCTGCACCCTCTCCAATCTGGGACCCTTTGAAGGATGTCCCACTGCCAATTTACAGGGATCGGGCCTAAACTGGCAGTCAGACATCCCTCTCGCAATCCAGTACTGCTGGCTCCTAACCGCTCACCTGCCTGCCTGCCTGCCTGATTGCCCCTAACCACTCTGCCTGCTGGCCTGCTTGACCCCAACTGCCTCCCACCGTCGGCCTGCTCACCCCCAAATCCCCCCTCTGCCAGCCTGATCACCTCCAACTGCCCCCTGTGCCATTGTGCTCACCCCCAACTGCCTCCCCTGCCGGCCTGCTCACCCCCAACTGCACCCCCTGCTGGTCTGCTTGCCTCCACCTTCCCTCCCTACTGGCCTGCTCACCCCCAACTGGCCCCCCTGCTGGTCTGCTTACCCCCAACGGCCCCAACCCCTACCAGCCTGATCACCCACAACTGCTGTCCCATCCTGGCCTGATCCCTCTTGTCCTCTAACTGCCTCTACCTCAGCCCTGCCACCATGGCTTTGTGCAGAAGAACGTCCAGAAAATCCCCTGGAAGGTCTCCCAGTCTAATTAGCATATTACCCTTTTATTAGTATAGATAGAGGCCTGGTGCACGGGTGGGGGCTGGCTGGTTTGCCCTGAAGGGTGTCCTGGATCAGGGTAGGGGTCCCACTGGGGTGCCTGGCCAGCCTGGGTGAGAGGCTGATGGCTGTTTGCAGGCTGGGCACGGCCCCAGTGACCCAAGCTCCCAGCCCCTCCTTTTTTTCTTTTTCTTTTTCTTTTTTTCTTTTTCAGTGCCTCCTTGAGCAGAGGCCAGGGCCTGCTAGAAGCAGGTATCTGGGATTTATTTATCTTCTATAATTGAAACTTTATAGCCTTGAGTGGAGGCCAAGGCCAGCCAGGGCGAGCAGGAAGCTTGGCTTCCTCCATTGCCAGGGGCAACCCAAGCCTCCTGCTAGCTCCAGCTCTGTGGCCGCCGCCATCTTGGTTGGGTTGATTTGCATACTCGCTCCTGATTGGCTGGTGGGCATGGCTTGTGGTCATAGTGGAGGTACGGTCAATTTGCATGTTTCTTTTTTATTAGATAGGATATGTAGCAATACAATGAATTGGTTTTACTTCCCCATTCTTTCAATTCATATGTTATTAAAAATAGAACATATCTTAGAGATGACTCATCAAGACAAAAGCCATACTTTTATATATGTGGGACCTCAAAACTAGGGAACATACATGAATTGCTTAGCTTTAATTTTGTTTTTGTTCCTGTTGTTTTTATTTTACATAGTGCATTAGTTACAGAATCAATAACAAAAGCTAAGTCTTCTAAATCACAGGCCATCACACCCTATACCTTGTAACATAAATGGTGAACTTTTGGGGACTTGAGAGGTGAAATAATTATTCTATATAGCATACAAAAAGCAGTTGTAATATCCTAAATGTGGTAATATGTGAATATCTATCACTAGTGTTGACTTTTTTTATCCATAAATCAATGTTAAACACCAGTTAAACTTAACACGTATTTCAATAAATAAGTGTATATAATGATTTGTTTTAATTATCTTAGCTCTATGTATGTTTTCCATATTCCTTTTTATTTTACATTACATGTTGCTAATCTATGTAATATTTATTGTATAAGCACAACCTCTTTTTTCCAAAATCTTGGCAATCCCAATTAAAAAACATTTTAATCTTTAATGTTATAAAGGTTTAGCTCATTATATTCCTTTAAGTCACCTAGTATTTGCTTCAATGAAGCCATCTATATTCTGTTTGCATCTTATATTTATTAAAGACAATTTTTGTCTTTGGAACTCTATAAAAGATTTCTATGACTTTCTATATTAAATTATAATTGTAAGTATTCTTTATTTTTAAATATTAATGTTTCCCTGGGCTGTAATTTCTTCTGTCTTCCATCAAGAAGAAATACAAATTACAAGAACATGATTTATATTTAATTATAATAATTACTTTTTATCATCTGAATTGTTCAGATGGTAATACCAATGACACCTTATAAGAAACACAGGTTATTAAATTTGTAGGTTTGAAAAACTAAATTAAGTAATATATCTTTACAGTAATGTTTTATCTTAATGGATTAATGTGATAAATTTTCACTTATTCTCATCTAAACAAGCTGCTGAAATTACTTGTTGCTTTTAATAAAGCATGGTTTTGGAAAATGCTGTTTAAATATACATCTGTTATAAATGTAATACAAATTTGTGTTATAGATATAATGAAAATGATTATTTAAAGCCAAAATTCTATTATCATGTCCCATGATTCACATACAGTATCCGCATGAAGAGAGAACTCCGTCTCCCTGCCACGCCTTTCACCCGTGGAAATCCGAGGTCATGCTCTGACGTGGATCAGGAGGAAATTAAGCAGCAATAACATTAACAACGCTTTTGCACAAGACACATGTGCAGCAAGGATGACCCACGTGTCTCCACGTCCCTTCCCCTCATCTCACCCGCCCTGCGCCAGTGACAGACACCCCACGCCAGGAGGACGGGCCAACCCAGGGCAGCGAAGCTCTCACGTTGGCACCCGAATCGCTCTGTGTGGGAACAGCACCCCAGCCTGCGCCTGGCACATGGGCTCTGCGCCCCCACGGAGCCTGGGGCTGCCACCTGGCGTTGTCCTTCAGGGTCTGGAAGGGTAAAGATCAGCGTGAAATATAAGGCAGGCCGGTCAGCCGGTAATGTCGGGACACGCCTCCGAATTCACATCCACCCCGAGGGACAGCGCCTGCGCTCTTCGGTAGCCACCGAGAATGTTACAGGAAGGAGTACCGTGGCTTCTGTGCATTAATCACATCGACTTACTGACCTTAAAACTCGGAGGCAACTGCTAACTACTAGTTATGCTCAGTTTGTGGAGGAAGAAAAATCATAATCACAACATGTCATAAACACTGTAATAATCCCTGGATGTGTAATCTTATTATTGTCGCCACATAATCGAAACGATTGGTACAGTCGTGCGAAGAGTAGGTAACGTTCTCATAGTGCCTCTCCCACCGCTTTACACTCCCACCTGGCAGCCAGCCTCCAGACGGTGCCATGGCGCCCACCACCTCGACGGTCACACTGTCACTACGTGGCCTCCCCTGTTGTCCTAAGTTTGTGCTGCGTAATCAATAACATGCAGAAGAAATGATGTCATAGCATTTACATGATTAGGTTATAAGAAGTTAAGGCTTCCATTTTGGTCTTTCTTTCTCCTTCTTTCTCCTTCTCTCCTCTCTCCCTTCTTTTATTTTTTAAATATATTCTTTTATTGATTTTAGAGAGGAAGGGAGAGGGAGAGGGAGAGAGAGATAGAAACATCAGTGATGAGAGAGAATCATTGATCAGCTGCCTCCTGCATGGCCCCTACTGGGGATGGAGCCCACAACCCCGTCATGTGCCCTGACCGGGAATCGAACCATGACCTCCTGGTCAACACTCAACCACTGAGCCACATTGGCTGGGCCCACCCTCCCCCTTTCTCCTTCTCTCTCTCTCTCTCCCTCCTTCACTCCCACCCTCTCCCTTTCTCCTCCTTCTCTCTCTCTCTCTTGGTCAAGGTCACAACGCACTCAGAGGAAACAGGCTTCAGTGTTGTGAGCATCTCTAGGGAAAGGCCTAGAAGGAGAAGAACTAAAGCCTCCCGCCAACAGCCAGAAAGGCAGGGTCCTGCCCACAACACCTGGTTACCCGGAAGCTCCATCTCCAGGCGGAGCTGTGAGATGACAGCCCTGGCCAACACCTGGACTGGGACTTTGTGAGCAACCCTGAGCCAGAGGACCAGGTACTCCATATTTGTGTTGTTGTTTTCATTGAAGCTGCTAACTTTTGGGGGAATTGGTTGCACAACAATCGATAAATAACATCCACGGGACTCCGAAGGGCAGGTGCTCTGTGGCCCCAGCATCGCTGGCTGAAGGAGTTTTCTGTTCTGATGGAGAGGCCTCCGCGCCCTCGGTGTGTGCCCACTCACAGCACAGGGATGCGTCTGCGTCGAGAGGCCCTGCCTGTGCCCTGAGCTACCTTGGCCGGTACCCAGCCGTCTCGACTGCGGCAGCTTTAGCAGGTCTCGAACATGGGGGAGCACGTCCCCCAGATTTGTTCCCTTTCAAAGCCATTTTGGCGATCCTCGGCCCCTCTAGGCCCTGTGTCTCCCCATAACAGCTAAGCGTTAGCTTATCAATGTCTACGCACAAGTGTGCTGGAATTTTCATTGGCATTGCACTGAATCTATACATCAATTTGGGGGAGAACTGACATCTTAGCGGCATTGGGACTTCTAACCCCTGAGCGTGAGGCATCTCTCCGTTTACTTAGCACTTGTTAATTTCTCACAGCTTCTGTTAGGCTTAGTCTCAGTCACTTCCGGTTTTAGAACTTCTCCTTCACGAAGGCACTCGGTCCTTTAAAACATTTTTGAGAGAAATTTGCCATGTTCCCAGTCATCAAATTACTAATGAAATCGATAGCGCCTCGTATTTTAATCAGTAAAACCAGAGAGCCATGAAACTAAGCCGCACCTCATCTCTTAGAAACTCGTCTAGCAATTTCCTGTGTCCTCTCCTTAGGCTGTGTGTAAGCGTGCTTTTCTTGTTTGCAGTACGTACATATTATGGCAGTCAGTCTGTCTGCATACAAATATCCTGATCTACTACTGCTGTGGATCATGGATTAGGAGCTGCGTGGCATTCACGTGTGGTCAGATGCTAGAGAACCCATCCTTGTAGGTGAAGGCTGAAGGACACAGAAGGAATTGGAGCCAAAGCTAAGATGAGGGCGTGGCGGAAGGCTCACGGTTACAAACCAAGCCCATCACCCTGACGACGGTGGGGACGGAGA
Organism: Cnephaeus nilssonii; assembly: GCF_951640355.1. Classification (NCBI taxonomy): domain Eukaryota; kingdom Metazoa; phylum Chordata; class Mammalia; order Chiroptera; family Vespertilionidae; genus Cnephaeus; species Cnephaeus nilssonii. Next base: position 1,546,003 of record NC_137081.1, on the reverse strand, counting down.
GCAGTGCTGGCCACGGACAGTCGGAGGATTCCCTGCCAGCAGCACATTGAGGGGGAAGAACGGCTTCAAGGAAAAAGGCGCCGTGACCCAGGGAAAGGCTCCCTCTGGGAGGCGGCAGTCCTACTGATCGTGTGGGAGGGTTTACAGCGTGACCCCCTCGCTTCGTGCTGTTCTTTATTCTGCTTATCCTCACACTTCCCAGAACGCTCTTTCCATCTGCATATACATGTTATCAATGCGCACTGCAAACACATCTTATAGATCCAAGCATACGTGCATTTTAACAAAGGCCCCCAAATGCTAAACAGTAGCTAAAGATTCTTATTTGTGTCTAGCCGGGGTTGTTGAGTGGTTGAGCATTGATCTATGAACCAAGAGGTTACAGGTTTGATTCCCGGTCAGGGCACAGGCCCGGGTTGCAGGCTAGATCCCCAGTGTGGGGCGTGCAGGAGGCAGCCGATCCATGATGTTGCTCTCTCTCATCATTGATATTTCTATCACCCTCTCCCTCTCCCTTCCTCTCTGAAATCAATAAAAATATATTTTAAAAATATAATTATTTGTTATCTCACCCACACAGAGCCCTGGGAGACGGGTATATTATGAACCACACTCTCCAAAAGAGGAGGAATCAGAAATGTGCCGGAGAAGGACACTCCTCTAGCTCGTGTGCGTGTGCAACCTCTTGGTCCTCCTCTGCTCTTAGTCACAGTCGTTCATGTGACGTCAGGGCGTGACCTCCGTCTGTCACATCTCCGCAGCCTGCACAGCAGAGCGCCTGGGCACCGGCCACCCGGTGAGAGACGCCCCAGCAACGGACCCCCCTGACCGCGGAGCCGCACAGGGAGGGGACCCGTCCCCTCCAGCCGCACAGGCCATGCTCACCCACCGCCTCCCGCTGCCCCCCTTCCCCGGCCCCGGCCCTGCTTCATGACTTCGGGGCAACTTTGTAAGAGTCAACGGTCCCTGAAAATGGGGGGACTTCACCCTGCGATTTGCTTTATGCGTGTGACCCTCTGCGTTGGCTCCAGGAACAGATGCAAAAGCATCCGAGTTGTGGGCTCAGGCCTTAGGGGGTGAGTCTGGACCCAGGGCCAGTGGAAGGCAAAGAGCCTTGACTGTGAGCAACAAGGCGCCCTAACCCCGTAGTCGGCAAACTGCGGCTCTTTGGCCCCTTGAGTGTGGCTCTTCCACAAAACACCATGGTCTGGGCGAGTCTATTTTGAAGAAGTGGCGTTAGAAGAAGTTTAAGTTTAAAAACTTTGGCTCTCCAAAGAAATTTCAATCGTTGTACTGTTGATATTTGGCTCTGTTGACGAATGAGTTTGCCGACCACTGCCCAACCGGTTCCCATCGTTTACAGAGAAGCCCAGGCCGCCCTCCTAGGGGCGCAGCGTGACCCTCAGCTTCACCCGGTCCCGCCTCGGTCTGCTGCCCCGTCGCCGGGGCTCCTCTGGCTCCTTGTTCTGCTGCGGCGCCAGCTGCTCACATTGGGGAGGCGGCGATGCTTCCAGCAGCGATGCCCCTGATCGAGGCAGTAAGTCACTTGCTGACAACAAGCACCAGCACGGGGAATAGAAATAAAGGCATCCGTCCGGCAGAAATGAGCCCCGGGATCCATGACTTGGACCTCGAACACAGGAGGACAATGGAGGCCCCCTCAACGCTTCTGACGGCCAAGCACATCATGGCAGACAGAGGGTCTGTCCATGCCTGGCAGGTCACCAGTGACTGAGCCATAACCGGGAACAGTCACCCACAGGAGAAGACTGTGCCGCTCATTCCTTCTTCCACCTGTGGAGATCTTGCTTTTATTAAGTTCTCAGTTGTGTTCCCAGGACCCCCTCATGAATCTCTAGCAGGGGTTCCCCAATCGCAGGCACATAGAAATCTTAATTTTGTGTCTCAGCAATTCTGGTAAAATATAGCACCCCCAGAAGTTGTCACCATAGAAATACATTCCTCACTGAACTTCAAAACCTATAAATTTCACTTTCCAGACAAAAGAACAGACTTGCTCCCTCACACACGGCATCTGTTTTTATTCCTGCGCTCACGCTCGGAGCTGGGCGGCCGTTTCCCCCCGGCCTGGGGCGGCCCCTGCATACAAAGCCAGGCCCGCTTTGGTCACTTCGGAAATCCTCTACCCAGAATAACAGCTCAATTCTCTCTTGAGTTTGCCCAGCAGTTGAAGGAAAAAATAAATTGAATGGAAACAACATAACATAACCTTCTCCTGCAGGATCCCTAATAGCATTAGGACGCGGGGAAAGAAAATGTAGCCACAGAAAGCACCTCTGAGGCCGGAGAGATGTTGTATGCCTTTTACACGATGGGTGGCAGCCCGGCAACAACATGCATGTATCACAGGCTCACCGCGTGCCCTCGCACGCCAGGGACGATGGGATGCTGAGGAGCAGGTCAGGAGAAGCCTGCGGTCTCTGAGCCCAGGGACGCCACAGCCTCTCCCACGCTGAGGTGCGCTCAGCAAACGGCCTCAGACACACACACCCACGGAGCGTCAGAGCTCACTGTTACCCAGAGTAAATGTCTGCTGAAACTCGGGAAAACACGAATCTTGCCATTTTAATTTAAAGATCAGTTCAAATTACACACAAATTTAAATTTTTTTAAGTTCCACTTTTATGTGTTTAGAAAAGAAGGATAAGATAAATGCACTAAATTAGGGCTAGGAGAAAAGGGAGAAGAGAAATGAACACCTTCATCCTCCGTATTAATGAGGGCTACTCTGACTCAGTCTCCCAAATATCCCACCAGTTGATCTGTTCCTCCTCTTGTGGCGTTATTCTTACGGATGCGGGACTGAATTTGTGCTGATCACAATTCAGAACCAGGAGATGACTCGCCTGCTCGGTGCTGCCTCAGGAGGCCGGGACCTGACTGATGCACTTAGCACCTTGGATCCCGGGTTCTGGCCGCCGTGTGAGTAAAGGCTGCTGGACCCCCCCTCTGACGGCAGCCCCCCAGGCCGGTCAGACATGCTGTCTCACTTGGGATAGCAATAACGCATCAAGTCTCATTAGTTTTATTCTTTGCGAAATCAATAGCTTGCTAGCTAAGAAGATATCGATATGCCAACGTCTTTTCAACACTTAACATTCGAGAAACAAGCTGGTTATGTATCTAACTGTATAAAGAACCTTATTCAACCCCTTTGCAAGCCTGGACGTGTCTGTACCATTGAAGAACGAACTCTGAACCATATCACGTAGAGGGACCATGGGGCCAGAACCCACTGACTAAATGAAAACTAAATCTCTAACACGATCATACAACTTAGTCCTCTCGGCTCACACCTGTGGTGGCTGGAAAATTACGGCAATTTCCTCTGTCCCGTGGTCCCTGATGCTATATTTACCCGCTCTGAGGAGTCACCGGGTTTCTTGTTCTTTAGGCCCCGTGCGTCCTGAGAAGGCTCAGCACTGGCACAACATGCATGAAAATGACAGCCCTTCACGGACCCTTGGCAGAGAGAGGGGCGGGGCACCCACAAATCTCGGTGCTCTCTGATCTGTCGGGCACCACAGCCACTGAGATCCTAGGAACACGAGCAGTATCCATACAGAGAGGCGTCTGGAATAATTTCTGTGCAGAGGTGAGACTCACAAATTAAATCCTTACCCCAGAATTGACTCACAACCAAGTACTGTTTGAAGATTCTAAGCATTTCCCTTTTCCAGTAAAGCGCTTCTTTAGCAAATATTCTAAAGTACCTTCTTTATGAACAAAACAGCCACATCTGCTGAGACAACAGTGACCTCCAGTGGCGCTCTGCTCCATCCCAGAGTGTCCTTCGATCGGCCAACAGGAAGGAGCGTTCTAAAGGTGAAACTGAACACCTTTTGCTTCTTTTACGTGTTCTAAGAGTGTGTCTATACAGGAACATCATTGGGTGAAAATAAAAACCGGCCAGTCATCTGGGGAGGGAAGAGATGAGGCACCGGCTGAGGAAAAATATTAGCAGAAGGTGCAGCTGATAAAGGACTTGTATCCAAAACACAACTGCTCCTCGAGACCCGCTGGCTTTGCGAACCAGTGCCACCCAATGAGTTCCGCAAAGCCTAGCTGCTCCTCACAGAGGATGGACAAGTTAATTGCATTTGTTAACACATGGGATTCCATACCATCACTAAACTGCAGGAAGTAGATCCACACGTACAAGCAAATATACATTTGCGAAAAATAACGATGTGTGGAGAAAAAGAAAATTGCAAAAGAATAGAGTAATACTATTTGTGCACGTGTTAAAAACAATCATGTAAATTAGGGTTTCAACAGCGCAGATAGCAACGTACCACCTCGTGAGTGGGAAGACGCGTCTCATCTTATGGAGAAGGATGTGTCTGTCGAGTGGAGAGACCGTGGAGTGGGTGAGTGAAGGGTGTCTCAGACAGAGACAGAGAGTGCGGGTCCACATTGGGTCTGAGTGGCCAACGCTGCCCCCAAAACAGGAAGGGAGCAAGTAGCAGGGAGACTCCCCAGATGGAAGACAGCGCCCTCACCAGGGCGCCCGGGGACCGCCCCTCCCCGCCACACCCCCTCCCCCCCAAAGGCCAGCTCTGTGCCCAGCAGGTCGCAAGCAGAGGCCACACATCAGCCACAGTGAGCCGTGCTCAGGGGCCCGGTTTTGGGAGCGGAAAGGCGCACTCCGTGGCTTTCAGATAAACATGAAAAATCTACAGTGAGCCCTGGCTGGTGTGCTCAGTGGGTAGAGCGTCGGCCTGCAGGCCAAAGGGTCCTGGGTTCGATTCCAGTCAAGGGCATGTACCTCGGTTGCAGGCTCCTCCCCGGCCCAGACCCTGGTCCAGGCACGTGCAGGAGGAGACCCATCGATAAGTTTCTCTCACATGGATGTTTCTCTCTGTCTTCCCCTCTCTCTTCCACTCTCCCTAAAAATCAACGGAAACCTGTCCTCGGGGGAGGATGAACAAAAGTAAAAATAAAAAGTCTGTCTACATGGATCTTGTCGTGTGTGCACATCATCACTCAGCACGTGGCGAGGGCACGACCAGGAGCTCTGTCTGCATCCACCGTTTAGTCCGACCCCGTCCCGGGGAGGCGCCGGGGCCTGCGGGATTCCACACCCCCAGGGAGCGTGGCTGTGCGGGGAGCTGAGCCATCCATTCCGGCCCGCGGGGCTTGGGCGGCCCCCACTTGCTGGAAGACTTGTGAGTCACTGAGGTGTGGACCTGACCCAGCCTGACAGCACTCAGAGAACCGGGGGCCGCTCCCTGCCGGCTGCTGCTGCCCTGGAACGGCACTGCAGGGCCGGTGCCTGTCATTGACCTCGCCTTCCTGTGCGCACCCCGGGCAGCGCCGCCGGTCACGGTCCCCGGCGTGGACAGGCTGTGGTTTTATGGTTGCCCGTTGCGTGTTACAGTGCCAACTGATCAAGCATATTCGGCTTCTAGAACACCACTCTAGCCCGATACAAAAGTCAGCTTACATTTACCGATTCTGGCCTCGCTGGTGTGGCTCGGTGGTTGAGCATCGACCCATGAACTAAGAGGTCGCCAGTTCGATTCCCGGGCAGAGCACCTGCCCAGACTGTGGGCTCGTGGATCCCCAGTAGGGGATGTGGAGGAGGCAGCCCGTCAACCATCCTCTCATCGATGTTTCTCTCTTTCCCTCTCCCTTCCTCCCTTTTCCTAAAATCCATAAAAACATTTTTAAATTATGTATTCTTGTTTCTTTCTTCTTTCAATTCCACTTACGAATGTTGAGACTACTATTGACCACATTGACATTTTCCTATTCTTTTTCTTTTGGTCCCTAAACATTTTCCCCAGAGCCTGGCCTTTTTCTCCAAGTCTTCCGATCAAGTCACCTGCAGTTCTGACTACACACTAGTGAAACCACATGTCCATTCAATGAAAATCTGTGATGCCAGCGAGGAACGTCAGGACCGTTTGTATGCCATTACGGGGGCAAAAGCCATGTCATATCCCAAAGTCTGTCCCCCGACCGCTCTGATGAAAAATGTGGGAAATGTAAGCTGGGCGGAAACAGGTGTCTTTGACTGGGTTGTTGGCATTAATGTCCTGGTACAGGCATGCGGGAGGTGGGCAATCGCTGGCCAGCGAGGGATTCAGAAAATTCTCTGCTTGTTTACAGGAAAGCAGGAGGCAGCAAGGTTCTGTGATGGCCACATGTTAAATAATGAAAGTTAATTGAATTAGCAAATTAGTACATAAAATATATCCTATCTCACTTAGAACAATATCCTTCATAAAGATGCAATTGTACACTGTGTCGTAAAGCCAAAATCTTTATATTGCTCCAAGTTGACAGAATACCAAGGCCTCTCAATTGAATTTTTATTGTGCATATTTGGGTATTTGGCTAATTGGCTAGTGATGCTTTCACGAATACTAAACTAAATATATACATAATTCATAAGTATACCATTGGACTTTCTTGCCCTCATTTCAGCAAAATAATAATAATAATTAATAAAATTAATAATCCTATATAATAAAGATGTAATATGCAAATGGTCGTTACACCATGAAGCGTAATGACTGACCATGTAATGACAGGATCACAGATCAGCAGGAGGGTGGGGCAGTGAGCTACAAGCGGGCAGCGAAGAGCTACAGGAGGGGGCAGGGCAGCAAGCTATGAGGGGGGACTGTGGGGAGGGGTGAGGGGAGCTACAGGAGGGCAGAGCAGCGGGCAGAGCGCTACTGGAGGGCGGCAGCGAGCTACTGGTGAGCTATTGGCACACAGATTCGTGTGCAGGGCTACTAGTTTTGTTATAATCAAGGTTGTCACACACTTTTGTTCTACTTTATTATTATTTTTAAATATGTTTTTATTTATTTCATAGATAGAAAGGGAGAAGGAGAGAGAGATAGAAACATCAGTGATGGGAGAGAATCATTGATCAGCTGCCTCCTGCATGCCCCCTACTAGGGATCAAGCCTGCAAAATCAGGCGCCCCCTGGTGGAGTGAAATGAGGACAGAACAGCCTTACACTAGACCAGCCCAGGAAAAGATACACCAACATGAATGCTGAGGAAGTATCCGCAAAACGGTTCCAAGGACATTCTCAGCTTGCTTGGAGTCTTCCAAAGTGTCCATACAAAGGAGCCCTATTAAAAAATAAGTTACATCTCTGTACAGAAAAACTCTACATGTTTTACACGTTTAAAAAGTTGGAGAATACTTCAATTTGGAAATAGATCTACACATATAATATTTAGAATGACACAAAAACAGTTACAGGTGGCCCCTCTGGAGCAGAGTAAGGTGGAGAGTAACAGATGTTTCCTTGTCTCCCTTTTCTGTGCTCTATGGGTTATTTTTAAACTTGACAAACATTTAATTTAAACTTTTAAAATATAAAATAATTTTTTGAATTCCTCTGACCATTGTAAACCTTATTTTTGAGACTCATAACGTGGAAAACATTGTTGGGCAAACTAAAATTACTGATCTTCATCTAGTTGACACAATGCCGACGGTAGGACCTGACACAAGAGGCCTCATTCGGTTCTTCTCCTTAACCACCTCTGGCCGTTTGGTTAAGGCTCTTCATCCTCCAGATTTAATCGCTCATCTTTACAGATGAGATTTCTTATACCTCAAACATGAAATACTCCTGAATCATGAATTAGCTTCTATCACATGCTGTCGAGAGCGGGCGGTAATTAGCCACAAATAGTTGCATGCTCTCCATGAGCAAGGAAAGAATCATCTTTACGGAATTTGAAAGAAGATGGTATTCGGAGTACTACCATGTCCTTGCTATTCCTGACAATGATGATTCCATCCCAATGTCATCCCATTAACAAGCACTTCTACCAAGCCAACACTTCTGACCTCGGTCCTTGGGCCAGAAAGAGAACACACGATGAACGAGGGAGAAGATGAAGGCGTTTATGATGACAGCCCCTGCCGATGCGCATCGGAACGCCATTTCCTCTCCCCTTTCCAATGCGGTGTGACCTGAGATTACAGACACGGGACTCGCACAGATGTGGGTTTATGCTACGCACTGCTCCTTACTCTCTGCATGTGCTCAATGCTGCCCCGCTGAATTCCGCGTTCCATTGTTCTGATTCCTTTGCATTTAAAATAGTAACAACAGCTACTTTAGATGATTGTTTCACGATTAAAATAATCATTTATAAAAGATAGAATAGGAGTGAGGTAACTACAAAATACATGATTACTTTTCCTCCCACTTTCCAAGTTTTTCTCGCTGGGCCAGGAAGTAATGAACAGAGACAGATTCACAGGAGAATATCAAGTGTTTAGTACATGAGCAAGGAGAACTCACACGGGCATGGAAATTCCGAAGACAGTGGGCAATAACACCGGGTATATCAGGCATTTTTGGACAAAAGAGAAAAAGGGGGCCAGGTTATTCGATTGTAAGAGTGAGAACGGGTGGTTACAGGGACTGAGACCGAGCAGACATATGTGGCAGGAACGTCCTTGCTGGGCAGCTCCGAAGCCACGGGGCACAGAAGGCATCTAGCCAACAGGCGTGGAGCTCACGCTCGGAGCAGATTCTTCAGGTGAGGAAGCCCCGGCTGCCTTCCTAAAGCAGTTGCTCGGTTCAGGTCTCCAGGGCAGGAAAGGGGTGGTGATCAAAGGCTCTTTCTGAGTCTTGTTCCTTAGTAAACAGCCTGTTTATTATCAATATCCCAGCAGGGCAGCGTGAAGGCAAGAGAGGAAGAAGCCAGGAAAAGTCCTTGGCCAGTGGGATGAGGGAGGCTGAGACGAGATCATTAAACAAGCCGGGGAATCGACAGCCTGCTAATAACTCGCCAGATCTTCCAAGGACAGGGAGGAGCAGATGGTCTATACCTCTCCTCCCAACCTGGCAAAGGAGGGAAATAACAGAGGCCCAGTTAGTGCCCCTGGTGCCAGCCCAACCCCAGCATGGATGAAGTCTGGGCAATAAAGAACAAAAGCCCAACGAGAGCCAGGCAATCCCAAGATAAAAGTGAAGCAGTGAGGCTGACCAGGGAATGAACCCAGACGCCCGTATGTGCTCGTTTTGACGCATTGGCATATGAAAGGACACACCTGGAAAGCTGTTGAATATTCTGTTAAGACCCTCCCTGAGACACCGCCCCCCCCAAACTCCCACCTTTAGAAAACAGGCAAGAACCGTCAAGACAAGGACCCAGTTCACACTCTCCTTGGAGCACGCCCATGCCCCCCTTTACTCAGGCTTGTATGTTTACTCTCCTTCTCTTATACCAGTGATGGGCAACCTTTTGAGCTTGGTGTGTCAAACTTCGCCAAAAACTGAGCATAACTTGGGTAGTGTGTCACTTTGAGGAAAAAACTAACTCCAAGACTCTAGTCGCAAATGTTCCATCCTCAGGAGCAGCAAATGTTTCATCCTCGGCATGCGGCCACGTGTCATCAGAAATGGCTACGCGTGTCAGTACTGACACACATGTCATAGGTTCACCATCACTGACCTACACTCTAGGGGTCCCCATGAGACTTGTAACCAGGGGAGCAGCAGGCAGCAGCAGCTTGTTCTGCACTAATCCCCTTAACTTGTCTCTAAGGACTCTCCTTTGGCCTCTGTAACTTCTTTCCCGAGGCCACACAGCCCAGCCTGGCTCCCTCCTGTCCCCGTGACTTCCTTTCCTGAGGCCGCCCAGCCCAGTGTGGCTCACTCCTCCGTCGGCATTCTTGCCTCTTCTATCTTAAGCCCTTCCTCTTCATTTCACCGTCCCAGCTTTAATGAACGCACTCTCAAAATCACATCGACTCACGTCGTGAAATCTTCCCTACAGGAAGTCAAGAACCCCCACATTCCAGACTGTGCCGGGACAGACCCTCCTCCGCCCCAGTCCCTGTCCTGTGACAACTTCAGAAGGGTAGCACTCGAGTTCCCTTCAACCCCCTCTCTGAAACTTTAAATGTTTCACATTCCAGAAGCTAAGTTGGTAGATTGCTCCGTATTTCATCAATGCACTTATTCCGTCCTGAGAATAAGTCAGTTCAGGTAAATTGTTGGGTCTCATTTCAGGAGGTGGTGATACAGGTAGGCTCCCAAAGTGAGGTCACTATGGTCAGTATCAGGTATTTAATAAGGGTTGTGTCTATGAAAACATAAGAAAAAAAAGAAAAAAAAAAGGTTAATGATAGAGAAAATTATGAACCAGTTTTGGCATCTGTCCGGCTGTCTGTTGAGAGGTTTCTAGATGTAAGGCTCGGTTCTTTTGCCGGAATGAAGGCAGGCAGAGACGACCTGATAAATTACACTGACATGACCTGTGAATGTCACTGGTCATCAGGTTCTCAGGCAACGTCCTAGGTGGCGTGTGTCCACATGAACAGTTGTGGTGATTTCTCTGAAGTTGATGTCATGCCTTCTCAGAAAACAAGTGTTAGTTCTGAATAATTCCCAAACAAAGAATGGGAGGAAACAGAATCATTAGGTCAGAGGATTGTAGCCAAATATTTAAGAAATTCTCTTGGTAACTTGAAACTTTAGAGTTTTACTAAGGTAAAAGATAACATTTTTGATCATCTAGATATTTGACTTAACATAAAATACTGAATCTTTACAGAGAAGCTAAGAGATAAATTTGGACCAGTTAGGTCTTGTACTTTATTTTAAAATGTTTCTTAAAAATTGTGAATATATTTACCAATTAAAGAGCTTAGATTTCTAGAAGCTATAAAATGTATTCATAAAGTTGCCCATCTCAAGAATACTAATTGCTTACTTTTTAGTTGTCACTAGAAATTAAGGTTTTTAAGGGTTAAGCATTCTAATTAAGATAGAGCAAAATGGTATTTTTTTTTATAAAGAGAAGGTATAAGGTGTGGATATACATCTTTTGAGGAAATTAAAAGAGAATGGTTGTTCTGAAATGGTTATTTCAAAATAAGCTAAGAAAAGGAAAACTAAAAAGGACTAGGAAAGTTTTAGGCTTGTGAAGAGAAATCTTAAGAAATAAAATTTTACATATGGTTAAGCTGATTAAGATTGAAATAAATATAAGAAAATTAATGTAAATATCAAAAGTAAGCGGATACAGAATTAGAGTTTGGTTTTTGTATTTTTAGTCTGTTGAAAAGACAAAGTTTTCTTAGTGCTTATTGTTTTACTCCTGATAAGATATTATGAGAAGTTTTCTACCCAGAAAACAAAGATTTTATGTTTTATTAGAACAGCCTTCTGTGTTGTCATCACCAGGTTTTGAATACTTAGGAAAGCAGCCTTCCCAATCCTGACCCACATTTGTGTTTGATTCCTTTTACTGTTATCTTGAATAAACGAGCAATTTCATATCATTTCCTAGTAATATATTACCTATATGTCTGACAAACTTCCAATGGCTTAAAATTTTAAAAGAAGACCTTTTTTCAACCTGAAAATGACTTTGGTTATTCCAATGGGTCCTTGGGACCCCTAGAAGATTTGTTCTCTCCGTCCTTATAAAGAGAGAAGTTTTAAACTAATTAGGCCTATTTGGTTTGATAAAATTACAGGTTTGATAAAATTACACATATATATATTCTTAACAGTAAAATGGGTGTTCTAGAGATTACATAAAAATCTCCAAGAGTTGCTATCTTAAAATGTTATGTTACAGAAAATCAAATTTCTTTGTCAATTGTATTATAACCAGATCTATAAACATGTCATTTACAGACAGTCATTATTTTAATCTGATGTATTTGCAAATATATTTCATCTTCAGAAAGACCCATGGAGAAGACTAATTATGTATACTGCCAGTTTCTGCTCATATATTTTCAGGTCATACTTTGGATGAGGATTCAGAAAATTCCAAGGAATAACTGGATTCATGAAATGCTGGCAAATGATAAGAATAAGTAAGGATTGATTGCAAGAGTCTAAATGAACTAAGGATGATCATAACTTTTATAGCTTTTTTTGGAAATATGGCTGATTTTTACATCTTATTTTGTGTCCAAGATATAAGGAAACTTCTTTTCCTTAGAGAAATTTGGTAAAGGTAAGTAATATTGAAACATTTATTTATTATTCTCCCTGCATGATCCCTCCAGAATTTGAAAATTTTTAATGAGCATTATAATTTTCATGGCAATATGGTTATTTGCATAAATCCAATAAGATTCTGTTCTCTTTATAACTGAACACAGTTGGAAATGGATTTTATTTTCCAAGACTTGGACAGAGATGTCATGTTTGAAAGAGACCTGCATAGACCGGGATGTCACCAGAAAGCTCTGAGGAATTAAGACTGACTTTGGAAGCCAAACAGAGCCGCTTGGAAAACCAGCCTGGTACCTTGTTCACGGGGTTCACAGCCGTCTTTCCAGGTGAGAAACAGCCTTCTTTCCTGGGAGATGAAAGGACAACCTCAAGGAACTTGGGGGGCTGTGCACCTGAGGGATTCACCCCAATCTACAGGGATCGCAGGCAAGGTCTGAAGGGAACTACATGGCTTGGCTTCTTAGCATTGAGAGACTAACGTTCAGTCTGGAGATTTCTGATGAAGAAATCATCTCTCTCTCTCTCTCTCTCTAGACTCAGGGATCTAACCATTTTCCTGGAAAATCAGCAACCCTCAAGGCAACAGAGTCTGTAGCCTGACCCTGAGTGAGGATCACCTCCAGCAAGTTTGAGATAGCATCCTGACTTAGCTGAGTTTTAGTTGTTGAGCCCTGAGGTAGAAGGACTGCTATCTACTTTCCCATCAACCCAGACAGAGGGCCCCGGAGCCAGAGGGCCGTTCATGTCTCCAGGACGAGCAGAACTGGTTCCTGGCCTTTACCTCCCTCTGACCACACTGCTCCCAGAATGACCCAAAGCCATGCCCAGGCTGCCTGGCCACTTGCCCTGGGTGGTCAGTAACCTGCACGCCGCCAGGGAGCTGGGGCTTTGGGCGTCGGCTTCCCGTCTTTCGATGGCACATTCGGAACAAATGGCCAGATTTCCCCACTGCCCTCCTCGGGGTCAGTGTTCGGCTCCACTGGCGCCGGATGGAGAGACTCCGTGTTCTCTGGCGGCATGTACGTAGGTCATCAGGTCATTCTGATTGAAACTATACTGATTGGAACTAGATGTATGCAACACATTCGTCTTATTGGGCTATTTTTGATTTAAAAAAAATGAAGGTAACTTTAGAAAGAGAAATTGCGTCTCAATAGAAACCATATTACACAGCTGGGGATCTTAGATTCTAGTTTAGTTGTCTTTAAGTGTTATTTTTCACCTATACACCGAACTGGATTTTGAATTCTGGTTTTATGAAATATTTGGCTACAACCCTCGGAACTAATGCTTCATTTTTTCTCCCATCCTTTTCCTTGGAATAACTGGGAAGTAAAAATTTTTTCTGAGACTTGCAGTTACAAACAGCAACTAAATGACTCGATATAAACGTCAGAGACATCTTCAGCACAGTCATTCTTAGTCTCAGCGACTGACACTGTGTCAGTCACGCGGAGCTTGCCTGAGCACCAGGTGCCATCATCAGAGACAGACTTCAAATCAGTACTATAGCCCGCCGGCGTGGCTCAGTGGCTGAGCGCCAACCTAGGAGCCAGGAGGTCAGGGTTCGATTCCCGGTCAGAGCACAGGCCTGGGTTGCGGGCTCCATCCCCAGTGTGGGGCATGCAGGAGGCAGCCGATCCATGATTCTCATCATTGATGTTTCCATCTCTCTCTCCCCCTCCCTTCCTCTCTGAAATCAATAATAAATATGTATGTATGGAAAAAAATCAGCCGTCTGTCAGATTGGCCCTGCCTGTTTTCACTCTATCTGAAGATGATTCGAGAGAGACATCTAGAAATTTCTTGACTGCTTGCCTTCAGAACCCAGAAACCAAGTCTGTGGTCTATTCCAATGATTAATCTTTGTTTGTTTCTTCCCTTTGTTTTCACAGACATACCTCTTATAAATACCCGATTGCTTATTTACACAATCTAGGTCTCAATTGGGAGCCGTATCCATAGCCGCCTCCTGAAATGAGACTCAGCGGCTTACCTGGACGGATGTATTTCCAGGGCTGAATGGACCGATGAAATATGGAGCAATCTACCCACACGGCAGCCGAATGGGAAACTTACTGACAGGCTCCAGGGCAGGACCGGGAGGATCCGGGTCTGGCCACCCTGAAGCTGCCCTTTGGGGACAGTGATTTTCAGGTGTTTGTGAAGAATCGAGACTCAGGAGGAGCCATGGGCCTCAGCCCGTTCCTGCCTGGAGACTGGGACAGAAACCTGCCTCAGGACGGGGGTCTTGCTTAACGACCTGAGACTCTTCGCCCTAGAATCAGCCAGGGAGACTCGGGGCCGCGGCGGGGTGACCCCAGGGACCCTGTCGCCGAGCTGCCCAACCGGAGCTCTCCTGCCGCTGGCTCCCGTCTTCCTCAGCTGCCTGGGAACCGCCGTCCTCACGTCGGAAATCTAACACCCGCCACCCTCTTTCTCTAAACACGTCTCGTCCCCCTGCCACCCCATGTCTTTGGGATTTTCATGCTCATGTGAGTTCTCCATGCTCATGTGAGTTCTTCATGCTCATGTGAGTTCTCCATGCTCATGTGAGTTCTCCGTGCACATGTGTTAAAACCTGGGCTGTTCTCCTTACAACTTGCCTCTGTTAATGTCATTACTGACCCACTCGAACTTAGAAGGTGGGAGAAAAAATATTAATGCTTTGCCGAAACCGGTGTGGCTCAGTGGATAGAGCATCGGCCTGCGGACTCAAGGGTCCCAGGTTCGATTCCGGTCAAGGGCATGTACCTTGGTTGCGGGCACATCCCCAGTAGGAGGTGTGCAGGAGTCAGCTGATTGATGTTTCTCTCTCATCGATGTTTCTAACTCTCTATCCCTCTCTCTTCCTCTCTGTAAAAAATCAATAAAAATATATTTTAAAAAAATATTAATGCTTTTGGCCCCCACACAGCTTTAAAGGGAGATGTTTTACAACATGAGATCTTCTCTCTCTTTTCTATAATCCTCAGTCATGGAGCAGGAATTGTGACCTCAGTAACCTTCACTTTATGGCTGCCGTTCCGAGGCAGGCGCTTTGCTGCCCCGTCCTGGCTGCTCCCTGAGATCTGGAAGAGTGTTTGTCCTGGAGGTGGTCTCAATAGACGTTCCCGGTGGGATGTGTACATGGCACTTTGGTTTTCACTTTGAACGGTTTCATAAGGCATTTGTGAGTGAACATGTTTTAATAAAAACAGACACACGTAAGAGAACCAATGTTTACATTTCTAAGACAGTTGACCTGTTAGCAATATGTTTATGATTCTGACCAAAAATCTAGTCAAGTCTTCCTGCCCCCCGTGCTCGCTTCTGCAGCCGCTGTGTCTCGTGTCGTTAGACAAGCGGAGACGGAACATCCCAGAACCCCGTGGCGGGTGAGCCCTCAGCCCCAGAACCTCAGATGGCGTCGAGCAGGAGTGTGTTCCTGTTCCCTTCGGGGAGTGAGAGCAGGAACACGCATTTCATAAGCAGATATAAACACGAGATGAACTTTCTAAGTGAAAGTCAGGGTAATGAAGGGAAGAGGAGGATGGGGGCTGGCCTCACGCTGCAATGCTGGGCCGGGATCTGCCTCGGGAGGAGCTCCCTGCCCGCAGCCGTCACAGCAGGAGCCGGGGGGAGAGAGAAGGGTTGTTCTCTGAGGCCAAGCCCTGAGCAGTGTAGTGAGAGAGAGAATGTGTGGTCTGAGTAGCCCCCCTCAGACTCAGGGAATAAGGAAATGGCAGTGACCGTGGGAGCGGAGACGGGAGTAAAGATCGGCAGGTGGCCACGCGGCGTTCTCGGAGGTTCGGGATGGAGCCCGTGGTGAGCTGCCAGCGTGCAGGGGGCCTGAGGCTGGGGGTCACCTCTGGCCGCGGGCCTGTCCAATGCCTCCCTGTCATGACCGTGGAGGCACCGAGTCCCCAGCTGGTTGGGGGGAGGGGAGTCTGTCCTGGGGCCCAGCAGGCGGGCTGCTATGTCCACTGAGGTGAATACAGACCCGCCTTCCTGGTTTACTATACTCACCTCGGGGCATGACCCGTCCTGTGTACGTGAATGTACGTAGTATATTAAGAAAAAGAGTCCTGCCGAGTCATTCAAACGACAGGACCGGGTAATAGGAGCCTCACACCAGAAGTTTAGTACAGAAAAAACAAATAAACAGATGACTGAAGAGTAAAACGCAGAGTGGTTAAAAGTACAAGCTGCCAAGGAAGGCCACATGCCGGCGCAGAGCGAGCAGGCCTGATGGCGAGGGAACCTGCCCTGTCCGGTCTCCCAGGCTGGCGCTCTTGAAGGGTGTCGGCGGTCACCTGGTCACCTGCAGAGGGCGTTCCCGCAGCTCAGGGGAGCGCAGCCCTGGCTCACCCCGCGGAGCAGGGCTGCCCCCACCCCCCCTACCCCCACTCTCAGCATTGCCCTCCTCCTGCCCAGGGCTGCCCCCCATACCTACCCCCCCCCCCGCTCTCAGCATTGCCCCCCTCCTCCCAGGGCCCCTCCTCTCTCTGTGTCCACGTGTCTGTGCACACAGATGTCTCTAGAATAATCCCACCCATGCGGAAAAGGGTCCCCCCTGGACTTTAAAGTCATGTCCTGGGACCACGTGTGCACGGGCAGAGTGGCTGAGCTCGGGGCTCCGAGGCGGGTCACTGCGTGCCAGGTCCTCACACACCCTCGGGGCGTCACCAGGAGTTCACTAGGTAAAACCCTTATGCACCAGGCACCAGGGGGGCCTTTGATCACAAGGACTTCCTCATTCTGGGTTAAATAAAAGGCTATTCGTTTCACACAACTTGAATTTTCAGGGAATACTTAGTGAGCAGCCAGATGCGTGCCTCCCGCTGGGGGAATCTCACCGGGGGCAAAGCCTGGGTTGTGGCGGGGAGACTGGGCAACAGTGAGACACAGTTCTCCCTGTGATCAGCTTCCATCTCATCGGGGGCGCCTTCCCCATCGGACTTTTTTCTCAGTGAAGCTCCCCGAAAGGGTGAGAAAGCAGCTGGACCAGGGGCCTGGATGGTGCTCCCTCCCCGGCAGTGGGGAGACCAGAGGAACCAGTGTCTCCTGGGCGCCTCGGGCCCCTCCCGCCTCAGCAGAGGGAAGGACACAGGACACGGGAGCTTCCTTCCCGGAGCGTCCTCCTGTGCCGCGTGAGTCCAAAGCCCTACACTGGATGCCGCAAACCTGCGAGGGGTGCCAAGCGCTCCCCAACTTCCAGTTCCTTAGTCGCAGTTCCCATCAGCAGGTGGTCTCTGTCCAGAGAGGGAAGTGGCCCTGCCCCAGGGGAAACGTATTTCTCTGTTTTCCTTGTGAGAAAAAGAAAATGGAGGCAAAAAAGAAGCTCCCGAGAGTGAAATTCCGAGGACACACGTTGCCGAGCATTCCTGGGACAGACAGACAGACTGGGACAGACAGACGACAGCTGAAGAGAGCCAGCTGCCTGTCAAACTCACATCCGCCCGCCATGTGGTGCAACGTGCCAATGTTTGTTCTGTGTATTATTGTTTTTATATGTGTGTTTTCATTATACTTTTTTAAACATATATCTTTATTGATTTCGGAGAAGAGAGAAGAGAGAGATAGAAACATCAATGATGAGAGAGAATCATGGATCGGTTGCCTCTTGCACGCCCCACACTAGGGATCAAGCCCGCAACCCAGGCCTGTGCCCTGACCGGGAACCGAACCCTGACCTCCTGGTTCATAGGCCAATGCTCAACCACTGAGCCACGCCAGCCGGACAATGCATGAAACTCTTTAAACAGATTTGTTACCCACATAGGACCTATTCCACACAGGAATGTGTGTATAAGAAACCCCCATTACTCCTCCATGAGAAGCAAAAGAATTTACCTCTCTATTCGTGTCTTAGAGATACAGATACTGTCTCCAGACTCTCACAGGAGTTCAACAAATCAACCAATGAGAGTTGGAAAGAACCAGTTTCACGGAAGTGCAGGTTCTACGTTATCTCACCATGCCATCCCATAGCTCTAATTCCAGGAATCCCGAGAGACACGGCCAGGAATTCGCTTTGCTTTTGTTTTCCTCTTGAACATTACATGTAAAAAGCACATCAGTGAGTGGCATGTACTTGGACATTACATGTAAAAAGCACATCAGTAAGTAGCATGTACTTGGACATTACATGTAAAAAGCACATCAGTAAGTAGCATGTACTTGGACATTACATGTAAAAAGCACATCAGTAAGTGGCATGTACTTGGATATTACATGTAAAAAGCACATCAGTGAGTGGCATGTACTTGGACATTACATGTAAAAAGCACATCAGTGAGTGGCATGTACTTGGACATTACATGTAAAAAGCACATCAGTGAGTGGCATGTACTTGGACATTACATGTAAAAAGCACATCAGTAAGTAGCAATAGTGAACAGCCCTGTGCCGCACAACACGGCTTCAGTCAACGACGGGCCGCACACTGCCCAGGTGGCCCCAGGCGCTCACGGACCCGAAAACTTCCATGGAGCTGGGGACACAGTCGCCCTCAGAGCACCGCATGGCATCGCCCGTGCGTGTGGGGATGCTCTGGTTCCGTGTGTAAGTCTAATGTGCGCAGCAGCGCCCTGTCCCCCCAGCCGCGCCCCATTCCTCACTGACTCACCCGGAGCCGCCCCCAGGCCCGCCAGCTCCATGTCCGGTCAGCGCCCTGCCCAAGCGTTCCACTTTCCATTCTTGTCGCATGTTCTCACCGCACGGTTTCCGTGTGGACACACCGTGTGCACAGTGGCCCGCAGCACTCAGCTCGGTGGCCCGCTGCGCAGGGCGGCCGGGAGCCTGGCTCTGCACCGGCCTACGTGCGCAGTGGGCTTAGCGCCGGAGGGTGACCCGCTGCCCCCACGAGAGATAAGATCGCCCGTGACTCACCATCGGAGCACGGCCCCGCGGCGGCGCCCGGCTGGCTGTGACGTGCAGGGACCAGGCACAGGTGACGCTCGATGAGCTCTCCCTGTTGGCTTCGTGTTCTGCTCCTTCGTCTGATGAAGGAAGACCGCCTTCTCAGGAGGCTGCGCGTCCCTGATGGACGTGAGGAGCGGGTTCCGTGGAGACCCCGTGAGCGGCCAGCTAAGCCTCCAGCAGGACGAGCCCCTGCGTGTCGCCTGTCACACTGCTCTCCACAGCCGCCCCCATTAGCACTGAGAGGACCTAGCTTAGCCATGGAAACGGGGACGAGACGAACAGAGGTCACGTCCGGGCTCCCGTCCGCACGGCCCTGGATGTGTGCAGCTTGACTTCACCTAATGGGGAAGGTATTTTCCCACACATGAAATCAGCGTGCTTGTGACCATAAACTCCCTGAAACCCCCATTTTTATGGCTCTATTGCTTCACAAGAACTTACTTTAATTTGCAACGTACTTCAAATGGCATCTTTTATGTTTTGTTTGTACAGCTGCTTACCGTCAGTGAATTTCCCGGCAACGTCCCCCCCACGTTACTCCATGTCCTGCCGTGAGTGCAGGGGGAGGGGGAAGGAAGGTGGGTGCCAGGGCCCGGGGTGTGGGGCCTGAGGGTGCCCATGTCCAGAGCTAGATGGGTGGTGAGATGGACGCGCCGAGGTGAGCCATCTCCCAGGGCCGGGGGGCAGGCGCATGTCACTCGCTCCTGTCTGGGTTCTGCCTGATCTCACACCCCACAGGCCCCAGGGGTCCCCGAGCCGGGTCTAGTTCGCTCCTCTTCTGGGGAACCTGTGCTGCTGTTCCTTCCCCGCTTGCTGTGACCCCGTTGGATAGGACCGCCTTCCGTGGGACCCGCCAGGCACCTGGCAGAGGCCACGGGGAACGTGCAGAACCCTCCCAGGCACACGTTTCCCTGCAAGCCCACCAAAGCCTCCTTAGCGGCTGCGTGTTTCCAAATCCGCACATTCTATCGGCGGGAGCCAGTCACGCAAAACCTGGAGAGAAATGCGCTCCTCCCGCTGCGTACCCGGAGGCCGAGGGGGGAGCCGCACACATGTTCCAGGAATAAGATGACCGACCACCGACCTCCAAGAGGAGTGGGGGAGGGGCAACAGACGTTTTCCTCCCTGACACACACACCAGCTCTCCCGCTTCCTTACCGGAGAGACGGCTGTTGGAGATTCTTATTTAGAAACTCAGGAGACTGAGATACTTGGTGGTTAGAGAAAGCGCCCCAAATAGCCAGTCCACCCCATGCTCCGCCTTCAGACTCACTGAGTCCTGCAGAGAGGCCTCCCCCTGGTGGGAACCAAGGATGATCCTACATTGGCAACGGGCCTGGCTGGCAGGATTTGGTTACAGCTCCATGGCATGTGTTTTTCCACCTATTTTTGTCCTTGCTCTTTACCCTGGGCAGACAGCGCTGAGAGCGAAGAGCAGAGGTTTCATTCCACTGGCTGAAGGGATGCTTCAACCCACAGGATAGACGATACTGGCCACAGCTCTGGCTTTCCATTGGCAAGACCTGGGATCTAAAGCAAGAACCTATTTCTAATTCCAGAATCTTGGCCAGACGGTAATGCCCACAGCAGGCTCATGGGCTCTCAGCAGACCACGGCCGGCCAGAGGCCTGGCCCAAGCTCTCCCAAGGGACCAGGTGCTTGGGGAGAGGGACGGAGTGAGGACGTGGACGGCTGCGTGCCCGGGTTTACCTCAAAGTGACCAGACTTCCGCGAGCACTGGAGTCCGCAGTCAGCGGCCTCGACGAGAAAGGTCGCATTTCCCACGTCAGCACACCGGGGGCCGGAGAGCTGCGTTCGCCCTGCTGACGAGGAAGCAGTGCAGAGGGGCGGTGACCGGGCCTGGGTGGCTCAGGCCTGTCCCCTGGGCTTCCCGGGGGCGTCTGAGAAAGCCGGAAGGCCCTCTGGTTCTGCACGTCTGGACTCTAGGAAGGGGAAATGCTGCCGTTGGCTATCGGTCCTCGGAAACTTGCTCCGGGACACGCTGGCCACTGGCAGGAGGTCGTTTAGATTCCAGATAAACGGATGACAACGGACAGAGAGCGGAGCTCAGGCCACTCGGGGTGAGAGGCTGCTGGCTGGAATCGGAAATAATGGACAGCTCCCGTTCCGGGGAGCAGACAGGGACGCACGGTGGGGAACGCTCTGCTTTGTCTCGGTGTTTATGGAAACGTCCGTGTAACTTGGTTCTTAATGGCCTTCCTGATTGGGGGGTCCTGTACCCTGCCACAATGCACCCCTTCTTCTCACAGCGCCACTCTTAGCAGCTTTGTCCCGCCTTGTCACCTGGCCTTGCTGGGACAGCTGATATATTTGAACAGACAAGCTTCCTAACGGATGAAATTATGTTTCCTGATACGTAAGACAAGCAAAGAAAACAAACGCCATTGCTGTTTTTTGGACAAGAAATAAACAAGCTCATAGTGAGAGTCCGGCGTGTCATTCAGATTGTGGGCGAGCTGGAGGGGAATGAACAGACCGGGATGAGGGACAAGGAGACTCTGTCTTCGGTGAGCACCCACTGATTAATGCGAAGACATTAGCTGCGCACGACGGACTGGCAGCTAGGGGTCCCTCAAGAAGGAGCTCATCGCCCCAACCGGTTTGGCTCAGTGGATAGAGCGTCGGCCTGCAGACTCAAGGGTCCCGGGTTTGATTCTGGTCAAGGGCATGTACCTTGGTTGCGGGCACAAACCCAGTAGGGGGTGCGCAGGAGGCAGCTGACTGATGTTTCTCTCTCATCAGTGTTTCTGACTCTCTATCCCTCTCCCTTCCTCTCTGTAAAAAATCAATAAAATATATTAATAAAAAAAAAAGAAGGAGCCTCCACAAGCCTCGGGGAGAAAAGAGCTGAGCCCGCAGAGCCCAAAGTGCGGGAAGGTCAGGCGGTCCTAACACTAGTTACTGAGTGTCCCATGTCCCCTCCAGCACGGACTCCCGGGGGGAGTTACATGGGGACGCGGGGGAAGGTGCTGCGGTGCCCAGTGCAGTCCAGCATGAAGCCAGTCACCTGCGGGAGTGGCCGTGGCTCTCACAGCTCCTTGCATAACGAGAAGCAGGATTTCCTGAGTGCCTTGGGGGAGATCGGGGTTGGTACAGGGTGTGGGTCCTTGTGAACTTAGAGATGACCTGGGCCTGCGGGAGGACCATCACCGAAGCTCGGACACCTCGTCGCGTCTGCCCTCAGCCTGCCCTGGCGTTTGCTCTTTCCCGGTTTCCTCTCTCAGGCCATTCCTTCTCGGTTACTCATTTCCTCTCTCTCAGCTCGCTCTCTCCACGTGAGCTCCTCGCACAAGGCACCATGGCGGCAGCCCTTCCTCCCGCTTTTCAGCTAGAAGCGGCCTTGGCCACGGGCTGTTCTCTCTGCTCTTGTTCAGTTTCCCAAGGAGGAACCTGATGGGCTAAGCGTCCTTCTCCCCGAGCAGAGCCTGTAGTTTGGCTGCAGATGCAACCTCTGCCCAGGTCAGCCCCCAAACAGGCAACGTTTCAACCCTCTGAGCGAGAAGGAGCGGGGTGCTGAGCTGCAGGGCGGCGGGGGGAGGGAGTGCCGAGCTGCAGGGTGGGGGGGTGCTGAGCTGCAGGGCGGGGGGAGGGGTGCTGAACTGCAGGGCGGGGGGTGCTGAGCTGCGGCGGGGGTGGGGGTACTAGTTGTGCAGCAAGCGCTGTTGCTCAGGTGGCATGGATGCAGAAGGTGGTGGGAAAGAAGCACAGTGGAGTGAGCATCTCCACGCTCAAACCACAGCTCCTCACACCGCACTCACCCTCCTCACTCACCCTCCTCACTCACCCTCCTCACTCATCCTCCTCACTCACCCTCCTCACTCGCCCTCCTCACTCACCCTCCTCACTCATCCTCCTCCACCTGCCGGGTGGGTGGACAGAGACCACCTTCTTCCTAAGTGAGCTATGGGAACTACATGAGACCATTCTGGGCCAGGCTCCTGGCAATTCCTCGGCAAATATTAAAGACCCACAAGAGGTGACCCTACCCAGAAGTCAGAGCCAGAAGAAACGTTGAAGTCACAAGGAGAATCCGAGGTGGAACAAATGAGAAACTAATGGATTTCTCTCATCAAATGACTTCAGCCTTCTCGGCAAAGTAGATGTTGCGATCTTTAGTGACCTTCGTCTGATAGGGCCATAATTCCATGTGAAATACGAAAGGTTAACTTCAGCATGGCAACCCGCACAGGGCAATGCTGCGTGACATCTTTACATAGTCCACATTGTGTAAAAGGATAATCTACGTATATAAAAGCCCAAGTGACCATACCACCAGAACCACTGGAACGACTGGTCGACCAGTCACTATGACTGCACTGACCACCAGGGGGCAGACGTTCAATGCAGGAGCTGCCCCCTGGTGGTCAGTGCGCTCCCACAGGGGGAGCGCCGCTCAGCCAGAAGCCGGCTCACGGCTGACAAGTGCAGCTGCGGCAGAGGGAGCCTCTCCCAACTCCGTGGCCCCGCTACCGAGCAGCGGTGGCGGCAGGCGCAGCAGGCCGGGATGAGCACGAGCTGTGTGGCACCCGGCCCGGCTTGGCCTCCTCCCTGGCCGCCTGCCACCTGGCACGCTGCTACATCCCTCGGGGGATATCCGACTGCAGGTTTAGGTCCGATCCCAGTGGTCGGACATCCCCCGAGGGGTCCCGGATTGTCAGAGGGAACAGGCCAGGCTGCGGGCCCACCCCCCATCCTATACACGAATCCGTACTCGGGGCCTCTAGTTGTAAAATAAGCAGTAGCCATGCACATGATTGCATGTATTGAAGGTTTGCTGGGCATGGGAGCCTATCTGAAGTGTTGCCTGTAGGTTTAGACGTACACATAGGCTTACAGGTCTCATTCCATTTACCACTTACAGCAAACCCAGGAGCTGGTACCATCAGCAGTTAGAGAAACAGAGACCGGGGTGCGGAGGTAGCAGCCGCGGGAGGCAGGGTCCCTGCCTGACATCCTGCCTCAGACAATGCAAGCCCGCGCTTCTCCCGCAGAGCACAGCCTGCAGATGTGTGCACAGCATGCTGAAAAGAAGGGAAACAACGTGGAGAAGATGAAAATACGCAAGAAGATATTTTATGCAGTGACAATGTCACAGGAAATATATGATGATTTTTAACCTAAAACTGGAAAAGCAAGTTCTGTGTGAGTGTTGTTCTCTGATTTCCAAAAATCCTGGAAAGCAAAAGCAGCCGCTACTCAAACACAGGCACAGGGAATCAAAACCGCTTCCTCTGGCAGCTCCCCCACCACAGAAAGGTTTTGGGGGGGCTGGTGAGTGAGCCTAAAGGGGTTGGGGAGACCTGAACAGGAAGCTGGCCGTGCCTGTCGCCTGGGGCTTCCGAGAGCCCCTGGGGCTTCCTGTCCGGTCACAGACCAGACTGGAGTGACTCTGGGCGGGACATCAGGTTCTGACCACGCCTTCCCTGCACAGGACCGCGGTGCCGCCCTTCACGGTCTCCCCTCCCCACAGAGACCCCCCTCCTCCATCTGCTTAAAAGAAGCGCAAAAGGCAGGTCCTCACTGGGAGTCCTGGGAGGAAGCAGAGTCACCTCAACTTCGCTTTGAAAAAACCTTTCCAGAAACTTCCTTCAGCGACTCCCATGTGAGTACTTGGGAACGGACTTCCCAGCCCATGAGCAATGGCCTTTACTTTTTTGGGGGGAAGCAGGGTTCTCACTGAGAGGAAAGAGGGGGAGAGGGGGACCACGTCTGCAACCCTAAAATGAAAACTGACTCTTTTCTAGAAACAAAGTAAGTGCATGCTCAATGCACAATGTTCTCAGCACTTTGACTTTAGTTCTTAAGCCACTATATACACACCATGTGTTTTTAGAAATTACAAATCATTTTGTAAGAAGTTGGTCAGATGGAGTCTTTTTTTTGTAATTTTAAGCTTGCAGTGGCTATTATTTACTAATTATGTCTGTTTAGTTGGAATTTTCTGAGTATTTGGTTTACCTTTAAATATGATTCAGTAACGAGTAAAGAAATATAATAAAGACTATCTGAGAGCCTTATGTTTAAAGGAACTTCTTTCATTGCCATTAATGGTATTTTAATTGAGATATAAACATTAGAATCCTTGTACTCTAAATCTTTTTATGCTAACATTCACAAATCTCTTTATGGAAAAATTTTTCAAGCCTCCAAAGACCAAAACTCGTGTTCTAAGATACTTAAATAAGAAGATAGGTAATCAAGCCTATCTGTATAGCAATTGTGTAAATTAAAGCAATAGCTATATACCTACACACTGTACTGTCATGTGCTTGGTGGTTATGAAACTTTCTTCTAGTAGCAAAGGAAAGCACATAGCTCTAGCCGGTTTGGCTCCGTGGATAGAGCGTCGGCCTGCGGACTGAAGGGTCCTGGGTTCAATTCCGGTCAAGGGCATGTACCTTGGTTGCAGGCTCAATCCCCAGTAGGGGGCGTGCAGGAGGCAGCTGATCAACGATTCTCTCTCATTGTTCCTATCTCTATCCCTCTCCCTTCCTCTCTCTAAAAAATCAATAAAAATATCTTTTAAAAAGGAAAGCACATAATAAAGCAGTCCATGACCACAGAACTATGACCAAAATCATTACATTGAATTATAAATCATTTGTAAGAGAGTATTACCAAAACATGAAGGCCGAAAGCAGCTGCACAGAGATAAAAAGAAAAGATAAGCACCAGCCACACTGACTCAGAGCTCTGGGAACTCGTCACAAGACGACTGTGTAACATATGATAACATAGACACGAAGGGCAAACCCAAGCAGGAAACATGCAACCCAGAGTCACACTTCATGTGGAAAAGCTTAATATTTCCATCAGCGGGCTCACGCTGTATCAAATTCGAGTTATTGCCAAGTTTTCTAACCTAACAAAATCCTTTCAAAAAACATTTTTAGGTTCCTTTTAAATTCATCATTCCAGTCCATGATTACTTCAAGACATGTTATCTATATTCCATTGAGTCCTGACACTAAAGGCTGAATGATATCTTTGAAAATGTATTAGAGTATGAAAATTTATTTGGGGGCCTATCGGCTGGTAAAATGATATAAAATATTCAAAGGGATCTACAGAGTATAAACAGTAGAAATGTAAATACAGACAATTAACGTTATAGATGTAAAAGCTTCAAATACTGAACGTAAGAAACACATTTATCTCCTTTTGGTGACCACAGAATCTTATTGTGGGACTTTATGGCGTGTATACCTCTACTTGATTCCTCTCTCTATGAGGGAGCTGGATTGGGCCTTTTTTTTTTTTTTTTTTTTAAGGTGCAGCCAGATATCTTTAAGGATTTGTTTTACTCCCAATGACTAGATCAAAACCCTGTGGGACATGTGACTCTTAACATATATGTTCTCCCATGCAGTGGGTTTTCTTGTTGTTTTGTTTATGGTTTCATTTGTTGTGCAGAAGCTTTTTATTTTGATGTAGTCCCATTTGTTTATTTTCTCCTTAGTCTCCATTGCCCTAGGAGATGTATCAGTAAAGGTATTGCTTCGGCATATGTCTGAAATTTTGCTGCCTGTGGATTCCTCTAATATTTTTATGGTTTCCCGTCTTACGTTTAAGTCCTTTATCCATTTTGAGTTTATTTTTGTGTATGGTGTAAGTTGGCGTTCTAGTTTCATATTTTTGCAAGTGACTGTCCAATTTTCCCAACACCATTTATTGAAGAGCCTGTCTTGACTCCATTGTATGCTCTTGCCTCCTTTGTCAAATATGAATTGAGCATAATGGCTTGGGTTGATTTCTGGGTTCTCTGTTCTGTTCCATTGGTCTACCATGTCTGTTCTGGTGCCAGTACCAGGCTGTTTTGAGAACAGTGGCTTTGTAGTGAAGCTTGATATCTGGTATTGTGATCCCTCCAACTTTGTTCTTCTTTCTCAAGATTGCTGCAGCTATTCCAGGTCTCTTTTTTACTCCAGAGGAATTTTTGGAGAGTTTGTTCTAGGTCTGTGAAATATGCCGTTGGTATTTTAATGGGGAGTGCATTGAATCTGTAGATTGCTTTTGGTAGTATGGACATTTTAATGATATTGATTCTACCAACCCATGAACATGGTATGTTCTTCCATTTGTTTATGTCTTCCTCTATCTCTTTTTTCAGCATCCTGTAATTTTGAGTACAGGTCCTTTACCTCCTTGGTTAAATTTATTCCTAGGTACCTTAATGTTTTTGTTGCAATGGTAAATGGGATTGTTTTTTGTTTTGTTTTGTTTTTTTTAGTTTCTCTGTATCTATTTCTTCTTGAGTGAGCTTTGGTAGTTTGTGTCTTTCAAGAATCTAGTCCAATTCATCTAAATTGTCCAATTTGTTGGTATAAAGTTCTTCATAATATTTCCTTATTACTAGAATCTTAGAAACTGCTGTTTCTTAACGTTAGTAATTTGTGCCCCTTCTCGTTTTTTTTCCTATTAGTCTACATGAGATTAATCAATTTCATGCATTTTGTAAAAGACTGTCTTTGCTTACATTTACTTTCTCTGTTGCTTTTACATTTTTATATTATTGACATAATATATTTTCTTGCTATAAATTTCTCTCTAAATATTATTTCAACTGTGTTTTGATATGCTGTGTTTTTATTTTTATTCAGTTCAAAACATCCTGTAATTTCCTTAATGATTTTATCAGGAACCCATGAAGAATGTTATTTGGGGATTTTTCAAATACTTTTCTTATACATGTTTATACAATGAAACCTTAAATTCACCATTTCTACAAAACAATTCTTTTATCTCAGATTAGCCATTCATTTGTTTCTTTATGTTTTTCTGGTAACAGTGGCTGTTTGGTCAGCTAATACCTCCCTGTCCTCTATTTTAGGTGACAAACTTTAAAGCTTAAAACCAGCTGTCTCTTGCTCAACAGGCATTTCCAAAACTATGAGCGTTCAGTGTTATTTACCCAGAGTCTCAAGAGTTTATGACAACGTGAAGATTGCCCTTCCTGATGTAATCTCTTATCACAACTCTTCATCCTCTTCTCTCCTCCCCTGCTTCCTGGTTACCTCCCAGATTGAGAGCTGGGAAGGGCCATTGAAAGCATCAATTACAACTTCCTCTTTTTATAGAAGGAGGACCAGTTTCAGGTGCTTTCTGCTCAATTATTTATACCATTAGAGTCCAACAGATAAGCCGCCCAAATGATAAATATCACAACTTACACTTAGCTTGAGAATTTGGTTTCGGAATGATGTGAGAGTGTGTGCATCGGGCATCTTATTTGAGCTCCGCGGTTCTAATCTCAGCTGGAGTCAGGAGGAAGCAGGTGCACAATAAGGGGATCGCTAGGGCACCCCAGCCCGGTGCGAGGCGGGTTATGAACAGATTGTGAGAAAAGCAATTCCCCTTAAACACACCCAGGCCCTCCTTGCCCTGCCGGTTAGTTTGTTCCGGGTTCTGACTTCTCTCCCCGTGTGTGCTTTCCTCTTAAGGAATGGCTGACGCCTGTGCTCCTGAGGGACGATGTTCAATCAGGAGAAGTTGGGTTAGTCTCGTTCCCCTGGCAGGAGAGATTTCTGTATGTGGCCGACTCTGGGCGGAACTCCTTGAGACCCGTGTGAGGGCCGCCCTCGTTCACGTTAGTCCTTAAGAAGGTGAAAGGCTCCGGAGGTGCTAGGTGTGCATGTCACCAAGATGCCAACATCACTGCCCGCCACCGCTTCCTGCTTCTATCATCGTCCCTCATTGGAGGCCAGAGCGAGGCAATGACCAACTGCCCTCCGCGGGCACCTAAGGACGCGCCTGAACAGGTGTGAGCAGGGGCCGTTCATGGAGGGCCTTCGGAGCGCCTGGAAACCGCCTCTGCCCAGTGCATGGGCACTTCCGAGGGAATCTAGAGCTTTCCCCACCGCCCGGGAGCGGAGTGGCACCAGGAGAGGCGGGCCTGGGACACGATTGAATATCTAAGAAAAGAGTTAGGATAAAAAGTGGTGTCTATTGCTTGTCCCGAAGATAAAGATTTCCCAGACAGATACATGGATGTGGGGCAGGAAGAGGGGGGTGCAGAGATAAGCTATCCTACGGATAAAAATAAAATAAGAGCTTGGAGAAAAGATCTTTCTGAGGAGCTAAGCAAAGAAAGAAAGGAATTATTTTAAGATCTCTTTTAATTCTATCTGTACACTTGAATAAGCAGATTCCACTTTTAATATCTGCAAAGCTGAGCATTAACTATATGCTTTTTTTATATATTAGACCCTTTGCAGGAAACAACAACGTACAATGTGATCAATTTACGGAATTAACCTAATTCTTCACATTTGAAGTAGCTCCCAAAAAATAAAACCTCTGGTCTTCCTTCTCAGAAAATTACAGTAAAAGGAATTAGGCAGGCGTTTAACCAGAAATGTTATCTGATTCCTGAGTGTGTGATAATGTGTTAGGTGGAGTTTAGATAGCAAAGGGGGGAAAAAGGCAATTTGGACAAACTAACTGGTCTTTCTAAAAATGTAAAATAATGAGCATTCCATGGGAGGGAGGAAGAGAAAAAGATAACTATTTACTGGATGCGGTGAACGGGAAAGGAAGCAGCACCAATAGCCTTCAGTCCTCTGGGTCAGTGGTTCTTTTTCATGAGGGTGACAGTTCACAGCCCGAGAGAAAGTGGCTGAAGATCCACATCGAATGGCCCCTGAAGGGCTGTGACTCAGCCACCTCCCTCTCCCCCCGCCCCCGCCCCCATTCCTTTAGAGCAGAGCAAGTCAGGGTGCCATCTGAACACACGTGTGTGGTCCCCAACAGCGCCGTTCCAACCTGGAACTGAGCTCAGACCAGGATACGTTTCATTAGACTATCAGCCTCCCCATGTTTCCCAGCAGGACCTGGGCCGCCGCAGAATGCCGCTCGCTGGGGGAGGACAGAATGAATCGTTCACTATCGGCTCATGTTTAGGATACTTTGTCTAGTATTTGGAACGATGACACAAGCAAACAAACAAGATGACTGAGACAACGTTTTTGGAAGTTGAAAAAAAGACAGAAATGCACCCACTATCCACTGACATCATGTACCTTCCCTTATTAAAGTATATTTTTCTGCATGAACACCAGGTTTGCTGAGTGGAGCTCTACCTGCTGTGTGGCTCACACATATTATCGTCATGCGTCATCGCCACAGTAGGGTAAAATACATACCCTCGTCTAAGAGACAAAAAACTTGACTCTCACAGATGGTTACAACTTTCTCTAGTTAACAATCAGAAAGCACCACACCGATGTCCAGACGCCGTCTTTCTCCTGCCTATACCATTCATCTCATTCTATGTTGCATACTGTCTTGCCCTACAGCTGAGATAATGTGAACATGCTCATCTGCTCCATCTCATCTATTTTTAAGCCTTAAATTATTTTGAAAGAACAAACAGTGGTGTTTAGCCCTCTGTGGATATCTGCACCACACCCCTCTCTACAGACCAGCAATTGGCCTGTCTCTGTACGGGTCTTTACCCTGTCCCACCAGGAAGCCCACCTTGGCATTCTGACAGGTGTGAGGTGGTACCTCATTGAGATTTCAGTTTGCATCTCTCTGATGATTAGTGATGTTGAGCATCTTGTCATACATCTGTTGGCCATCTGGATATTCGCTTTGAAGAGGTGTCTGTTCAGGTCCTTTGCCCATTTTTTAATTGAATTGTTTAGGGACTTTTTTTTTAATTTTAGTGCCATCCTATATAATTAAGAGGTAATATACAAATTGACCGTCATGCCCTCGCATAAGATGGCCGCTACAAGATGGCTGGCAGGGGAGGGCAGTTGGGGGTGACCAGGCCTGCAGGGGAGGGCAGTTGGGGTGACCAGGCCTGCAGGGGAGGGCAGTTGGGGGGACCAGGCCTGCAGGGGAGGGCAGTTGGGGGTGACCAGGCCTGCAGAGGAGGGCAGTTAGGGGCAACAAGGCCAGCAGGGGAGGGCAGTTGGGGGTGATCTGGCCGGCAGGGGAGCAGTTAGGCGTCAATCAGGCTGGCAGGGGAGTGATTAGGGGGTTATCAGGCTTGCAGGCAGAAGCAGTTAGGGACAATCAGGCAGGCAGGCAGGCAAGCGGTTGGGAGCCAGCAGTCCTGGATTGTGAGAGGGATGTCCGACTGACCGTTTAGGCCCGATCCCACAGGGACATCCCCCAAGGGGTCCCAGATTGGAGAGGGTGCAGGCTGGGCTGAGGGACACCCCCCACCACCACCACGGGTGCACAAATTTCATGCACGGGGCCTCTAGTAGATAAATAATCCTGATGCCAAAATAATGCGTGTAGTGATGACTCCGCGTCCCAGGAACGGGGGACCCAGGGAGGGCAGTTGGGGGCAACCAGGCCTGCAGGGGAGGGCAGTTAGGGGCAACCAGGCCGGCAGGGGAGGTCAAGGAGGCTGACAGAGGTCAAGGAGGCTTGTGCCCACTGGTGAGGACTCGGTATGCGGCCAGCGTGCCAGGTGCCGCCTTAGCCCTCTCTGGGACACCGCCCAAACACGTGGCTCCCACAGTGCATCTATTCAGAAAGCAGTTTCCTGAGAAAACCCCGCCTCTCAGACCTCTCCCTAGATGACGCACGTGAAGCGACTCTCCATCCCGGAACGAGGGCTGGAGGTCCTGCAGGAAGTGCTTTTAAGAAGAATCTGTGCCCAGGCCCTCATCATTATGAGTATTTGTTTCCTGCTGAAGACACGACTGGTGAAAAGTAAACTCAAAACTCAGCGCGTGTAGGAAACCATCAGAGCCCTGCAGCCTTTAGGTCTCCTCCTCTCAGCGTAGTTTTATTCTTCGGTTTCCTTCCTCGTTCACTCTCCTTGGGATCAGAGAGCCGAGAACTCCAGCGGAATGAGAAAAGGCCCAGCAAGCATGCAGGTGAGAGACAAAACAGGCTCCAGGTTTCAGGGGCAGGGCAGGCCCCCGGGGCTCAGCCCAGTTGAGCGGATGGAAGTGATAACCCCCAAGCTGACAACAGTGACTGCTGAGCAGGAAATGGGAATTATTCTTCAGGTTGTGGCTTTTTTCTCTCTTTTCCTGATTGTCAGGTTTTTGTCTATCATTGCTACACCACAAATAAAGCAGCAGCCAAAACACAATTTCTTTCTCTGAGACACAGCAAAGTACTCGTTTTGTTTAGAGATTGAACAGTAAAACCTCTATAAAGAAAAAGTTCAACAGTATATGATAAAGGAAATCTTTATCTAATATTCCTCATTGGAGACATGAAAAAAAATGCACCGGCCGTTCCTCAGATGGTTAAACAGAGGGACAATCTGATCTAACAATCCTACCCGTGGGTAGATGTGCCCAAGAAAAATGAAAACAGGTGCACACGAAAACGTGTACCTAAATGTTTAGAGCAGCGTTATTCATAATATCCAAAAGGGGGGAAGAGCCCCTCTGTTCATACACCAATGAACGGATAAAGAGCCTGTGGTACGTCTATGCAACAGAACTTTTCAGCGATAAAACACAAATGGCCTACAGCATGGATATGCCTTGAAACAGTCTACTAAGTAAAGAAGCCAGACACCAAAGGTCAAAGGCATACATTGTCTTCTCTACTTGCGTGAACTGTCTGTCATTAGGCAATAGAGAGAGACAGAAAGTAGGTTAATGGTTTCCTGGGGATGTGGGAACGGGGAAATCGTGGGGACTTCCCTTTTGAGTAATGCAAGCATTCTAAAATTGATTGGGGTGATGTTTGCACAGCTCTGTGGATGGGAATAGTCATTGGCATGGCATTATTGAAAAATCAAGCTTTAACATTTAAAAATTTGTGCTCATCAAAAGATACTTACATGAGAATGAAACGATAAGCCACAGACCTAGATAAAAAATCTTTATGACATATATCTGGCAAAGAACTAATTCCTACTATGTAAAGATCTCCTATAACTCAATAATGAAAAGATTTTAGAACCTTTGGGGGGGGAGCCAGGTTATTGGAACAGAGAATAACAGCGAGATTCGTGGTGATTTTTTTTTTGAAATAAGGCGCTTAAAGATCTTGTGAAGAGAGGAGATCTGACAGGGCTGTGGCTGACAGAAGGGAGCCTGCATCCCAACAGCTCCTAGAAGACGCCCCCACAACAGAAACAGCAACTCAGAGTGCAAAATCTGGAACAAGTATGGTTTGTTCAGAATCAGCGTTTTAATGGAGCCAAGGAACTCGGGGAGGCGTCCAGGAAGCTGGGAAACTTGGGGGAGACTGACAGGAAGTAGAGGGAACGGAGAGCTCGGGAGAGCTGAAAGGTTTCCTACACTCGCTGTGTTTTGAGTTTACTTTTCTCCAGTCGTGTCTTCAGCGGGAAACAAATACTCATAATGATGAGGGCTGGACACAGATTCTCCTTAAAAGCACTTCCCTGGGAAATGATCTCCCCTCATCAGGATGATGCTGATGGGGATGTTACACCAACCGTCTCCCGCCCTGCCGTGTCTCCTCCGCTGCCCTTCACAGGCGCACGCACCATGCTAACGCAGTCCGTCCAGAACGGAGGTCACCTCTGACATGCACAGTGACCAATGCTTGTGTTCATTCACTAGTTGCATGACTAGCATGACGATCCACTTCGGAATCCTCTACCCCTCATATCTATAAACAGTCACCTCCTCAACTTCATCCATACGTCACTCAGAGTCCCTCCCAGTTGCCCTTTCTATGGTTCCACTGAGGCCCTTGTTCATAATTTCAATCCCCTGAACCATTCTAGCTGCTAGTTCCACTTATAATGTTGCCCTCTCAACATCTTGTCGCATACCCTGGATTTTATTTATTTTTATTTCTTTTTAAATATATTTTTATTGATTTCAGACAGGGAGAGGGAGAGAGAGATAGAAACATCAATGATGTGAGAGAATCATTGATCAGCTGCCTCCTGCACGCCCCACCTTGGGGATCAAGCCTGAAACCCGGGCATGTGCCCCAACCAGGAATCCAAATGTGACCTACTGGTTCATAGGTCAATGCTCAACCACTGAGCCACACCAGCCAGGCCTATCCTGGATTTTATTAAAGCACGAAGTGCATCATACTTTTTAAATATTTTTCTGGTTCAGAAAATCTACTAACTTTTTCTAATCTATAACATTATTTTTCAAGATATGCTCCAAAACCATATTGTGGGAACACAGCCCCTGGTCATGTAAGTTTGGAAATACGTTTACTTAGCAAGACACTTTGAAGCCAATACATCGAAAAGAGGGGCCCACCCCCAAAACTTGTATGACCACTTACTGATCACGGTGCAAAAATTATACGTGGTTTTAAAAAGAAGACGATGGAACATCTACCTCTACTCAGACATTTGAAGGAGATACTAATAATTTCCATCTTTAAATTTTCTTGAAAACGAACCTGTCCTCTGTAACAGATAAACTCGAATAGATGCCTGGACTGGCTGTCACAGTGTGTCTTGCTAAGTCACACTTAACAGATGGTTTTGCGGGAGATGTTTGAAGGAGACCTGATGGCACCCTCCTGGGCCGACGAATCAGGACCTCGTATTGTCAGTGTGCCAGCCGCTGATGGATGGCCGTGCCCGGGCCGGCCAGGACTTCATTAAGCGGCTTCTACACGAGGAAGGTTTAAATGAATTATAAGAGTCGGGTCACTGAACAGTGACAAACTTTGGAAGACGGAACGCACGGTGGAAGAGTTTACAAGTCCTTTCGGAAGAGAGGCTAGAGTTGTCTGAGCAACAAAACATCCATCCTATGGGAAGCAGGTAAAATAGTAAAACTTACAATTCTGTAGAAAGAAAATGTGGTAAGTAAGTCCTAAAGCAGGACAATGTGGTCAAGCAGTAAGGGAAGTAGTCCGGTGATGCTTTTACACTGACGGAGGCCGATCTGTCACCGATGGTACACTCAGCGGTGGTTCAAAGCCAGCATATCTCCGGCAGATCCCCAGGACGTGATGCAAGACCCCAACACCGACCCGGAACCCGCCGAGCG
Organism: Cnephaeus nilssonii; assembly: GCF_951640355.1. Lineage (NCBI taxonomy): Eukaryota > Metazoa > Chordata > Mammalia > Chiroptera > Vespertilionidae > Cnephaeus > Cnephaeus nilssonii. The sequence goes on along the minus strand of NC_137081.1, from coordinate 1,511,163 downwards.
CGGGCATCGCCCCCGGGGACTGTCTACGGAGCACAGCAGCCCTGAGGGCTCGGGGGGTGGGGGTGGGCCCTGATCTGGGTGTTCCTGAGCTCCAGCTTCGAACTGAGCTTATGATCTTTTGACCTAAACTGTCGGAGCTGGCTTCTGATTCTTGCAACCCCAAAAGTCTAGAGCTACTAAGACTGCCCTGGCCGGTGTGGCTCAGGAGGGTCTCTCCCCTCCCGGCCTGTGACAGTATCAGGGGGTCTCCCCTCCCTGCCTCTGACAGTATCAGGGGATCTCCCCTCCCTGCCTGTGACAGTATCAGGGGGTCTCCCCTCCCTGCCTGTGACAGTATCAGGGGGTCTCCCCTCCCTGCCTGTGACAGTACCAGGGGGTCTCCCCTCCCTGCCTGTGACAGTATCAGGGGGTCTCTCTCCTCCCTCCCTGTGACAGTATCAGGGGGTCTCCGCTCCCTGCCTGTGACAGTATCAGGGGGTCCCCCCTCCCTGCCTGTGACAGTATCAGGGGGTCTCCCCTCCCTGCCTGTGACAGTATAAGGGGGTCTCTCCTCCCTGCCTGTGACAGTATCAGGGGTTCTCTCCTCCCTGCCTGTGACAGTATCAGGGGGTCCCCCCTCCCTGCCTGTGACAGTATCAGGGTCTCCCCTCCCTGCCTGTGACAGTATCAGGGGGTCTCCCCTCCCTGCCTCTGACAGTATCAGGGGGTCTCCCCTCCCTGCCTCTGACAGTATCAGGAGGTCTCTCCTCTCTGCCTGTGACAGTATCAGGGGGTCTCCCCTCCCTGCCTGTGACAGTATCAGGGGGTCTCTCCTCCCTGCCTGTGACAGTATCAGGGGTTCTCTCCTCCCTGCCTGTGACAGTATCAGGGGGTCCCCCCTCCCTGCCTGTGACAGTATCAGGGTCTCCCCTCCCTGCCTGTGACAGTATCAGGGGGTCTCCCCTCCCTGCCTGTGACAGTATCAGGGGGTCTCCCCTCCCTGCCTCTGACAGTATCAGGAGGTCTCTCCTCTCTGCCTGTGACAGTATCAGGGGTCTCTCCCCTCCCTGCCTCTGACAGTATCAGGGGGTCTCTCCTCTCTGCCTGTGACAGTATCAGGATCTCTCCTCCCTGCCTGTGACAGTATCAGGGGGTCCCCCCTCCCTGCCTGTGACAGTATCAGGGGGTCTCTCCCCTCCCTGCCTCTGACAGTATCAGGAGGTCTCTCCTCTCTGCCTGTGACAGTATCAGGGTCTCTCCTCCCTGCCTGTGACAGTATCAGGGGGTCTCCCCTCCCTGCCTGTGACAGTATCAGGGGGTCTCTCCCCTCCCTGCCTGTGACAGTATCAGGGGGTCTCCCCTCCCTGCCTGTGACAGTATCAGGGGGTCTCCCCTCCCGGCAGGCAGCTCTGTTCGCTGTTTCATGGGAGGCCTGGTCAGGGAACTGGTTCGAAAAACAGAAATGCATTTTAAAGGTGAAATTTTAGAAAATGTGTTTCTTTAAAAAAAAGAACCAGAGCAGAGGGAAGACAGCTCAGGACTGAAAGTTGCCTCCATGGAAAATGCGAGGAAGAGTCACAATGTGCGTCTCCCTGTCTGAGAGAGAAGGCCGTGAGGGCGAGGGGCGTACGGAACGGCCTGTGAGAACGGGTCTTTGTGGGGGAGGAGGCGGTATTTTATTTTATAAATTAATGTTGTCTGTCAGCTGCTGTGGCGCGTGTTTTGAGGATGCAGTTTGCCTGGAAATCTTTGGTTGTGCTCGTCCGTGGATCTGTCCTCGCTGATCGCCATCACGCACACTGAGCCGGCTGACAGCAGCACCAGGCTCCCAGTCTCACCGTTTTACTGGCATTTCCAAGGCTGCACTGTGACCCGTGCACTTGAATGTGATTTGCGTGTTCCCTGGACGTGTGAGCCACGGCATTGGTGACACAGATGACGAGGAGGCCTGTTGGAGGCGAGGCGTTGGGAGGAGGCCTGTGGTTCCTGCTCTAGATCGCGGTTTACCAGGCCCCGGCCCGTGTTGTAGACGTGGCTCACCGGGTCCCGGCCCGTGTTACAGACGTGGCTCACCAGGTCCTGGTCCGTGTTACATACGTGGCTCACCAGCCCCGGTCTGTGTTGTAGACGTGGCTCACCGGGTCCCAGTCTGTGTTACAGACGTGGCTCACCAGGTCCCGGCCTGTGTTACATACGTGGCTCACCGGGTCCCGGTCAGTGTTACAGACGTGGCTCACCGGGTCCCGGCCTGTGTTACAGACGTGGCTCACCAGGTCCCGGCCTGTGTTACAGACGTGGCTCACCGGATCCCGGTCAGTGTTACATACGTGGCTCACCGGGTCCCGGTCAGTGTTACAGACGTGGCTCACCAGGTCCCGGCCTGTGTTACATACGTGGCTCACCGGGTCCCGGTCAGTGTTACAGACGTGGCTCACCGGGTCCCGGCCTGTGTTACAGACGTGGCTCACCAGGTCCCGGCCTGTGTTACAGACGTGGCTCACCGGATCCCGGTCAGTGTTACATACGTGGCTCACCGGGTCCCGGTCAGTGTTACAGACGTGGCTCACCAGGTCCCGGTCTGTGTTTCATACGTGGCTCACCGGGTCCCGGCCTGTGTTACAGACGTGGCTTACCTGGTCCCGGCCCGTGTTACATACGTGGCTCACCAGGTCTCGGCCTGTGTTACAGACGTGGCTCACCAGGCCCCAGCCCGTGTTATACATGTGGCTCACCAGGCCCTGGCCCGTGTTACATATGTGGCTCACCAGGCCCTGGCCCGTGTTACATACGTGGCTCACCAGGTCCCGGTCTGTGTTGCAGACGTGGCGCACAATGAGGAAGAAACCCCTCCTCTGGGCTTCCGTGTGTCTGCTGCTCTGCGGTGCCTTCCGCCCCCTGGACGCTGCTCCGGAGAGGGAGGACGAGGAGGACGCGGACGGCTCAGGTAACCTGCACAGCCCCCCCCCCCGCCCCCGGCATCATCGAACCGTGCCGTGAAGCTCCCATTGAGCAGGAACTTGGTGGGTGCTTGTTTCTTTGTTGTGCTTTGCTTTTCAAACTTTTGAAAAATGTATTTTTATAGATTTCAGAGAGAAGGGAGAGGGGTCAGGGAAATCGGTTGGCTGCCTCCTGCACGCCCCCTGCTGGGCACCAAGCGGGACTTGAAGACCCGTTAGCGGCCTGGCTGTGTGTCTTTTCCAGTTCCTGCTGTTTAGTTTTTAATTAATCTTTTAATTAAACCCGATCCCATATCCGAACCTATTCCGTTTGGGAGGTGCCATTTATCACTTTAGGCCGAAGTCATTTTCCAGAATTGCACTATTTAATTAAAATAATGGCCTGCCCTGTTATAGAAAAGCTTGCTTCTCTCCCAAGTCATTCGTCAACTATTTCCCATCAGTCCAACCTGCCGGGGGGACGAGATAGAAAAACTTCTCAGAAACACGAGGATGATAAGATCAACACCGCGGTGATGAGCTCTAAGGACGTCCCTTGGCGGGGAGGGAGGATGGGCAGGGCGTGGGGGGCGGGGGTCACCTTCACCAGGTGGAGGGCCGGGCAGGCCTGCGTGCCCGTGGGGCTGGCCACACAGCTGTGCAGACTGGCCTGCGCTCTGTCAGCTCCCGACCCGGGCCCAGAGCCATGATGTGAACCAGCAGCCCAGCCTTTTGCTCCCACCGCAAAGACACGCCTGGCTGAAGGGACCGTGTCCGCTGGCTCCTCTGGGAGAAGGGCCAGCTGCCGTCGGGGGCGCGGGGGGGAAGCCGCAGCCGATCCTCAGGAAGAAACTTACTCGGGCTCTGGGCTCCCAGCACGTTCCAGGCCAGGGAGGGTTCCCACAGCCAGGGACACCGTCCCAGATGTTGTCACAGGCCTTCCCTCCAACACCATGGGGGGGGCGGGGGGCGGGGGGAGGCTAGGATCCTCACACGGGGGGGCAGAGAACAAGAAATCGGGACAGCGACGGCCACCTGTGCACGGTCTGGCTGCTCACGTTCGACCCCACGGCACTGCCCTGGGTGCCTTCCGGTTTCGTGGCCTTAGTCAGTCCCTGTCCCTGCCCACACCTGCTTCACGCCTCACCTTCACGTCTCAGGAGTTTCACAGTCCTGCAGACAAGCTCAAGTAGCTCGCACACGTTTGCTCAGCACCCCAACTTGCTGACTATTTCTCTGAGTCCCCCCCGCCATGAAAGAGGGGGCTGCTGCCACCCCGAACACACATTCAACACAAGATGATTGACTTTCAAAGAGGCTGATCCTGCCCTGGCTGGTGTGGCTCAGTGGATAGAGCGTCAGCCTGCGACTGAAGGGTCCTCGGTTCAATTCTGGTCAGGGCACATGCCCGGGTTGCAGGCTCCATCCCCAGTGTGGGGCGTGCAGGAGGCAGCCGATCCATGATTCTCTCTCATCACTGATGTTTCCATCTCTCTCCCTCCCTCTCTGAAATCAATAATGTACACAGATGGCTCCTCCCAAGTCTGCAATGAAAACGGGACTGACTCCCATCCCCCTTGAGCGGGGTGCCAGGAACTATGTCTGCCCCTCCCCGCCCCCCTCAGGGTCGCTGAGCCCAAGTGTGGGTCACGGTCATTGGGCAAAATCCGGGATTCACAAAGGAAAAATGGGAACGGCGAGATGAGTAATTAGCTAACCATTCATAAAACGTAGTCAATGAAAGTTAGTCCTTAGTGTTTTCCTTAGGAAATTGGTGTAAAAATATCACCTGCTTTCATCATTGAAAGCTTTTCTTTTGTTTCTATAAAATGAATTTTAGAGAGAAAAATGATTGAGTGGAAATGATGTAATCAGGCCTATACGCTTCCCTAAGAGCCAGTTTCCGCCTCTCCATCGCACGGGTCTCTGACCACGTCACCTGCTCACCAAGAACGTGGGCGACACCGGCTGCAGAGCCACACGGGACCATTCCCACGTCATCCCTCAGGGCCGAGTGAGCAGCTAACTTCTGCACTTTCCATTTGTAAACTGTAACATGGAGACCATATGCCTACGTCATGTTTGCTGTGGTGATTAAATGAAATAATGACAAACTGTGGGAGGCACAGTTATTCCTCAGAAAACATTTAGCTGTTATTCCTAGAACTACCACCAGGCTGTCCTTTCCTTTTTGTGGGCACTGCCGCCACCTGGTGGCAAACCTACCAAATAGCAGGTTGAACTTGAGTAGGTATATCCTTAATACAGAAAATGCAAAAGAATTGGCATGATAAGGACTATTAAATGTATTACAAATAAAAGCTAGAGGGATCACCGATGAGAACCAATCTCATAAATTGTTGATTTATAAGAAAAAGTTTTTGTGCATATATATGGCAACTTAGGTTCGGTGCTGTCTTTCGTAGATAAAGATCTGTGTGTTATTATAAATCTGGTACATGGTATCTACCTTATTAAACTTTAAGTCTGAAAGTTTACCATTCTATCATTCCCGTTGGTTCAATTTCTTTTAATGGATGAGAATAGTCAATTCGGTTATCAAATTAGTCAAAAGGTTGATGTAGCATTTTGTAAATGATACTCCAATTTTTAAAAATTAAAAGCTGCCTTAGTGTTTTAGATAAAATTCACATGTCCATCCAAGGTGTCGAATGAATCAAATAGCACAATGCCCATTTATGTCTAGAAAGCCACATTTTATCCACTCCAGGATTGCAAGGCCTACGTATCACTTTATGACTTATATAGAAAATTAAAAACAACATTCCAGTTATCTTGTTATGAAGATTTTTAACATTACTTTAATATGACTAATACTTGACATTAATTCAACTGATTATTAGAACAAAAATATGAAGAGTAGGAGAAAGTTAGTAAAATTATCTAATTCAACTTTTATGATATGCAGCTTTTCTCTTTCAAAAATTCAGTTTTGAAACTACAGGGAATCTAAAATTGATTTTCCTTCTACATGATCATACATGTACAAACTTATCTTTTATATCATGTTTTTAAAATGTTTTATGTAAAAATATTAAAGTGGCATGCATCCATGTTTCTTTTTTCAAAGTAAATTATGTGTGGTGCATTAAAACACTTTTTTGAACATATTTAGTTATCAGTTCTAATTTCACAGAACACTGCTGCCCCTACAGGGCAAATTGTTAAGTCATTTTGCACCAATTCCAGTTTTCACTCTGTCTTACTTGTAGATTCTATTAACAACTGCCACTTACTTAAAAGTAGGCTTCTGCTAATATTATTAAACTTGATAAAAATCAAATTTAAAAATGTTATTGGGTTTTCTGTATGTGGGTATAGAGGGGATAAATGGTAATGGGAAATATATTTTTTAAATGGCTGAATTTAAAAAGAGGTCTCTACTTACGTATAAAGCCAACACATTACCTTACAATTACTACTCAGTTCCACCAGCCCATTGGTAACGTGCGAGCGATGACAAGAGTCTAGAAAAACTGTTCTACATTTTCCTTTAATAGCTGATTATTAATGACTTAGAATTAATAATTATTAACTAGCCATGAATAATGTTTGTTCATCTGTTATGAGTTGATAATAATTATTGATTAGTATTGATTGAGTAGCCCATTGAAGTTTCATAGTTGAGAAAGCCTCTCTCGCTTGGTGAGCTGATGAGCTTTAGCTCTGACAGCTGTGGAGAACGCTGATGGTTTCTCAGAGCAGCCTGTTTATTGTTCTTTTTCTGAAGGTCAGGCAGGGCCATTGAAGAGGAAGCCCTGGCCGCGAGGACCGTGCGGGGAGGGTCCGGTGTGACAGCTGTCGCTCTCCCTGCAGGTCCTGTGTCCCCCGAGGTGGGCCTGGCTCACCAGTTCTGTGCGTACCGAGCAGACACCGGCCCCTGCAGGGCCTCGCTCCCGAGGTTCTTCTTCAATGTGCTCACCGGCCAGTGCGAGGCCTTCGTGTACGGGGGCTGCCGAGGCAACGAGAACCGCTTCGGGAGCCGGGAGGAGTGCAGACAGCGATGCCTCGCAGGTGCTGCCGGGTGCTGCCCCGGAGGGGACACGCCTTCGCGGCGCTTCCATCTCATCAGAGATTTGATCCTTTTAGAAACAAATAAGTGTCCACCATTTTATCCTTTCCAAGACTCTCTCTCACATCTTCACATCGCCGGCATTCCTGCTCGCCGCTTTCAGATCAGTCACTATAAACTAGAGAAAGCCTGCTTACTGTCTGACGCTCTTACTGTCTGCATAATAAGATGGAAGAAATGACGTCTAGTTTGCAGAACAGGGTTTACATCTGCAAGGAAGTGAGTGGAACTCAGCAGCTCTGAGTTGCAGGACAGACATGATTAGTCACATGGACTTAGACTTTATCAGGAAGGAAAGAGGGACACAGAACAAAGAACAGGTGGAAAGTAGAAAACAAACAGCTACCGATTTATACGGACCCTTAGCGACCACGACAGTACGATGTGACTGTGCAATCACTCCAATTGCCAGCCATCTGTTAGACTTAATACCGAACAATCCAGAACTAACTACGGAAAAGATATTTATAATAATAAAAGTGTAATATGCTAATTAGACCAGACAGCCAAAAGACCTTCCGGACATCCTTCCGGATGAAGCCACTGTGGCGGGGGCCAAGGCAGAGGCAGTTAGGGACAATCAGGCAGGCAGGCATGTGGTTAGGGGCAATCAGGCAGGCAGGTGAGTATTTAGGGGCGATCAGGAAGGCAGGCGAGTGGTTTGGGGCAATCAGGCAGGTAGGCAGGCCAGCGGTTAGGAGCCAGCAGTCCCAGATTGTGAGAGGGATGTCCGACTGCCTAAACCAAGCAGTTGGACATCCTCCGAGGGGTCCCAGATTGCGAGAGGGTGCAGGCCAGGCTGAGGGACCTCCCCCCTCCATGCACGAATTTTGTGCACCAGGCCTCTAGTTTTAAAAATAAAGACCCAAATGTAAATAGGGAAGGGGTGAGAGAAGGTCAACCACGCAAGCACTACCCCTAAACATGATTAGCAAATGTAGACAACAGGACAGAAACATTCACAAGAGAAAGAATGTGGGACAATGAATCAAGACAACACAATAATCCTCACTGGCTAAGTCTATGCCTCAATCACACAACTTCAGAGGTTTCCAAGAACGCCCTGTCAGAAACAGGAGAATCAGAGAATTCTTCAATTTCGGTTAGCTATTTCTTTTTTAAAAATGTAGTTTTTATTAATTTCAGAGAGAAAGGGAGAGGGAGAGAGAGATAGAAACATCCATGATGAGAGAAAATCATGGATAAGCTGCCTCCATGGATTGAGCCCACCACCCAGGCATGTGCCCTGATCGGGAATCAAACTATGACCTCCTGGTTCATAGGTTGACGCTCAGCCACTGAGGCACTCTGGCCGGTCAAGATGTACCTTTTTTATCAATACTAGTAGTAAAGTTCCAAGTAGATATGAGAGAGAGAGAGAGAGAGAGAGAGAGAGAGAGAGAGAGAGATGATAAAGATCTTATAACATAGAAATCCACACTTGAAACCTATATGTTCATGTTGACCAATGTCATCCCAATACATTTTATAAAAAATTTAAAAAGTAAAAAATACATATAGAAATAAACCTCAATAAATAAGAAGAAATGACCAATATCAGGGAAAAGCATAGATATGGATCTATAAACGTTAAAACGATAATAAGGGAATCTTACTAAGAAATTGGTGCTGATACATTTAACAACTTGAGGAAAACCACAGCAGATCCTTGAAAGCCAAACATGACCCACGCCATAGCAATTGGCATCACTCTTTAGGTCGATGATCCTTAATGAACACATCTACTAAACAAAACTAACCAGAGCTGCTCAAATAACCCGTCGCCCTGGGAGCTGGGAAATATCTGGCTCTCTGCAGAGGGAGGCTGACTCCCGGGAACTCAGCGCTGCTGTTGAATAGAACGCCTGAACAGCGCTCCCTCTAGCAAACAAATTAAATCTGTGAATAAAAAACTTCCAACAGAGGATACTGCAGGGCTAGAGGACTTGATGGGTAAATCCTGGAAAACATTTAAGGGAGCCAACACCATCCAACACAGACTTTCAGAAAATCAAGGAGGGAAGCCTTTCCAATTCATGATATGACGCCAGCATGACCTCACTCTCACGCCAGACAGAGACAATTCCAGAACGAGAACCACAAAGCCAATGTCCCTCAGAACTACAGTCACACCCAACATCTTAAAATAACAGCAACTCAAAGTCATGGCAATATAAGCATGATACATTATAACCAAGTATGGTTTCTGCAAGGCACGTAAGATGGACTAAATATTCAAAATTTAACCTCTGTATTAACAAGGAAAGGAGAAAAAACATAGAAACTTCTCAAAAGAAGCAAGTTGTAGCCCATAACTATTTGAATCATCAACATTTTGAGTATTTCTCCGTGCATTCTCATTTTTGTAAATGTGTTCGACCTTTGAACATAGAGACATTATTATGATAAAATGAGATGGCGTCATGGTTACAATAATTGAAAATAACTTACTGCTTAGAGAACATCAAAAGAAATGTGTTGACATTGTTTGTGAGAATAATTTTAATGGTAATGAGCACATCGTCCTGGTTCGTTAAGCTGAACTCACAGCATTCTTCCATCGACTGTGATAACTGATACCCATTTATTGTTTTTTCTTTCAGATGACACGGAGGCACAGATCGGGATAAACGGTGAACATTCCTTTATGTGCTTATTAGCATAATTAGTATAATCAGAATAATCACTTAGTATAATTTACTTATTAGTACAATTCATTTATGCATTCAATTCTTATGTTTCTCTGACATGAGGTGCATGATAAATCTATGTGATCTTTGAAATAGTGTTTTATTTATTTTTTAATATATTTTTATTGAATTCAGAGAGGAAGGGAGAAGGAGAGAGAGATAGAAACATCAATGATGAGGGAGAATCATTGATCGGCTGCCTTCTGCATGCCCCCTACTGGGGATTGAGCCTGCAACCCGGGCATGTGCCCTGACTGGAATCAAACCCGGGACCCTTCAGTCCGCAGGCCGACGCTCCATCCACTGGGCCAAACCAGCCAGGGTTAAAATAGTGTTTTTAGTAGAAACAACGAAAAGTTAGAAATAACAGGCATAGTGTGTGGTAGGGAAGGCTTCACACATTGTGTTTGCTCTCGTCCCAATGCGTGTGATATTTAGTATCAGATGAATCACAGCACGGGCCACACACATGGCATGCCACGTCTCCCGAAGAGTGGCTTCGGTATTGCCCTCGTACCTTAGCTCTCACTTTGTCTCTGGATTATCTCAGTGTTGTGTGGCGTTGGCAAATGTTACTCAATGTGACCCTCACTGGATGTATGTCTTTGAGTTGTCAACGATCACCAAGAAGAAGTAGAGATGTTTAACAATACATAATTGCTTCTGTCAATATTATTTAGTGTTTGTATACAGATTGAATAGGAATGCCACTTTATATATCTGAGCACTGTGGGCATGAATTTTTTTTGAAAGAAAGCTTAGTTGAGACAATTGCCAAATACGCAGTCCCAAACAAAATTGAAGAGTGAGAGTCATGTGGCTTGTGGAAGCCACTGAGCCACACCAGCTGGGCGACTGAAATTTCTTAGTGAAGAAACACATGACACTTTTCTCCCAATGAGACCTCACACCTAGAACATATGAACTATTTGTAGATTTCCCTAAATGTGGATACACATCTACACTAATAAAAGAGTAAGATGCAAATTGACCGTACCTTCGTGACGACCACCAGCCAATCAGGAGTGAGTATGCAAATTAACCCAACAAAGATGGTGAGTTAATTTGCATACGCAGGCGCCTAGCGGCCATGTCACCATGGCAATGACCAGGCGTTCTGCAGCGCCCCAGCCGCTCCGGGCCTCTGGGCAGCGTGGGAAGGCGGAAAGGCGGCTCCGGCTGGAGACAAGGCGGTGCTGGCAGCCAGGGGAAGGAAGGCCCATTCTTGCACGAATCTTCATGCACCGGGCCTCTAGTAAACTTAAATAAGAAAAATAAGTAAACCACGTTTTGCCATGATATTGTGTACTTCCCAACCAAGGGTAAAGGAGCCCAGGATCTTGTTCTGTCAAATCATGAGCCAGTTGGCAGTGAAGGCCCCGCTAATGACGGCGGGAAACTTAGGACGTGGACACCCGGTGGCGACCACGTGCGGTCAGAGCTGCACCTGCCCGAGTCCACCTGTCGCAGCAGGTGTCCCGGGCCACGGGAACGCTGTGCGGTGTGGCATTGCCACCTGTGGTCGTTAGCTCTCCCTGTTCGCTCCTAAACGACTGCAGCGCACGGCCACGTGTGCATGTGACATCACTAGGGAGCGGCTCCAGGAGAGCTGCTCTCTGACCTGCGTGTGTCCGACCCCCAGGGCGGCCCGGCTTCTGCTCGCTGGAGGCGGAGGTGGGGTTCTGCCGCGCCTACTTCACGCGCTTCTTCTACAACCACCGCACCCGGCGCTGCGAGCAGTTCGTGTTTGGGGGCTGCGGCGGGAACCGCAACAACTTCGAGACGGAGGCCGAGTGCCAGCGAGCCTGCGGGGCCCGGGGTGCGTGCTCTTCTCCCTTCCTGTGCTTCCTCTAAAGCCTTAAAACATTCTTTTTATTCCTTTATTGATTAAGGGGTTACATATGTGTCCTTATTCCCCCATTACTCCCCCATCCTTCCCGCTCATGCCCTCACCCCCTGGTGTCTGTGTCCATTGGTTGGGCTCAAATGCACGCATACAAGTCCTTTGGTTGATCTCTCCCCCTTTCCCCCCACCCTCCCCTGCCTTCCCTCTGAGGTTTGATGGTCTGATCGATGCTTCTCTGTCTCTGGATCTGATTTGTTCATCAGTTTATGTTGTTCATTAGATTCCACAAATGAGTGAGATCATGTGATATTTATCTTTCTCCAAATGACTTATTTCGCTTAGCACAGTGGTCGCCAAACTCATTAGTCAACAGAGCCAAATATCAACAGTACAACGACTGAAATTTCTTTGGAGAGCCAAATGTTTTAAACTTAAACTATATAGGTAGGTACATTGTTATTAACTTAATTAGGATCCTCCTAAGCTGGCCTTTGCTAAAAACTCAAGGGGCCAAAGAGCCGCATGTGGCTCGTGAGCCGCCGTTTGCCGACCACTGGCTTAGCATAATGCTCTCCAGGTCCATCCATGCTGTTGCAAATGGTAAGAACTCCTTCTTTAAAACACAAGGCATCCTAAGGACCAGCGCGCCCAATGTGTGCATTCCCATAGCAACGGGATGCGTTGGCCTTCATTGAATCTGATAGGAAAGAGTCAGTGAAGGAAATGTGTTAAAGCACAGGGATGTAACCAACCTGACTTCAGGGAACATGGCTTCCCCAGATGAACATGCTTATGCTCCATTATTCCATGCTCCATGAACATGCTTATGCTCCATTATTCCATATTCTTTCCTGAGGAAACTGCGTTATCACTGAGGGACAAGAGCAGGGCTCCGAACTCCTGCGTTCACAACCATCTGAGGACAGAGAGCTCTTTGCACCCTCCCACCTTGAAAACCGACCCGTTTTATGTGCTCGTGACATGTATTAAATGTGCCCGTGACATGTATTAAAGGAGGGACAAACAGGAACGCTCATGCTTATCTTACTGAGAACCACAGAATTGCTCCTGGAGGCATCATCTTAGTTTACATGTGTGCACACACGTGTGTAAAGCCCGCTGCCCCTGATTTAACAGAGCCTGTGGGTATGCCTCCTGGCGTTTACTGTTACTCATACACCTGCTGGCGTGGCTGTCCTGTGAGCATGAGCTGGGACCGCGTCACGCATGTTAACTGGCTGCCCTTTCTCCCGCAGATGACAGCACCCCGCCCCCCGTCTCCTCCACACCCCGCGCTGCCCAGGAGAATGCCAGAGTTGGGGGTAAGAATTTTATTTTAATTTCTGCTAGAAAATGTCATGTTAACAACAGAAGTGGATGCACATAGAACTGTGCTTTAAAACGTTACACCAGCTTTTCAGACTCTCGGTGTCCTGTCACCACTTCTCCACTTTTCCCGGAAGAGGAGCGGTAAGCTTGGTCACTTCTGTTTCTGCCGGTCACTCAGCTCTGCGCTCTGTCCAGTGACACCCCTCCTGCCTCCCCGCCCAGCCTGGCCTGTTTGTCCAGACTCCAGTCCTCCGCGTGTGGACCCCAACACGCATGTAACCCAAACGGAACATTCATGGGAACAAAAGGAGATGCTTCAAGATGTGATTTATCTATTTTAAATATGTATGTCCTGACAGGAAAGTGGCTTTGCAATTGGATGCGTAAATTAGTTTTATCCTAACAGTCTTTCAACATGTTGGGACACGATATACAAAAAAAAAGCAATAAACTTCACACGGGCTCAGAAATCCAGGTGGCACAGGCACGAGATGGAAAGATAGGGATGGGGGGTGGGTAGTCACAGAGATCATAGGGGACTCTGAGAGAACATGAAATAAAATATAACATAAGAAATACAATACAATTAATATACTTAATATAACTGATATAATTATTATAATTATTGTATTAATATGTTAGTATGTTAATATATTAATACTAGAGGCCCAAGGCACAAAATTCGTGCAAGGAACTTGGCCAGTAGCCCCAGCTGCTGTCTTGGCCCTCGAGGCCCCACTGCCTCACAGCCCTGCAGCCCCTCCCCGTGGGGAGTAAGCCTAAGCCGTCAGTAGGACATCCCCTGAGGGCTCCCAGTATGTGAGAGGGGGCAGGTTGGGCTGAGGGACCCCCCTACCCCCCGTGCACAAATTTCGTGCACCAGGCCCCTAGTAGAAGATAAATAAATCCCAACAAAAATGGCTGCGGCCACGGAGCGAGCAGGAGGCTACAAAGTTTCAATTGTAGAAGGAAAATAAATTCCAGATACCAGGGCCTCTGCTTGGGTTGCCAGGAGGCGTGGCCAGCCTGCAAACCACCACAGGCCCCTCGCTCAGGCCACCCCACGCCCCAAGGGAACCCCACCCTGATCAGGGACACCCTTCAGGGCAAACCAGCTGGCCCCCTCCTGTGCACCAGGCCTCTATCCTATCTAATAAAAGAGTAATATACAGATTGATCATCACTGCAACACACAATATAGCTGCCCCCATGTGGTCAAAGATCCTGCCCCCATGTGGACACAAGATGGTCACCACAAGATGGCCAACAGGAGAGGGCAGTTGGGAGGCACCCGGCCTGCAAGGGAGGGCAGTTGAGAGGGACCAGGCTTGCAAGGGAGGGCAGTTGGAGGTGATCAACCCTGCAGGAGAGGGCAGTTAGGGGTGACCAGGCTGGCAGAGGAGGGAAGTTGGGGGCAAACAGGCTGGCAGGGGAGCAGTTAAGCATCAACCAGGCTGGCAGAGGAGTGGTTAGGGGGTGATCAGGCTGGCAGGCAGAAGCAGTTAGGGGTAATCAGGAAGGCAGGCAGGCAAGCAGTTGGGAGCCAGCAGTCCTGGATTGTGAGAGGGATGTCCGACTGCCCGTTTAGGCCAGGATCGGGCCTAAACGGGCAGTCGGACATCCCTCCAGGAGTCCCAGATTGGAGAGGGTACAGGCTGGGCTGAGGGACAACCCCTGCCGTGCACAAATTTTGTGCACCGGGCTTCTAGTAAACAAATAACACGAGAATAAACTGTTTCCCATGCACAGCTGAACCCCTTGCCACATTATCCACCAGAACTGTTGCTCCCTCTGCAAAGCCCACTCAGCACCCCCACCAGCGCCCCCCAGAGGCAGCCTGTGTTTCATAACGTGTCTCAGACCCAGAAGCTAGAAACTCCCGCAGAGCCTCCCCACCCGCCCCCCCTCACAACTGAGCTCTGAGCAGCTGCCTCCCAAATAGACAAGACCTCACACAAGGCTGTGTCCACACTCCTTCCTGGGAGATGGGGAGACACAGAAAGAGCCTTCCTCGTGCCAGGACCGCCATCCACGCACAGTCCCCCGCCCCTGCCTCTGGCCGACCCCTGTCTTCCGGGCCGGCCTGCTTTTTAACAGGTGACTGGTTTGCCCCGTCACAAGAGTTCTCCAGGGAAGTGTTTCTAAAACTTAACCAACACGCAGATCCCTTTACAAGAGAAAAATCACAGGCTGTGCATTCGCAGACCAAGCTGTTCTGAATGACACTCATTTTACATGAACAAGGGAGAGAGCAGAATGCACTTCTTATGCCTGTGACTGTCATACAACCATACATCAACACGTATCCAACAATGAATAAAATACAAACTAAACACTAATCCTATATAATAAAAGAGTAATATGCAAATAGACGGAACGGCAGAACAACCGAACAACCAATCAAAGGGTAATATGCTAATGGTATGCTAAGGCTGCTCAACCGCTCACTATGGCATACACTGACCACCGGGGGCAGATGCTCTGACTGGTAGGTTAGCTTGCTGCTGGGTCTGGCCAACTGGGACTGAGCGAGATGGGCCGGACATGCCCTGGAGCCCTCCCATGGTCCCTCCCCGGCCCGATCATGCACTAGTGGGATCCCTCAGCCTGGCCTGCACCCTCTTGCAATCCAGGACCCCTCAGGGGATGTCAGAGAGCCAGTTTCAGCCTGATCCCGCAGGCCACTCCCCTGAGGAGGGCGCCAGACACAGGGCTCATGGCTGGCGAGTGCTGCTGTGGCAGCACAGCCTCTCCCGATCGGGACTGATTGGGTGTGAGCCCGTGGCAGGCACAGTGGGGCCGGGATGAGTGGGAGCGGCAGGTAGGAGCTGTAGATGGCATTGGACTGTGGGTTTCGGCCCGATCCCTGCAGGCCACCCAGAGGGACCCCACCTGTGCACGAATTCGTGCACCGGGCCTCTAGTAGATTAAGACTCATTGGATGGTACATGTTCTTTGTTAAAATAAATTCCCTCTTGTTTTACTGGTTTGGCTCAGTGGATAGAGCATCGGCCTGTGGACTGAAGGGTCCCAGGTTCGATTCTGGTCAAGGCCACATGCCCGAGTTGCAGGCTCCATCCCCAGTAGGGGGCATGCAGGAGGCAGCTGATCAATGATTCCCTCTCATCATTGATGTTTCTATCTCTTTCTGCCTCTCCCTTCCTCTCTGAAATCAATAAAATTATATTTAAAATAAAATAACCCCCCTATTGAAATATGAATTTGGGATTGACTGTATAGGACAAGTGCGGAATGGCGGAGGAACAGGTTAAGAAATCCTGGGATGCTTGGCGCTGTGTGGAATTCAATGCCTGACCTTTTCCTTCTTGAATACCGGACAGTCCTTGCAGCAGTGAATTCGGGGAGCACTGATATAAAATGGGTGCTGATAGAAAAACCCCAACTCTGCCTTTTCTAGGGACACAGTGGCAGGAGGTTCCTGGTTTTCTCACATCTTAATGCCTCCAGTGGCTCTGCCTGGCCAGTGCCCGTGTGACCACATAGTGCAGAAAGGCCAGGAAGTCCGGCCTGTTATTCCAGGGTCAGCCCCCCACCAGCCCGACCCCCCAATGCCCCTTGCCTCCCAGGGTCTGAGCTCTCCGAATACTGTTTGGCTCCTCACTGTCCCCCGACTTGTCGCCAGCCCCTCGTCCGATGATCCGTTTGGATTAGCTGTCTCTCTCCTGCTCAGACTTGATGCATTCCAGCTCCCTGCGCATGACTGAGGGCAGCAGCATCTGAGACATTCTGAACCCCAGCTCCAGGGGGAGAAGATTTGGGGATCGAGTAGAGAGGGGAAGTGTGACAACGTAATTGCTAAAAGACCTTCGCTCGGTTATTTTTATTTTCTAGTTAGGTTCCAGGTGACACATCGGAGTGGTTAAGAGGGTTGGCTTGATGGGCAGAAACATGTGGGTTGAAAGGCTAGTTCTGCTATTTGCCAACTCTCTCTGTGGCCTTGGAAAAAAATCACACGACTCAGCCTCAGCTTCCTCTTTTGTTACACCTGGGAAGTAATATCTCTTAAAAGTTTTATAAGGTTGTGATGGCATATGTAAAATTTTTTACCCACTGTTTACACACAGCATCAATATTTCAGGTTTTCTCTTTTTTTAAATATATATATCTTATTGATTTCAGGGACGAAGGGAGAGGGAAAGAGATAGAAACATCAATGATGAGAGAGAATCATTGATTGGCTGCCTCCTGCACGCCCCCTACTGGGGACCAAGCTGGCAACCTGGTCACGTGCCCTTCAGTCTTCAGGCCAATGCTCTATCCACTGAGCCAAACCAGCTAGGGCTTGAGGTTTTCTATGATAATGATTACCCAGTGTCAATGGAGGTTTATAGCAGGAAATAAGTAAAATAATCAGAGCTATTATTTATACACATTTTATTAGTGATAATTTTTAATACGACTAAAGCCCATGACCTTGATCTGAAGTATCTTCGTTTAATTACTTCGTATTATTATTGTCTCAAATAACATAAAGCACTTATAAAATTATAGCATTATTATAAACGTTTTGTGTCTTTGAAACATTCCTAGTTAGAGGACTTGCAAACCCGTGTTTCCGACTTTGCCTTATACCCTGAGGTAGAGATTATACTTCTTCATCTCAGTTCAGTCCAGCCAGCGCTGGGAGCCTCCTCCGGCCCGGACTGCCCCGAGGCTGGGTGGGGGGATGAATAAGGCGGCGTGTGGTCCTGGAGGGAGACGATGCTCACGGGGCCCATCTCCCAGGCAGAGTCGGACTCCTGGACAGACGGGACGGGGAGGCAGAACACAGGACTGGCCCTCCCCCGACGTCAACACTGAACATCTCTGTCTTTTCTAAACACGGGTTTCTCCCCATCGCACACGCGGCCGTCTGCCTGGATGCTGCTGATCCCGGCAGAATGCACAGCCCCATCTCCCCTCGGGAGCGGGTGAGGCAGGCCACGCACAGGAGAGCCGTGATGCATGGTCCTTTATATGCCTCTGTTCCGCAGGCGCCTGGCGCTTGCCAAGTGCCCCCAACAACCGGGCACGCCTGACCTGCTTACTTTCCTCCCCCCCGGCCCCCTCTAGCTCCTCTGCTCCTTAAAATCTCCTTCTTCCTGAAAAGCTGATCCAGGAACTAAAAAACATCACTTCCCACCTTTTACTACAATCTTACAAGGTTTTCAATTTTGCAGACGTGACATGAAGGAAAGTTTTTTCAAAGGCACAAGAAGACAGAATTATCTTAAAACTAGAGGCCCAGCGCACGAAATTCATGAAGGGGCTCCGCCCCCGCCGCCCAGGCGGCCACCCCTCTGCCTTGCCCCCACAGCCCCAGCTTTGTCGGGAAGGTCGTCCGGAAGGACGTCCGGTCTAATTAGCATATCACGTTTTTATTAGTATAGATTCATTAGTATAGATGAGTTGTACGCACACGTCTCACACTGCGGCTTACACGGCTCCTCTCCGGTGGTTAATGTGGAAGACCCCGATGGAGGTGGCTGGCTTCCAACCACTGGTCAGGCCGCACCTAGACAAGCGGTTTCCAGCCGTGTTCATCGCATGCACACGTCAACTAGTCCCTAAAATCCTGTGGCACGCCAAAAACTGTATTTTCTGCCAATCTGACAAAAAATAGGTATAATTTTGATTGATTTACAAAAAATAATAAGAATAGTAATCACCTACTCTTTTGGCTCCAAAGTGACTTATTTTTTTTCCTTTTTTTTTTTTCCAAAGTCGCTTTTTAAAAAATCAGGTACCTGTACTTTTTTATAAGGATTTCTGGTACCAAGAATCAAGCAATCAGACACACCCTTATCATGTGATGTGACCAATGAGATGAGACCCCATTATATGACCCGTACATTTATGGTTCAAGACGGGCATTCACACCGGACGGCAGCTGTCGCCCTCACTAAGCAGCCAATATCGCCTGTTTTATAAGCTCTTGCGACACAGTTTTTGAAAACCACTGGTCCGAACAAAGAAATCCAACCCAATAAATTATCTACCCTCGTTTTCTGCTTCTTTAATGCGGGAGGCCTTCCTGTCTAGACAAGGCTCCTACCGTCTGTCCCCCGTGACCTTTCAGTTTCCATCGCCCTGGCCGCCTGCCTTCTGCATTTCCCACTCAGCAAAACCGCCCAGAACACACAGAAGGCCCCTGGCGCACACTCCCCCGCCTGCTCCCCCCTCCCCCCCGCCACACACACACACACACACACACACACACACACACACACACGGGTGTCGGCTCCCGCCCAGGTGCGCCGCTCTGCCTTCTTAAGGAAGGAAGGTGCACGCTCCCTGCTGGACGGACTCGCTGCAGGGAACCAGCAGCTCCATCCCAGCAGACACGGACCCCGCCGCAGCCCTGACGCTCCCCGGAGGGAGCCGGCATCACTCTAGCACCTGCATTAGGTGAAAGTAGTCTCACATGTGTTATGTAATAGACGTTATGATATAATTTGAAAATTTAAGTGCATAGGGCCTGAAATAAATAGGAAAGTAAACAAAGAAAGCCAGCCCTAGCTGGTCTAGTTCAGTGCATAGAGCGTCGGCCTGCGAACTGAAGGGTCCCGGGTTCGATTCCAGTCAAGGGCACAGGCCCGGGTTGCAGGCTCCATCCCCAGGAGGCAGCCGATCCATGATCCTCTCTCAGCATTGATGTTTCTATCTCCCTCTCTCCCTCTCCCTTCCTCTCTGAGATCAATAAAAATGTATTTTAAAAAACACAGTCACGTGATCGCTGCTGATGGCCTGTCATGTCATGACAGAGCCTGTTCTCTTCATGTCCTCAGACTTCAGCACCCCCTCCTGGTGTCTGACCGGGGCGGACAGAGGCCAGTGCACGGCCAACGTGACCAGGTTCTACTACGACTCCGAGGCGGGGACCTGCCTCGCGTTTGGCTACAGCGGCTGCGGGGGCAACGAGAACAACTTCGTCTCGGAGCGGGCCTGTCTCAAGGCCTGCAAGAAAGGTGGGCCCGCCCCCGCCCCACGAGGGCCTGGCAGCGCCCGTCTGGGCGCCTGAATGGCTCTCCACCTCTGAAACACCATGCAGTCGGTCCCACTTCCTGTGGGAAACGAGGTATCCCGGTGTAGCTAATACGCGTTCCCTCTGCAAGGACGCTGAGAGAATGTTGCCGGGTCAGCTAGCTGCCATTCCTCTTCATGCATCTTCATAGAAAAACGATTAATTTTTAAAAATCATTTTATCCTCTTAATACTCGCATACTAAAATTCCATTTTAAAGGATTGTAGCAAATGTATGTGTGGCTCCTTACAATGCACAAAATTAAACATTACTTCTCTGAATAGAAAAATTATGCATGTTTATAGAATAGCATTAATATGTAAGTAAAAGCATCCATATTCCACCAACCATACACAGCCATATGTTCACATTTTTAATAAAACGATCATGTATTCCTACCTGAAAATAAATAGCAAAGATCAACAACGTGTTTATCCATTTGGCTAGCTCTTATAGATGCAAAGGGCCATCCTTAGAACTAGGTTGCTCTGGACAAAGATATATACAAACTAAAGACTCCTACATGAATCAAACTTTTCTTTTTAGTTTTAAACACTCAAAGATCATTTGATGAGGAGACATAAACCAAAGAATTTGCATACCATAAGCATAGTCCCTGGTCACAAACAATAGTGCGGTGAAGACCTTGGGGGTGTGGGCAGAGGGGGAAAGTGGGAGACAGCTGTAATACTGTCAATAATAAAATAAAAAATTAAAATGAAACAGAGGAAATTTTAGATAAAGTAACACAATAAGCCATTTCATCATGCATACATTTGTTTCTTTTCCTTTTGTAGCTTCCTTCAAAAGAACACCCAAACGAAGATTCATGACAACGAAAAAAAGAAAGCATTCAGTGGAAATAGGATATGAAATCTACTAAAATGGTTCAGATGAAGCATTTCACTGTGATTTCCACTTCCTTCCCCCTCAGTCTTACTGTGAACCTGTAACTGCTCTAAAAAAGCAGTCACGTCTTGCCTGACCGGAGGCAGCCCATCAATGATTCTCTCATCATTGATGTTTCTATCTCTCTCTCTCCCTCTCCCTCCTCTCTCTTTCTCTCCGAAATCAATAAAAATACACTTGTAAAAAAAATAAAAATAAAGATTTAATTTAAAAAAAAAACACACCAGGCCTCACTGTCTTTGAACACCCCCACCCCCACAGCATTTCACACACCAGTGATGCAGAGAAAATTGCGTAAAGGACGGGGGAGAATGGGGGGAGAAGCCGCAGACAGAGAAGGAGAAATAAAGGTGGACTGTACATATTCGTGGCAAGAATAAAAGGAGAGTTAGCCAGAATCAAGTTGGCTGTGGAAGGCGAGGAGATGAAGAATAGCTCTTTGCTTGTTATAAGCCTTTAATGCTCATTGGTCTTTCAAGTACATGCCTGTAGCGCTTTGCTAAAAAAATAAAATAAAATAAATGTAAAATACTGAGTGCTCTCCAGGTAAAGGCATCCAACGCCAATATCCGATGAGCCAAAACATGGAAAAAGTGTTCTGAGATGAAAAAACCAACCATCAGCAATGGCCAGGCTGTTCACACGGTGATCGCCACCTCTGTTCCTGAGGAACGTGGTCATTTTCCATGGCCGCTGCCTTTCTTCCTTCGGAGCGGGCCTGTGGGGACGCTGTGACTTGCCACATGGAAGCTGACACACCTGGGTCCTTTGTCGGTGTCGGACTGATCCCCAAACACCACGGAAGTGACATATCTGCTTCCGCTTTACACCGACTCCAGGCCCTTAAAGCTCATGGGAGGTTTTGAAACACTTTTGAAAGTAATCTCTTTTTACTATTTATTCATTTTAAAAATATATTTTTATTGATTTCAGAGAGGAAGGGAAAGAGAGATAGAAACATCCATGATGAGGGAGTGTCATCGATCGGCTGCCTCCTGCAGGCCCCACACCGGGGATGGAGCCCACAACCCGGGCCTGTGCCCTTGACCAGAAATAGAACATGTAAACCTCCTGGTTCATAGGTCAATGCTCAACCACTGAGCCACACCGGCCGGGCTAATCTCTTCTAAAATCATTCTTTAAAGAACTGGCAAAATTTAGTGAAGAGAAATGTATTCCTAGTACCAAAACCTTTCATTTCAATCCACAACTTGTTCTCTAATAAGTGTCAAGCAAATCCCAAGTAGCCCGAATGAAGCCATTCTCATCAGCATTGCTGACGGTTCACTCGCCACGGGGTAACATCACTATACACCGGGTGCCCTGGGGCTCTCGCCGCGTGGAATCTGCGTGTGCACAGAGGGAATAACCGCCCACGGAACCCGCCTCTCTCGGCCACAGGTGCCGGCGCGTTAAAGCAGAGGAAGCGGCCACTTCCTTCCTCTTCGCAAACGTTTGGAACAGAAAGCAAGAATGTTTGACTGTCCAGCCATCTGCCTCCTTCCTGTTCACCATCGTCCCACCCTCCAGAATGTTCCACACACTTTCTAAATCGCTCTGGGGAAATTTCCAGAGTTCCCCAACGGGAACAGCTGGGAGCCACCTACCCGGTGCATCTGGCCGAGAAACGGCCCTTTGAGAGCAGAGATGAAGAAACAATGACCACCTTTACTCCGACTGCCCGCCCCTGCTCAACGAGACGCCTTGGCAGCTGCAAAGCTGGGTGTGTGCCAGGAATATGTTTATTGAACTCTGCATGTTCCTTTTGTTTGTCTCCTGGACAAGCTACCCACCCACATTGAAGCAACGCTCTCTGGCTCATTTAATGATGGAGAAAATCTTTGAAATCCAGCACATCTCCCCGCTGTTCTTGTCTCTACTGGCGGGCGGTAAGCGGTCAGACAACTGAAGGATTGTTGAGAATTGTGGAAGGGAACAATAAAGCACCAGACCAAACACAGTAAATGAAGAACGTGGATTGGAGCTCAATGAGCCTCCATCCCCCGTCCCCTCCTCTGGGTGAGGTGATTCTGAGGTCCACACGTGGAGAGCGGGCATAGCGCTCGCTGCATCCGAAGTAGCCAATCAGACAGCAGCCACCGGCATCACAAGTCACTGAGTAGTTAACATTTTGAGATTTTTAGAACAAAGTCTCTTTGGGATGTAACAGTTATTCAAGCAATTAAAAGTTGAGGTAGGAACTTCTCGGTAAATTTTGTTCTGCTCAGGTAACAATTTTATAAAATGAAGAATGAAGAGCATAAAGATGAAGTGGTTTTACTGTTAACAAGATTAACTGAGGAAAATGTAAAAAAGTATATGCATTTAATAATTTGGGTTTTTTTATTTGATTTTGAGATGGTTGCCTAAGAGGTGCTAATAATATTTTTAATGTGGAAACTTTAACATGGGTACAAAAGGGTAAAAATCAGTGAATGTTCTTTCGGTTTCTCTAATAAAATCATTTTTCCAATTCATTTGAAAATATTTAAATATCTTATGTTGCTTAGAAATTAGATATTAAAAATGGTCATTATTCCTTGTGTCATCTTTCTAAACATTCAGAGACTTACACTATCATTTATACACTGAGTGGCCAGATTATTATTATCTCTGAACACATAATAATCTGGCCACCGTGTGTGTGTGTGTGTGTGTGTGTGTGTGTGTGTGTGTGTGTATTAGAGGCCCGGTGCATGGATTCGTTCATGGGTGGGGTTCAGCCAGCCTGGCCAGGGGGAGGGGACATGGGCAGTTGGCCGGCCTGCCTGCTGGTCGAACTCCTGGTCGAGGGGACAATTTGCATATTAGCCTTTTATTCTATAGGACAGTGGTCGACAAACTGCGGTTCTGTTGACTAATGAGTTTGCCGACCACTGCTGTAAGGCATTACCCTTACCCAGAAGTTTTGACTTCAGATTAAAGACATTAGTACATTATTAAAATGTTTTTTAAGTGTTTTTCCCTAAGGCAGTGGTCGGCAAACTCACTAGTCAACAGAGCGGCAAACTTCGGCTCTGAGTGGCCAGATCATTACACGCTCAGAGATCATAACAATCTGGCCACTCAGTGTGTATGGATCCTATTGGAAATGTATGACCCAACGGAGATCAGAACACAGAGATAGCCGAGTAGAAATACAGCCACGCTAGTGGTGGTGTGGCCGGTGCTGTCTTCCCCAACATCTTCCTTTTCTCCGCGTGGGAGTGTCTAACCGGAGCCCCAGTGCCCATGTCCTTCGCCTTACAGCCCATACACCTTCCTCCAGGAACCTCTGAGGCAGTTTGCCAGATTAAACCTCTTGCAAATAATGTTATAAAGAAGGAGACAGGTTCAAAGACCAAACAACTTGGGTTTCAAGTTCCCTTTCCACCAATTTCCCGTGGAACAAACTTACTAAGATTCAGTCCCCCATCTGCAACGTTGAAATGACATCTTCACGGAGTTAAAGAAAACACGGAAAACAGCATATTTCTGGAAAGATGCTAATCATCCAAAGGTTATTTTTCTTCCTCAACGTCCCCTAAAACAGAACTGCAACCCAGGAAGCACCACTAGAGAGAGGTAAGTGCTCAAACTAATGAACACAACCTCGAATTGAATTTGCTTTTTTGTTTCCTTACAATTAATCCAAAAAACGAGTCTCCACTTGTAGTGTCAGCCATGTGGTCATTCACTTCGACTAAATGACTTGGCTAAACAAGTAGTTCCTGTGCTCGCCTCCTTCCCCAGCCCTCAACCCCAGCCGCATCCAGCCGCGCGGACAAAGCACACAACTTGATTTGGGCGGCACAGCCATTGCACAGAGAATAAAATACAACTTATTTCTGAATAATATAGATATTTGTACTGATTTCAGAGAGGAAGGGAGAGGGAGAGGGAGAGAAACATCGCTGAAGAGAGAGAAACATGGACCGGCTGCCTCCTGCAGGCCCCACACTGGGGATGGAGCCCGCAACCCAGGTCTGTGCCCCGACCTGGAATCCAACCGTGACCTCTGTTCACAGGTCGACGCTCAACCACCGAGCCACGCCGGCCGGCCGGGCGAAAATAGAATTTCTTACCGTGTCTGAGCCCTGTACCGCAGCCCTGATGGCTTCCCTGGCGACTCCCTCTGGGTCCTGGCTCCGTGCCCGGCACGCGCTCTCGGTGCCACCGGTGAGCAGGTGTGTGCGCCCTGCGTCCGCCTGGCACAGGACACGCTGGTGCCCGGCCCCTGCTCCCCACTGAGCTGGTGCGCTGGGTCTTCGCTGCTGGGATGGGATGCTCCCAGCTCCCAGGGCGCATCCGGCCCCCGATGGCCCTCAGCTGGCGGGCGTTTCTCTGCAGGACAAGGCGCTGCTCTGACCTGCAATCCACCCTCCGGGGCCCACCCCGAGCCACTCGTCCAACCCCCGGTTCCACCTGAGACGGTCACGTGGCGGCTCACCTCACTCTGTTCTGACTCCCAGGCTCGTCTCATTTCCCTCGATGCCGTTCCCGAAAGACTAGAGCCCTCCCTCCATCACCGTGGGCACCTGGGCCCGCTCCGCTCCGCTCCGGGCAGCCCTGCCGGGGAAGGGCGTCTCTCTGACCCAGGGAGCACCTGCTCCCCCCTTGGTTCCAGGACAATTGTCACTTTCCGAGAAAGTGCGTTTCTGCCACAGGGAGGCCTCCTCAGCCCCCACCCACTCTGTCCTCCTCGTCTCCGTCCTAACCGTCACGTCCCAGCCATCGGAGCAGCTGAACAGGGGGAGCCCCACAGCGTGTTCTCTAAAGCCCACCTGGGGGGCGGGGGTGACAGCCAATTCCCTGGGAGCAGGAACCAAGTCCTTATCCCCAAACCCCGGGTTCCCCGGACCTGCCCAGGGCCCGGCACACGGCACACGGTCCATTCTAGGCTCTGCTGTCTGAGGGTGCAGATGCTTACATAGAGAGAGGTCCGTAATTAGAGGTCATTAACGGCCACAGACGCCCTCAGGTGTCAGCGGGATTAGGTTAGGGCGGGATTATGGCCGATGGTGCCGAGTCTCCTAGCAGACGGCGTAGAACAAATACTCTTCACGTTTGGAGACGGGGCCGGGGGGGGGGGGGGGGGGGACTCCTTTTTCAGGTATGAGAGACACCTTTCCCTCCACCCTGAGCTTCCAACGTCTGATGGGTATTTCCGACCGGATATGTAGGACCCGGCCCACATCAGCCCAGAATTGTCCAGATTTAGATCATTTCAAAGATGCGCATATATATTGAAGGACAAACGATGGAATGTCGCTTTATTTTGCAACTCCTAATGGATGTTTTAGCATTTATTTAGAGATTGTTTGCTTTTGCACCTAAATATTTTATGAGACACATTTTCCCACTGTGTGTGAATGGACGCTTTAATTGTATCGTCTGCCATAAACACCTGCAGATAAAACTCTGGTGATCGTGAGCGTGAGGATGCTTTCTGGGGAACCTCCTGGCTGTTGGGATTTTTCCTTATGGAAAAGGAGAGCGAATTGCATCCTGTTTCAGCGGAGGGACGCGCTGGGAACTGAGAGTCCTGGACACTAGATGGCAGGGTGAGACTAGAGATCCCCATCTCGGAGCGGATGGGAAGGACTGGCCCTCGGGAAGGGGTTCTGGATTTTTAGGCAAATGCCTTGTATCAGACCTCAGTGTAAGCGTCACACACAGCCCCACGCTCCTTCCATGGAAAAGCCTTCACTGTACACCACGGGCTGATGTGAAACGTGCATGAATAACTGAAGCGAAAAATCAAAATTGCTGGTAATTGTACAAGTTACATGGCTGAACGAAATAGTCTGTGCGGGGAAACATTCAGACTCATCTGGCATCTTTAAAATCAGTATGAGCTACATTTTCAAGCAAATCCAAGCCCTGGGCATTTAAGCAGGTGCGGCTTAGGCCAACAGGCATCAGCACCAAGTTAAATAAGCCACTCAGGTCTCCGTCAAGGTTGATATCAGTGAACGAGGAGCCTGTCAGGATAAATTCACAAGACGCGCACGTGCAGGGTGCGGGGGGCTCCAGCACGGCCGGCCAGGGAACCCGAGCCCAGAACTGGAACACGGTTTTACGCTTTCTGGGGAGGAGAGTGAGACTCCCGAATACCTTGCTCACGCGTCCTCCTTGCGTGCGCACGACTGGCAGGACAGCGTGGTGGGAATGGCGAGGGGACCACGTGTGATTTATGTTTTGTCCAAACCAGGACACTGAGCCTGGCACCCTGAACGGGGCTGCCTCACAAGTGGGCGGCGGGTCGCCTCATGGCGAGTGTTTGCCCTGAAGGTCGCTCTGTGCCCTCACTTAAGCGAGCGTTTCCATTTGCTGAACTTAAACATGAAGTTTGACTTCGTCCATGACTTAGCCCGTTTGCCAGTGCGAGCGCCTTACTGCTGGCAGCAGGCTCCCCTCCGGGGGATGTCTAGGAGGAAACCATGAGCCCCTCGAAGACCCAATCCCATCAGCGCTTAGGAATCCAGGAAGAGGGGGCAGGTTCTTAGGCAATCGTTTATGACATGTTGTTGGCCTCTCTTGGGGAAGCACATTTTAAAATGGGAAAGTAAATCCTATATGTAGGCTAATAGAAGAGTTTTCTTTATCCATATAGGAGCTTGTTATGATATGACTCGTTGCAAATGCAACGTTTTCTGCTCTTTTCTGATTCGTATCCGTAGTAAATATTTTAAAACAACATCATGCTTTCCCTCGAGATGATAAAGCATGTGCACAGTTAGAGTGACACATCAGCCCTTTGGTTTTAATCATAGAAAATCACATCATCCCTCCCAACGAGACAGCAGAGCAAATCCGGTTTTTAACTTCCAACACAACTAGGATCGAATCTGGTTCAAAATATAGGCTTGCTCGCTACTTATAAGCGATTTCAAGTGTCTTCGATCGGCTCTGGGAAAAAGACTAAATGTATCTAGCACATAAGGTTGAATTAGTGTGCTGAGTCATGCCACATCGTCTAAGAGCCACCTCACTGATTATTGCAATATTTTCGTTCTGTTCTACTGTGTTTCCCCAAATGCTTGCTGCCACATCGCAGTGTGTCCGTGAGGGGTCTGCCTCCCATCCCCCCACACCAAGTGGCTCCCGGAAGTCCCAGGCCACTTATTTCACCCCGCGTTTCTAGGCGAGCAACTGCAAGGGTCCGATAGGGGTTCAGGTCGCCTATTCTCTCTACGTGAGGTTTACAAATGACAGGGGTGAAAAGAGCCCGCGTCTTCACGGATCATAAACATGAACCTGACCAGGAACTTTCTTATAAAGCCTATACCTGCGGGGAGCTGGCCAGGTGGCGTGCCCTGGATGCTCAGTAAAGGAGAAAGAGCATCGATTTCAGATCGAAGAGTCTTATGACCTAAGTTTATAGCATAGATTATTTTCCCCATTCACTAGATTTTACTAGTGTTGGACAAATAAAATCAACTAATCTTTGGGGGGAAACATCAATGTTTTTGCAAACGTAACAGGAAGCGTTTTAATTTTTCATGATTTAAATTCAAAGCTACATGTTGATCTCTTTCTAGGGGGTCAGATGTCTCTTTCGCATATTGTATCGAGCCCGGGGGTGAGAGACATGGGCAGGGAGGTTCGGATTTAAAATCTGCATCACGGACTTCCTCCTCGGGGCCGGAAGAGATAGCTAAGCAACATCTCACCGGCCTCCTAACCCCGACCTGGGAGACAATGGTCAACCCCCAGGAACAAAACAGGTGTAACTCCGTTTCTCAGCCACAGAATCACCGTGGATAGAGGCTAGTGTGCATCCTACTTTTATATGAATGTGTTTGCACTGACCTTGATCCTATTGACCTTCAAGTCAAAGATTGTGCACTAAGTTTCTTCCGGGGTCCAGCTAATAAAAATGTGAGGAGCACAGAGCTCCAGGGACACGAACCCCTTCACGTTGCTAGCCGCTCCTCCTCTGATCGTCTGCAAGGACGCCGTTTTGTTCCAGAACTGCAGTCACGTCCCAGTGTCTCAGCGCCGCTGATGCCACATTTACGAAGGCCAGAATGAACATCGCAATAGCCTGTTTATTTCTAAATGTCACATAGCTGGATTGAAAGGCTTAGAGACATAAGGGACGTCAGGTCTGATCTGCTCATCATGTGTAGTTTGCCGATGAGGACCTCGGTGCTCGGACACATAAGGGAGGTGTGAGCTGTGTCGGTTTCAGGATCGATCATTGCCGCCGCACCTCCACACACGTACACAGTATCCAAAGCCGCGTCTTACTTACAGCCGCCCCCCGCCAGTCCCAGGGAGTCATCACACACGTTCGGAATAAACTTATCTTTCTTGGCACACGATGGTTTTGTTGATGAAAAACACACGCATGCTAGTGTCATAACATGGCAAAACACACGCATACTAGTGTCATAACATGGCAAAAACACACGCATGCTAGTGTCATAACACAGCAAAAACACACGCATACTAGTGTCATACACAGCAAAAACACACGCATACTAGTGTCATAACACAGCAAAAACACACGCATGCTAGTGTCATAACACGGCAAAAACACACGCATACCAGTGTCATAACACAGCAAAAACACACGCATGCTAGTGTCATAACACAGCAAAAACACACGCATGCTAGTGTCATAACACAGCAAAAACACACGCATGCTAGTGTCATAACACAGCAAAAACACACGCATGCTAGTGTCATAACACGGCAAAAACACGCTTAAGAGACCTGCAGCATGAGGTTCCTCCCATTCGTCCTGGGAAACTGGTCAAGGCCCGGCTGACTCCCAGAGCCCCACACGCATGAGCGCGGGTCACAGCGTGAATGAAGACGCTGCGGTCACCACCCCGTGTTCACTCACGGGGAATGGAGAATTTCCTCGGGGACACTGGGAAGTATAATTCACACGCGCGCGCACACATACACACATGCACACACGCACGCACACACATGCACACGCGCGCACACACCCACATGCACACGCACACATGCACACGCACACATGCACACGCACACATGCACACGCACACATGCACACGCACACACACGCACACCCACATACACGCACGCACGCACATACGCACGCACACACATGCACAGGCGCACACACAGGCCCGCCCCAGCCCCTGTCGTCTTTGCACAGAACATCACACTGACTCCCTTGCACCCGCGGGCAGCTGCTGGGCCGCTGGAGCGGAGCTCAGGGGGAGAAGCCCACCGCGTGGGTGCTGCCCGGGGGTCCGCTGCTTCTTGCCTGGGGGGCGGGGGAGCGGGCGCCGCCTGGGGGCGCCCCTGGAGGAGGAGTGACCCAGCCCCGAGCAGGCGGGGCGCTGAGGTCACAGGAAGCCCCGCCCCCCCGCGGCTGGGACGGGGTGACGGGAGCCCCGCCGCTCAGACCGGCTCTGCCTGCAGCCGCCTCCCGCAGGGCCGGCCGCCGGGCTCCGCCACCGGGAGCAGCTCGCCGCCCGGACCGTCGGCGGGAGGAGCGGGACCGCGTCCGCCCAGCTTCTCGGGCTCCCGCGGCCGGTAAGTCAGCGCCTCCTCCGCACCCGCGCTGCTCCCGGTCCCGGCTGGGCGGTCCCCCCGGAGGGAGCGGGCTGGCGCCCCGACATCGCCTCCTGAGCTCCGGGGGAGACGCCGCCCGCGCGGGGCCGGACCGTCCAGGAATGAGCGGGGCGCCCACCCCCGAGCGGGTCCCACCTCAGCCCGAGGGGAGCCGGCCCTCCGCGCGGGGCGGCGTGGCCGTGGCCGTGGCCGTGACCGTGACCGCGGGCATCCCCTCCCGGACCCTCCCCGGACCCGCTCCGCGCCCGGCGCCGCGGGGAGAAGGGGCGCGGGAGTCCCCCGGGGCCTCGCGCTCACTCCGCGGGGCGCGGGGGGTTCGGTTCGCGCTCACTCCGCGGGGCGCGGGGGGTTCGGTTCGCGCTCACTCCGCGGGGCGCAGGGGGTTCGGTTCGCGCTCACTCCGCGGGGCGCGGGGGGTTCGGTTCGCGCTCACTCCGCGGGGCGCAGGGGGTTCGGTTCGCGCTCACTCCGCGGGGCGCGGGGGGTTCGGTTCGCGCTCACTCCGCGGGGCGCAGGGGGTTCGGTTCGCGCTCACTCCGCGGGGCGCGGGGGGTTCGGTTCGCGCTCACTCCGCGGGGCGCAGGGGGTTCGGTTCGCGCTCACTCCGCGGGGCGCGGGGGGTTCGGTTCGCGCTCACTCCGCGGGGCGCAGGGGGTTCGGTTCGCGCTCACTCCGCGGGGCGCGGGGGGTTCGGTTCGCGCTCACTCCGCGGGGCGCAGGGGGTTCGGTTCGCGCTCACTCCGCGGGGCGCGGGGGGTTCGGTTCGCGCTCACTCCGCGGGGCGCAGGGGGTTCGGTTCGCGCTCACTCCGCGGGGCGCAGGGGGTTCGGTTCGCGCTCACTCCGCGGGGCGCAGGGGGTTCGGTTCGCGCTCACTCCGCGGGGCGCAGGGGGTTCGGGGAGCACCGCCCAGGGGGGTTCGGGGAGCGCCGCCCAGGGGGGTTCGGGGAGCGCCGCCCAGGGGGGTTCGGGGAGCGCCGCCCAGGGGGGTTCGGTTCGCGCTCACTCCGCGGGGCGCGGGGGGTTCGGTTCGCGCTCACTCCGCGGGGCGCGGGGGGTTCGGTTCGCGCTCACTCCGCGGGGCGCAGGGGGTTCGGTTCGCGCTCACTCCGCGGGGCGCAGGGGGTTCGGGGAGCACCGCCCAGGGGGGTTCGGTTCGCGCTCACTCCGCGGGGCGCAGGGGGTTCGGTTCGCGCTCACTCCGCGGGGCGCAGGGGGTTCGGGGAGCACCGCCCAGGGGGGTTCGGGGAGCGCCGCCCAGGGGGGTTCGGTTCGCGCT
Organism: Cnephaeus nilssonii; assembly: GCF_951640355.1. Taxonomy (NCBI): domain Eukaryota; kingdom Metazoa; phylum Chordata; class Mammalia; order Chiroptera; family Vespertilionidae; genus Cnephaeus; species Cnephaeus nilssonii. Next base: position 1,479,539 of record NC_137081.1, on the reverse strand, counting down.
CACTCCGCGGGGCGCGGGGGGTTCGGGGAGCGCCGCCCAGGGGGGTTCGGGGAGCGCCGCCCAGGGGGGTTCGGCTCTGCCTGCGGGACTCCGTTGCGGGGTCTCCGTCCCTCGCGCTCCCGACCGGCGCCCCCGGCGGGTGGCGGGCGGCGCCCGCGGGGAAGCACAGCTGCCGGGGACGCGGGGCGCGGTGGCGGCTCTGCCCCCGGAGCCCGGAGCCCGGAGCCCGGCTTCCCCGCGGGGCGGGCCACCCTCCCGGCCTCGGAGAGAGGGTGTGGGCAGAGGCTGCGGGTGAAGAGGAACCCGGTTCCCCGGTGAGCGCATCCGGCCTGACACCGGAGCGGAGAGGCCCGGCCCGGCGGGGTGGCTCAGTGGGTAGAGCGTCGGCCTGCGGACTGAGGGTCCGGGTTCGGTTCTGGTCGGGGCACAGGCCCACGTTCCAGGCTCCATCCCGTGTGGGGCGAGCAGGGGGCAGCCGATCCATGATGCCCTCTCATCACTGATGCTTCCATCTCTCTCCCTCTCCCCTCCTCTCGGAGATCAATAAAATATATATATTTATATTAAAAAATAAATAAAGAGTAGTGTCCGTGCCCTGAAGGCAGGGTTCCCGGGACAGGACGCAGGGAACAGGGACGAAGCCCCTGCTGGTGCCGCAGGCTGTCCTGACCTGACACCAGGGCCGCCGGGGAGCTGCTGGGACAGGGGTGCAGAGCCCAGGGGGCTGCTGGGACAGGGGTGCAGAGCCCAGGGAGCTGCTGGGACAGGGGTGCAGAGCTCAGGAGCTGCTGGGACAGGGGTGCAGAGCTCAGGGGGCTGCTGGGACAGGGGTGCAGAGCTCGGGGGGCTGCTGGGACAGGGGTGCAGAGCTCAGGGGGCTGCTGGGACAGGGGTGCAGAGCTCGGGGGGCTGCTGGGACAGGGGTGCAGAGCTCAGGGGGCTGCTGGGACAGGGGTGCAGAGCTCGGGGGGCTGCTGGGACAGGGGTGCAGAGCTCAGGGGGCTGCTGGGACAGGGGTGCAGAGCTCGGGGGGCTGCTGGGACAGGGGTGCAGAGCTCAGGAGCTGCTGGGACAGGGGTGCAGAGCCCGGGGAGCTGCTGGGACAGGGGTGCAGAGCTCCTGGCTGAGGGAAGAATGGCCTCAGACCGGGTTCGATCAGGTATTGGCTGACAGCAGTGACATTTCTTACCTGAATGCAGGACACTCTGCAAAGTCCTTCCGTGGGCAGTCCTGGCCGAGCTCCCTCGGAACCGGCACGAGGACTCGTTTCTCAGACTGAGTGTCTCCCTGGTAATTTTACACCTACTTCCCCCCCAAGCTTCTCCAAATAATGTCAACTTCCAGGTAACCTAACGTTGGTGCCTCTTTGAAAACATTGTCGCTGGCTTCCTGCCCGCTTTCTATTATTAATTGTGCTGAGCTCCCTGACACGGGGGCAGAATGGAAAAAAGTGTTTTTGGACCGTGACCTTGTAAATAGCCATTTGATAATTAGAAGAGGAAATGGAAAAACACATTAAATGCCTAACCCAATGCCATGGCTTAGTAACAAAAGTTAAAATAGCATTATTTTTGTTTAGATTATTATCTTAGAAAGAGGTATTATATTAATATCAAGTTTGGAACTCCCCAAACTTTTCTAATATTTTTTTAAATTGCTAACCCAAACCCCATAATTTCCCTGCATAATTTAATTAAATTTTTGTAGCTATATTAATAGTATGGATTTTATCATCTTTATTTTTAAAAATTTTATCATCTTTATTTGTAAAACACTAGGCAGTGAATATTGAGAGCCGTAAGGCAAAGACTATTTTGAGAAAATAACGTTAGAAATAAACATTTCAAATGTTAGAAAGTTTGAAATGAAAATTCATGTTATTCTATTCTGGTGTTTGCTTTTTTTTTAATGATAAGAGAATATCAGAGCATCAGTGTATGCTTTCAACCAAAAAGAATTAACTTATTTTTCTAGATAAAAAAAAAATAGGTATTTTTCTAGCCTGTAACATCAGAAAACCAGTGCAGAGTCTACGGCAAGTTCTAGCTGTAAAATAAAGATAGAATTGACACTTTGCATGAGAAACGTAAGCTAAATGGTGTTTTACCTGCAACATTCAGTCATCTTCAAGAAATATACTTTGGTTATTGCAGAGATACTTTAAAAAAGATATACTTTTTAAATTACATCTAGCACATGCAAAAATGTGATTTTTATTAGTTAAAATACGTGAATGTTTACCATATGTCAAAGCCACTCACTTTGATAAAACAGAACAGTAAAATAAATTAAAAGTGGGTCTGTCATTTTAAACTCGTGTTCAAGAATGTATTTTCCTCACTGGTGATGCCCAGAATACAGTGAGGTTTAAAGGGAGTCAACACCCTAGCAGGTTTATGAGGCCCTTTACATTCCCCTTTAAGTGTTTTTATCATTATTTTTTCATGCATAACAGAAATTTGAATTTCAGTAAAAAAATTCAAAATAATATTAAGACAAAAAAAGATTACCTTCTATGCTTTATGTTAATGGGGAAAACCCTTTGATAAACCCATAAAAACACATGAGCTCTCAGGCAGCCCCAGTGTCCTGTATTTCTAACAGATCCTCTGGAACCATTATAACAGTAACCCCTTCCATCGTCACCTACGCGGTTAACATTCGACGGCAGCTTCGTTTTGAAGGACTGTCTTAGAACTTTGTAGAAAAATTAGCAAAGTAATTCTTAAATGACCAAGATGTGGGTTCACTGAGCAAACCGTATGTCGTACTCTGTGCCTTCGAACGCAGCTGGAAAAGCTAACTGGTTTTGGAAAGAGAATGATGGTGGTGCCGACATTTCAGAAAGCGAATACCTCAGAGAACGGTGTGGGAGGTCTCTGGCGTCGCTCCCCATCTTCGGTCGGGGCTCAGAGACGCTTCTAACCCATAAGCTGAGCCGCGGGCGGCGATGGTGGTAAAGGACAGTCCCGCTTTTGTAGCACCTCTTTTGTCTGGACTCACTCAGACCGTCAGAGAACGCACGTAACATGGAAAATCAGCCCTGGCCCGTGTGGCTCAGTGGTTGAGCGTCGGCCTGTGGACTGAAAGGTCCCAGGTTCCATTCCCCGGCAAGGGCACACGCCCAGGTTGCAGGCTGGATCCCCAGTAGGGGGCGTGCAGGAGGCAGCTGATCAATGATTCGCTCTCGTCATTGATGTTTCTCTCTCTCTCTCCCTCTCCCTTCCTCTCTGAAATCAATAAAAATATAATTTTTTAAAAAGAAAGAAAGAAGACCAGTGCCCGGCTGCTTCAAACGCGTGCTAGGTCTGGTCTGCAGCCCCGTGTGAAGGAGAAGTGCTTGTCCTCGCGGGGAGCTCGCTCCCCCACCAGACGTCCGCCACGCGGCCCCGACACGAATCAAGACACCCTCGCGTGGAAGGTCAGGAAATGCCCTGATGCAGCTAGGTGGGAAATCAATATTTACCAGAAATGCAAGATCTGGTCTGCACACGAACCAGCCACCTCAGTCATGTTTCTATGTGTTCACACACACAGCCATCCTGCCCAAATCCTTCACCAACAGCAGCTACGCAACTCCATGTACCAGACACTGTCACCCCTTAATTTTAGTTTATCGACGTATAAGTGGTTTCATAATCTTGAAGATATATAGCCTTAGTTTTAAAAAAAATACTGAAGAAATATACTACATTTCATTGCAAAATGTGGACTATAAATAGTTCACGTGATGTAGTAAAAAGAACCTATGAATAGACAGGTGACAATTAAATCTACAAAATCTGTTTAAATAATAGAAAGCATTCTTATACATTCTATTGCAATTCCAATTTAAACAGAAACGTCCTCCATAAATCTAGGTTATCTTTTATGTCTAATTAGGATTATAATACTGTTCATTAAATCAGATTAGATCAACAAATCCCTGCCTCTTCCCATATGTGAATAATCTCAACACCAGATTAATTTTTTAAGTTAATGTTATTTTATAAGAAAATAAATTATTTCAATTTTTGAAAACACAATAGCCCAGCCAGTGTGGCTCAATGGTTGGGCATCAGTCCAGGAACCAGGAGGTCACTGGTTGGATTCGAGGTCAGGGCACATGCCCAGGTTGCAGGCTCCATCTCCAGTAGGGGGCGTGCAGGAGGGAGCCGATCCATGATGTTTCTCTCATCAATGTTTCTATCTCCCTCTCCCCCTCTCTCTCTAAAAATCAATAAAAACACTTTTTAAAAATTTATAAAAACACAATAAAAGTCTTCCTTTTTATCGTTAAAAAGTAAAATAGAGTCACTTGCTGTGAGCGGAGTTAAGGCCCACGTGCGGTAAGGTCCTACTCGTATGATCAGATGACAAGTTGCAGATATTTTCATAGAGCGTATTTACCCCGTGTCCCTAAGTCGTCTTGCCTATTTGAAAGAGACAGTGTCATGCAGAACGAGCTCAGCCATCATTGCCGTTCTCAAAAGTGGGCACAAGAGTGCGTTTATTTTTAGAGGTAAAATGAAGTGCCCCTGCTTATTCCTTCCTGGTTTAGAGCACATGTGTGATTTCCTCTCCCTGGCTGCCATCCAACGAACAGACATCTCAGCTCAACTCGACCCAACACGAACCTTCATGAGCAACTAAGTCGCCGATGGCATTGAGTCCACAGCTCCGTACTCAGGGAAGCTGGTGGATGGGACCATTTCTTCGTTTTGCTTTTTTTGCTCATCCTCACCCGAGGGTATTTTTCCATTGATTTCTAGAGAGAGTGGAAGGGAGGGGGAGAGATGAGAGAGAGAGAAAGAGAGAGAGAGAGACAGAGAGAGAGAGAGTCATCGATGTGAGAGACATATCAGTTGGCTGCCTCCTGCACGCACCGGGACCAGGGCCTGGGATTGAGCCTGCAACCCAGGTGCATGCCCTTGACCAGATTCGAACCCGGGACCCTCAGTCCCCAGGCTGACGCTCTATCCACTGAGCCAAACCGGCTAGGGCTGGAATGCATTTCTTAATTTAAAATGTTAGCATGGCATAGACTTCTCCATAAACCTGTAGTTACTTCTCTGCTAGGTGTAGGTTGCCCTGAGCTCGACTGTGTTTCTCACGAAGCCAGAGCTCCGAGCGCGTCCGTGGCAGCCGTTAGACGGCAGCCGCGTGGCTGATGGAGCAGCCCTGGCCCGAGGGGTCGGGCACACGGGGGGGGGGGGGAGTGCGGGGGGGGGGGGACGGTGAGCGCACCCCCAAGCTCACAGGCTTAGCTTATCCATCACCACCCAGCTCCACTGTCTCCGGCCACGTCCTGAGTTCATACGTTTTACACACAGAATGTCCCGCACTCACCTGCGACCCATCAGGACGCAGACGTGGACATGAGCATCCGTGGCCGCCCTCCCCGGTAATGTGTAGGGAAACTGGGGCGTTGTTAAGTGCTGGAGAAAAAGACGTCACCTCAGAACAGAAAGCAAGGAGCATGAAAACTGGGAAGAGAATGTGGCCAGTACAAAACGTGATTTTATTTTATTTTTTTTGGGGGGGGGGTGGTAATTCTGTAGTTACTTTCAAATGGGAGACAAATGAAGAGATTTGTTTTGATTTAGCTCATGGAAACCTCATATCAGAGTAACATGTGTAAATGTTTTATGAGTCAATCGGCATAGGTCTCCTTTAAAAATTTACCTTCAATGAGAAGTTTGGGGTTTACACCTTCTTTAAAAACAAGCCAATATACGTGATTAGCGAAGGCGAAAAAGAAAACCTATGCATTTGTGCTATAGAGACAGGCGGAGTTCTTTAAGTGAGGCCTGGCACCGGGCACACCTTAGCATTCAGGACGCTGCTACCTTTTAAATGTGTTAAACACATTTCCTTTAAACTCCCCGTTAACTTGCCCTAACTGGTTTGGCTCAGTGGATAGAGCATCGGCCTGCGGACTGAAGGTTCCCAGGTTCAATTCCGGTCAAGGGCATGTACCTTGGTTGTGGGCACATCCCCAGTAGGGAGTGTGCAAGAGGCAGCTGATCGATGTTTCTCTCTCATCGATGTTTCTAACTCTCTATCCCTCTCCCTTCCTCTCTGTAAAAAGTCAATAAAATAAAATAAAAAAACAAACAAACAAAAAACCCTCCCCGTTAACTTATGGGACACACTGGAATACTTATCAATTCCAATGGGTTAAATCTGAAAAGAAACATCAGTTGAGCTCTCAGGAAGACGTCTGTACACGTGTTGGGGACATCCTGTCTTGCCTCCCCACGCTGTGCCCACAAACGAGAGCCCCTCCTCTTGTTTTTTTCTTTTTCTTCCTCTTTAATCCTCACCGAGGGTAGTTTTCCCACTGGTTTCTAGCGAGACTGGGAGGGAATCGGGGGGAGAGATACATTGATGTGAGAGAGACACATCGACTGGCTGCCTCCCACGTGCACCTCGACCTGGGCTGGGAACCTGCAACCCAAGTACCAGGCATGTGCCCTTGGCCGGGAATCGAACCCACAGCCCGTCAGTCTGCAGGCTGACGCTCTAACCACTGAACCAAACCGGCCAGGACAAGAGCCCCTTCTCTCAAGGCGGCGTGCGATGGTGACGTGACTTCGTTTTGAGGGGTTGCCATGTGCCCTGTGCATTACTGACTCCTCAGCGCTCATCTCATTGAACGCCCCCAAAGCCCCAGAACTCTCCTCCGCTCTGTCTGCAGATACAAACTCCGGCCCTGAGCGCTGAGGCGCAGGGACCCTCGGTAACGGCCCTGGCACACAGCCCCAGGGGCTGGGCCGGGACCTGCCCCCGGCCCTGGGCTTCCTCTTCCCATGCCGCCTGCCACTCCCCCGCGGGAATGTGCTGCTCCCAGACCCTCCGGGTAAAGCACAGAACGCCCCATTGTCTGAAACAACGGCCAAGTAAAGCATGCTGTTTCCTGGCTCGGCCCCGTCCCTCTGCAGGAAACTATTATTATGGTTGTGTTTCCCACCTCTTTCTTATCAATGGCAAAAAGGAAGAAAGGGGGAAAAGGAAGAAAGGAAAGCCCACCGCTGAAATGTAAGCTCTCGCAGAGAGCGATGTAACGGGCGGAGGAGGCAGGTCCTCTGCAGGTGGACCCGCCTGCCCCCCTTGCCGGTCCCCCTTCTCATCCATAACGTGGTATTGAAACCCGGGTCTTTGTAAGGAAGACACCCAACAACACGTGGGAAACGCTCAGCTCAGCGCTCGGCGCGTAGTAGGCGTTCCACACGTGTCAGTGCCCCTCACCCATCTGTTGTGAACAGAGCTGAAGCTGTGAGTTGGTTCTCTGCACCATCAGCAGCCGGAATACCAGCTCTTCCTACGGCCGGGGAGGGGACAGGCCGGTGTGTAGCGGACGTTTTGAGGGTGGCCACGCTCTTGCCGTCGTGTGATATATTCCAGAACCTAATACAAACGCGGGCGTCAAGCGCGATTTCTTTAAAACTGGAGCACTTAAAAGCCTCTTCATTCTAACCATGGAAAAGGCGTATCACACGGAAATCCCTTGTTCTTCATTCTTTTACACATGAAGCTCAGAGAAACGCACGGTGTGCCCAGCATCAAACAGTTACCCTTGACAAAGCTCTGTACCTAAATCAGAGGCTCATGCCAGGCTGTGTATCAGAAATTGTTCAATTTTAGGACAAAATATGTGGTTAGTGAAGTGATATTCTTACGAATAAGGCTTTGAAGGATGTTTGGTTTCATTCATTTGAACAGAAAGGTCTTCAGATGAGGTGTGAGCAAGCTTGACGACCATCTAAAACCAGACAACAGGCCTGAGAGCCGTCCCGTGATGTTCCCACGCTTCATTCACATTTTCATCGACCGAGTTCTTCGCGATCCTTAGCTTCCTTGATTAGACGTTTTTCCAAAGGATTTCCTGTCCTGTGTTCCATGCTGTCAGCTCAAAAGTTATTTAACAAGACTTGCCCAGTCTTTTGATCGTAAAAGTAATATGTGTGCATATTTAATGAACCAGGTTCCAGACTACTTTCTTGAAAATAAACATATAGCCCTAACCCGTTTGACTCAGTGGATAGAGCATTGGCCTGCGGACTGAAGGGTCCCGGGTTCGATTCCGGTCAAGGGCATGTACCTTGGTTGCGGGCACATCCCCAGTAGGGGGTGTGCAGGAGGCAGCTGGTCGATGTTTCTCTCTCATCGATGTTTCTAACTCTATCCCTCTCCCTTCCTCTCTGTAAAAAAAATCAATAAAATATATTTTTAAAAGAAGAAAATAAACATAAAACTTAGCAGAGTTCAGATCTGCATTTTGGTAAAATGCAACCATCCCTCAAAAACCCTTTAATGGTGCAGCCTTTCAGACGGCCCCTGAGGCCACGTCTGTTCCCCAGCCTGTCGCCGCCGCAATGCACGCAGGTCTGCGCGTCCAGGCCTGAGGGCTCAGCGGTCTCTGTTCTGTGCCACACGCACCACGAACAGGCGTGTTCACCACGTGTAACGGCGCAGTCCCTGAAGCGAACCCCTGGAGTGGGCTAACTATGCTCTGCACTCAGAGATGGGGGCCCCCGTCCGAGGGTGCTCAGAGGGCTGGTTAAGTCTCACCGCGAGGGAGGTCTGGAAGGAGCAGGTGCTTACAGTGAGTCGGATTGTTGCCCTCGGACAATACTCCGCCCCTGATTACTCGAGGTTGTTTAGACTTCGGGGATTGTCCTACACCCCGCGTCTGGTTTTCTCCCAGACCTGCCTGCCAGCGTGCTCCAATCCCCGAGGGAAAACTCTGTAAATACAAGGTTTTCGCTTTTCTGTCTGGAGCGCGACCACAGTGCATCCACTCCACTGTGACTAATTCCGTGGAATTAAGTTGTAATAAACATCGATCCCCAGCATCAGATCACGTTACTGATGTACGATGCGGGGTGTTGATTTGGCTACATTAACCGCGGGCTTTCTAAGTTCATCATGCCTCCTTGTCTGCACTGTTCATTACACGGCCAGCCTTGCAGCCTCTGGACGAGGAAACTGGCTCCCCTTTTCCTTGGGGCCCGGATGCCTGAACCCCGGATGCCAGGGTCCCTGCTTGCGCTGAGTCCTCCCCTCCAGACTAGTTTCTTTGTCGCTAGGACTTCTGGGGCCGCCGGCACGCGTGTGCAGGAAGGCGGCCTGGGGCCGGACGAGGATTAGAATGAGTCGTGGGCTCCTTCCCATGAGCGTGGGCGCTCCGCTCCGGGGTCCTTGTGCGGGTCCCTCACTCCCTGCCCCCCCTCCCCACGGGGACCCTGCACACATAAGAGATAAACTTGCCCCGGGCTCGTCCCAATCACTGCTGACGCCCTGCGGCCTTCACAGCGGCTTGCTCCTGCTCAGCTCTGTTATTCTGTCCCAGCCTTTACTTACGGCCCGTCCCCCTGGCCCCCCACCACCTACGACAAAGGATGAATTTCCCACGTGCCTGTCCTTTCCTGGTCACGCTGCTCCCGTGTGAGCTCTGCCAGCGCCAGCCTTCGTCTGCGCGCCCAGACAACTGTCTGCTCACGGAGGGGCTTAACCTTCAGTGAGTCCGCTTCGGGGGTTCACCCGAAGAAACCCGCACACCGATCCGGAGGAATGTGCGCCCCCTGTGTTCCCGGCAGCGGCACTGCCGACGGCCGAGGTCTGGGAGCAGCCCGGCGCGCCCGTAGGTGAGCGGGTGAGAAGGCCGTGGCACCTTCCCCCACGGAGGCCTCCAGCGCCGTGACAAGAAGGACATTCACCCTCCGGACGGCAGGGGCCAGGGGCACTCTGCTCAGCCAGTCAGAGGAGCACCAATAGCATATGCTTCCGCTGCTACGTGGAATCCAGTGAGCCAGACAGACAGACAGAATGGAAACAGGCTCACAGAGACAGAAAACAGACCGACAGCTCTTAGTGGAGAGGGGATTGGGGGTCTAGGTGAAAAAGGGGGTGAAGGGCTTAAGCAAAAACACACCCAGAAACTCACAGGCCCAGACAGGAGGGTGCTGGCTGCCAGTGGGAAAGGGGGAGGGGAGACAGGAGGGTGAAGGGGGTACATGGTGATGGGAGGAGACTCGACTCGGTGGCGAACACACAGTGCAACATACAGATGAGGCATCACAGAGCCGTCCCCCTGAAACCTGTGTCATTAATTAACCAACGTCACCCCGATACATTCCATGCAAATTTCAAAAACGATTTCCGTGAATGAAGGTGTTCTGTTACATGCGTCTCCACGGAAGCCTGCAGGCGACGCCGTGGGGTTCTAGGCTGTGCACGGCGGACACGGGCTGGGAGCCTGGAGCAACTAGAATCACTAATTCGCCAAAGAGAAAGAACTCGGAAACCGGTTACCATGTCATTCCTCTCGGTCACCGAATAGGCATCCCTCCCCCGTTTTGTAAAGGAAAATAGATGAGCAAGGGGCCTGGGTCATGCCTTCGTGTTCAGGTCTCAGCGAATTCCAGGGGCGACCTCCCCGGGGAGGTGCAGGAGAAGGCCGGGCCGTGTGCTCCCAGAACTCAAAGCGTCTCCCCAAAGGCCCGGCCAGCGGCTGGAGCTGGCAGACTCTGTGCTGAAACTGGCAGACCTGCCAGCTGCCGCCTCCCAGCGAACGCCACTCCATCGCTCCCTGCCTCCTGGACAAGGGCACTAACGCGTCCAGAGAAAACGGGGAAGAAACCTAGCAGTGACATTGGGAGGAAGAAAATAAACCTTCTAAAAAAGCACTATGGTAGAATACCAATTCTGTTTAATCGCCAAAAAATTATACATCTGTTTGATATATTTTCTTAATATATTTTTATTGATTTCAGAGGGGAAGGGAAAGGGAGAGAGAGAGAGAAACATCGTGGATCGTCTGCCTCCTGCACGCCCCCTACTGGGGATGGAGCCTGCAACCTGGGCATGTGCCCTGACTCACTGGGAATTGAACCATGACCTCCTGGTTGATAGGTCGACGCTCAACCACTGAGCCACGCGGCCGGGCAGATTCATATTCATTTCAGTAGTTCCTCAGCTCTTGTGTATTCTGGATCCGCTGACTGAGCTAACTGTCTCTATTTCCGGGCGTTGATAGTGACATTGGAGACCTCCTAGCTAACCTACGGCATGAAATCTGACAAGGAGTCAGTTTTCTAATTCATGGGGTTGCCCACAAACATCCCGGACTAGCCCTGTTTAACCAGTTCCTCTTGCTAACGGGGCCCCAACCTCATTTGTTTCTAAAGGAGTGGGTGTGCTCCCCATATTTACATGCATCAAAGCTTTACGTTGCTAATTTTTAAACGTATAATTTAAAGATGGTGCACGCCCTCACCCCTGCTCCCGTGGGGTGAAGCCAGGACGCCTCATCTTAGCCAGGGCTGTGATGGCGTCTTGGTAACTGTCAAGGTGAGGGGCCTGGGGGTTCACCCAGAAGCTGATGAAACTAGAAATGAAAGGAACAGGACTGGGGAGTCAAGGACCAGTTAGGAAAACGGAGACGATTCCGGAGAACGCTCCTGTGGAGAATAAAGACGGGACCGTGAGGATGCAGTCACTCGGTGATGACTGCACACCGAGCGAGCGGCCGTCACACCCGCCGGAGGCGTGGGATGTGAAAGTAAAAGAAACCAGGAAAAAGGAGGGGAGGCAGGTGGGACCAGAATAAAGAGAAGGAGCGCGAAGCAAGATGAGAGGAGAGAGTGCACGATGGGATAAACGGGTCAATAAGACAGGCGATGGGCCAGGAGGCTGGGGAAGGACACGCTGGCTGATCGGCCTCAGCTGAGCTGGGAGAGCTGGCTCGCCGGCCCGGGACACAGGGTTAGCACGCAAACGCCTTCCAGCTGCTTGGCCGCCTCCCGGGCAGGACAGGCTGGATCTGCCCTTGTGCTTGGGAAAGGGGCTGAGTGCTCAGCCTGCGCTTCCTCCTGCCGATGGGAGGTGAGGAGTGTGTGGAGTGGCGGGAAGTGGCCCACGCCCTGGGTGGGCCTCGCTCTGAGGCTGGGACCAGCCATCAGGATGAGGACCTCAGCGGGGAGTTCAGAGTCTGGGTCTGCTGCAGGCCTGCGTCTAGGACCGCCTCTCGGGGACAGCCGACACTGGGCTGCGTGATCGCCGCACTTAAAGGAGCAGGGCTGTTGGGTAGAATGCACCCCCTCTGCTCATTTCAGACCTGCGCAAGCTTCAGGGAGCTCAGCACGCAGAGGTGGTGATGCCTCCATGACCCCTGTGGGCCCCCAGAGGCTCACTGTCTTTTTCTTTTCTTTTTTTAATCCTCACCCAGGGATATTTTCCCAGTGATTTTTAGAGAGAGTGGGAGAGAGAGGGAAAGACAGAGAGAAACGTCCACGTGAGAGAAACACATCGATTGGCTGCCTCCGGCACTCGCCCTGACCAATGCCTGGGTTGGGGAGGAGCCTGCAACTGGGGTGTGTCCTTGACCGGAATCGAACCCAGGACCCATCAGTCCCCGGGCCCATGCTCTATCCACTGAGCCAAACGGGCCAGGGCCCTGAGAAGCTATCTCTTTCCTGAACTTTGGATATGGTCAGAATAAAACAGAATAGCATGATGAGGTTCAAATTTATAACAAAATAGAAGAGTGAACAAGGCACATGCTTACATACTGAAATAATACACACACCTCCACACTGAACTGCACATAAGTAGCAAGACCTATATCGCCACCTCCTCTAATGCCCCCTTTGACAATCCTTAGTTTTATAATTTGGGACCGCATGTTTCATGTCTGGATCATCCTGACTTACATCTTAGGACCTTGCTCAAAATGCGGAACACAGCTCGACCAGCTCTTTCCTCTTTCGCTGGAACACACACACACACACACACACACACACACACACACACCTTGTATCCTAGGTGTCCATCATTAGTGTTCCACAATTTCCTCTGTATAAACAGGAAAGCAACCTAAAGCCCAATAGAATTCACACACCTGAATCATACTGGCAAAATGTGAGGGTTTGTATTGTGCCTATGACTGTGATTTAACTGTGAGATTGCTTTTAAAATATATTTTTATTGATTTCAGAGAGAAGGGAAAGGGAGAGAGGGAGATAGAAACATCAATGATGAGAGAGAATCATGGATCGGCTGCCTCCTGCACGTCCCACACTGGGGATCGAGCCCGCAATCCGGGCACGTGCCCTGACCGTGAATCAAACCGTGACCTCCTGGGTCATAGGTCGATGCTCAACCACTGAGCCACACCGGCCGGCCTCACTGTGAGACCTTAAGAGAGGTCTGATGTTGGCAACATTCTGACCAAAGAAAGGAAACGTTCAACCCGGATTGGTGCTGAGTCAGGCTGACCTACCACGCTGACCTACCACCCAACCACGCTGACCTACCCCGAGGACACTGCATTTTTGATATTTTGATCCATCAACCCACAACACATAGATCACTCCAGAGTAAGGCATCATTCTCTTCATACTGCTCTACAAAAACTGTGAAAGGCTTTAAATCTCAGACAGAGAGGCTGCACATGAACATACAACTTCCGCACATGAATGCCTTGTCCCAGACCCAGCGGGTCCACCAGGCCCCTCCTGGTTGCCACGGGGACGTCCCAGAGATAAAGTCTCATCCTGAACTTGCGCGAAGCAGCCCTGCTTTCCTTTAAGCTTCACCGCACAGAGGTGAGCTCCAAGCAATTCGGCTTTGCTGTGTTCACGGTCACGGCTGAGGAAGTGGGATCATCCTGAACCGTCTTCAGAGACCTGCTTCTCTCACTCCGCCCTCCGCTTGGAGGGGCCCCTGTTAACGTGCGGGGCTGTGGTTCTTTGTTTGCACTGTTGTTGTTGTTGTTTCAAATAAATCTTTATTGTTGAAAGTATTACATAAGCCCTCTCCAACCCCGCTCCCCCCCAAGCTCTCACCACCTCCATCTGTGTCCATGGGGTACGCACATACGCACCTGAGTCCTTTGGTTGATCTCTCCCCCCCTCCACGCTCCCCTGCCTTCCCTCTGAGGTTTGATCGTCTGATCGATGTCTCCATGTCTCTGGGTCTATTTGTGTTCATCAGTTTATGTTGATCAGTATATTCCACAAATGAGTGAGATCATGTGATATTCATCTTTCTCCAGCTGGTTTACTTTGCTTAGCATAATGCTCTCCAGGTCCATTCATGCTGTTGCAAATGGTAGGCGTTCCTTCCCTTTGACAGCAGTGTAGTATTCCATGGTGTAGATGTCCCACAGGTTTTTAATCCACTCATCTGCTGATGGGCACTTGGGCTGTTTCCAAATCTTGGCTATGGTGAATTGCACTGCTATGAACATAGGGGTGCATATGTCCTTTCTGAGGGGAGTTTCTGGGTTCTCGGGTCTATTCCTAGAAGTGGGATCACAGAGTACCATGGAAGGATGTAGCCCAGGGTGTGTATCCTTTCTCCTGCTGAGAGATGCTGAGTCACCACTCGGATTGCTCCCACCATGTTGCTATGACACAGCGGAACTATATATACCGTATCTCCAGGGTCTGGGGGTCTTTCAGGAATATACTTCCCAGTGGGATTTCAGGATCCGAGACATTCCATGTTCTCAGGCCAGGTTGTACTCCCAGCCACAGTGTAAGAGGTTTCCATGGCACAGCATCCTCTCTGGTATATTGAATTATTGTTAAACTTTTAAAATGTTTTCCAGTCTGGTGGGTGGATGTTGTATCTCACTGTGGTTTGGATTTGCATTGCCCTGATTATGAATCACAGCAAATTCATATGTAAAATGGATTAAAACCTTGCTCTGAAACATTTGTTTCTAATTGGGTAGCAGTGACTTGCGTTTGTATAATTATGGTTAAGCCACCTTTTTTGCTTATAACTGTTTAAGATAAGAACTATGTCCTTTTGGTTAGGTGATCCAGGGAATGGAGAGAATAGGTTTTGTTGCTTTTAGAACGGGGAAGGTCTGAATAGCATTTCTCATCATGAACAAGGACACAGAGTAAGAATGCCTGGAATCATATCCCTAACTTTCCAGTTCCCCTTATTCAAAAATCCCACCAAATACACATCAAAATCCCCTTCAAACATTCAGAGGAAGAAAATGAATAATTCCTTTCACTTTTTTTTTATAGACTACTTTTTAGAACAGTTAAGTACAGCCCTAGCAGGGGTACTTAAGCATATGCAAACGATAGAGCCTCAGTGGATAGAGCCTCGGTCTTCAGACCAAAGGGTCCCGGGTTTGATGCCCGTCAAGGGCACGTACCTCGGTTGCAGGCTCCTCCCCAGCCTGGGCAGGAGGCAACCAATCCATGTGTTTCTCTCACGTCGATGTTTCTCTCTGTCTTTTCCTCTCTCTTCCACTCTCCCTAAAAATCAATGGAAAAATGTCCTTGGGTGAGGATTAACAAACAAATAAATCAATCAATAATAGAATAGTTAGTTTCACAGCAAAACTGAAGACAAGGAACCAATATTTCCCATGTACCCCGCCCCGCCTGCATAGCCTCCCCAGCACCAGCTTCCCCCTCAGGGCGGTTCACTGTTAGAACCGATGAACCTAGACCGACACGGCAGGACTGCCTGAACCTGTGGTTTACCTGAGGGTTCTCCCTTGGTGTTGTACGTCCTGTGAGTTTGGACACATGTACGATGGCATGTGTTGTGTGTGTTTTTATCACGTTTTGGACATTTGAAGTCATGTATTCAGCTTAAACGTCTCCTGAAAGAGGTGTTGCCTTCCTACCACATAAGGAGGATTTCTTCCACAGGAGGCACCCTGGAAGGCACGGGGTTTGTCTTGCATGGACTCTCCCTCGTTTTGGAGCCGCTGGGCCGTCCTTACACCCATTGGCTGAGTTTAAGCAACACGTTCCTTCACGGTTCTGGTTTCCTCTTACTGCACAGCCTGCGCTTGCACTTTTTAGTTTAGCCCAGTGGTCGGCCAACCACGGCTCGCGAGCCACATGCGGCTCTTTGGCCCCTTGAGTGTGGCTCTTCCACAAAATACCACGGCCTGGGCGAGTCTGTGTTGAAGAAGTGGCATTAGAAGAAGTTTAAGTTTAAAAAATGTGGCTCTCAAAAGAAATTCCAATCGTTGTCCTGTTGACATTTGGCTCTGTTGACTAATGAGTTTGCCGACCACTGGGTTAGCCTAATTGTTGTGCTTCGCCATGGCAGCTGCAAGGAGGCTTAGCTGTATCCTTATTTGCTGTATTTCTTTTCTGTGTTTCACGTTTCGGTTGATTTTGATTTCATTGTGTCATCACTCCAGCCAACGGGGCTCCTTAAACAAATGTGTCTGTTTTGTAGCTTGTTCTCGGTGTCTCTCTTATTCTCACTAACACTTCAATGTTTGCTTTGTGCCCGCTCTTCTTGGGGTTAGCCTGTTCCTGGTGCCATAGAGACGGGTCTTTTTCTGGGGAAAGTGGAAGACACATCCAGTCTTTCATTAATATGGGCAACACATCTCAGTGGCCAACAAGAACTCACCCGCACATTTTCCGGGAGCCAGAAGCAACCACTGGCATTTGTTTTCCTCGTTCCTCCGAATCACCAAAAGGGTAGAAAGATCATTCCCTCGCATTTTCAGCTGCGATGGCACATGAACGCTCTAGAGCTACGCAGAAAAATAAACCAGTAACACGTCATGTTATTTCTATTCCTAGTGGCTTTTCCCAGCAAGTTGGGAAAACACGCAGAGTGAATTCCGACTTTGAACCTAAAGCCTGAGACTGACAAGGGATTTTATTTTTATTTTTCAAAATAGCTTGCAGAAAATCCAGATTCTAAATATAGTGCAGAGTGTTTGTTGATATAAAAATGCACATCTCTTTAATGTGACGAGATTCTGATCCCACTTGTAACATATACTAGACAGTTTGTAATAATACACAGGAAATTATCAAAATGCGAGAAGTAGTAAAAATGTACAAAGCAATTAAAATATTTTTTACCACAAAATATTTGACTGCGGAGATTGCTTTTCATGCCAGCTTTCTTAACGTGATGGGTTTTCACTTAAAGATCTCTACTGACCTCGTAGAAATGCTTGGCAGTAGCCAGAGATTGTTAGAAGCGGCAGCAAGTGGTAAGCCAAGAGGCAAGTTCAATGAAAGCATCTCCAATCCCAACATCAGCTGGCGAAGATGAAAGACTTGCAGACGCCGATGTGACATGTTTGAAGTTCTATAGGCCCGAGCCCCGTGCAGACACACAGCCAGGGAAACCAGATTACACCTGCTTCACGTTCTCACCATTCACTCGAGTCTGAAAAGATGCACATGAAACACGCCTATCATCCCGAAGTCTCTGTGAGCAGTGGACAGATCTCGCGTGTTAACAACCCTCTGTGTTTAAGGAAAGTGTAGTCTCATCGCTGACACGGTGTGGCCTCTCTGACCAGGTCTTCACCTTTCACCCCCGCTAATCCCCCATCAGGTCATTTCCTCCTTCGGGTCATTGGGCCACGTCACCTTCCTCCCGGGACAGCCTTCCTCCCGAACACTCAGGCACCCGCCCCTGCCCCAGGCTGAGACCTGGAGCAACAGGATCACCTTCCATGGCCGAGCCCCGCACTGTCCTCGTTCTTAGGGAATGAGGTTCCAAGAACAAAGTCTTTTTTAAAAAAATATATTTTATTGATTTTTTACAGAGAAGAAGGGAGAGGGATAGAGAGTTAGAAACATCGATGAGAGAGAAACATGGATCAGCTGCCTCCTGCACACTCCCCACTGGGGATGTGCCCACAACCAAGGTACATGCCCTTGACCGGAATCGAACCTGGGACCCTTCAGTCTGCAGGCCGACGCTCTGTCCACTGAGCCAAACCAGTCAGGGCGCAAGAACAAAGTCTTGTTGGCTCGCAGGTTAGCGTGGTGGCAACCTTGTGCCTGCCCCCCTCCTACCAACGCCCCACTAAAATGTGGCCGTGAAGACACACCTGCCTATGGTTTTCACAGAAACGCCACACACATATGTCACAGTGATGCCCGCTCGTCACTGACACCTGCTAACCAGATTGGTTTTCACTTAAAGATCTCTACTGACCTCGTAGAAATGCTTGGCAGTAGCCAGAGATTGTTAGAAGTGGCAGCAAGTGGTAAGCCAAGAGGCAAGTTCAATGAAAGCATCTCCAATCCCAACATCAGCTGGCGAAGATGAAAGACTTGCAGATGCCGCTGTGACATGTTTGAAGTTCTACAGGCCCCGCGATGACACACCCACCACGCATGCTGCCCCCCCCCCCCCCCCCCCCGTCAAATCCTTGGGTGGCCCTGCTCTCAGGTAGCGCATACGTCACACAAAATATTCATGACCCGATGAACGTGCCGTGTGGACTCCCGGTGGAGTCAGGGACAATAGGAACACGTGAACCACAGTGAGGAAGAGTCCACAGAGTTCATACAGCAGCTTCAAGGAGCTTCTGACTACAGGAAAACTTCAACAGTCAACCGAACAAAACACTCCTGAGGAAGGCCGCACAGACCTCTCTCAAACCTCCCGTCGTCTCCGGGGACCTGGGGCTGGGTGAGGACCGCTGTGCTTGCTCCGTTGGCCAGCGGACTAGGGGGTTACATCAGCTTCACTAGGTCCCGTCAGCCTTAGTAATGTTAGTAACCTGGCAATATTAGCCGTAAGCATCACACGCAGAGCTGTGTCTGTACACACATATGTAACATCTGTGGCTATGGTATAACTAGAACCGTATGTGCATGCTTCCATCCGTCTGTAGAAACTGAATGACGTGTCATTCATAAGCTCCTAAGGCTAAATTCCTTTCTTCTGAAGGGCTCTTGGTTTTCTGATCCGCCCAGTCACTGCTGTATCTCCATTACTGGCTGCGAACTTTCCCACAATTGAAATTAGAGGGTGCCATAATGAGGGAGCAGGGAAGTGGGGGGAGCGCTTCTGAATTCGGAAGTCGCTGAGGGATATGTTGAGAACTCCTTGGCGAAGCAGCGTCATTTCACCCTGGGCCTTCCGACAAGCTCAGGGACAGGGGCGCCTCAGAAAGGTGCCGGTGCAGGGGGAGGCGGCTCCTGTGTGTGTCTCCCTGTGCTGCAGCCCGGCCCGCCCGCGGAGACGTTACCTGGGCCACAGGATCATGCCTCGCGCTCCCTTTCCCACGGAAGCAAAGCGCCCTGGCCGTGTTCCCAGGCCCCCGAGCGTCAGCAGTTCCATCTGCACCGCCCTCGGCGCTGTCACCGGGTCCTGAGCGTCAGCGGCTGCTCAGCCAGAGCCTCTTACATGCAGAGCCGAGCGCCGTCGTTTCTGATTTGTAGATCCCCGAATCATTCCCTCGGACCCCAAACAGAGCCTCGGTGCCGATTCTCCGCCCTCGAGCCCTGGGGACCGCACCCTTGTCCTGCCCTCTCCTGTGGCAGCTGCCTCTGCCCATCGCAGCCCCTGTGACTCCGGCTCAGCTCGGGGGGCGAGGAGACCCTCCAGAACTCCCCTCTGACAGCTGGGCTCTCCTCTGAGCCATGCCATCCCAGCGGGATGAGGGGCTCCCTCTCCTGAATGAGGGCAGAGCTAGGGCCAGGCTCCCCCGCTGCCCCGGCCTTCGCGTGCGGACATTCGGAGGGTCACACAGCACTTCTAAAGGGTCCTTCCAGCTTACAGATTCCGACGTATAGTGACCAGTTTGGAGGAGAAACATGGGAAGTGGCTTAAAACGAAAAGACCCAGCTTTAACTGCTTGATTGTCGTAGATTGATCCCCGCCTTTCAGGGTATTGGTAAGATGTACTTCTTAAAACATGAAAAATCAATGTGTAGTTCTTAAAATATGAAAAATTAATAACATATCTATTTTTGGTGAGAAGTCAGTTGCCCATTTAGAGATTTAAAAGCTGCATTTCTGAGACGTCAGCTTGACCAACCCCAGCAGGAAAGAGGCTGAAAGGCGATGGGGGCCTAAGACCTGCCGGGCAGGGCTGCCTTCGCCATCGCCGCAGCTTGGCTGGTGCGGTTTCAGTTTAACTTAGTGAACGGGGCTCAGGAATGAGGCCCAGGGAAGGGGACCCCGTCTCAGCTCCTCTACCCTCACGGCGCGTGTGGGGTGCGGGGGAATCACCGCCTGCTCCCAGTCTGCCCTCTGGGTCAGCAAGATGAGCAGCCGAGACCGTAAGACTCCCCAGGCCCTCCAGGCTCTCGGGTTCAGCACCTGGGACCGCCCCTGCGCTCCGTGAAGGCGGGAGCCAGGAATTAACCCTCAGCGAAGGCCCTGTCCCTCCGTTCCTCCAGCGGGGACGTTTCGCCTGGCTGTGTTTACAGTCATCCCACCGGCTCTGGGACTGGCAGGGGTCAGGGGCGGGGAAAGTAAATAAAGACAGTATTTCCGGCTAAATTGAATTTTGACAACAGAAGGATTTCAAGGTATCGCTGACGTTTGACAACCTTACTGGAAAGCCTTTCTGACGCCAAGATAGTAAAAATATTAACTTGCAGCTTTCTAATAATTTAATAGGCCCATTTTCGCATTTCAGTCTTAAACCAACTAAAATTGAAGCTCAGATATCAAGTTTTCCCCGAAAACTGATGGACACTTTTCACGAAGTGGGCCATCATTTTTAGCATTGATCTGAAACTTAGGTAAATGGTTGTATCTCCTAAATTTAATAACAAAATTAGTTTGGATTCTAGGGTTCATTTGTTTTCAGTTGAACTTTGGAATTTTTCATTACCATGATTACATTCCACACAAATTATTTGTTGGACAGTTAAGCAACTTTACACATTTGAGTTTTGCATCTACACTAATAAAAGAGTAAGATGCAAATTGACCGTACCTTCGCAACACCCACCAGCCAATCAGGAGTGAGTATGCAAATTAACCCAACAAAGATGGTGGGCTAATTTGCATATGCAGGCACTAAGCGGCCATGGGTGGGGCGATGACACAGGCGTTCTGCACCACCCCAGCCACTCTGGGCCTCTGGGCAGCATGGGAAGGCAGAAAGGCGGCTCCGGCCGGAGCGAAGGCGGTGCCGGCAGCCAGGGGAAGGAAGGCCCATTTTTGCACGAATCTTCATGCATCGGGCCTCTAGTCTATTAATAACAGTGTGCGGACTTCCTGCCTGCAGGGTGGGCACTGCTTTCTGAGTCCAGCTCGACATGAGCAGGTACCTCCCCACTGTCCCGGGAAAACCTGTCTCAAGTGCTGGTGTTCCCAGGGGTCTGTCTGCACCTGGGCATTCCATGGGCCATGGGCACACAGGCAGCAGATGGCACGGAGTGCACAGGCTGCCAGTTGGATGCCCTTCTGAGCCAAGACTCACACAGTACGTTGAGTTTAGGCGTGATTCACTCTGCTACGATAAACGAAAGGCTGTGTGCTCAGTCTCCCATGGGGTTAGCCCCTGACCATCATGGCCTCTCTCAGAGCAACGTGGGTTGTAAATGAGTCCATGGCGATGGCTGCTGCCCCGGGACTCTGTGAGCGGCGGGTTAAAATGTGGTTTTCCGTTTAGGATGTCATTATTCACAGTGACTTTTCTATTCAAGGACGAGTCATTGTTGACGAGCATTGAAGAATTCAAAACCTTCCTTGCACAAAAATGCTAGTTGACGCTTTTGGGCAACTAGTTAGACGGCTTTTCCGTGATCACACCCTAATGAAACCTGGTAAGAAAGAGGCCGCTGCTCCACAAGTAAAATTTTCACATAAATAAAATATTTGCTGTGCTGATGTCCCAACACACAGTGCTTCCCATTCCTCCTGCCGGGCGATAGTGATATTCGTCTCCATAAGAAACTTGCATCATCTCATACCTGGCCCATATGAGTGCTTACTAATGGGATCTACTAATTTACCATGTTCTACATCAGTGATGGTGAACCTATGACACGCGTATCAGCACTGACACGCGTAGCCATTTCTGATGACACGCGGCCGCATGCCGAGGATGAAACATTTGCTGCTCCTGAGGATGAAACATTTACAACTAGAGTCTTGGAGTTAGTTTTTTCCTCAAAGTGACACACTACCCGAGTTATGCTCAATTTTTTGGCGAAGTTTGACACACCAAGCTCAAAAGGTTGCCCATCACTGTTCTACATCATCCCTAAATATGATATAACTAGAGGCCCGGTGCACAAAATTCTTGCACAGGTATGGTCCCCAGGCCTGGCCTGCGATCAGGGCCATCTTCCCCGGCTGCCTGCAGCCAGCCCGGCCCCCCACCGCCACCCACCCCCAGTTCCCCATTCACCGACGAGCAATAGGGGCCTGCACTGGTGGTCAGTGCACATCATAGCGACCGGCTGTTCCACCGTTGGGTCAATTTGCATATTACCCTTTTATTATAGAGGATTAGTCCCACTTTATATGGATATCCAGATAAGAGGGACAAAGTAATTGCCTAAATTACATAGATGTATAGATAGCATCCGTCTAAATCAGACTCAACCAGTGACTAACCCCAGGAAAAAGAACATTGCTCAGTTCTCCCAAGATACAGACGTGCGCACAGCGACGCGAGGTTTCCCTCTGGCGTTTTAAATGTTTGCGGAGACATACATCACGGTGTTTACACCGGTCCTGGCGCTGTCAGCACGCCAGTCCGGGATGAATAGGAAGAGCATCGCCAGGGCAGGCCGAGGACCGCTGCTCCGAGGAGCGGCTGTCCCGCGGCTGAGGGAAGTCTCTTTCTTTGCTGGACCCTCCGTCTGCCCGGAACCTTCTCCTGTCCCTTTGGAATATGAGTAAGTGTCGCACATGAGACGCTGGTCCCATGACGGCCTCTCCCTCTCCTCACGGGAGGGGCACACGCAGTGTAACCGCCTGTCACACACGTGATGGAACATTTAGAGGCGGGGAGGCCGAGGTCGCGATCACATGCATGACAGCTAGCAATAGTCACGTGCAATGACCTCTGATGGCGAGGGAGACAATCCATGCGTCACTCTCTTTGAAATGTGAAATTCTGAGACTTAAATATGAGGCCCATTGATGCTCACGCTTTTCTCCTGTCTTTTCTTGCTTTGTTTTTCCCATGTTGCCTCCCCTATATGGACTATAGAATATCCTCTCTTTCTCTCTTTTCTCTCCTCTCTCTCTCTCTTTTCTCTCCTCTCTCTCTCTCTCTCTCCCCCCCCCTCTCTCTGTCCAGCTCTCTCCCCATCTTCTGCCCCATCTGCCTCTCCCTCCCCTCCCCCCCCCACATTTGCTTAGATGCAGGACCCTCCCCTTGTTGTGCAGAGGAAAACCCAACCCTCTCCCACTCCCTGGGGCTGCCTCCTAAATCCAAAGGAGTTTCAAAGGCTGCTGGAGGGGAAAGGCTGTGCTGTGGAACTGCCTCCCAGGGCTTCAGAGCTGTGAGCCATCACTATCGGGTGAAAGGTCCATTAAAGGCATTCACGTGTAAAACACCCCTTTACAAAGAAAACACCCCTTTACAAAGAAAACACCCCTTTAATAAGAAAACACCCATTTAATAAGAAAACACCCCTTTACAAAGAAAACACCCCTTTAATAAGAAAACACCCCTTTACAAAGAGCTCCAGCAGCACCCAGGCCTGGGAGAAAGCTGAGGGCGGGCAAAGGGCGGAAAAGGAAGACTTGGGCATGTCACCCAAGTGATCGCGAACACTTTATGCGCTCTGAGCTACTTCACGTGTGCTCTCTTTAACATGTAATTGCCACTTAATTTTAGGAAAAAGCCAATTCTGGATTCCTGGGAAAAGTTTGCATTATACACTGGGTGGAGCCTGGAGGAAGAGAGGGTAACGTGAAAGGCGGAGGCCACGGAAGTTCCATGGTTTTGCTGGGATTTGCTGGGATTCTGTAAAATGCGCTGAGTGAGGGCAGCCTAGAGGCGGGGCTGTCGGGAAACACGCAGAGGGAGCACGCGGGTCCGGTGGGAGGGTCCTGTGGTCCCAGGTTCGGTTCAGTTAAAATCCTGGGGTTATTCACCTTCACCCTCAGGACACTGGCATTTTTAAAATGCAACATTTTAGCTACGTGCACGCTGATTGCTCAAGAAAGCTTTAATACCAAACCGTTCTCACCTCTATCTCCTTGGGCCTCCGTCCTCACTTGATGCCCAAAGACTTCTCCGTATTTTGTTTTTAAATTGGGATTCTTTTTTCTCTCTTAGAACGTAAAAGTCGATGTTAGCACCGATATCTAACATTAGCAGGCAAAAATAAAATGCTGACTATGCACTATAGAAGAATTAAAAAAAACAGCTCATTTGAAAATGTTCACAACTCTCCCATTTTAGTTGCCATAGCATCACCTACCAATCTCTTTAAAGTTTTCTGCAAAAGTATTAGTGTTACCGGGGAGACGGTGAGACCTCCGATCTTACCTTCTGGAAGGAAAGATTTCAGTCAAGAGACAAAGTGTAAGAACGCAGCAGAAGGTACTGGCCGCAGCAAACACACTCAGGGCAGGAAACGAGGACACAGAAGCCGCAGGAGAGCGGGCGGGCTGCTCTGGCTCACGGGCGTCGGGGCAAAGGGGGCCTTGGAGGCAGAGTCGGGGGAGCCTGGGACGAGCTGCCACTGCCCATTGCTCCCCTGGTTGCCGGTCTCCTGGGTCCCCTCAGAGGGAAGGGGGGGAATGGTGTGTCCCTGCTCCCCTGGGGGGGAGCTCACTGGTCCTTCGTGCTGAGCGAGTTACTCTCTCTCTTGCAGGTGGGAGTCCTGGGGGCGCTCTGGGGGGGGGTGTCTCAGTAGGATATCCATCAGCTTCCAGGGGTGCTCTCTCAGTCGTGGTCTCCACTGATTGGTCGGCGCCAGGACAGGGGGTCACTGGTCAGTGCAGCTGGTCCTGAGGCAGCTGCGGGTCATCGGTCTGGTTTGGCTGCTTCTTGGGGCCCGGAGCTGAAATGCAGCCTCAGTCTCGCCTCGATGTTATCTCCAGGGAGGAACGGGCAGGGGTCCAACCTGCATGACCCCGGCCATGTGCTTGGGAGGAAGGTCATCCTGGGGCGAGGTCCTTGCTGTCCCAGCTCTGCCCATCCCAGGCCTGGGGACTTCCACCTGGTGACCTTCTGCACCTGCCCATCGTCCCTGCTCTGCTCCTGTCTGTCTCACTGCCTGTGACGCCAGCAAACACTTTTGATGCATTTAAGTGCGTTTCTTTAGTTTACAAATACAAGACAAACCACTTTAACTAGTCTTTTACTCCTCCAACATACACCTGAACTTCGCTGTGACTAGTCTTTGTAAATCATCAAAACGATGTCCATTTTTATGGCTACGGCCACATATTTTGTAACGGATAATCATTCCCTTTATTTATTAAAAACTTCCGGACACACCAGGCAGTGCCCTGGACACCTAGAGATTAGTAAGGCCCCAGGGCCCCCACGTCCAGGGCAGAAGGCAGAGCAGAGACCCAACACGTCCAATGACTCAGCCTGTCCGGGGTGCAGGCCTCGCATGCAGGGAAGACTCAGGCCTCGGAGCTCAGAGCAGGTCCCCTGAGGACGGTGGGACCCCAGTGAAGTCCCGAAGAGACAGGAGCCAGGCCCCTCGGGAAGGCCCCGTCAGCACTAACGGACAACGCCGTTCCATTTTCCCCAAATCCTGCTCTTCCCCCACCTGACGTTTAATGATGTTGACTCCAACACCCCTTCCCTGCGTAGGAAGTAAAGCAGGAAAACCTGCCCTCTGTCTTCCATTTGTCTCTCTCACACCGATAAGCACATGTGCCATGTGCACGCATGTACATGCATGTACACACATACACACACACACACACTGCAAAAGGGGTCCAAATCCCACCTTTTTCCATATTCTTATTAGTCTCTTGTTTTAAGTACCAACCACAGCAAACAAGCAAAGCTGGGTTGAAAAGATTGAGGGTGTAAACAAGCCAACAGACAAGGCTAGGTTCCTCAGGGCGTCCTCTTCTTTGTTCTCCTTTTTCTTTTCTTCTTCTTTTTTTTTTTTTTTTTTTTTTTTACCAACTGGTGTCGTCTATCACGCAGGGGTAGAATCTTCTGGATTTCCTTCATAAAATATTTAACAGAAAAATTTTAACTGAATGTTCTGTGCATCTTCACCCGTTAAAGAGTGTGTTCCCCTGTTTTTAAAGTACGCTTTCTCACAAATAATTCTTACAAAATGGCAAGAGCTAAATGAAAACCTATGCAGTTTACAACGTAAGGATTTATTCAGGAGCTCTCATGGCAGGGTGGTTGGAGACTGTGCCAGGCTGGGGGTCCCCGGGGGAGCCGGTCGCTGCCTCGCCTTCTCCCCCATCACTTCCTGGCCGTGGGGGCTGGGCAGCAAAAGTGCTGGGCCCACGGTTTAGCAGGAAAGAAAGCTATTTTAGAAGTCCTTTGGGAACATGTTTGTGAAACAGGAAAAAACATACAGCGCGTTGATAATAGCTCTCGGCGAGGCTGCCGGCCGGGCGGCCTCCTCCCCGGGCGGGTGGCCCTGCAGCCGCGGGTCCCAGCGCCCAGGCCCGGGCGCTCTGGGCGCTCTGCGCGGCAAAGTCTATTCCTCAGTCCCAATCCAGACGGGTCCCGGGAGGAAAGAAGGAGAAATAAGCCACAGAAGGAGAGCAGCTCGAAGGCTCATTGTTCTACCTGGACGATGGGACACTGAGCGCGTGTCCCGACCACCCAGAATCCGACGGCCTTCCCTCCCCTCCCCACCTCCCCCCTGGGCTCGCCTCTCTGACAGCAGGGAGCTGGCCTTTCTGGGTCCTGGGGACCTAACATAGCTCTTGGGATGTATTTGGTTTTAAATAAATATGCTTAAGTGAGTCAATAATAAATCTATTAAAATACTAAGATGGAATCCTATTTAAGGCTGTAAACATAGAAGCCCTGTAAAGAAACAAATCTCAGTACCATCAATATTCTGCTTGCTTCTTTTTAAAAAAATGGAAAGTAGAGTTAATTTTATATGAAGTGTGGCATTCACCTGAGACACACCCATCGGTTTTTCTTTCCTTCCTTCTTCCCTCCCTCCCTCCTTCCTTCCTTTCCTTTCTTACCTTCCTTCCCTCCCTTCCTCCCTCCCTTCCCACCTCCATCACTTTCTCCTCTGCATCCTTCCTATTTTCCTTTATCTAGTAATAACTCCACACAAGGAAAAGAGTTCGGATGTAAGATTTTTAACCCTGGTGCATTTTCAGAAATAAACTAACGTTCAGTAACTTCTCTTCACTTTCTTGATAATATTCCCCTATTGTTTTTTGTTGTTATTGTTCATAATAACACAATTAAAATAAGTCACAAATAGAATAAAAATATTTACTTTTTGTATATAAATTGTCAATTTTCCACTTCTATAAAAAAATAAAATGAAAGACTGTAAAAATGGAAAAAAAAAATCTCTGTCAGGAAAGGAAAGAGATCCTATTTAAACCTGAGGGAAACTTTCTATTTCACCATATCTTTTGCCTCAACTATATACATAACGGTTATTTTTTTAAAAACTAACATTTACTTCTCAGAGGAAATGTAATATTTTTCAGTATGAATTGAAAAGTAGGCTGTGAGATGAAATGTCAATGAAAACATACTTCTTCTTACAAATCAAGGCTGTCCCAGACGTGTAAAGTAGAATTCCTTCACTCTTTGTTGTCACTGAATATGAGCTGACATGTCCAATCGCAGACCCATGCCGAGTTTCCATCCATGGGAGGCTCTAAGCGACAAGTGTTGGGTCAACCTGTTTCGTTTTACAACGTGAACGCTAGTTGCCTGTTGACACAGGAGAGAGAAAAAACTGGGTGTTCTACTCAGAAAAAAGTCTTCCCTTAGATACACAATCCGAGCTCTGAGCTGGTGGCCTCTGCTTGGCTTCATTTCTTTAAAAATACATGTCCTCCTGCCCGGCTGGTGTGGCTCAGTGGTTGAGCGTCAACCTATGAATCAAGAGGTCACAGTTTGATTCCCCTGTCAGGGCACAGGCCCGGGTTGCAGGCTGGATCCCCAGTGGGCGTGCAGGAGGCAGCCAATCCATGATTCTCTCTCATCATGGATGTTTCTCTCTCTCTCCCTCTCCCTTCCTCTCTGAAATCAATAAAAATATGTTTTAAAAGAATAGGTGTCCTCCATATGGCAGAAAGGATACAGGGGCGGCCCGATCCTCAGGCCCTACTTGCTTTGCAGCAAGAGAAAACTTCCCCTGATACCCGAACAGAAATGCCCCGGGGAGTATTCTGAGGCCGTCGCCTGGACCCCGTGTCCATGCCAACGCCAACCCAAATGTGAGGACTGTGCTTGTCTGACCAGATGCCAGTCACCTCCGACCTCAGTGCCCAGGGCAGCTTCCCTTGGACCAGAGAGAATAGACTGCCTCTTGGAAAGAGAGGTTCCTTCTGTGGGAGAGGTGAGTTGCGTTGGATCAGCAGTATTGCGAGTTCCCGTGCTTCCCAAATGCCGAGGTTTGCCGGGAGGGGCTGTCTAAAATTTCTGAGAAAGACTGAAAGCTCTAAATAACTTTGATGATGGACGACCACCACGTTATGTACTTTAAAGTTCCAGCAGAATGCTATCTTTTCTGATCTTGCTGTCTGTTGTAGAAAACATGTTTTCATGGAGAACTTGACTCCAGACTTGATGGAGAGGAAATAGGTGTCGAGCTCTGAGTGCAAAGAGCTGGAGAGATGACTTTAGTTTCTATGCTCTGAGCAGCGACACTTTCCACATTAGATCTCCGTTAGCTACAAAGCCTTTTTTTTTTTCTCCCCCTCAGGCTCCCTCCCACCTTTTACTAATTGGGCTGAGATTTGGCCACTTGCCTCTTTCACAGATAAAGAGGGTGACCAAAATTACCGGAAAGTGGTTAATTATGCCCACAATGGGAAAATTATTTCCGTAAGTACTTCAGAGTGTAAAATCAAGTCCCAAATTTAATCACAATATTATCTCTCTTTAAAAGTTATTCAGCTATTCAACCTGGAATGTTCATTAGATAAGCCAGCAAGC
Source organism: Cnephaeus nilssonii (assembly GCF_951640355.1). NCBI lineage: Eukaryota > Metazoa > Chordata > Mammalia > Chiroptera > Vespertilionidae > Cnephaeus > Cnephaeus nilssonii. The sequence goes on along the minus strand of NC_137081.1, from coordinate 1,450,738 downwards.
ACAGAGTCAATACATTCTTTTTGTTGTTCCCAATCCATTGTTAGTAAGGCTAAAAGTCAACCCAAAATTAAAGTCAAGTTTGAAAGGTTTCATATCTTGATTTTAATTCGATTAGCATGTGATAGTTGTTTGTGACTGTTGGATTATAATTATGCAAGCAATGTGCTAGAGCTTCAGTTTATATAAGCTCAGCACTAAGATACAGTTATCCTAACTTGATTGACATCATATTTGAAAAGACACTTGTAATCATTTGCTTTGCTTGACATTTTTATAACTGACTTAAATGACAATAAAAACAATTATTATTTCTGCAGAATAAAAAAACTCAAGATGTGTATGACCCCTACCTTGAAATGTAGGGTTAATTTTACTTACAATGCTATGGAAAATGAGGCAAATAACTTAAAACATGCGTGAGCTTATCTGTATCTCTAAATATTTAAGGTGATATAATAATAATAGCTAACGTTTACTGAGGTCTAGAAGTGCATGTACATGACTTCATCTAGCCTTCTGGCTTAGGCACTGCTTTGCAATGGAGAACACTATTTTTACAGGGATTGTTTAACCTGTACGTATGAGGCTGAGCTGGTTTTAAAAACCAGGAAGTCTAATCCTATGTGTAACCAGTACAGACACTGCCCCTGCTTGGAATTGGTATCACACATTGTCCCTCTGTTATGCTATTAAATGTCAGTTGGGTGCCATTTATTTACTTCAATATATCTCTGAAAAAAAGGAACACTGTGCCATTAGCCAATACTGACAATATATTTTCTTAGCATGTGCGATTTAATAGTGATCATTGAATTCAGGTGTCTCTTCAAAAATACAACATTTTGTGGAAGTTTCAATGAGAGTTTTAAATTGATTTTTTAAAATTGACTATCACATGTACTTTTATATACTAGGTCATTCATAGGGTTTTGATGAATGAAATGGAATAACCTATTTTATTGATTACCTTATTGGGTTTATGCCTTATTGAATTGTTTTTTAACATGTCCTGTAATCTCTGGGACTCTATAATCTTTAAACTGTTACCCGGCTTACTTTCTGTTACACGCAAAAGAGATAAAAAGGCAGTGTGGCCAAAACTCCAATCGTTAGTGTCCAGTCCCAGGCGCACCAGGGTCCTTTGGGTGACGAGGATGATGCGTTGAGCTCGGCCCAGAGGATCTGATCTGATTCCATTCCCAGAAGCCTGCAGGGCTGGTGAAGACGCGTGTTTCCTTTTCTAGCTTCAGGTTCCGCGTGGAGAAGAGAGAAAGAGACTTCCCCCAAAAGGCCTTTCCAAAGTGAGAACGGCTCTGAGAAGAGGCGGGAGAGGAAGAGGCGGGATCAAGATACGGGCTTTTTTGGCCTGGATGCCTTTTTCCTGAAGCCCCAGGAACAAAAGAACCGTCATCCCGCCAAATGGCCCACTTTCCCTGCCTCGGGTTCCAGCGACACTGATAGGAGGCGCCCTGGGAAGGCCTCCCCGAGCCAGAACAAACACCGTCAGGAACGGCTTGGCTCCAGGGCCCTTTTGGATTTGGGAATCTGAACAAAACTGTTCCTATACGCACCATTTCTTCCTTTTTATATAAACTTAGAACCTCTACCCAAGGCTTAGAGCTCTCCTCCCCCCTTGTTTTGCAAAAGAGACACCAGGGAAGGTAATGTGTTCAAGCTCATGGGCAGAGCGGTGACAAGGCCCAGGACTACCTTCTCGTCTCTAATGTTGGAGACATCACCCTCCCTAGAATCTCATGAATGGCTCCTGTGGACTGTGTTTACAATGATGAACAAAGCGCCTAAACATAGCATCACCTCCAACTTGATAACTATTTTCGTGGAGGGAAGAAACCTTCACATATATTCTCTTCTCTCTCCCTACATGACTCGGTGAAAGTAGATGCTCAATGAATAGGGGAAGGGGACTAATGGAATTTCTAGACGTGTTTCTTAATTTAGAATGCATTGTGAAGTGCTCGAACGTGAGATAGTACATACTGACTTTTTGGTACCTTACCAGAATGGCAAGCTTGAATTGCCAAGCCATTTACTAATGGAAGACACATACATACATACATACATACATACATACATCAAATTGGACATTACTAAGAGCAGGAATTAATACAGGAAACTGTGTGAGAAAAAATATATATGTTTGTTAAATGAAATCTGAAAATTGGTTAGTCAAAAATAAGTGAATAAGCAACATAGAAACCTATTCTGTACTTTTTAAGCCTTCATTATCTAAATAAATGACTCAGTCCTCTGAGTCAATAGGGTATAGGGGCAAAGCGCCCCAGATTTAGGGTCAGAGAATCTGAGTTCTTAGCTTGGGGTCAGCCCTAAGCGTCTTGTATGACCTGGGCCACGAATGTTGGACTTCTTTGGTTCATTATCATTGCTGTGAATCCTAGAATCCTAGATGAATAAAGATCATAGCATTAGCTAATGATGTCTAAGTATTTATCTATCCATATCTATATCTATCTATCTATCTATCTATCTATATATATTCATTTTCTTTTCTTTATAATAAGTCTTATTTTCAGTTGAATTGCCTAACCCTAATACTAAAAGTACATGTTCAAGCCAAGATTAAGGGAAAAAATACAACTTTCATCTTCCACTCCTTCATTTCCAAAATATGTTAGATTTTTGTAGGCCCGGAGCCATGTCATGTTCTCCATTTATTTATCCAGATATATATATATATATATATATATATATATATATATATATATATAGCCAGGGCCCTACTGCTGTAACGCCGTCACGACCAAACGAGCACTGGTTCTCGCAGCGGGCGGGGCAGGGCAGGAGCTACTAGCACCGATGGGCGGGGCAGCCAGCTGAAGCAAGCGGAAGCGAGCGACTTGCACAGGATTTCATGCGCGCTGGGCCTCTAGTTATGAAGTAAGCTTCTTACATCTATCAGGTAATTTAATGCAAAACAATCCGACAAGGTGAGTTATAAAAATTCTAGGCAATAGTGATTGAGCCACGCACGCCCTTTCAGGCCAGGGTCCAGGTTTAACGAGTTCAGGTGTTGCAACAACTGGAGCGTGAAGCTGTGTTTCTGACTCTGCGCGGCGTCCGTCTTCCCACAGGCGTGCAAGAGGAAACGGGCTCAAGATCCCGTTCAGATGCATGAATTTCAGGCAAGGGGCGGTGGGACAGATTCACTGGGGCACGTGTATGCATATATGCACAGCCACGGACACAGACAATGGCGGGGTGAAGGCCTGGCAGGGGTGGGTGCGGGTGGAGGGGGTCAATGGGAAAAAAACAAAAAACAAAGGAGGATCTATAATCCATTCAACAACAGAGATAAATTTAAAAAATAAAATAAAAAAGGTCAAGGTCACTGCTGTTTCCTAGTTGGGTCAACCAAGCAGCAAAGAGTTGTATTCATTTTGCCAAAATCACACAGCAAGTTGGGGAGGCGGGAAGGAAACCCTGCCAGCGGGTGGGCCGCGGGGGGCGTGGGCCGCGGGGGGCGTGTGCGGGGGGGGGGGGGGGCGTGGGCCGGGGGGGGGGGGTGCATGCCACGGGGGGCGTGTGCTACGAGGAGTGCCCGCCCAGGTGGGAACAGAACGGCCGCCCGTAGGTTTGCTGGGAACATGGTTTCTCGTGGGTAAGGATTCGTGTGCGTGTTCCGGTCCAGCTGTAACAAACTCCCACGAATGCCGTCGCTCACAGCACGCAGTGCCCTCTCCGGCTCCATAGGTCAGCGTCCGGGAGCTCGTCTCGTGGTCAAGTCCACGGCCACTACCGCGGTGCTGGCCAGCTGGCTCTGGAGGTTCGGGGAGGGGGGCCGCTGCGGACTCCCTCGGGTCGGGGTGCTGGCAGACTCAGCTCCCGTGGCTGTGGAGTGGGACCCCCATCCCCGCGGCTGTTAGCGGGAGGCACCTTCACCTCCAGGACCTCGCCCCGGGCCCGTCGAGAGGACGGAACCTAAACTCCGGGGAGTGGCATCCAGGCCACGAGCTTTCTCCCGCTGGGCTAAGTCCCCTCCGTAAGCAAGTTGCTCCCCACGCACGTCTGTGCGCCCTCTCTGCGGGGCGGGGGCCACGCGGGGGGATGCGGGTCCTGCTCCTGCATCGCCCGCTCCACGCCGCGCTCCACCGCGGGCCGGGCCGTCGCCTGGCATCTCTCGGGCATCACCGGCCTGGAAGGCTGCACGGCATCTTCTTGATCGCGCTGGATGGTTCTTGTCCCATCGGCCAGTCCCTGGAGACCGCGGAGTGACGTGCGCCGGGGTCAGGACGGCCGTGAGGGTGACGTCTTTGCACTGTATTTCCCCAAATTCGCCAGCCGAGAGCTGCCCTGGCGTTCCCTAAAGTGCAGGTTCCCATCTTCTCCCAGAGGTTTCGGCCCAGGGGTCGGGGTCGGGGCCCAACCTGCTCAGGACGTGCTGGTGCTGATGCTGGGGGAGGGGAGCGGGTCCCACTCTGAGGGACACTGGTTTCGGCTACATCGGTGACCGGGCACCTGTGCACTCCAGAGCCTAAAGCATAACCGCGCTCCAGGCCACATGCCCACAGGCTGGGAGTCCGTCCTCACAGCAGGCAGAGCCGTCGGGAAAGGAAGCCTCTTAGATGGCGTTTCCTCCCCCTGCATCCAGGAAAGGGTTAGGGACGCCAGGCCGTGCTGGGGTGGGAAACTACCATCTGCACGGGCCTCTCTTTCTCAGCAGGTTCTGCTGGGAGGAAAGACAGCACTTTGCAAGAATAACTCTAAGACGTCGATTTTGCCAAAAAAGAAAAAGGCAAGCAGCAGCGAGGAGAGGGTGGGAGGCGGTGAGGATGGCGTTGTTCGCAGTGGCACGGGCTCTGCCACGCGCAGGGATGGAGGAGGGTCCGTGTGCAGGCAGGTGGGGAGTGTGTGTGTGGGGGGGAGACCAGGGCTGAGCCCTGCTTTGGGTTCAGGAGAAGTGTAGCGGGTGTCAGATACCATCCGCGAAGGCGCGTACGAGATCGCAGATGGCCTGGCTTTGCCCCCACACCGGGTCAGGATACTGGATGGCAAATTAGTCATGCCTGGGGAATGCTTGTTAGCCAGCGTTCTGGAGACTGGATAAATAAATGGAGAACATGACATGGCTCCGGGCCTACAAAAATCTAAGATATTTTGGAAATGGAGGAGTGGAAGATGAAAGTTGTATTTTTTCCCTTAATCTTGGATTGAACATGCACTTTTAGTATTAGGGTTAGGCAATTCAACTGAAAATAAGACTTATTATAAAGAAAAGAAAATGAAGAGTACACACAAGAGTAATAAAAATTGGGGGGAAGAAGAAGCAGGCTTGCCAGGCACGTATGCATGGATAGGGTTTATATGTTTGTGTTTGCAAATCAGTAGTCACTTCTATTTATAACTTTTATGTAGAATAAAACATGCCTTCACATGGAAGTGAGTCAAGAAGATTGGCTAGAATTTATGATTTCAGCAGTAAGATCTGTGAAACGTGTCTTGTGGGGAGATCTGTAGTGATTAAAAAAAAAAATGAAACCAGATGAACATCCCATAAAGACCTGAGAGCCTCGGATGTTGTCTGAGATCTGAAGGCGGTCGTTATTTCTCCCAGTTCTTGCTGTGATGAAATACATCCTTTTCACTTTCTGCTGGTGATTCTCGGGGCAAGAGGAGCAGTCTGTTTGGAAATAAGCTATTTTTTATTCCGTGTGCACAGACATTATTTGGTTTCTAATAGTAGCACCGACTCTCGCCGCTGGTTTAATGTTGAGATGGGAACATCAAATAGTACTGAGGGGAAGCTGGTGGTTAGAAAGAGAAATCGCCAGGAACTGCTGTGAGTCCCGCTGGGATTACAAGGCCACTTCAGAGCTTAGAATGAGTGTGCTCAGCTTTGACGAAGTGCTTTTCCCACCAAACAAACCTAAGTGCACTTGAAAAGAAACCCACAGTAGAGTCAGTCATTCAACTTGTCCTCCTCCGGCTAAATACTTCATATCTTCTCGGCACTGAGTGAGAGCCACTGCATTTCACTAGGCAATATGCAACCACGTTAACAAGGCCTGGAAGAGATTTACAACGATTTGCTGAACAGCTTTGGACAGTTACTAAGATGTATTTCAGGAAAGGTAAATTTAGAATAAGGTAAATACTGGAGAAAGAACCACTTGCTGGCCCAGCTGGTGGCTGAGCGTCGACCTGTGAACCAGGAGGTCACAGTTTAATTCCCGCTCAGGGCACAGGCCCAGGTTGTGGGCTCCATCCCCAGTGTGGGGCGTGCAGGAGGCAGAAGATGGATGATTCTCTGTTATCATTGATGTGTCATCTCTCTCTCCCTCTCCCTTCCTCTCTGAGATCAATAAAAATATATTTTAAAAATAATAATAAAAATAAAAAGAGAGAACCACTTGCTGAATGATCATGTTAGAGACAGTATGCAGAGCACCGAGAGCTAAACCAAGGAATACAATTCAGCCTACATCTCCTGATAGCAACCGTGCCATTACATCGACCATGTGGGACTCGGTTTAAACGGACCTTCAGATGTGTCTGCATGGCGTTCCCTGCACGATGCATCTGCTGTTGATCTAGAGAACTCGTGGTGAAAGGGAATTAGTTGAATTCCTCCATAACCACTTCTCACCGCCAAGCGTCCACTGGCGAGGAAATTGGATTGGCCCTCTGTAGAGCAGACGACTCAAGTGAATGGGACGCCAGGTACAAGGGGCAGGTGCTCACCATGTGCCTGAAAGACTGCCCCCCACACTTGCTGGGGCCCACAGACCTGCCCGTGATTGGGGGTGCTACCCGGTTACTCTGTGCAGAGCACACCCTTGTCCCCAGAGGCACCTTTCCAGCTCGCCGGGACTGGGGAAGGACAGCTGTAAAAGTGAAATTACTTGCAAGGATAAATATTTTGTGAGTTGAACAAAGTCCTCTTAAAATATCGGTGCCGGAATGATGTAGTCACACCAGAGACATTTCACTGGGATGCCTTTTGGGATGGGGATCTCGAAGCCACTTAGATAAGCAACCAAATACCTGCACGTGTGGGGTGAAAGGTCTTTCAGATATGTTGGGTTCAGGAAAAACTCCAAACAGGTTTTTGAAGCACTTTTTCCTTCCATTATTAAAGATAATTAATACTTACTCATGTGTAAGTCATCAAAGAATTGTTTCATAAAAACCTGATTTCCAAATAGAATAATATCCATTTGCATTTATATTTGTATATTTTGGTATTATATGCATTCGCTACAGAAAACTATGAAATAATGTTCAAATTTTGGCTTAATTGTTAGGATTTTCAAGTCAGTACAGTAAACTACAGTTTGTTCAATATCCAACCAACCACAGAACTTGAAATCTGAGTAGTTTCAGGACTTTGTTATGTAAGAAACTAAGCATGCTGATATAAGAACCCTGCCCCATTTTTATTGTCAGTACAGATTCCAACACTATGTAAAGCCTTCTGTTAGGTATTTATAAAAGCGTTCGTAAAATAAATGATAGTCAATGGTTATGATTAGTGTTCTTGTTTTTAAGTTTAAAATCCTAAAGTGCTTTAACAGTTCATTTTTTCATTCATTTATACTACAAATGTAAGGCACCTGCTAGTCACAAAGTATATGAAGGTCAATCAGAAATGGCTTCTGGTGGGCAGCCGGTGTGGCTCAGTGGTTGAGCGTCCACTTATGAACCAGGAGGTCACGGTTCGATTCCTGGTCAGGGCACATGCCCAGATTGTGGGCTCAATCCCCAATGTGGGGCGTGAAAAGGCAACCGATCCATGTTTCTCTCTCATCATTGATGTTTCTATCTCTCTCTCTCGCCCCCTTCCTCTCTGAAATCAATAAAAGTAATTTTTTTTTAAAGAAATGGCTTCTGGTTCTGAGAAACCATACCAGCAAGGGAAAGAGAGGTACACAAAACTAACACCACATCCCAAAAGAAGATTAGACAAAGAAAGTTATTCAAAGGAAGATTAAACTCGGGTTTAATTTTAAAATCTTTTTATCTATTAGAGTTCTTTGAAATTTACTTGGATAAAATATTCAGTTAGATTTTTCAGTATCCCAGGTATCCTGGAAAAATGAAAATTGATGTTTCTCTATCTAATGGAAAAACAACATCTATGTGTGACAAATCACCAATATAATGTAAGCAAAAGAGACTTTTAAAAATTGGAATAGTTTAATAAAAATATCATTTTCATAGTGGTCTTTGTTTTGAAAATTTCAATTTATCATGGGAATAATTTTGGTCCATTAAAATGATATTAATTACTATATCACTCAATATTTTAGGTCATGACCCCAGCATTTAAGAAGTTCTTCAAGACAATGTTGAACATGATCCAAGAGAAAATGTGATTTGAGTCTGGAGACAACTGTGCATGTAAGTATGAGAAAATTAGATTTTTCTCATGAAAATGTAATAAAAACTAAGATATCAGCTCATTCATTACTGAATTGTAAAAACTTGATTAATATTTCCCTTCTGTTATAACATGCCTGGTTTTTAATATCTGAAATTAATACAATGTTTCTAACTTTTTGGGTTATATTTTTCTTAAGGTCAGCTAATCATAAAACCCCAGGACAGCAGACAGGAGAGAAGCATTCTGTGGGAGACGGCTCCCGTTTCCTGAATAAACGGCTCCAGGTGAGTCATTGGTGACGGGAGCCTGCAGAGATTCTGTTTGCTAGTTCATGGCGTGTTCCCATGGTAACCGATGGTAAAACCAATACACAGAGCACGTGGGCAAGGTGTCTAGAGTTCGTACTCTCATCCTCGCCCCATCATAAAAAGCAGGACAACTTCCCAACAACATGGAATCTAAGCTTATCCTTCCCTGGCAAACATCTATTGATGGAAAATGTTTTATCTCCTTTGAGAAACATTTTTTACACGTTTGTCACCATATGTTATGATGATACCAGGGTAATTTGTACCTCTTAAGAAACTGTCAGGGGGCGTTTCTCGGGCGCCTTACAGGGAGTTTCACACACTTTTCCCAGCATGCTGTGAGCTCAGGGTGGTGGTCTAGGGGCCGTTGTTCATTTGTTTAGGATTCTATCTACTCTTAGAAACGCTGAACAGAAATGCTTTTGTTTGGTATTGTCAGTCTTCTGCAACCAAATCCTAATAATGTCGACGACTTAGGGAATAAGTTTAGTCCCTGGTTAAAAATAAAAAAACCACAACTGAGTCCTTCAGTGAAGAATAATTTCTATAAAATTACAAGGCCATTTCTATAAAAGTATAAGGCCATTTTAATGAAATATGAATATTGATTCTCAAGAAATTGGCCCAAGAGCAATTTGTCCCTTTAATGTATTGAAAACTCAGAAAATTAAAAAAGAGATTAATACTTATAGGAAATAAAGATAAGTTTTATAGTAAATATGCCATCAAAAGTAGTGCTTTTATGTTTTGTAAAAGTCTTTACTTTGATACTTTAATTATTTTATCCCAATTTCGGTAAAGGAAAAGAAAACAAGATGTCTTGTAATTACTAAAAATGTATATGCAAGAAGCTTTCCTGCTTGTAATACTAATTAAATTAAATTGAAATGTAATTAAGCTCATCAGTATTTTAAGCCATAATGCTCTTAACTTTGTAATACCTAAGACTATTACTCAAATCCTTAAAGCAAAGTTATTGTGTGTCATTTGAAAGAAATTCTCTGCTGAGAACCATGTATATTTATTTCATAAATATTGATGAATTGTATTTTTTTCATTTTCTATTGCAGTTTGATTTGTACTATACACGTATTTTATTTGGGCCTTCGTGATGGGGAAAAGGCGTGTGCTGTGTTTCCTGTACCTCCTGGCTTTCCTTACGGTAAGCATGCTTCTTTCTGATACACCTGCCTCGCTATGACTATTGTTTTCCTAACTTCCAATAATACATCTATAGTTGATAAAGGTGAATCGCCACAAAACGACATGCCGTTATTTGATGCACAAACCAGGTACATGTTTACACCTGCTCAGTACAGCAGTGATGTACTTCCTGTCCGTGTGCGCTTTACGGCTCTTTGTCCCAGAGCAGGGACGACGGTATGGAGGCACAGTTGGGTGGGGAACGTCAGAGTGAGACAATTTCATGGACACAGCTACGCAAGACCCCAGAGGAAAGTACTGATCAGATTGAAAACAGAAACAGGATGGCTCACAGCACAGCGGTGCGTAGTAGGTCACCCATTTCAGCCGGGTCTGAGGAGTCTGAGACCCGCAGAGCCTAACCTGCTGGTCTGTCTCCCATTCTGCCCACTGATTGGCTGACATCGATTAAAACCCCATTTGGAATCGTGCGCTGGATTTTGGATTCATTTCCTCGTCCTGTCATTCAGATCCGCATTGGGCCATGTCCGGCAGGCCCGGCTGCCCGGCATGGGGCAGGCGTGTACACGAGTGTGTGCACATCACCTCTGCCGTCTCCGCAGGGGATGCTGGGCTGGGGGTGGAGGGAGGGCCAGGGAGGACGAAAAAGCAGCTGCTCCCCGCTGGACCGTCATATGCCCCACACAGTTAATGTGACGTTTCTTTTTTAAAAAATATATTTTTAATGATTTCATAGAGGAAGAGAGAGGGAGAGAGGGATAGAAACATCACTGATAAGAGAGAATCATGGATCGGCTGCCTCCTGCACGCCCCCCACTGGGGATCGAGCCCACAACACGGGCATGTACCCTGACCGGGAATCGAACCCAGGACCTTTCAGTCCGAAGGCCAATGCTCTATCCACTGAGCCACACCGGCGAGAGCAAATTTCATGTTTCTTTACAGCAATATTTCACTTGTTTCTCTCCGTCGCACATTAACCCTGGCTGTAATAATCAGAATTTCCTTGCAAAGATCCCAGTGGAGCCCCGAGACAGGAAGACAGGAAGACACGCCCGTGGACAGTTGCAGCCCCCACCCCAGCCCGGCCCGGCGTGTCCCCCGTTAGAACCGTGGCCGGGCTCCGGGCTCATTCTCCGGAGGAGAAGCTGAGGGACCTGATCTCCTCCGATTCGGTGCCAGCAAATACTTGGCCTGTGGCTTTCCAAGCAAAGCCCACCAGGAGGCAAACAAAGGAACTCAAGAAAAACACAGAAAAGGAACCGACGGAGAGCGAGGCTGCATTCCTGCCCCGCGAGCGCTGGGAACGCCGGGCCAGGGGCAGTGGGCCCGGCCCTGCCCGATGCCCTCGATGCCCTCGATGCCCTCGATGCCCTCGCTGCCCTCGCTGCCCTCACGGGAAAAGGACCAGGACTCAGGAGCCTGGACCTTCCGCGCCCCCCCCCGCCCCCGAGTGTGGCCCTGAGCTGCCCACGCCGCGCTGGTCTGGCAGAGACGCCCGTCACGGATCACCAACCGGATCATCGTGATTGAAGGAGCTGTGACCGTTTCTCAGACAGCATGTGCAAATCTGAGCTTTTATTTATTTTTTTAATATATTGCTATTAACTTCAGAGAGGAAGGGAGAGGGAGAGAGAGCGAGAAACATCAGTGAGGAAAGAGAATCATGGATCAGCTGCCTCCTGCACGCCCCCTCCTGGGGATCGAGCCTGCAACCCAGGCCTGTGCCCTTGGCCAGAATCGAGTCCAGGACCCTTCAGTCCGCAGGCCAACTCTCAACCCACTGAGCCAAAGCAGATAGGACTGAGCTCTTAAGTAAGGATGAAAATGATGCTGATTCTATGCAACTCTATGAACTTCCCGAGAGCAGGAGAAAAACCATGCATTTTCTTGATGTTGTTACGTGTTTCCATTTCTACTCGCGCAGCACGCCGGCTGCCTGCGTGTTTACTAGGAAATTAAGATGAGGCGGGGGCTGGGAGCATTCCTGTTCAGTGGGGCCATCGACGGTGAGGCGGGTGGTGCCACATCCAGGGAGTGCGACTGTTCAGCCCGCCCTGAACTCAACTTCCTGCGAGAAAACAGAAACACCAGGAACCAGGGACAAAAGAAAGGAGAAAAATAGCTGCTTATGGAGAGCAGTCAACACAGTAATGCCCAAGTGGAGAAACAGGCCGCCAATCTGAGAGAGACCAACATCACACGATCTCCCTTACGTGTGGAATCTAACGAACAAAACAAACTGACCAACGAAATAAGACCCGAAGCAGGGAGGCGTGGAACAGACGGACATGCCTCGATGTGGGGGTGGGGGGGTGAGGAGAGAGAAACCAAAGAACATATACACTTGTATGCACATGCACAGCTCATGGACACGGGCCATAGGGGGGTGAAGACCTGGGGGGGTGAAGACCTGGGGGGTCATAGGGGCTGAGCAGAGGGGGACATGGGGGAGGCGCTGGAGACATCTGTAATACTATCAACAACAAAAATTTAAAAATCCGTATTTTAAAAAGAGAAATAAGGTTGAAGAGAGGTTTATACCGATTTTACATTACAAAACAGGGAGAAAAAGCCATGTAAACATTAAAATGGAAGTGAGGCTTGACATGGTCCCACTAAACCGGAGGAACCTGAATGTAGACCCTCCCTAAAACCTTATCGACGTGCACAGAGTAAAAGCTCTGCCTACCAGCGTCACACACGAGCTTGTCATGATCTTGATGATCAAAACAGAATTAGAAAAACGACAACAATTGCGAGGATTGTCGGGGCCATCGGCGCCCCTCCGGCGTCTGGGCACCACGCGGTGTCCGTCGAGGAGAAGAGAGCAGAGGCCGGGCTGGGCGGCCTGTCTCCCGTGCTCAGAGCAGGCGAGCGGGCCGGGCTGTGCACGCGGCCTGTCTGCGCCTACAGCGCGGCCTGGAGTCAAGCTCGCAGGACCCGACGGCCAGGCCCAGGCCCTCTGCCCTCGGCACCCCTAGCTCGTCCCTGGAACTAGGACCTGACCCAGGAGATGGTCGCTATGGAGACAGGCCAGTGCGAACTCGCAGGGACTCGCCCACCAAGTCCGCGGACCAAGCTCTGCCCTGACTGTCCCCAGCGGAGCCCACGGCCGGCGACAGACCTCGGCACCATCCTGACATCTCCTCCTCAATCCCGTAGGTTCCTGTCGCAGCGGAACCAGAACAGGACCATCAGGAGCAGAGCAATAACTCACTTCCGCTGAGTGTCACGAGAAACAAGATCATGACGGCTCAATATGAATGCTACCAGAAAATTATGCAAGACCCCATTCAACACGCCGAAGGTAAGCATGCCTATTTCACTTTAAACGCACCGGTATATTTCTAAGAGAAAACCGCCCCATGCCATCAGATGGGTGTCCGAGGCCCCTGATTAAAAATAGGTTAGTTGCTAATTTTTCTGGTATATGAACGGTTTTCATTATTGTTTATTTATGAAGAACGCTTTACGACATAATTTCTCTCTCCTACAAAATTCTAATAAGAATATGTGCAACAGGGATATTGTTAGTAACAATCTTTATGGTATAAAAAAATTTAAAATATCAAATTAAGTATGTGTTTTGAATGAAATAAGTGACAGTTGATCTTCAGTGTGTAATTATGTTTTTAATGAGCTGCTTGATAGGAGTTTGCATAATAAAATGATGAACAATTGTTTTTATATGACTTATACTTTGAATAGTACATTTGGTAGCAAGGTTAATGAAGTATACGTGCTTTTGTTCCCATTGTTAGTCTTCAGATATGTCTGAGACATTTATTGAGAGTCTCCTAAATGCCTTTATGGGCCCCAATTCTGAAGATGTAAAGATGAGAAACACCAGTAGAGTGGCTAGACTTAGCAAAATAATAATAATAACAACAATAATAGAAAATAGTACCTGTATTTTATCTGGCAGCCTTAACGACATGGTTTTCTTCAAATATAAAATGCAAAACTCACAATACAACAAAGCAAAAGACAAAGACTTTAGCTATTCTTAGATTTTTAAACTATCAGTGGAAACAAAGATCTTAAATTTTTTTGAAATATTTGATATATTTATATATTATTTATATTTATATATTTATGTAACTAAAGTGTTAAAAGTAGGTTGTTATTAATGTGTACTCGCATGTGAGAAAGAGAAAAAATGTGGGTTTTTTTTTTCACATTGGTCAACTTTTAAAATTTTAATTTATAACTGAACAGCGTAACTTGTTTATCTTTGGAGAAGAACTCGGGTACCTCTGCTTGAACATTCTTATTAGAAGGTATTTATTCAGTTAAAAATATCTTTAAAATAAGTCAGACAAGGACAAATGATCTGATATTAGGTCAATAGGGGTTGAATGATCAAGTATTAAACTATTTGCATACAAATTCAGACATCTTTCATTTTAATTTGGAAACCGTTATTCTAATCATGACGGTGAAGTAATCCCTGCACGCTCATGCACCCCTGAGGGCGTCCCCGTCAGCGATGACTGGCAGGCGTGCGGGGTGCACCATGTGGCCTGGGGTGGAGCCGGCCTTGGCCTCTGGGGGTGTGTGAGTGCTCTCTGTGCTGTGCGCACAATGACAGTCACCCAACGACGCCTCGCTCAGGCCGTGCGTGGCTCAGGGTGTACGTGAGTCTTCATCGTCAGTAGACAGCCCGTGTTCCACGTCAGTGTGGCCCCACCATCAAGGCTATGGATGGCCCTGGCCGGTGTGTCTCAGTGGATAGAGCGTCAGCCTGTGGAATGAAGAGTCCCGGGTTTGATTCACGGTCAAGGGCACATGCCCAGGTTGCCAGCTTGATCCCCAGTGTGGGGTGTGCAGGAGGCAGCCGATCCATGGTTCTCTCTCATCATTGATGTTTCTCTCTCCCTCTCCCTTCCTCTCTAAATCGATAAATACACGTATGTTTCTAAAAGCCTCTGTCCTCAGGGACAGCTGCTGGAGTTGGTCACTCCGCCTTCCTCCCCCAGGCATGTTCTGCAACAGGACCTGGGACGGCTGGCTGTGCTGGAACTACGTGGCGGCGGGCACCGAGTCGGTGCAGCACTGCCCGGATTACTTCCAAGACTTCGACCCCTCAGGTAACGGCGGCCCCGGGCAGGCCCTCTCCTGGACATCCTGCCCATCACCCTAGGGTCACGGGGTTGTTCTCCTTTTCTCCTTCTTCATTTTAAAGAAAAGGTGACGAAGATCTGTGACCAGGACGGACACTGGTTCAGGCACCCAGCGAGCAACCGAACGTGGACCAACTATACCCGGTGCAACACCAACACGCATGAGCGCCTGCAGGTGCGCCCGGCGCTGGGGAAGGGCGGTTCACTCCCGCAAACAGGGTACCCCGGGCGCCCCAGGGGTCATTGGCCCGGCCAACCTTGGGGAGCCGCCCGCGTGTCCGGGAGGAGGGCAGGGGGAGGGAGCGTTGCAGGGAGAGCGCCCGCCGAGCTGCCTGTGCTCAGAGGAACCATCTGCAGGCAGTAAGGGTGCCCGCCTGCACCCCGGCCTGGGAATCAAGCCTGGATGGCGCCTGGTCCGCCTGCAGGTGTGTGCCTATGGGGAGGGGCCATCTGTCCCGGGGATGGACACTGAGTCCTGCTAGTTGCCTTCCGTCTCGGCACCTGACCAGCGGGGTGGCCTTCAGCGAGCCATGCCCTCTCTCTGCCTCCGGGTAATAGCGGAGGCAGAGCTGAGCCCACCCCCAGCTTTCCCCCGGATGGACTGGCACAGGGAGACCCTCGGAAAGAGCCCAGCACGTAGGGCAGCCTGAGTGCAGGCAGCTGGCTTTCTAACTATGCGCCGTCTCTCCCTTGCTTACGCAGAGGAGAGTTTGAAGAAGCTTTTTAAAATGCACAATGAAGTGGTACGTTACAAACACATGAACTACAGACAAATCACCAAAGAGAACATGGCAAAACCCGGAGGAAGGGGGAAGGGGTGTGCAGGCCCTCAGTTACTGCCTGGAGATCGGTCTCCGCCTCGGGCTTGTCAGGAAGCAGAGCCCGTGGGCAAGCACGCCTCCCGCCTCCACCTCCACGGGGAGAGCCAGACGGAGAGCACCCAACAGCACCTGGTTTCAGGCGCAGAGAGAGAGGGCGACCCCGTCCCTGTCCGCCACGACGGAACGTGCTGGCTTCACCTGGCACACGACCTGGACCTGTGGTCGGCAAACGGCGGCTCTTGGGCCCCTTGAGTGTGGATCTTCCACAAAACACCACGGCCTGGGCGAGTCTGTTTTGAAGAAGTGGCGTTAGAAGAAGTTTAAGTTTAAAAATGTGGCTCTCCAAAGAAATTTCAACGTTGTCCTGTTGATATTGGGCTCTGTTGACTAATGAGTTTGCTGACCACTGCCCTAGACCAATGACAGTACTCCTGGGCATACTTAATATAGGATGTCTAATTCTTACATAAGAAGGGCATACAAGTGATAAGTGTTGATGTCACTGGATAAATTGCATAAATATCCCTCATTCCAGATGTGTTCAGGCATTTATTGGTTTGCAGGCTAAATGAGAAAGCCGTAAGATCACATGTTTGTGAACACATAGTGCGTTCCATTGAGTTTGATCTTCTACACACGTAGGATTGTGGTACGGACATAAGCCTTACCTTTTTTTTTTTTTTTATTATCCATTACAGACGGCACTGAATTTGTTCTACCTGGCTATAATTGGACATGGATTGTCTATTGCATCGTTGCTCATCTCACTTGGCATATTCTTTTATTTCAAGTAAGTACATGTGACATGGGGTTCAATTCACCAGCTGTCTTTGATGAATGCTGTGCCGTGGAGCCGGTGTGTTATGTGCTGATAAAACATGTGAAATGTAGATGATTCACAATGTTTCAAATAAATTAGATGCCTGAAATAACTTGAAATAGAATATATCGACTTCATCTTAAATGCCAACTTTACAAAATTAGCAGCAACATAAGAAGGAAGTCACATGTGACCGTTCCAGCTGCCTTGGAGACGGCCACATATTAAAGGCCGTATTAGCTGAATTTTCAGCTTATTGGCCAATTTTAATATCAGGACACATGGTACATTATGGGAACTGATATTTTGTGTGAATGATAGCAATAGCATTTAATACATATGATTAAAAATAGTATCAATGTACTATGGTTTATTTTTTATGTAAGAAATCATTGTTAAAATGATTAAATTATACATTGAATTTTACTTGAAATAACAGTCGTTTTTGGGGGAGGGAGACTCAGCTCCAGTTCCTTGAGACAACAAGTGATTTTTTTTAATTAATAGGAAAGTAAATTCCCAAGCATATATATATATATATATATATATATATATATATATATATATATAATTTTATGCGTTAACATGGTTTGCATCGTTTTGGTCACCACCAATAATTACAGAACTCTATGTGAAGAGTGAGGAGCTGATGTCACTGCATCTTCCTCGCTGCCATCATTACGATACAATCCGCAGACTCATATCTCATTTTAAAAGGGAGGCTAGAAATTCCATCTCTCCCCCAAATAGTTATCTCATGTTTCACATGTTAATAGGCCTATTTTTTCCAAGAGCAATTTCCAAAAAAATCAAGAGTGCTCTATGCAGTAAGTAGCTGTATCTCAGCTAAATTCCATGCTTTTTTTAAAATAAAAAAAGATGGCTAGCATGCTACAGAGGCAAAACTGAATTAAAGCAAAGGAGTGTCTTGCCGATGTATAAAATTAAAGTGTTCAAGTGATTACATTGCTTATACTTAAAGTTCATCCCGAATGGACAACTAACTGTTCATTCACTAAAGTGAACTAAAAAAATAAAATAAAATACCCCTATAATGGCGAGTTAGCATAACAGGAGTGGAATCAATTTCAGGCACCACTCCATTTTAATGGATATGCAGTGCAGTGATATAAAGTGTGGAATACACTCTAATCTTGCCTTCACCATTTAACTGATAGCGTGGACTCATCCTGATGCCTGTTTTTAGGGAGCTTCCGTCTCTTTACAAATGGTAATAATACTGTTCAAAATACGGAGCAAAGACGACTCCGATGGTAGCTGGCATACAGGACTCTGGGAGGACAGGTGCCTGGGAGGACAAACTGGACCATTAGTTTATCACTAGACGATAGCAATCAAGTGGGCACACAGATTACATTATGTCGTCATCTAACATTGCTCCTATATGATAATTATACAAGGTTAAGGAAAGTTACTGCCGAGTTCCAGAGAGTTCTGGGGAAACAGGGTAGGGGAGTGGAAGGGGGGAGGGGGGAGAGAACTCATGCTGATTCCAGAATCAGAAGACCCCAGAGGTGAGACTCCCACCGAAGCACGTGTTGAAGGATGGGGAGACGTCCCACAGGCAGACGCTGTGGCGTGTAGACCGTGAGAGAGGAAGAGGTTCTGTACTCGGATGCCTGGTTTTACGGGGGTTCCCAGTGGTTCACTGAGCTCTGCAGGCTCCTCCCAATCCCCTCCCTCTCTGTGTGGCTTCATCATTTTATTGGACTTTCACTGTCTTTTAAAAATGGAGAATTTGAACAAAAAGAAGCAAAGCTACAAGTGAATGTTTCTTTATTATCACACATTCTTGGGCTTTAGGTAAAACACGAGAAACCCTCTTCAGGTAAGACCCCAGCCGAGCATTAAATACGTTTTTATGTCTGGACATTCTTCATTACAGGAGAGAGGTTAAGAGCACAGACCAAACAGAAACACCTCTCTCACCTGTCCCCTACTGCATAGCACGCAACAAGTCTGTCCTTTCTTAAGCCTCATTTTCACATCTTTCAAATGCAGACACTGTTAGTATCTGTGTCATAGATGTGGTAGAAAGACTGAGATACACATGCAGCGTGAAGCAAAGGGTCCAGTTTGGAAAACATTGTCTATGACTGGCATAGTTATCACTCCTTCTCGTTAGTTCCTTAAGAGGTTTCTATAGAAATATTTAGCCCTGATAGGCATAGCATGCCACTAGGCTCTTTAAAAACAAAGAACACATTGCCAGTTTCAGAGGTGCCACATTGGTAAAGAAGTTGTTATAATGTTCATATAGAAAAATCCTACATAATAAAAGTCCAGCAACTATAACGACCAGAACAACTGCTGGACCAGTCGCTATGAGGTGCATTGACCACCTCTCAGTCCCTCCTCCCTCCCCTCCTTCTTCCCCCCCAGCCCGCAGGCTCCAATCACAGCACGGCGAACGGGGAACCACGGGGAACCATGTGGGTGGTGGCGGGGCGGGACTGGGGACTGGTGAGCGGGCAGAAGGCAGACCTCTTGGTCCCTCCCCCCCGGCCCACAGGCTCCAATCAGTGGTGGCAGTGGTGGGGCAGGACTGGGGACTGGCGAAAGGGCAGAAGATGGCCCTGATCGCAGGCTAGGCCTAGGGACCCTACCTGCGCACGATTTCGTACACTGGGCTTCTACTGATTAAATAATGAACAAAAAAATGCTATAAACCAATTTAGTGGTATATTTATATCAGAAAATAAGCTAGTCAAAAAGAATGAAACTATTTTTATGCCCACAAGATTCCATACAGTGTATCAGTACTTGAATCATATTAAAGAATTCATAGTGTTTGATTTTAAGACACTTCTAATGTATACTCCCCAGAACTGTCTACTCAAACAGCAAAAGCCACTCTCTACTACAAACAGCCACCCACTGAAATGGGAAGTAATGCAAAGAATGTCCCAACGTTAGCGTTGTAGGAGCAGGAGTGACCTCGGCTTAGCTTCTTTGTGCACCCTATTGCCTACTACAGGACTTTGCACGTAGTAGGCAATAAAGTTTAATGAGTTTTTAATAAGTATTTTCATAAATCTTAATACATTTTTGAGAAATGAAGACATGAATGGACTGGGACGCTTATTTGTACGACTGACTTTCCCATGACTTCTCGCGACCTGGGGCAAGTCCCTTGTGTTTGTCCGGTCTTTCTGTCCCCACCGTCACTAGGACTCCTCAGAATTCTCATCTGTGTGGCACAGTGTGCGAGGCTGCAGCTGGATTAAAGGAAGACCAGGCCGCCTGGGAACGTGCTAACGTGGGTGGTTCATGAAGCAAGTTCCTATGTCAAGAGCGATACCGATTTTAGTTTTCTTCCGACCGATTCCTAGAGGAACGGGCGGGTCACACAACATCGCTGTGTGTTAGAAAGAGGATCCGTCAGGAGCGCCTTTCTGCTCCAAACCCCGTTCTCCGTGCTGCGTCGTTCTGGCCTAGCCTTGGGTGCAGGTAACCCTTTTCCCCCGTTTGTTAATGGAGGGCCACGGGTCCACCCTAATAAAAACCAGGAGCCACACACAGAGTTGGTTTAGGATACGGTTTGTTTCCTTTAGAGGCAGGAACGTGGACTCCTCAGCCACGCTGTAAATTAGAAACAGAGGAACATGAAACGCCCGTGACCAGATAGACTTCGGTTTTAGATTACAGCCAACGACAGGCAGAGGCAGACGGAGATGAAACGAAAGGGAGGGGACCAGAAAGACAGAACTTGGGGGCTTGCCAAGTCCTGAGAGACAGTGACTCCAGCTCATAACGATCCTCGGAAAAGCAAAACAGAACCCTTTGGTTAAAAAAAAAAAACAACTCCAAATAAACTTTACCGGAATTAGTGATAAATTACAGTGTAATCGCTGTTTAACATCTGAGAGCACAGCCCGTCTTGCTCTTTCTTTC
Source organism: Cnephaeus nilssonii (assembly GCF_951640355.1). Classification (NCBI taxonomy): domain Eukaryota; kingdom Metazoa; phylum Chordata; class Mammalia; order Chiroptera; family Vespertilionidae; genus Cnephaeus; species Cnephaeus nilssonii. The sequence continues at coordinate 1,430,225 of NC_137081.1, read as the reverse complement.
AGCCCAGGCAGGGGCCCCGTCTCCTTGCACATGCGAGGGCATGTGCAACATCCGAGCTGTGTGAGGAGAGTGGTTCTGCTCTTCACCATCTTCCTTTGCTGACATTCAGGCTCGGACACCAAACAATTCGAAAGCCAAGTTGCATATTTACAACGATATCGACAATGCTATCATTTCTAGCTGGTCGAGAAGAGTCCCTAAATGAAACTCAGAAAAAAAAAAAAAAAAACTGTATCCAATTAGGAGGCCCAAGTTTTCTTAACGTAGTAAAATAACCCTTCAATGCTTATCTATTTTTTTTTTTTCAGGACAAGTGACCCAAATTCTCCCCTTTTTTCTTAGATCTTATCTGAATAGAGTCAATCAATATTGTGAACTTGGTCCTCATTTCCAGTGTCTTCATGTATCTCTTGAATTAGAACAATTATAGTTTTCTTCTTTAAGGTATACTTTTTCTCCTGAAACGGTTCATGATTCAATCTCTAAATCCATTTTAAGCAAAGCTGACTATTTAGAGAAATTCTGCATTGAAACCTAGAGAACAGAGTCTTACTCTATAGATTACGCCAGGGGTCCTCAAACTACGGCCCGCGGGCCACGTGCGGCCCGCCGAGGACATTTATCCGGCCCGCCGGGTGTTTTTGCCGCCGCTGCCTGTCCTGCTTAGCAGCCGACTTAGCAGTGTGCATAGGAATTTGTTCATAGTTTTTTTTTTAAACTACAGTCCGGCCCTCCAACGGTCTGAGGGACAGTGAACTGGCCCCCTGTTTAAAAAGTTTGAGGACCCCTGGATTATGCCATGATAGCCCTGTTTTGGCAAATCAGAACTTTCACAAGTTTGTAGGTTTTTTTAATCTGTAAATTGGCACCATCAGAGGTTTGATGGGCCGAGTTCAGAAGTGGTCACCGCGGTCCCTGAACGACGCTCTCAGGCCTGCCCCGGCCCCCGCGTCCTCCGCCCGCGTGACCCTTTCATTCCCGGGAAGTGCGCTGTGCGCCGGGTCCTGAGAGAGGTCCTATTCTGTTGCAGGGTTTCCTCCACTTAACATTTGGATATTATTTAATTAACCATATTTTTCCATGTGTTGTTTTATCAGATTATACTTATTAGGTCTTTTTCCAAATTTATGAATGTTAATCAATGTGCTGAGAAATCCATCTCCTTCTAACGGGCCTGGTGAGGGCTGAAACATTCCTACTCGTTACGCAAGTCTGGGTTGGAAAGCTTTTCAGTGGGTCCACGGTGCTCACGTAAGGAAAGCAATGCCTTTCCACATTAGATGTCAGATGCGAGCGATGGCAGAGCGGTGCACGAAGCCGTGGTCGCTCCGGCCGGTGCGGCTCCGTTGGCTGGGCATCATTCCAGGCACCCCCAGGTTGCCGGTTCGATTCCGGGTCAGGGCACATGCCCAGGTTGCGGGCAGGAGGCAGCTGACGGATGTTCCCCTCTCACATCAGTCTTCCTCTTTCTCTTTCTCTTTCCCTCTCCCTTCCTCTCTCTCTAAAAATCTATTTAAAAAGCAAAGAAGTAATGGATTTACACCAAGACCCAGTTCTGCTATAACATAATTGCTATTATTGGTTAATGGCGAAGAGTCCCAGGAATGGAAATATAAAGCAAATGAATTAACAAATTTGGACTCATTTTAAACAGTAAATTTTTATTAAAAGCTGTAACATTATTAAAGGTCATATATTTCTGTTGATATTTTTTTCTTTATAAGTATATTTTATCTATTTTGCTTGAGCAGTTGAAACATAAATGCTACTTAAGCATAACTACATTTTCCTGGGAATAAAGTGACAAATCATTTAAGATACCTAAGGATCCATGGTTTGGTATAAAAACTAAGTATTCATTTAAATGGATTAAAACTTTGTCATTTGAAACACAAAACATAAATAATACGACTTGTTCTTTCTCCTTGAAGTCGTAATATATTTTGCAATCTGGTTTTCCACTCATGTTTTATAACTAAACTAGAGGCTCAGTACACAAAATTTGTGTATTGGGGGGGGGGGTCCCCTCAGCCCAGCCTGCACCTTCTCACAATCCGGGACCCCTCGGGGGATGTCCAACTGACGGTTTAGGCCCAAATCAGGCCTAATCCGTCAGTTAGACATCCCTCTCACAACCTGGGACTGCTGGCTCCTAACCGCTCGCCTGCCTGCCTACCCCTAACCACTCTGCCTGCCTGCCTGATCGCCCCTAACCACTCTGCTTGCCTGCCTGATCATCCTTAACTTCTCGCCTGCCTGCCTGATCACCCCTAACTGCCTCTGCCTCGGCCCCTGCTGCCGTGGCTTCATCTAGAAGGACGTCCAGAACGACGTCCAGAAGGTCGTTTGGCTGTCTGGTCTAATTAGCATATTATGCTTTTATTATTATAGATGGCGATTTGTGGTTTCATGGTCTGACTGGAACAGGGGTGGTTTTGTTTCACTGAGGTGGGCTTTATGCTCTTTTATTGTTTGTGGGGAAAAGAAGAGCAGGGAAGCTAATCGAAAGCAGCCTCGTGGTAACTATGTTAGAAAAGACTGAGCGTTCACCACGTGTGGGAAAGGACGCTATGCACGAGACACGACTTACTGCACGCAACCTCTGGCCAGTCCTGGGAGCGCTACGTGACCTCCTGTGACAGATGGGGAAACTGAGGACGGGGTTTGTAAGTAACTTGTGCAAGTCGTGCTGCACGGCGGCGGCACAGTCCAGGCTCACGCTCAGGTCAGCTCTCAGAGCCCTCCCTGATCCGCATGCACCCACTCACGCGCCTGCTTCCAATTGCCCCACAAGAGGACTGAACGGCACAGAATTACATACATCCCACATGCGTGTAATGGCTTTGTTGACACATTTACACCGACTGCCTCTGTGACTCTGCTTGTCAAACTTGCATATTGAAGTAATTTCTAAAAGAATCGTGTGGAGAGGACATGAAATGAAAACAATCCAACCCACAAACTACGTCTTTTATTCTGTGGGTTCCGCAAGGATAGAGAGGGAGAGTGTGACATTTAGACAAAGGAGGGAGGGTTTTGTAAAATATTCTCTAAGCCTATAAAACAATTTCCAAAAAAATACTTTGAGCAGAAGAAGCACATTTAAAAATTCAGAGTAGGTGAAATTGGTTGTCGATTAACATGTGGAAAAGTCTGGAATGTTTTGAGGGTTTCATTAAAACAGCCAGTGTGTTTTCCACACGCGTGCTTTGGTTTGCCTCTACAAGTTGACTTTATTGGTACGAATGTACTTACATGTGGTAACGAATATGCTTAGAAGAAAACAGCGTGGGTTCCTGGGAAGATCGGAGGCGTTTTACCGCTAGGCATCGGTGGGGAGCACGCATCAGAGAGCGTCTGTCTGCATGTGAGTCACACAGAACCCGGAGGGAGAGAGGGAAGAAGCCACAGCCACGGCCACGGCCACGGCCACGGCCAGCCACAGGCCCCCCGGGCGGCTGGGCACGCCCTCGCACACCACCACCACGGAGGGAATGGCTGGGCCGTGGTCCGGCTCATTACAAACACACAGAGCTCATCGCAAACACAGGCTTTCCAAAGCCGATACTTGGCTGGAGTGTAGAGAGGGCGAATTGTTTAGGTTGACTGTATTACCGGGATCATTTTGTGTTAAAAATCACACAAAATACACTGATTTCCTGAGCGCTCTTCAGGGTTCGCTTGGTTTTGACATCAGATGACCCATGAGACAGGCTGTCAGTCCTTCGTGTCAGAGCTTTGCCGTCACATGGCCGGGTTTGTGTCGGGAACTCCCTCTGTCACCGAGGCGGGGGCGGCCTTTCTGGGGCCGGGCGCCAGGAACCACAGCTTCAGGGAGACAGGCGGCCGCTCATTTTTTAAAAAAAGAAATTCTTTATTGTTGAAAGTATTACCTATGTCTGCTTTTCCCCGTTGGCCTCTCCCCGGTCGCCCCCGCCCCGCCCCCGGTCGCCCTCCCCCAGCAGCAGCCCTTTCTAAGCCTTCCTGCCGAGCCGCCCGGAGGTGGGAGCGGAGCCGCAGGAGAGAAGGCGCCCGGGAGGCAGAGAGCAGACTCGCCGGGAGTGATGGCCGGCACCCAGGAGACTAAGCCTGCCAGCCGCAGGCAGGGTCCCACTGTCCCACCCTCAGCCTCCCAGTGGGGTTACAAACACCCGCGGTTGTGCTACCCACGCTGTTCCGTCTGTGTTCCCGGCCCGCCTTTCGGCCTCGGTCACCGATCGCCGGCTTTGAAAGCCCTTAAGCGTGTCCTCCTCCTTCCGGCTCACTGTTCCAAGTGCTTCTGATTTGCTGTCTGAGCAAACTCTCTCAGTCTTTTTGTCATGATATGAAAACTATGGAATTGTGTTGTTTATATATGTAGGTCTTAACCAATTGACCTGGAGATATACACTGAGCGGCCAGATTATGATGATCTCTGAACGCATAATAATCTGGCCACTCAGTGTATGTGTGTGTGTGTGTGTGTGTGTGTAATATATATATATATTAGAGGCCTGGTGCATGAATTTGTGCATGGGTGGGGTCTGGCCAGCCTGGCCAGGGGGAGGGGACATGGGCAGTTGGCCGGCCTGCCTGCTGATCAAACTCCTGGTCGAGGGGACAATTTGCATATTAGCCTTTTATTATATAGGATAGACACTGAGTGGCCAGATTATTATGCGTTTAGAGATCATAATAACCTGGCCACTCAGTGAATATATATATATATATATATATATATATCCAGCAGAAGGGGGAAAATAGCCCAGTTAAGGAAAACATTTGAGTGTTTTTCCCATGGTCGTAGCTGAGTTATTTCAATTCTCTTACTAAAAAAGTGCAGATTGTCATGGCTAAGCCGTTTTCCTCTAAACAGTAGTCGGTACTCCACAGACCTTGGGTAAGCTCCGGGCAGGCGTTTAAAAATAAGACCATGTAAATATATTTTATAGTTCATAACATTCACTTAGAAGAATGATACGTCATTAAAATAAACCACACGTCATGGACATGACGCGAAGGGGGTTCCCCTCACACCCATCAGCCCCCTCCCTCCGAGCACAGAGCTCCGTGCCGCCTCGTGGCGCTTGGACTGAGGAAGCCGCCTTTGCCTGGCCCCCTGCCGCAGTGAGGGGGGAACCCTGCCCCTCTTGGCCAAAAGCTTGCAGAGGTTCTTCGTTCTAGGAAGTCTCGTCTCCCCTCTGGGGCCTGACCCCTGCCCGCCCCCTCTACCCTCTCGCCCTGCAGTGGGCCCCGGGGGAGACGCCGGGATCAAAACACCCGCGGCGCTCAGCCGCTTCTGTGTGCCTGGTCCCACTGGGCCTGGCGGCACGGGTACATGACAGGGTACACGCACTTGTCCACCGGGGCCACCTTGCTCGCTCGCGGGGGCTCCCGCAAGCCCCCGATCGCCCACCTCTGCCAGGCGCGCAGTAACTCCATGCAGATGGATTGGGCCGGATTCACGCCAGATCCTTTAAAACGCTGGAGCTACGTATGACATCGCAGACCCCGGCTGGAAGGAATGTCAGACGGGACAGCCGGCACGCTGCCTTCTAAGCACGGGAACCCTGTCACCCCTCCCAACTGGAACACACGGGACGTGCTATTTGCATACGTTTGTAAACACACAAAGTTCCCATGTCTTCCTACATGTGTGTGTGTGTTTTGATAGGACGTTTTAGTCTCAGAAATTCCTTTCCTTTATTTTAAAACTTGACAATAAGCCTTCACGTAAGAGCTTCAGATCGGAGGCGGTGCTGGAGTTGGCCCTGAGCGTAGGTGTGTGGTCAGTCACGTATGGGCGTCTCATCGAGTGGATGTGAACGCAACCTGCCATTAAGGACAACTTTTCCTGAAACCCGTTTCTCTAGGAATCCCCCACAGCCAGTCCTATGATTTTGTTTTATACCTGAGGCCCTCCAGTGAGAGGTGGGAAATCCTAACGTCTTAACTATGATTGGACCAATGAGAAAAACTCAGTAAAGCTGAACAGACCTCATCGGTTGCTAAGTCTCTGTTTTTGTCAATTCACTGTTCTCGGTACAATGCTAGCTGTCATGCTTGGCCTGTGTACTCACCCCACAGCAGCACCACACAGAGGGGACAGAACAACCTCTTGGGGGGGATAAAAAGACCCTGATCTGTGCGGGAATCAGACACACAAATCCAAAGTTTTCAAAATTAATTAGCTGCACTTCTTTTCTTTTTTTTATTGATCTCAGAGAGGAAGGGGGAGGGAGAGAGATGGAAACATCAATGATGAGAGAGAATCACTGATCAGCTGCCTCCTGCACGCCCCTCACTGGGGATTGAGCCCCCAACCCAGGCCTGTGCCCTGACCGGGAATTGAACCCTGACCTCCCGGTTCATGGGTTGATGCTCAGCCCCTGAGCCACGCCGACTGGGCTAATTAGCTGCACTTTTTACCAACGTTACTGAGAATCTCAGTTTCTGAATTAAAATATTAATCATCTTGCGAGGTTAACAAACGTTTATGTCGCGGCCTGGTATGGACTCATGTCCCGTCCCTCTGTCTGTCTCCTGCTCCTGAAGCGCCATGTCGGTCTCTGTGTTTGAAGAGATTACTGGCTTCTCCTCATTAAGATTTCATCATGAGTGAATCTTGGGGGGGAACGCCATTCCTCCATGTTTGGAGCAGCTGTTACATACGACGAATGTGTCTTATTTGAATGATTATTCATTAAAAAGGTGGGAGCACTGTATGATGTCATCACACTTTATTTTCTCTTGCCTTTTAGGAGCCTAAGTTGCCAAAGGATTACTTTGCACAAAAATCTGTTCTTCTCCTTCGTCTGTAACTCCGTCATCACGATCATTCACCTCACGGCCGTGGCCAACAACCAGCCCTTGGTGGCCACAGACCCTGTAAGTGAAGCGCGTGTGTCCTCGGGTTCGAAGGGTTGGCGGGAGGCTACGCCAGGGGGGAGGTCCTGATACATGTGCTGAGCGTAATTAAGTGCTCATGTATATAGTGCTTGGTAAGGTCTGACATACAGAGAGCATAAAGAAAGGTAAATGCAGGGGGTCCCAAAAAACTGTGCATATACTTTAACAGCGGATGGTTTAATTTTGAAAATGAAATGTATTTTAATAAACTCTGCCTTTAATTATTCAAAGTGTGTATATACACTTTTTGGGACACCTCTATATCTCAACATTCCTCAAGTTAAAATGATCCAGTATTAAAAGGAAGAACACTTTTTTTGCTTCAATTATTTATAAATGTTACACATACCTTCTCCTCAGCTTATGGCTAGAGTCCTGCTGCTGGTAGGACATAAGTGTTAATGACTACATAGCCTTTGCTCAAAAGAATTAAAACATCAATCCCCGAACCGTGTCGTTAGAAAAAAAAACAATGCTTGAAAATGGAACATTTAAATTCTATTCTTGGTATCCAGCTGACGTTAAAAGTTAACAAAAACAGAGGAAAATAAATTCTGCATCCCCTATACAATGTTAAACTTTATCATCATAAAATTTTTAAAGGGCCCTACCAAGTCCTCCCGTGCAGCAGACATTTATGAGACGTTTCCTCACAATTCCTTCGGAAGGGAGTTTGTAGGGCGGGTACCGAGAGAACACAGCCATAAGCAGAGGCTGTCGAACATAAACTGTGTTTTTAAAACATACGCTGAAATTTACTTACACGGATGTATACGTTTTGTGTAAGCTGTATGTTTAGGTAAGCCATATTTAAATTAAAATATCTGCATAAATAAAAAACATTCACGTTTTTAAAATCGTATTTTTCGCCACGTTTACAAATACCTCTACTCCAGTTGGATGTGGAGTTTTGGAGGGGTGTGCATATCTGTATTTAGCAAGTGGGAGTTTTTAGAGATTAAGTTACCTAGTGACTGAAATCAGGGGCGGGGGGACGTTTCACTCAGTGGGTCAGTAAACACTGCTCGCGTGTGTTTTCAGGGTGATTTCCAAAACCCTCAGCCCCTGCACTGCCTGCCCATGTGCACCCGGGGCCTGAGTTCTGTGCATGTTCCACTCCAGAGCCAGGGGGTGAGGAGACAGGAAGCGCCCGGGGCATGTGGCTCCCAGCCAGCGGCCTGCTTGTCGGAGTGGGTTCCTCGGAGCTCGGAGCTCGGAGTCCCGTCCTGGCTGCGGAGCGAGGGGTTCAGGCCTGGCGTACTGTGCGAGGACTTGTGTTTCACACGCAAATAGCAAACTGCGTAGACGTAGTGTGAACATGTTCTTGGAAATTTTCTGTCCGTTTTCATTTTCACCAATGCTCAGCTATTTTTCTGAAGCACGCTTTAAGCTATTTTTATTATAAGAGTTTATGGATTCATGTGTTTAATGAGCTTAGAAATTAAAAACTCAATCAGTTAGGAATATCTGAGAACTATATGGGTAAGAACGTGAATCGGAAGGCTACCTCTTCTATAGAGTAGAGTGGAATAACTCATTTTTACCTTTGAGGGAACTTTGCTGTTACGGTGTTAGGTTTGACATCAAGGGATGCCATTTAAAATGTAGTGTCATGCGATCTGAAAGGATGTTGAATGAAAGAATAGGTTTTACAAATGTCCTGAGGCAGAAGGCATTGTGTCTAGTCATGGAAACAAAATCCGGATCATAGGACTTGTCTTCAGAGTGTGGCTTTGATCGATGTTGTGTGAATATTGGGAAGTCATTTAACTTTTTTAGAGCAGTTTTAATCTATGAGGTATGTGATTAATAATAATTCATGCCTCGGAATCATTTTAAAGATTAAATAATATATTAAACCATTTTTAGCTAAATCATATACAAATGTTATTGTTACTATTCTATGAGAACCCAATATTTACTTTCCAGTGTATTTCATTTCTGACTTTATTTTTAGTGAAAAAAATATTTATTTCAAAAATGGTGACAGTTGCCACTAAATATGTATTGAGTTCCAGACTGGAAATTGGAGCTGATGGGAGTAACTGGCCCTGTATTTCTGGGAGAGCTTTTCATTCATTTCCCTTGTTCCGAGAGTCGTGTCTGCTACTGCCTCGTGATTTCTTCACGCTGTGTTTGAACCTGCCTCTTCCTGCCTCGTTAAGAGCAGAGAAGAGAACGTGGAGACCCCAGGATAGAGGCAGGAGAGCACTATTCCTTCTTTTCCCTCGGACCCCACATCTGGACAAGAGAAAGTAAAAGCTCATTAGGTCACTGCTTGATGAGTATGTGCACGGCTAGCACATAATATGCAAGACTTTCCAAGTATTTGGCACTTCTCATGAATTGCTTTCGTAATTATTAAGATTTTTCCCAACAGACTACCACAGTCAAGGAGTTCATAAAGACGTAACTAAAACAAAAATAGGTGTGAAGTCATCCAGGTGTGAAACGTTCACACTTAAAATGACGTAATAACTAAAACACATTGGCACTCACGTGCGTCTATGCATCAGCCGTGGGCACAGACAATAGGGTGACTGAGGCCTGGGGTGCACTGGGAAACGCACGCCCACTAAATGCAGGAGATTCGGAACACGCGCCTCCCGTGGCAGCTCCCCATCGCGCCCCGTTGGGGTCATGGCTAGAACTCCGGAGGTGCCGTTAGAGGAGAATGAAGGCTGGCGCTTTGCAAACCTGGGTCCTCTGCGTGTGCGATTCGGGGAGAGAAAGGGAGGCCCCGCGGTCCTGAACGGCCGAGCTCCACGGGGCGGGCCCCGTGAACTCACCACCGACCGCGGCGGTGCTTGCCTCCTCCCAGGTGGGCTGCAAGGTGTCCCAGTTCCTGCACCTCTACCTGATGGGCTGCAACTACTTCTGGATGCTCTGCGAAGGCGTGTACCTGCACACGCTCATCGTGGTGGCCGTGTTCGCCGAGAAGCAGCGCCTGCTGTGGTACCATTTCCTCGGCTGGGGTAAGGCCCGCACACCGCTGCCCACTCGCCTTCCTCTGCGTCCTTTAGAGCAGCATGTCAAACCCACGGCCCGCGGGCCACAGGCCTCCTTTATTTAGCCCGTGTTGGCCTTTGAGTTTGACACGCTTGCGTTCGAGGGTGTCGCTCCTCTGTAATCCGGACATAGTTACTATTCACCGTTCTAAGACGGCCCGGGCGGTTAGCCTGTGCTGCGGGCTGTGGAGTTAGATGTTGGGATAAAACAGCCCCGGCTCACTGTTTGCGGCCGGCCTGGGCCGACTGCGAAGGCACTGCTCTTCTTCCTCCTCAGTACTCCGTGTGGATCTTGGCTGACTGCGTGGTGACTAAAACAATAGGATTAGGGTAATGAATGAGGACCGAGTGTTTGTACTTCTCTCACTCTGCTTTTTCCTCGTGTGCAAAATAAGAACATCGGGCTTAGCTAGCTTGACCTTCCATTTTTTAAATGTTTACTTAAAAAACAACAATATTGTCATTTTACCTAAGAGTATAGGGATCCGTTACTGAATACGAGCATGCAAAATATCTCTTTTTTCCCCCACAATCCCCTGACACGGTGTCATTCACATGGCAGAGAATGCTACATTTCTAGCATTTAAAAAGCACAACAGGAATAATGCGAAATACAAAATGCTGACGATAAATTCAATAGGACTAGTTTCCAGAAACATAGCTGAAATTGCACGTTCTCTCCCCATCTACCTACCTACCTACCTACCTATCTCTCTGCTCATCTGTTCACCTCCCTGCGTATCCAGTCAGACACAGACAGATGGACGCCGCTGTTAGGCGCCCACGCGGCTTCGGCGCATCCAGGCCACCTTTTCAAACGTCTCTTTGAAGATCTGCTCTCGAGGCTCAAACCGCGCAAAGCCTGTGGCACGAGCAGCATCTCTTCCCTCCTTCCCTTTTCCTTGTGCAGTCAGTCCCTCAGTCCCGCCTGCCCGCACGTGGGACGCCCTGCCCGCGGCCGGCCCTCCTTACGGAGACGCGGGGACGGCCTGCTCCCGGCCTGGGCGTGGGCAGCAGCGCGTCCATGTCCGTGCGTTGGGCGCGGGGCCCGCGGACCCAAATGGCACGTGTTGGGAAGAACTCACTCCGCCCTGAGGACGGGAGTAGCCGGCCGGGGCCACGCTCACGGCCTGGCCACAGATCACAAGCCCCGGAGCCGCAGGTCCTGACCCACGCGGGGGGCGTCCCTCTGAGAGGTGGCCCATCTGTCTGTTTCCTTTGTCGCCGACAGGCTTCCCGCTGATCCCCGCCTGCACGCACGCCGTGGGCAGAAGCCTGTATTACAACGACAAGTAAGACAGCCCTTTCTGGTTTCTCTCGGGACGGGACGGAGTGAGCAGCACCTTAACCCGCTCTGTCTGCCCGCAGGTGCTGGATCAGCTCCGACACGCACCTGCTCTACATCATCCACGGCCCCATCTGCGCCGCGCTGCTGGTGGGTAGCCGCTCCCGTCCTCACGCGTGTCCGCGCTGTAGCCTGGCGGCCGGGCACACACCCCGCGCCGGGCCAATGCGAGGCGTGGGGAGGGTGCTGCTGCGTTCGCGGTGGCGGGCAGGGAAGGCGCTCATTTGTGGGGGGAGGCCCTGGGGACCCAGTGGGAAGCCGTTATCACAGCAAGAAGCAGGGGACGCACAGGTGCTGGTGTGAGGAGCGCTGGGAGGAGCTGGGCCGCGGGCAGAGGGGCCGGTGCTGCCAGCCACAGCCACAGCCACAGCCACAGCCACAGCCACAGCCACAGCCACAGCCTGGCGGGAAAGAAGGAGAGAGACGCTCACATATCCCCTCCCCTCCCCCCCACTCTGATCTCCTGTCCTTCCCACTGGCCAGGGCAGCGAATGGCAGAGGGTAGAAGTGGGGGGATGGCCAGGCCTCGGGAGCCGCCCCGCCCCGGGCTCAGAGCCCACAGACAGGGACAGAGGCTGGGCCCTGGGCGGGGAGGGAGACAGGAACCCCGCACGGCTGTGTGGGGGGGGGGGCGTGGGGGGGGAATGAGGACACAGCCCAGTGAAGAGAAGGCTCTCATCTGAGTGAGCATCTCAGAGGCAGAAGTTTTCCCTTTTCTTACTCCATGCACGTACGAGGGACACGTATGACACGCCGTGTTGAGCTGTAGCCTGAGACGGCCTAGCCGTGCGCTCTTTGCACTCAAAGAGCCCGTGTTGCAGCCTGGCGCTGCCGCCGCTGCGGGCCCTCGCGGGGCCGGTTGTGTCTGCACCTGTCTGGGCTGCGTGCTCCCTGTGCTCGGGAGAATAAGGTCCTCACCGCTGTGGTCAGACTAAAGGAGACACGTCACAGTGAGCGGTGAGCACAGCGCCGGGAACAGCATAAAATCTCAAACTAACGCTGCAGAAAGTTCCTGACGTGGAATGTCTACCTGATGCTCTGTGTGTGTGTGTGTGTGTGAGAGAGAGAGAGAGAGAGAGAGAGAGTGTGTGAGAGAGAGAGAGTGTGTGTGTGAGAGAGAGTGTGTGTATGTGAGAGTGTGTGTGTGTGTGAGAGAGAGAGAGAGAGTATGTGTGTGTGAGAGAGAGAGTGTGTGTGTGTGTGTGTGAGAGAGAGTGTGTGTGTGAGAGAGAGAGAGACAGAGAGAGAGTGTGTGTGTGAGAGAGAGAGAGAGAGAGTGTGTGTGTGTGAGAGAGAGAGTGTGTGTGTGTGAGAGAGAGAGAGAGAGAGAAAGAGAGAGAGTGTGTGTGTGTGAGAGAGAGAGTGTGTGTGTGTGTGAGAGAGAGAGAGAGAGAGTGTGTGTGTGTGAGAGAGAGTGTGTGTGTGAGAGAGAGAGTGTGTGTGTGTGTGAGAGAGAGAGAGAGAGTATGTGTGTGTGAGAGAGAGAGTGTGTGTGTGTGTGTGTGTGTGAGAGAGAGAGAGAGTGAGATAGAGTGTATGTGTGAGAGAGAGAGTGTGTGTGTGAGAGTGTGTGTGTGTGAGAGAGTGTGTGTATGTGAGAGAGAGAGTGTGTGTGTGTGAGAGAGAGTGTCTGTGTGTGTGAGAGAGAGAGAAAGAGAGAGAGAGAGAGTGTGTGTGTGTGTGTGTGAGAGAGAGAGTGTGTGTGTGAATGTGTGTATGAGTGTGAGTGTGTGTGAATGTGTGTGTGTGTGAATGTGTGTGTGTGTGTTTGGTTTCTGATAAATAAGATTTCAGCCTCCACCGCTTCCTTTCCACCTTCCGCTGTCACCTGCCTCCTGAGCGGGTGTGAGTGGAGCGGCTCAGCACCTCTGAGCCCCGCTGAGGGAGGCAGCAGGAGATGCATTGAGTCCGGGTCCGGAGACACATTGAGGTCACTGGTGCATAGCCTAGCGATCGCCGGCTGTTCCGGGGCAGCAGTGGCTTCTAGGAACCCTCCCGCCACCCCGGCTGAGTCACCCCACTTCCTGCCTTCCTGTCATGCCCCGAGGGGGCTGGGTGACATCAAACGCCCTGTTGTGCCTGCAGATGAGTGAACGTGATGAGTGATGGGGTGACAGGCCTCTCCCCCTCTTCATCCACGTTGCTCCGAGAGAGGAGAGGCGGGTACAGCTCCTGCGATGGGCAATTCCTGTTCTGGTTGGTTCAGAACAAACGATGTGTTGGCAGGAAGGGGAGTAGGATGACTTTCCAGTTTCTGGTTTCACACTCGGACCCGGACTCACCGCTTGCACAGGCGCTCTGCACGCAGCATGTCCTCGCGATGGCCCCCCGCACATTTCTGCGGCGCTGTGACTGCTGGTCTTGGTGGGACGCCTGCCATTCTGCCGTCATAGCAGACGAGGGGTGGTGTGACCCTTGTCCCTGGGCGCTGGTAGCCGTGTCTCTTGAGTCAGAGCCTACAGAATGGCCGTGAGTGCCGGGAGGGCGAGGGGCTGGGGGACAGCTGAGCGGGCCCCTCGCAGCTGCTGGGGCTCACAGGGCTCGGTCAGCAGCAGGGACATTCCTGGGCCGCAGCCGCCCGCTCCACGGACGCGTCTCCCTCGGAGTGACAGGGAGCGGTGTCCCCTGCAGCACGTGTCCCACTGACTCCGCCGAGAACAGGAGTGGGTGTTTTTGTGCCCCGTTATTTCCGTCACACATGCCTCCAGGTCGCCAGGTCTGCTGCTTGTTCGCTGCTTCCTGCAGGAAGCGAGGTGCTAACAGGCCGGTTTGTGTTAAGTGTGCAGATGGCAGTCACATCGGGGGTGTCACTGGGAAGTGTTTGGGTTCTAACAGACAAGCACCAGTGCTGCATGGGGGGGGGGGGGGGGACGGGGGGAGGAGACGGGACAGAGGACAGCCCTCCCCCCTCCTCCCCCCACCCCGGCTCCCCTGGAGTTCACGGCCGCAGCCCCTGGAGGCGGGAGGGGGCAGAGAACACAGACCAAAGGGAAGCTGTGACTTGGCTGGAACAGGGAGAGAGGAAGTGATATTCAGGGGGCGGGGCGTACTTCAGCAGAACTGTCCATTTTCTGGGAAACTTGGTCAGCCACACTATACTTTTCAAGTGTTATGTCTCCCTTTCAACGAAAATATTTTCTCTTGGGGAACATTATTAACACACAGTACATACGTAATTACAGAAAGTGATTAATGTAACAGAAGGCCCTGTGGATGCCAATTTTTTTAAATCTCTAGGATGACGTAGATGGAATATCAACTAGTTCAAATGTGGGATTCAGTCTAGTCTAAGGATAAAAAGGATTACAGTTCTATTTTGGAGGAGGTGTGAGGATTATTACAAAAAAATAAAAATAAAAAAAAGACAGAAAGGATCAACCAAAAAGATGAAAATGGTTATTACGGTACAATATATATTTGGAAAGTGCCTGGTATGGACACCTGGACACAGATACAGAAGAGACACGTGAAAACTAGAACTTGTTAAAAATAAATCTTCCCATTGTCTGAGCTGAGACTATTTAAAAGCTTGAGTCTTTGAACCAAAATAAAACTTGGAAAAAAGAATTGCCTAGGAAAAGGAGCTGAGTAAAACACTCCACTATCGCTCAACGGAGTGTGCTCCACAATGACTCTACCATCATTTTACTTCTCTCAAACCTACGTCCTTTAAAGTCGACGTACCTGTTAGATTAATAAATCAACCTCCCGGAAATACAAAGCATGTCCTGTTCCTAGACGCTGAGCATACTCTAACAGTTACAACGCCCAAGACCCTTCCACCGCTTCTCCCGCCAACAGCAACACTGGGGCCAGGTGCATCTCAGAAACGAAGAGCGATCGCTCTCCTTTGCTTACGTTATAGTTCACTTCCTTCTCTCAGCACGTGATAGAACTTCAGGTTCGAGCCCTTTATTCCCACTTTGCTGAGAGTTTTTATCAAAAAAAGGGTGTTGGATTTTGGTGATCCCACTTCTAGGAATAGATCCCAAGAATTCAGAAACACCCATCCAAAAGGACATATGCACCCCTATGTTCATAGCGGCGCAGTGTACCATAGCTAAGATCTGGAAACAGCCCAAGTGCCCATCAGCAGATGAGTGTATTAAAAACTGTGGTACATCTACACCATGGAATACTACGCTGCTGTCAAAAGGAAGGAACTCTTACCATTTGCAACAGCATGGCTGGACCTGGAGAGCATTATGCTAAGCGAAGTAAGCCAGTCGGAGAAAGATAAATATCACACGATCTCACTCATTTGTGGAATCTAATGATCAACATAAACTGATGAACACACATAGAGCCAGAGACATGGAGACATCGATCAGACCATCAAACCTCAGAGGGAAGGCAGGGGAGGGTGGAGGGGTAGAGATCAACCGAAGGACTCAGGTGTGTATGTGTGTACCCCATGGACACAGATGGAGGTGGAGAGGGCTTGGGGGGAGCGGGATTAGAGAGGGCTTATGTAATACTTTCAACAGTAAAGATTTATTAAAAATAAAACTTCACGCTCAGTTTTGAAATCAAAGAGGACGTGTGTCCTAGCGTGTGAGCCTGGGCGTGTGCTGTGCGTGGCCATCTCAATGCGGGGTTCCCACCCGCGCTCGCTTCTCTCCCAGGTGAACCTCTTCTTCCTGCTGAACATCGTGCGTGTGCTCATCACGAAGCTGAAGGTCACGCACCAGGCGGAGTCCCACCTCTACATGAAGGCCGTGCGGGCCACGCTCATCCTCGTGCCGCTGCTGGGCATCCAGTTCGTGCTGCTGCCCTGGCGGCCCGAGGGCAGGCCCGTGGAGGAGGTGTACGACTACATCATGAACATCCTCATGCACTACCAGGTGGGCGGCCTGCCGCGGCGGCGGGGCGCAGTGGGGGGCGGGGGGCAGGGGGAAGGCGGGGGCAGTGAGGGAGGTAAGGGGAGGCAGGAGGGCACGGTGGTGTGGCCACCTGGGCAGTGAGCAGGTTCCCAGGTGGGTGGCCTGCCGGGGCGGCGGGGGCAGCGGCGGGAGAAGGGGGTTGGGGGGGCGACAGGGGCATTTGGGGGGGACAAGGGGGTGTCGAGGGGGGTGCAGAGGTGCGGCCACCTGGGCAGTGAGCGGGTTCCCAGGGGGCGCGCCCAGGCGGGGGGCGCCTGGAGGGCGTGGGGCTGACTGTGCACAGGTTTCACTTCCGACCACCCAGGCCGAGAGCGGGTAAAGAACGGGCCGTCTCTTTTCTGCTCCGAATCGGATTGTTCTGTTTTTCTCCCACAGGGTCTCTTGGTCTCGACCATTTTCTGCTTCTTTAACGGAGAGGTATGGTGGCTGATGGTGTTCCTTTGATGGGTTCGTAGGGGCAACGTAATTTTTTTCTTTAAAAATAACAAACAAAAGCCCGTGAGACAGGGTTATGAATTCCCCAGGAACAACTATTTCAAATATTGTTTCCCGGGGACAGAGAACCGTAGAGTCTCTTCTCGGGGCAACTCTCCTTCCCAAAGCTCGGGTCACTCGGGAGGTCAAGGCCAGGGACGAAGTCAGCCTCACGCTGAGATGCTCCGCGGGGGGCTCGTATTTACCGAGTCCGGGACCTGCCTCTGAAGGTGACCCTGTTCACTCCGGACGCTGGCCTGCGCGGGGCCAGCCCCGCCCGGCCTCGCAGGACCGGCACAGCCGCTCACAGGAAGGAGAGTTGGCTCATCTTATTCTCCCCTCCTCCCTGTTTTTTGTTTGTTTGTGTTTCCCTGCCTGGCCCTCAGTGTGTTGTTTGGCAACAGCTTTATGGTAGACACAGAGCATCATTAAAGGTAGACTCCGGTTAGGTGAGGAGGAGCCGCAGTGGTCAGGCCGGGGAGAGCCCAGCTCTGAGGTTGGAAACAGCAACGCCGTCCTGGACGTGTCAGCGTCCCCCCAGGGCTGCCCAGCGGAGGAGCCTCGGGGCCTGGCCCCGGCGGGGCGCAGTTTCCCACGCACGTGGACGGCGTGATGCGCAGTCCTTCGAGCTCCACGGGTTCGGCTCTGTGTGTTTCTAATCCACGTGGCAAATTTTAACCTGCTGGAGGCTTCTGGCAAATTCAACCCAGTTTAGAAATCCAGGCAGCAGCCGAGCGAGCCGGGGACACTCGGTAACTGTGAGCTCATCACGGAGCTTCCGGCGGGGAACACATGGAAGCAGTTAGCGTGACCTTAGAGGACCGGTCCCCCCCGGACAAGTCAACGCTGGCAATCACGTGCATCTCAGAAACGATTAGCTATCGCTTTCTGTGGCTTCATATTTTACTTCTTCCTCTTAGCAAGGAGTGAAACTTCAAGTTTAATTTTTAAATTGTAATGGACATACGTTTTAATTTGTGAGCAGAGGCATTTGTTTTCTATAGCGACTTACTCATAACGGGCCGCAGGACCGCCCGACAGCAGACCACACTTAGGATCGCTACGTGGTACCGCCAGGTTCTCCTCTCCAGAGGGCCAGGCGGCTGTTTGCTGAAGTCAATGAGAAGTATACACAGAGCACGCAACCAAGGAAAACAGATAAATCGTTTTTGATCATAAAATTCAAGTAGCAATTGTATGTACCACTATAAACTTAATGTAGTAGAAGCTGAATTAGACAATCCTGTTTGCTGCCTACATGGGACTTTATCATTAAACACAGATGAGAGGGAGAATAACAACAGGCAAAGAAAGTGTTAAGTATGAAGATATACCTCTGCATCGGCAGAAACACGCATGATTTTTATAAAGGGGAAATTGAAAATGTACAAAACGTAATCGCTAATAAAATCTGTGGTGATAGGAGGCAGCATAGAATAAAAGCACGGATGTGGCAAAGCATTTAAATGCCAAAGATCCCACTAGGTTCTGGATGGATGCTTTGGCCAATACCCTAACCCAGTGGTCGGCAAACTCATTAGTCAACAGAGCCAAATATCAACAGTACAACGATTGAAATTTCTTTTGAGAGCCAAATTTTTTAAACTTAAACTTCTTCTAACGCCACTTCTTCAAAATAGACTCGCCCAGGCCATGGTATTTTGTGGAAGAGCCACACTCAAAGGGCCAAAGAGCCCATGTGGCTCACGAGCCGCAGTTTGCTGACCATGGCTCTAACCCTACAGAAAATAAAGCAAGTTCCTCACACAGGTCTCACGAGGATTGAGGGAAGCGAGGGATATAAGGTTGTTAGCACCATGGTGAATACTCAGTACATGCTAGATTCCTTACTAGGTTTGTCAAGTCACTCATTTTAAAAAAAACTTTAAAAAAGGGAATTAATCATATTGGAGTGAAATCTCAAATTGGCCCTTTAATTTAGAAAAAAGTGTCCAGGGATTGTCTGCTCTCCTGGCCAGCACTGGGTTACACGCTGTCTGTGTAAGCAAACGGGACGTGCTTTGATCTGCGGCCACGTCCTCACACTGAGAACACTTTGGCAGTGAAAAGTTTCAATCTTACAAAATCCGTGAGCCACGTCGTTGCCAAATCTTTCAGTTCCTCCCATCTGCAACAGCTGTCCCCTGCTCTTCATCTCTTCAGATGTAACCCCTGCTTGTGCCTGATTCATTCTCGTCTTGAGAAATACCATCATCCGCCCTTATTGTCTCTCTCTTCGTCTTTCACACTCTCACAACCTGGAAACGCAGCCTCCAGATTCATGGTGCGTGGCTCCAACAATGTCATGTGCTTCTCACAGCCATCCTCAAAGGATCCGTTTCCCTCTTGCGTCCCACATTAGGCCGAATCGCCTGCTTTAGCTCAGTGTCTCTGCTTTTGTTTTACTCTCACATGCTATGTATTTTATCTTTTAGGCAAAATGTCTATTTGCATTTCTCACTAGTGAAATAACTGTGGCCTGACAAGTGCTCGGGCCACATTCTCTCATCTCATCTCTCGTCCATGCGGACAAAACTGTCACTGTTTGCATAAACTAGGAACTCTAGGCATGGCAGGGCCCTGGCCAGTGAAAAATCACAATACTTGAGAGCAGTTATTTTTACAAAGTCAACAAAATTGTGCTGAGAACGACAGGACCCAGATTCTGTACTGAGAACTGGGTAGGGTTTTTATGAAGCTCTGTTAAACATCTTTTCATTGATTTAGGTTGAGTCCAGCATTGGTTCCTTATCAGCTGCTAAGGGTACAGAGAGTTGTAATATAATATTCTAAACAGTTGGCCTTGCTATTTATATAACACTCATGTAAAACCATGAAAAACATTTTAATATCTTTAATACCATCAGGCTGTCTTCCCATCCAGTGGCAATTTTCCTTGTTATCTTTCCCTATTAAAGTTTTCTAATTAAAAGTTTATTAAAAGCGCCCACTTTAATGTCCTGTTGAACGGGTGTGAAATCGTAGAAAGGGAAGCAAATGAAAAGCATCGTGTCTTTATGGAGGATAATACACACAAACAGAAGCCTACAAGGCCTGTAGGTTTTAATTCGGCTCATGGTTAACGTCCACGGTGTGTGTGTGTGTGTGTGTGTGTGTGTGTGTGATGACAGGAGCCAGGGTGCTGATCTTAATCAAGGCAGTTCAAGAGCAAACAGTCAGTCCAAAAACCATTTCGGCTTTTGGAGTTTAAGCTTTCCTTTTAAGACTCTAAGTACTACATTCACAGCTAAGGTGTGACTTCCTGCCCGTTTCTCAGTTACATTTAGTAGAATATTTCGTACTCAGCTGCATTCTACTTCCTTCCACTCAGAAACTATATAGTGACCGTCTTCAGTCAGTCCATCCCTTAGAAACAAACTCAGTGAGGGGGCTTGAATTAGTATGAGAATCAGATGCTCCGACTCTCTTTGAAGAAGTAATCAAAGAGGGTCAAAGAGAAGGGGAGCTTGAGGGAGGGAGAGAGAGAAACATCAATGATAAGAGAGAATCACAGATTGGCTGCCTCCTACACACCCCACGCTGGAGATCAAGCCCACAACCCGGGCATGTGCACTGACCAGGAATCGAACAGTGACCTCCTGGTTTATAGGTCGATGCTCAACCATTGAGCCACGCCAGGCTGGGCAAGGAAGACGGTTTAAAGCTGCGCATGCTTTGAAAAGACACAGGTCAGGTCACTGGAATGTGGCTGAGAGACTTAGAACGAGAAACAGATGGCCCCCGAGCCAGTCTCCTCTCTCCTCAGACACCTGGTGTCGAGTGGGAGGCGAGTCCTGGGCCCTCTGACTCAGTCTGAAGAAAATCAACCAGTGTCGTATGCTCAGTTAACACCAAAGTCACCGTAGTATTGCCTGTCGAGTTTTTCTCAACACTCATCTCATCTATAATGTAGCGCAACCCCTGGCGTATGCTAATCACTCAGTAAAAGGTCGTGCTGCTGCTGGAGATGATGATGTGAAGCAGATGATGATGATAATGATGATGATGATGATGATGATGATGATTTATATTCCCTGTACTTCTATTTCTTTTTCTTTTATCTCTTGTCCCTCTTTTATACTCTCACTCATCATCTCATTCTGTTTCTAAAGACATTGTTATAAACTTCAAACTTGCACACACAAGTCTGTAATGGCGTCTGTATTGACTATTTGTTTTACAACAATGAATTCATATTCCTTATGAAAGCTTCAAAAATAAGGCTTAGAAAGGAAAATATTAATGGAAACTACAAGTACAGAGTAAGAGCAATGATTCCCTAACATAAAGATGGTTCACTCAATTTAATCTTTTAAATTAAGTTTAAAAAGTGGGGGTGGGGGTGTGGGTGGAGAGAGATTACCCAATAACTTATATGCCTCTATGCATGACGCACGGACACAGGCAATGGTGTGTCAGTGAGGGCCTGGGAGAGGTGGAGGGGGTCAGTGGGGAACGCAGATTGAACATCTGTAATTCTTTCAACACTAAAGATAATTTTTAAAAAAGAAAGGAAAAAGGTAATATTATTCACTAACATTAATGCCTTTTTTTAAAAGCCTTTCTATATAACTTATGATATTACACAGTATCTTCATTTCAAAAAATGGACTGCTCTTGTTCTTTCTGTTTCCTCTTGACTGGCAGGTCCAAGCAATTCTCAGGAGGAACTGGAATCAATACAAAATCCAGTTCGGAAGCAGCTTTGCGCACTCGGACGCCCTCCGCAGCGCGTCCTACACGGTGTCAACCATCAGTGACGGGACGGCGTACAGTCACGACTTCTCCAGCGAGCACTCCAACGGGAAGAGCATCCAGGACATGGAGAACATGGTCTTAAAACCCGAGAAGCTGAATGACTATATTTTGCAATAGGGGCAGGACTGTTCAACCCTAGGGTGCCACTCTGAGCTCACGGACTTCGATCCAGGACTTTATAAACAGGAGACTTCGATATTAAGTGAATTTCTTGATTGCCACAAAGAACCCTCCTATGAATCCAGTCACTTGGCTTTTGTTTTGTTTTTTAATATACATATATAGATAGATTTCAGAGAGGAAGGGAGAGAGAGAGAGAGAGAGACAGAAACATCAGTGATGAGAGAGAACCATGGACCGGCTGCCTCCTGCACGCCCCACACTGGGGATGGAGCCCGCAACCCAGGCGTGTGCCCTGACCGGGAATGGAACCGTAACCTCCTGGTTCATGGGTCGATGCTCAACCACGGAGCCCTGCTGGCCGGGCTCCAGTCACTTGTTGATCCGTGTTTAACAGCCGGCTTTATGGGGTGGGGGAGCCCTGATCTGGAGCATCTGCAGCGTCTGGTGTGATAGTCGCACTGCGGCTGATGTCAAGCTGCCAGCCTGACGTCACTGAGCATGGAGTTCGGAAGAGATGGCCCGCCCATTGCCGTGGCTGGAGCCGGCCAGCCCAGCACACTGCCCTTCCCAGAGGAACGAAGCGATGGCGCTTCATCTACCTGTTGGGCACAAATCTCCTTCTGCTGCCTACAAAGACCTAGTGAAGGCCTATCGCCCTGGAGGGGAAAGAGCTTCTCATTTGTTTTTTTAAACACTGTATTCCCCTGTTCCTCAGTGATGCTGATTTCTTTGTTGTCCAGAGACAATTCTGGCCTTTGTTGTGTCTGCCCTTTCCGATGGACCAGACGGAGGGCTCCTTGTTCCCGTTGGCTTGCCCTCTTCTTCCCAAGAAAGCGGAATTCCTACCGGGTCCTCATTCGCGGTTACACCCGTTCTACCCTGTGTCATACCGTGTTTGAGACTTGATACGTAAACAGTATGTATGACATGCAGCCCCACTTCGGTGTCATTAGGGAGACATCTTGGTTGACACTACAAAACCCTCATCCACTAATTTGCTGCCCTGCTCCTTTCCTATCTAACCACAGGAAGGGGGTCGGTGTCCCTGTATCTGTAAATAAAGACTTCCCCTTCCGTCTCTACTGTGTAGACAAATCAGCAAGTATTTTACATCAAGAAGATCAGTGAAGGGCTTCTTATCTCCTTGGAAGTTTATTTTAAAAATGTTGTGAAGGATGAGCTTGTAAATACTCGGTTATTCTATTTTATAGCCTCAACACAAATCCATAACGTCGCGATGGATGCATCTTAATATCTGATACTGTGTCTGGGCTGCTTTTGTAATAAAATAGAGTCTGGAATTTTACATTCGCTAAATGTATTAAAGACAACCAGATGCCAGCATCAGAAGTTTGACAGCAGAAATATTGATAAGATGGAAGATATTTATTAAAAACAAACTCAAGACCCTTGTTTTCTTGAACATATTGACTTGGCGTTTCATACCTTAGTAGGTATGTTTGACATATTTCTCTTTTTATGTTGACAATGAACCTGCATTCTAATCCAGAAAATATAAGCAATTCCTACTGTAATAAATGCCGGTTCACTACTCTTGTGGGTTGAAGCCCACTAAAATATTAACTCCCTGACTTATCCTATATGAAGGTGTATGGCTTTTGAAATGTTCCAAGCTATTTTAAAAACTATAGGAATACAGTGTATATCAACATATTAATATTTTAAGAGAGCTACGATAGATGATGACACAAGTCGGTGAAAGATTTGAATATAGCGTCAGGAGGAATTGCTGTCAGGTGTTTAAGGAAGAGTTAAATTGAGATGGAGGGAAGTGTGGCTGATGAGTCAAAGGGACGTTTGAGTGGGGTTCCGTTTCTGTAATGCTGTTTTACTGAAACAGCTGACAAACAGAAAGCATCAATCAGTGAAAGTGGATTTGTGAGAGGAGACATCACTACCTCGTGTGTGTCTACAGTGGGTCAATCACGGAACAAGGATTAAACTGGTGACTTCGTCTTCCGAGGGTGTTTAAGGTAATGCTAGCTGATCATGTGACGCTTTCTATGTCAATAGATGGTGAGTTCAGAAATCATTTGCAATGCTCCAGGATAATTATCTAAGTAGTAAGAATGAACATATTAAATGGTCTGGCCAATGCACTTATAAGGTGCCCATATATATGTGTGTGTGTTCAGATTGTATTGAGTTAGTTCAGATTTGTGGACTTCACAGCAAGCTCTCAGAAAAGGGACGCGGGCTGTGCTGGACCCTATGCTGCCTCAATTACACGGAAATTCCTCCGAATTAACTCACTTTTCGTTACTTTAACTCAAAGGCAGATCCAGACCCTTCGCCGACCCTGTTTGCATACTTTAGATTCTTCTAGACAAACGGTTCAGTCTCAACCACAAATGACAGTAGAAAATGTCACCTTATCAGCTAGTATTATATTGAATTATTCTACAATTTTCAAGTATTTTTTTATTGTGCTCTCATTAACTTTAGATCAGATTTCCTTTATGTATAGGATTTATCTATTGTACAGTTTTCAATTAATCCGTGTTAATTTTGTACCTGTATTTTTTTAGGGATAATATTTTTAAATATTAGATTTCTCTAAAGCTGAATGGCTAATTAAGATCACCTTTGTATCTTACTCATAAAGAAAAGGTATAATTGATATTTTTAAGAGTAAACCTTTTTGGTGTCTAAAAAATAATTTTGGGAATTTCTAACTTTTAAAATGTAGACTGCTATTTTTCTGCAAGTGCTTGTGAAAGTCACATTGTAATTTTTTGAAAAGTCTAATCTGTCATTTCTTTTCTAAAACTATTTTCTAGTGCATTTATTCATAAAATAATCCATTCTGTAATTTAGTGGCAGCTGTAGTGCTGTATTTATTGCTTAATAATTTTTTAAAATGTGAACTTATTTTAATTTTCTCTTGGTTTTAGTCTGCTAATAGAAACCATCATTTCTTTTATCTGTAAAACATACCCAAGATATTTGATCAATTAAAACAACTCATGTTATGCCTACTTAATGTATATCTCTCTATTTTGATTATATGAAAATATTAAAGTTATGAGTTAAAGATGATTTTCACTCATGTTTACTGTGGTACTGAAAAATCTAACTTATAAACATAATTCTTTATAACAATCAGTGAAATACTTCTTAAAATCCCTGACTATAACTCTATTACCCTCTTTGAAGTCTTCAATAAACCCATAAATCACTCCACAAATTCTATTTTTAAAAGTTATGAATTTGGTTTTTTTTTGGTAAGAAAATTTCAAATGAACTACAGTGTATGCAAATTCCTTTCTAGACAGAAAGAAAAAAAAGGATGCCCATAAAGAGGAAAATGTGCAAGGATTTGTATTTCTTCATTATGTTATTAGAGGCCTGGTGCATGAAAATTCATGCACTCGGGGGCCGGGGGGGGGGGGGAGGCTCAGCCCGGCCTGCACCCTCTTGCAGACCAGGAGCCCTTGGGGGATGTCCGGCCCCCACCCCCCATCACCCCTTCGCCACCACCAGTCGCTGCCACCCCCATCACCATCCCCTCCCTCTGCCTGCTGGCATCCGCCTTGGCTGGCCTGGTGCTGCCTGCTCGCCGACCCTGCCCCCTGCCGACCGGTCGTTCCGCTGTTAGGTTGATTTGCATAGTAGGCTTTTATTATATAGGATACTAGAGGCCCCGTGCACAAAATTCATGCATAGGTAGGGACCCTAGGCCTAGCCAGTGATCAGGGCTAATCAGGTTCCCCCCACATCCCCCCTCCCTGCCTCCTCCTTCCCTCTTTCCCTCAGCACCCTGCTGCTGCCACTGGTCACCCGCCCTGTTCTGTGCCACCCCCTGGTGGTCAGCGCACATCATAGCGAGCGATCAAACTCCCGGTCTCACGGTTTAACTCACGAGGGGACAATTGGCATAGTAGCCTTTTATATATATATAGATAGATTGTGTAATTTTGTATTGAAAAGCAGAAAGAAACACAAGAAAAAGAATATTTTTAAAATACTTTTTTAAAGAGGGCATATTTGTGACTCACACAAATATAAGAGGAAAACACATCAAATATTTTGCTTAATTCGCCCTGAAGGAAGGAACCAGCGATATGTTACTAGCACTCGGAGGAGAATGAAAGCGCCACTCATGCACTGGTGGACGAACTTCTGGAGCGCCTGCGGCGGAGGGAAAAGCTCTGCCCAAGGGCTCGCCGGCCGCGTGTCCCGGGTGGAAGGGGCCTGCCTGTCCGTGGGAGGGACTGTTTAGGTGACGTGACCTGTTTCTATCGCTCACACGGCGTAGAATTTCCCAAAACAGCGCAAAACCAAGGTCACCTGGGGGCTGCACTAGAGGTGACACTCTCCATCTTTTCCATTTTTTAACCATTTTAAAGTCTTTCACAACTTTACTCATGAAATGTAAGTGGAGAGAAAGAAAAAACAGGGTGAGGGGGGGGAGAGGTAAAGGCCAAACGTAGATGGAAAGGGAGGAAACTTGTTAAGACAACTGTTTTTAAAACTCTATAAAATGAATAGTGTCTCTTTCTCCCACATTGGCGTTATGATAGCATTTGTGTGCAACACGCAACACACAAGGCAGCTCTGTTTCTCCTGTTCTCCCTGCTTTACCCAGGGACTTCCTTGTAGCTACTTTTTCAAATATAATCTTACTGATTTCAGAGAGGAAGGGAGAGGGAGAGAGAGATAGAAACATCCATGATGAGAGGGAATCATGGATCGGCTGCCTCCTGCATGCCCCCCACTGGGGATCGAGCCCGCAACACGAGCATGTGTCCTGACCAAGAATTGAACTGTGACCTCCTGGTTCCTAGGTCGACGCCACACCGGTCCAGCCCCTGTAGCTACTGATGATGCGCATGCAAAAAAGTTTTTCGATCTTAGGGCTTAAAGAAACCTACAACACATTCAGGATGAGAAGACATTTCTGTGAGGTCTAGTTTACATTAATAAGTTTGAGCCGAAGCCGGTTTGGCTCAGTGGATAGAGCGTCGGTCTGCGGACTGAAGGGTCCCAGGTTCGATTCCGGTCAGGGGCATGTACATTGGTTGCAGGCACATCCCCAATAGGGGGTGTGCAGGAGGCAGCTGGTCGATGTTTCTCTCTCATCGATGTTTCTAGCTCTCTGTCCCTCTCCCTTCCTCTCTGTAAAAAATCAATAAAATATATTTAAAAAAAAATAAGTTTGAAATAGCAGAGCAAACACTACCCTTGTGTGTGTATTCACCATCAGCTCTGAAGATGTGTCATTTGGTGAAATATCACAAAGTGTGCTATAGGTTAACAAATGCCATCGAGTTCACAATACCAAGCTAATGCTGTTACCTTAGAGCAAGCATGTCAAACTCGCAGCCCGCGGGCCGCACGCCTCGTTTTGGTTTGGCTCGTGTGAGCCTTTGCGTTTGCATGCTTGCCTTAGAGCAGAGCTGATTAGCAAATCCATTTCAGTCAACACGGCGTTGCGCACCTGTGTGAAAAGCACAACACTGGGAGCATCGCGGGTCAAGTGGAGTTCCCCAAAGAGACTCCACCACTCCGATGGGATTCTTTTCCTCGAGCATTGGGGAGAGGGGAGTCGCATTCACGGAGGAAAGATGTTTTAAAATCTGATCTCTTTCCCCGTCCTTTCAGACAGACATTTCTGCACTGAACGCTTGGCACGGCGCCGTCTCTGTTTGCAATCTACAAAAGCTACAGTTCAAGCTATACCAGTCATGTCCAACACAGCTCACAGGGGCAGGTGGAGAATTAAAATCTGGATCATTGTTCCCAGGCACAACATAAAGTTTCTCCTGTTCCAATTGGAGACGATCGCAAAACGCCCAGGCTCTGACCAGAGGCACGCCTCCCCTGGACCAAAAGCCCTCCCTGCGGTGGTGCCCAGGCCTGTGCGCCTGGTGCTCAGCAGGGAGACTCATCCGCCCAGCCAGCAGCGTGCGGGGACAAAGGGTGCGAACAGAGTAACTACGAGGACAGAGAGTCACCCCACCGCACCTCGTCCCCACGGGGAGCATGTGCCCCGCCTGCACGCGTGTGACCACAACTCCACGTATGTGACAGAGGATCCGCATCTCTGCCCACCTCAGAGGGTTTCACAAACATCCCGTTTCTGGCTGCGCCCCCGTGCAAGCAAAGGCAGGAGGCACCCAGCAAGCAAGCAACGCATTTCAACTCACACACCGGGGGCGTGTCTTTATGTTTTTCTTTCATTTTTATTCTCCTTTTAGAATATGATTTTTATTGATTTCAGAGAGGAAGGGAGAGGGAGAGATAGAAACACCAAGGATGAGAGAGAATCATGGATGGGCTGCCTCCTGCATGCCCTACTGGGATCAAGCCCACAACCTGGGCATGCGCCCTGACCAGGAATGGAATCATGAGCTCCTGGTTCATAGGTCAATGCTCAACCACAGAGCCATACAGTCTGGCAAACTGTGAGGTTATTTGGGATGGGAGGCGTTCTGGCACCGTGGCCAGTGAGGACACGGGTTCCGAGGCAGTACTGTTTGAGGAACCTCGGGAAGGTGGTGGGGTGCAGGCAAGGCGGGGCAGAAAGAGATGAGACCAGAGAGTCACAGTTACCACACAACCAGGGCCTCAGAAGCCGCGGGGTGGGTGTTTCACTGTGTCCTCTGGAAGGACAGGAGGGTTTGGGCAAGAGGAGGAGGTGGTCTGACGTCAGGTCCGCCCTGACTGACGTGGAGAAGCGGCTCCATCGTGGCAAAGCTCCGCCGCGGGGTGACCAGGATGGGACCAGGGACTTTCCGGTGGCCGTGGCAATTGTCTGAGCAAGAGATGATGTCGTGGCTTAAAATAGCAGCCAGCCAAGGTCGTGGGAAGGCAAAGGATTCTGGATGTGCATGGAACTGGAGCCAACAGGATGTGCTCTTTGATTGGCTCTAAATGTAAGAGTTGGGGATGGTTTCAATTTTATTTTATTTTGTTGTTCTGTTTCCTCAAGCCTTGAGGAGAACGGAGTCTCACTCACTGTTTACTAACAGGGGAGAGAATGAGACAGGACACAATAGGTAGAGAAATCAAAAGATCAGTGTTAGTCATAGAAGACTTGGATTCTTTTTTAAAAAAATATATTTTCATTGATTTCAGAGAGGAAGGGAGAGGGAGAGTGAGAGAGAAATATCAGTGATGAGAGAGAATCATTGATCATTGACTGGCTGCCTCCTACACGCCCCACCACTGGGGATCGGACCCACAATCGGGGGATGTGCCCTGACCGGGAATTGAACCATGACCTCCTGGTTCATAGGTCAATGTTCAACTACTGAGCCACACCAGCCAGGCAAGATTGGGATTCTACCAGGTATCCACGCACGGGTGTGGGGGGGACTGGAGGCCAGGAGGCAGGTGTGGCCATGAGCCTGGTCAACACACTGAGAGCATCGGCAGCATCAAAACCGGGGGGATCCACCCAGGAAGAGGCAGGGGGCCGGGAGAGAGGGCTCGGGGCCTCGGCTCTGGCGAGATGCGGCTGAGAAGCTGGAGCAGGAGGGCGAGGCGGCGCGGCCGGCGGTGGAAGGAGACCAAGACGCGAGTGTCCTCTCAGGAGCAAACGGAAGAGAAAGGCTTCCAGGCAGATGGAGTCCCCTGTCACATGCTGCCGTGACTGCAGCCAAACAAAGCGGAGACGGCCATTGTCCTGGGCCACGTGGGTGTCACTCGTGACATTGACAGAGGCCGTGGCAGCGGAGCTGCTGAAACAAAATCCTGATTCGAGAGGGTTCCAGAGAAACGGAGGACCGAAAAACACTTGTTTTGAACAACAGTAAAAAAAAATGACATAAAAATGACGTGGCAGAATTAAACGTAACACATCTGGTCCATATAAGCAGAGGACTTCACTTCCATATTAATAGATTTTCAAACTCAATCCCAAGTAAAGCCCTCTTTTTGAGGTCGGCAAAATACAAACCTAAACGCACGATTCACCAGAAGAGAGGAACCAAGGCACTTATATACTTACTAGAGGCCTGGTGCACGAAATCCATGCATGGGTAGGGTCCCTAGGCCTGGCCGGTGATCAGGGCTGATCAGGTTCCCCTGCCTCCCTCCTCCTCCTTCCCTCACTCCCTCAGCGCCCTGCCACCATCGCTGGTTACCCGCCATGTTCTGCACTTCCCCCTGGTGGTCAGCACACATTATAGCGAGAGATTGAACTCCCGTTCTCCCGGTCGAACTACCGAGGGGACACTTTGCATATTAGCCTTTTATATATATAGATATGCGTATCCCAGGGACATGGGCAATAGGGTGGTGAAGGCCTGGGGGGTGGGGAGGGTCTGGGAGGAGGGGAGAGAGGGGGGAAATGGAAGACATCTGTAATACTATCAACGATAAAGATATATAGGCGTGATTCAGAGACTCTGAAAATACCAGGCAAATTCAGAGAAACAAACGGAAAGGCAATGGTGTTGATGTGAACACCAGGCAGGAGGAATGCAGGCTTTCTGAGACGGTATCGGGTGAGGAAAGAGGGCGCGTCATGCTAACGGGTGCAAGTCCCAAGGACAGCAGGGACCGTGTGAATGTCCGTGCTGCTCTGAGTGAACACAGGAGCTATGGGGCCGCAGGGACAGCAGGACACGCGTGAATGTCCGTGCTGCTCTGAGT
Organism: Cnephaeus nilssonii; assembly: GCF_951640355.1. NCBI lineage: Eukaryota > Metazoa > Chordata > Mammalia > Chiroptera > Vespertilionidae > Cnephaeus > Cnephaeus nilssonii. The sequence continues at coordinate 1,400,124 of NC_137081.1, read as the reverse complement.
GAACACGGGAGCTATAGGGCCGCAAGGACAGCTGGACAACACACACACGTGGTAGAGCCTTTGCCTCCTCAACACGCATCAAGTGACAAAAACATCAGAAAAGAAACAATAGGTAAGTCAACGTCTTTAGAAAAGCCAGCCCCGCAACGTGCTGTTATGAAGTAAGAACGTCACGTCCACAATCAAATATTGCATTAAAAAAAGTACAATGAATATCTTGGGAATATCTAATCTAATAATAGACAAATATGCAAATTGACCGCACCTTCGCTACGCCCAAGCCACGCCCACCAGCCAAGCCACGCCCACCAACCAATCAGGACGAATATGCAAATTATCCAAACAAAGATGGCGGCTAATTTGCATATCGCAACAGCGTAGAAAGAAGCCAAGAGCTGCAGAAGGGAGCAAAGCTGCAGAGAAGCAAGCAAGCGGGGGGGTGGGGAGGAGCGGAGGCGGGGCCGGGGGAGAAGGGAGGAGCGGAGGCGGGGCCGGGGGAGAAGGGGCGGGGCCGGGGAGAAGAGAGGAGCGGAGGCGGGGCCAGGGGAGAAGGGAGGAGCGGAGGCGGGGCCAGGGGAGAAGGGAGGAGCGGAGGCGGGGCCAGGGGAGAAGGGAGGAGCGGAGGCGGGGCCAGGGGAGAAGGGGCGGGGCCGGGGAGAAGGGAACAGCAGGCGGGCTGGCAGAGAAGGCAGGCCGGGGGAGAAGGGAGGAGCGGAGGCGGGGCCGGGGGAGAAGGGAGGAGCGGAGGCGGGGCTGGGGGAGAAGGAAGGAGTGGAGGCGGGGCCGGGGGAGAAGGGGCGGGGCCGGGGGAGAAGGGAGGAGCGGAGGCGGGGCCAGGGGAGAAGGGAGGAGCGGAGGCGGGGCCAGGGGAGAAGGGGCGGGGCCGGGGAGAAGGGAACAGCAGGCGGGCTGGCAGAGAAGGCAGGCCGGGGGAGAAGGGAGGAGCGGAGGCGGGGCCGGGGGAGAAGGGAGGAGCGGAGGCGGGGCCAGGGGAGAAGGGAGGAGCGGAGGCGGGGCCAGGGGAGAAGGGAGGAGCGGAGGCGGGGCCAGGGGAGAAGGGAGGAGCGGAGGCGGGGCCGGGGGAGAAGGGAGGAGCGGAGGCGGGGCCAGGGGAGAAGGGAGGAGCGGAGGCGGGGCCGGGGGAGAAGGGAGGAGCGGAGGCGGGGCCGGGGGAGAAGGGAGGAGCAGAGGCGGGGCTGGGGGAGAAGGGAGGAGCGGAGGCGGGGCCAGGGAAGAAGGAAGGAGAGCGGGCTGGCGGAGAAGTTAGAAAAGCAGGGGGGCTGGCGGAGATCGCGGGGCGGGGTCAAGGGAGGAGAGCAGGCAGGGTGGGGTAGAGTGCAGCAGGAAACCCTATTGCAGGATTTTTCCTGCAACGGGAACGCTAGTTGATAGATAAAAATCTACAGTAAAATACTGGCAAACAGAATTCAATGCGTATTAAGATATTTTTGTAACCAAGACAATGTGTTTCAGGAATGCAAGAATAAATCGGTATGTAGGAAATCTATTAACTGCGTACATCATATTGATGGCGTGACGGAGAAAAAATATATCGATACAGAAAGAGAAGTGATGGCTGCCAGAGGCAGGGGGTGAGGGAAGGGCGAGAAGGCGAAGAGGAACAAGTGGTCAAACCTTCCGGTTACAAATAAGTCCCGGGGGGTCCCGGGCAGCACAGGGAGGGGAGTTGGCACTGATAACCTTTAGGGCGGCCAGCGTGACTGACTTACTGTAGGATCACGCTGTAAGATCTTCACAGGTCAAGTCACTGCACCTGAAACTAGTGCCAACGTGTATGTCGACTCTGCATTCATTTTGAAAATCAAATCGTCCTCTCCAACGTCGGTGAGGACGCATCTGACAAAATCAAACTATGTATTGAATTTTCCAAAAGTAAAAATACAGACGGATTTCACAGACACTTTACGGACATCATACAAGACACCTCAGCCCCAGAGGCCGCGCATGTCAGGAGGGAAATGAGGGAAGCCTTGTCCCCAGAGCCACGGCCAAGATGTGCGTGCTCCCCGGCACCACTGCTGTTTACATCCAACCGGACACGGCGGGCGCACCGTGTGGGGAGGAGGGGGGAGGGTCAGCTCCCCCCGAGCAGGACGGACACGCCCGGGGCGCTGCTCTGCGCCCAGGAGCCGTCGGACACGCAGCCCCGGGCACGTCAAGGCCCTCACATCGTGGCCCCCGGCAGCCCCCGGCAGAGGCTGTGGGGAACGGGGCACGCTGCCGTGGCGCCCAGAGAAGGTGACAGACACAGGAGCAAACGCCCTTTAAGCGCCAGCAGGCCCAACAGAGGACTCACCACGGAAAGGCACGCCTGTCCTCGTGTAGGAAGGTCACCAGAGAGACACCGCTCCTCCAGCACGGATGTGAGAGTGAAAGCACCAGGAGCCACTATGTGAAGCCCGATGTGCTGGTTCTGACGAGCACACGGGGAATAAAACAAGCAAGCATGCAGGCTCTGAGCGAGGGGCGTGGGGGGTGCGCCCTGGGGGACACCGAGTGACCCGATCGTTGACAGAGCAGCAGGGCACACGGACAGGCAGGGGCAGGGCGGCGGGAAGCAGGGGGTCGACCCCTCTTGTGACGTGTTTTGCTGTAAAGGGAGTGGAAAGGGTAACAGGAAGGGGGGAGGAAGGACATGATCCCCCAGAGAATCATTAACTCTTGCCCACCTCCCTTTCTCTTCTTTGAAAACGCGCCCCTCCTGGAACCCCAGGTGTAGACGTGGGCTCCTCGCACGCCACGGTCATGGCATGGCAGTGCGCTCGCCTGTCTTTAACGGGGAAATGCCTTGAAACTACCCCCTGTGGAGCATAGAGGTCTGTGGGGGGAAAAAACCTTAAGTTTTACCTGGGAAAGGAATGGAGATGCCACTTCTTTCTTTCTTCAATTTACAACTATAAGCATGTAAGACAAGCATGTCAAATTCTCGGCCCGCGGGCCGCGTGTGGCCCACAATATAACGGTATGTAAGAAACATTTTAATAAAAATTTCATGACTTAGTTTTTACAATATCCTGTTATACATAATTAATAACGAACTGCAACGCTCGCTAATGACGATGACTACAATCGTGTAGCATTCATTTCCCTTTCGTGCCTTACGTGCAGGCGCACCATTTCTCTCCACTAATACCAGCAGCGAATATTCTAGCAGCTGATGGCCACATTGCTTTCTTGCACTGACTTTTTTGGTGTGCACAACAAGAAATATTTCGCTTTCAGAGAACAAGAAAAATAGGTTTATTTGTGTTACGCTTGTTAATTTGTGCAGTTATTTGGTGTCTGGTAAGTGAATGTTCAAGAAAAAATATTAATTTTTATTAAAATGTTCTATTATTTTATGTTAACGATGACTCATTCATTTCAGCCCTTTGTATTCAGCGTGTCTCTATCGAAGTAAACCTACGTTTCTATGAAAACTGAAGCTTTTGGTTTTTTGTGGCCACTTCCACTTACTCCTTGTTTGTTTGGCCCGTGTCAGCCCGTGAGGGTGACGTGCTGGGTGTAGGATTTTGCACATGGCTGCAGGGTTTAATAGATCCATGGATTCCTAACCACGCCCTGGGGCCACCTCCTGGCACTGAAGCACCATGCGAACCCTCAGCTTCCCTTTCCAGGGAAGTAATGAAATGACTCTCCTGCTGTCTCCCAATTCCCTGTAAACCCGCTCTCCTCAGCCCCCGTTAGAAAGACCGTCTCTGGCCTCCTGAGAACCCGGACATTTCCGCCGTATGACTGTACGTGCTTCTTGAATGTTTCCGGTACTTCGATTTGTCTCCCACAGTCTCCTCTCACCTTGGCCTCTTTCTCCTTCTCAGGCTGTTTCTGGGTTTCCGCCGTCCCATTTCCCGGGGCCCGCAGCCGTGCCGCTGGGGCTCCGGGGGAGCTGGGGGCAAAGCCTGCATGTGGGCCGTGCCTGTGCGCCTGCCCTGTCGTTAGTAACTAGTCCGTTACCGGGGTCTCACTCCCGCCCACGTGCGCCGGTTCGTTCCTGCTCCTCCGCCCCTTTTGCAGTCATCGACGCCCCACTGAGCCGCCCAGGGGTCCTCCCTGGTCCCTGCAGCCTCTGGCGCCCTGAGTAGCTGTAACGCCTCCGCTCCACCTGCTCAGGCGGCTGTCACCTGCTCGTCTGTGTCCTACGTCTTCCTCTGCAGGATGAGCGCGTGGCACATGGGAGTCGCTCAGTAAAAAGCTGTTCCCCTCCCCTCATCTATTGCGCATGTAGATGCATTTGAAGCAGGAGGGCAGGTGTCATCATCGCCTGGTTCCATAAAATGGAGCCTTGGAAAATGGATGTCAATGTCACACCTTCCAGATTAGACAAGTTCAGACTGAGCATCGAGGTCAGGGTTGGATGGTAGAAACAGTAGCAAACGGTTCCTCGCCACGAGACCAGACAGAGGGAAATATGGGCTAAGAAAGCCCCGTAGAGACCGGTGACCGCCTTGGGTCTTCAGAGTTTGGGGAGAGAAGTCAAAGAGGAGGAGCGGAAAGGCAGAGGCGCGGTTTTAAAACAGCGCGTGGGCCACCGTGCCTGTTCCCAGGGTCCCATCCACACACAGGGACGCCTTCCGTTTGGGACAGTCCGCTGCCCCTCTGTCCCAGGATGGTAATAAACTCATCCTTCCAGACGCTGATCCTTTCCTGTCTGAGTGCTTTGCCCTCAGCGGCTGAAATGGAACGCACCCTTTTCTCTGTTTGCTTTGTTCTTTCATTCAGCTCTGAGCACACTCACATCTCCACGGCGGCCAGCCAGGTCCCGGGCTCCCCGTCTCCGCAGCCGGCGGGACGCAGGCCGGGACCGGGACGTGCGTGGGAGACACCGCCCCGCGCTGTGCTCCGGGACCTCCACCTGTTTACATGATCTCTGCAGAGCCATTTCTCACGTGGCCTGGCCGTGATGCCGGAAGGAGAACGGTTACAAACCTTCGCTTCTCGGAGGATCGGAAGCATTCGGAGCGTCAGTTACTGGACGAAGTGGCGGCCGGGCTCTGCCGAGCGCGTTCCCGACGGTCACGGTGTCGCGGCTCTGAAGGCCCTGCTGCTCATTCCCAGGAGACGAGATGACCAGGCCGGCCCCCTTCCCTGTCCCAGGTGCGAGGCCGCATGGTGCTCCGAGGAGAGCCAGTTCTTCTGTGGCTCCAGGACGCGTCTGATTCACATCCGGCCTCCGAGGTCGTGTCACAGTGCATCGCATTTATCCGGCGACAAGAGAAGCATCTTTGAGGGGGGCCGACGTTACCATCTGGTCAGGCTTCCTTTCCCCAGGGGCTGGTGGGGAGAATTCAAGGGAGGCATGAATTCAGACGCAAAGACAACTCATCATTTCAGCGTCTCTAGCTGCTGGCGGAATGCGAGGTCTCCGTGAATGGTGAGTGCAGGCATAAGCCACAACAGCGTCAGCAACATCCGGAACCTGTCACCGGTACAAACCACAGTCGCAGTCACAGCGCGCCGTGCTGGTGGCCCGGGTCTGGGAGGAACTTCCTTGATCACTAACCATTATAACGATGATGGTTAGTAGACTCCCCTGGATCCTGTTAGTTAAGTGGGTTCGTAAAGAAACTCATGTGTTACTGCATCACAAGTGTTGTTTTTTAGTATTTGGATAACGGAAATTAAATATCACCTGCTTCCCTGGCAATCTGTGTATTTCATCTTGGGTTTTAAGAACGTTGTTCTCACCGAAGATCCGCAGGCTTCACCAGCGGCCAAAGGGGTCAGAGATGTGGGAAGACGTCGATGAGACGAGCAAAGGCTCTCAACGCCGTGTGCACCCGCGTCCCGGGACAGCCCGCGAAGACCCCGACCACTGGCCCGGCCCCCGGGCTCCCGGCCAGCCTGTCCGGGGAACCGGAGAACGTGCATTTGGACCAAGTTCCCAGGTGGTTCGGATGCGACTGGTCCAGGGACTACACTCCGTGAACGACCGCAGCACCGCCTGGAGCAAAGCCCGGCGGCTCACCGCCCAGCCTTGTCTCAGCCTCACCCCGATGCCAGCAGGTCCCGCCAGAGGGACTGACAGACGGGAAACGCTGAAGGAAAGGCTCAGAGGGCAAACCCACTGGGTGAAGACTTATACTCTAACCACTCCTCTCCCCTCATAACGATAACAATACAGATCAATAGGAACGATAACAATACAGATCAATAGGAACGATAACAATACAGATCAATAGGAACGATAACAATACAGATCAATAGGAACCACCAGCCCAGTTATCCAAGAGGAGCACATGCTTCCTGGATTAAGGCAAGAAATCGGCAAGGAGTCAGGATGCCGTTCCAGAACCACCCGGAGTAGGTGGTCTAGTTTTAACGTTTTCATCCCTCAACACCCACCACGTCCCTGAGGCTACCAGGCATGGGGAGTCTCGCTTCGGAGCCATGCATGATCCAGTGTAACGACAGAGAACTCGCTCTGTTCCTCATGTTCCCACCCAGGTCACTTTCAGAAACCCATTCAAGATAGACATTTTTTTAAAAATATTTTTTAATATATTTTATTGATTTTTTTTTACAGAGAAGAAGCGAGATGGATAGAGTCAGAAACATCAATCAGCTGCCTCCTGCACTGGGGATGTGCCCACAACCAAGGCACACGCCCTTGACCGGAATTGAACCTGGGACCCTTCAGTCCACAGGCCAATGCTCTATCCACTGAGCCAAACCGGTCAGGGCTTTAAAAAATATTTTTATTGGTTTCAGAGAGGAAGGGAAAGGTAGAGAGATAGAAACATCAATAATGAGAGAGAATCATGGATCGGCTGCCTCCTGCACACCCCACACTGGGGATGGAGCCCGAAATCCAGCCATGTGCCCTGACCGGGAATCGAACCCTGACCTCCTAATTTATAGGTTGATGCTCAATTACTGAGCCACACCAGCTGGGAAAGACAGAAATTTTAATCTAATTATGTAAATTTGATATGGACTGATGAACATGGAAGGGATCTGTGTGTCTATAATTGATTTAAATGCTGAAGGCTGATTTTGCATTTAAATCGGGAGTTAGTCTTGCTCCACATCCGACTCGCTGTCTCTGGGGTCTTTCATTTCCTCAGGGCATGTCTGTTTCTTCTCAGGCGAAAGTATCACCAAAAGGTGTACGGTGATAAACTCGTGTTTCGTAGCCTCTCCCTGTGAGTGTGGACTTTTCATTAACAGTCGCTCCTGAGGTGTGTCTGTAAGTGGTAACGGATTGGATTATACACTTAGCAGCCCTTCCTAGCAGGCAGGGCCAGATGCACAGGCCAAAGTTGAAAGGAAAAGAGATGGTGCCCATCAGCAGACGAGTGGATAAAAAGCTGTGGTACATGTACACTGTGGAACACTACACAGCAATGAAAAAGGAGGCTCTCTCACCATTTGAGGCAGCATGGAGGGACCTGGAGAGCATCATGCTGAGTGAAATAAGCCAGGCAGAGGAAGACAAGTATCCCGTGATCTCGCTCACTTGTGGAATCGAATGAACAAAATTATCTAAAGAACAAAATAGACCCATAGACATAGAAGCATCTAAAAGACTGTCGAACCTCAGAGGGAAGGCAGGGGTGGGGGCCAGGGGAAAAGATTAACCAAAGAACTTGTATGCATATATGCATCACCCATGGACACAGACAATTTTGGGGTGAAGGCCTGGGGTGGGAGCGGGAAAAGGGTAGAGGGGGGTCAATGAGGAAGACGGAAGGGGGCCATCTGTAACACTTTCAACAATAAAGATAAATTTTAAAAAGAGAAACGACGGTACCCATGGTATTCCCTGCACACTGTCCTAGAAATGGAGGCCCAGGTCTGAATTTCAGCATCGCCCCTGCTCCTGGACCCCGTGTACACGGGGTCTTTGCCTACACACCTTCCATTCGCGCTTAGCTCATGTGTTAAGGGAAGAGGTGATGTTTGCGCACACGGGGCGTCAGAGGAGGAAAGGTATGGGAGGCCGGCATGGTGTGCGTTCGGCCAAAAGAGATGTGCCCACGCACACATTCGCAGGAAGGAGGCAGCTGCCGGCTCAGCGAGGAGCCACGTCGCTAAATACGTGGGAAAAGCGGCACCAAGCGGGGTTAGTAGGTCAGGCTGAAGGAACCCTGCCAGGTTCGACCACAGGCACTGAGATCCGAGAATCCCACGAAGACGCCACTTAGATTTCTCCAAGGATAAGGCCGGGTCATTTCACGGTGAAACATAATTTTTTTTTACTGACAGAGAAATAAAAGCGACAGGGAGAAGCATTAAAGCACAGATGCTGAACTATAGAAGAAAATGATTTCTTAGTTTCCCTTTTTTAAGCCAAAATAGATGAAAGCTTTCATTAGCATTCCAGATCTCCAAGACATTCCAGGATTTATACTCCTTCCGAGAAGCAGCAGCTCAGCGAGTGTTAGGACTGTTATTCTCTGTAACCTTCTCGAGGGCACGGGGAGGGTGAGCACTCGCTAAGTAGTAAAGATAACAGCCAGTCATGTGATTAATTGGATACTGTTCTCTTTCATGTGAAAAGAAACAGATAAGGTAGCGCTGAACCTTACATGTACCACCTAGGGCCAGATTATCATTTCATATTTTCCAATCCACGGGATCCATTACTTAGAGTGATTGCTTTCGGTTAAGAGAGAACTCAGCGTGTCTGTCAGAAAAGTAGTTGAACTGTTGGATGAATAAAATCTTAATAAATCTAATAAAAGTCATTGATACCATGAGCATCGACGCAGGAACCAGGAGGTCAGGGTTGGATTCCCGGTCAGGGCGCATGTCCAGGTTGCAGGCTCGATCCCCAGTGTGGGGCGTGCAGGAGGCAGCCGATCCGTGATTCTCTCTCGTCATGGATGTTTCTCTCTCCCGCTCGCTCTCCCTTCCTCTTGAAGTCAATAAAAATATACCTTTTTGACAGTCACTGATCGCTGGAGGGGCTTTATAGCACAGGATCCCTTTGTGAACCTGTACGCGGAGGCGTCCCCGGTAACTGAACGGGGGAGCAAACAACACAGGAGGAAAGAAATGACCGTGTGTGGAATGAAAGATAGAAGGAGAAGCACTGAACGGAGAGGGGGACGCAGGGAGAAGCTGGAAAGAAGGGCTGGGTCATAACAAGACGCTGAGCTGCTCAGGGCTCGGAGTCAGAAAGGCGAGCGTCCGAACCCTGGTTCTGTCCCTTCTCCCGGAGCCCCGCCACTTAGCTCCTTTGACCTGTTTCCTTGGCTCCTGGCCAGAAGGCCACCACACCAACATTTAGGACTCGGCAGGAACTGAGTCAGTGAGGATCATGGCAGCGTCCAGTGTGGCACTGAGAAGTGGGGGCTTGGGAATGCACCCAGTCTGAGGACTGTGAAACGGCCGCTGTGTATCATGTGTTTCGCTGGGCGCCTCGTGCTACATCAATAAAGATTAGTTATGACACCCCTACGTGCCAAGCTGTTCCTCAGCTGTCTCCTTTATATGAACTCATCTTCTCCTCACGCAGGGCACTGCCAGGCGGGGATTGCCATTCCGGGTGTACCTACGGGAGCTGAAGAGCAGTTCGGCCATGTGTGTGAGGGTCAGAGGTTACGCTCCGCAGCAGTGAATGGGTGCGTGCATAGCGAACCTTTGCGTGCCAGAAGTTCATTCGCAAATCCTTTTAACATTAGCTCACACTCTTTTCAGCGTCATGTGACAGTGGTCAGTGTAACGCTAGCTCGAAATTTTTATGAAACTTAATATAATTGTAAATGTTAACAATAATCTATTTAAGCATTTTATACGCTAAAAATAATGATGCTCACCCTTGGCCGGTGGTGCTCAGTGGTTAGAGTGTGGCCATGCGTCAAAGGGTCAAGGGTTCAGTTCCCAGCCAAGGGTTCGTTCCTGGGTTGCAGGTTCTATCCTTGGCCCAGGTCGGGGCTCATTCGGGAGACAACCAATCAATGTGTCTCTCTCAGATCGATGTTTCTCTCTCTCTCTCTCTCTCCCCCCTCCCCTCCCTCTCTCCCTCCCTCCCTCCCACTCTCTCTAAGGAGCAATGGGGAGGGGGAGGAATATCCTCAGGTGAGAATAACAAAGACGATGGTCACTGAGATAAGTTGCATGCTCGCTACAGGCACGCGTGCTGGCTCCCTCAGCACCAATGCGGCTCCCACTCGGGTCTGCCCCTCAGCCAGCGCCGCGGGCCCTCAGCACGGTCACCAGGTCTGCTTTCTCCTGCTCTTGCGAAGTCTACACGTTACAGTCCATTCATGTGTGATTTTAAAATACGATTTGGCTGGAAAACCGCGAGTATGTTATCACTGCGTTTTAAAGCATAAGCACCCCTCGAGGGAGCATCGGGGGGCCCCCTTGGAGAGTGGAAGCTAGAGCTCTGGTGACGCCGTTCCAGGAGAGAGCCGCAGGGTGCTCGCCGCCCGTGCTGCTCCCGGTGTCAGGGCTGCGCTCAGAGCACGAACGGTCCGGGAGCTGCGGCGATGGCTCCCTCCGTCACAGTCAGTGCTGCCTGAGCGGCATCGCCGTCTGCTCTGCGGGCTCGCTGTTCGCCAAGAGACCTGGAAAGCACCCTAACCGGTGTGGCTCAGTGGATAGCGTCGGCCTGTGGACTGAAGGGTCCCAGGTTCGATTCTGGTCAAGGGCATGTACCTTGGTTGCGGGCGCATCCCCAGTGGGGAGTGTGCAGGAGGCAGCTGATCGATGTTTCTCTCTCATCGATGTTTCTAACTCTCTGTCCCTCTCCCTTCCTCTCTGTAAAAGGTCAATAAAATATATTTTTTTTAAAAAAGAGACCTGCACAGCACTGTAATTCTAAAAGCATATCTTGAGGAACCCTACAATAAACACATTAACGTTTATATGAAAAGAGAAACCAGCACACTACGCATAATAAAAACAAAGGAAGTTAGGAATTAACTTAAAGTAGCTGCTAGGTGGGTGTGAGGCTCCCACGGACGGAGGGAGGAGACTGGGAGGGTGTTACTGTGGCAGCTACCCCACCACGCTGTCTATCGCGAAGAAAGTGCCAATTGCACAAATTCAATAACCTTGAACTAGAAATGTAGACAAGGAAAAGGAAGCAGACTTCCTTCTTCTTTTTCCTAAACCCCAATACTGTGTTCCACGACGGTGTAAACATACATGTGAAACTTGCCCCCAATACTGTGTTCCGTGACGGTGTAAACATACATGTGAAACTTGCCCCCAATACTGTGTTCCATGATGGTGTAGTATACATGTGAAACTTACCCCCAATACTGTGTTCCATGACAGTATAAACATACATGTGAAACTTGCCCCCAATACTGTGTTCCGTGACGGTGTAATATACATGTGAAACTTACCCCCAATACTGTGTTCCGTGACGGTGTAAACATACATGTGAAACTTGCCCCCAATACTGTGTTCCGTGACGGTGTAAATATACATGTGAAACTTGCCCCCGGACTGTAACAGAAGCTCTTAAAAGGCAGTTTCAAAGTCAGTGCCCATGAACATGACCTCCACGCCCCTTCACACTATGGTTTAGAGTATGTTTCTTCTCCTATGCATTTAGGTACACGGATGAGAAAGAAGAGTGCGATGAAGAAGCAGGGATTCATAATGTAGGCACCATGAGTGGGCTTTAGGACAGGAGATAATTTGCAGTGTGTTGTGTGTTTTTTTAGGAGTCATAGAGAGTCAATAGCATTCATTAGCTTTTCCAAGGGACCTATAATTACCCAAAAGTTTAAGAACTCAAGAAGGGGGGGGGGGGGGAGAGAAAGAGAGAGAGAGAGAGAAAGAGAGAGAGAGAGAGAGAGAGAGAGAGAGAGAGAGAGAGAGAATGAAATCAGAAATGAAATAATTCCAAAGCAAGTTTAAGAATACTTTTGGGGGCCAAAATAAAAAGAAAAGTTGATAGATTCTAAAATAATATAGGGTATTTTGAAAATAACTAACTTTCAGATATGGTGCTGCATATTCCTTCCTAATATTTAGAAGAGATAAAGGAGGGATTAAGACAGCAGCACTTGGTCATGCAGCTGCTCTAGCTTCGCTCCCTGTGGGAACGTGCTGGTAGAGCTACAGCTGTCAAAAGCATCTCAGCCAAGACTGTGTTCAGTGTGTCCATGTAGACTCGACACTGACCCCGCTTTAAGGAAGCCTGGGATTGTGATTTGCATTCTATGTCATCACTAAATTACTACTGGAAAAAATTACTTAAAAAATATATATCCTTTGCTGTTAGATATTACACATCAGTACAATGTTTCAGAAACAAAAACCATGAGATTAAAATTCAAATGTACCCGTGTCATCAAAACCCTACTTTTCACCAGGATTAGAACGTGCTGGTCGGGTTAAAGGGAATGAATGAGCACCCACAGAAAGCGACTGTGCAAGCAGTTTGAACCCAGCACACCGCCTCCCAGCTCAGGCTTGGGCGTTTCCTTAGCAACGAGCAGCCGCTCTTCGCACTAAGTCACTTCCCCGAGGATCAGCCAGCACGAGGACGCAAGTCGCTGTGGGGCGGCCATGGTCCCACTTCCCGCCGGGCACAGTGGGGAGCTGGGCCGTTGGCTGGTGGACAGTCACACTGCTTTCCTCCGAGCAGCCGGGTCACCCAGCCCTGCTGTCCCAGGCACGGACCTGTCACAGCAGCATTTCCAAGATGAGCGAGCACGAAGAAGGCCACGTGAATAAGGTTCTGAAATCTGCCCTTCCCGCCCCACACCCCCACACCCCACCCCCACGCCCCACCACGCCCTTCCTTGTCTCATCACATTGGAATCACTCCCCCTTTTAAAGGGGTCACGGATCGTATGATACTTTCCCAGCCACGGTTTGCCCAGTAAATGAAGCAAACACACGTTTGCTTCTGTATGTGCGGCTTTTCATGTGTATTAAAATAACAGCTTATTTTTGCTTAAAAACAATGGTGCTTACATTATTATAAATGTCTATGCACATTTATACTTGATAACAGTTTCTAAGACATGGTAAAATGATGTCATAATGATTATGCCTCAAGTTAGAATTTACTAGATTGGAAGGAATAAAAAATTGTTGGGTTTTATATTGCTAGGTTTTTAAAACAGTATTAATAATATTCAATAATATAAATTAAAATAATATTTATATTCTTACTATTCAAAATGAATAATTAAGTGAACTTAAGAATTATTCCCATGCTGAAAGGTGTTCTTTAAGAAGAGGAAGAAGAAGAAAAAGGTAAAGATAAAAAATATGAGCAACAAAATGGCAACAAATACGTGTCTATCAGCAACTGAATCTAAAAATCAAATGAATAAAAAATCTGATGAACAGAATAAACTGGTGAATGGAACAGAATTGGGGGCATAGAAAGGGAGCGGACTGAGGATTCTCAGAGGAAACGGGGTGTGGGGGGTGTGGGAAGAGATTAGACAAAGATCTTATATGCGTGGATGCATTACCTGTGGACACAGCCAATGGGGTGGCGAGGGCCTGCGGCGGGGTGGGAACCAGGTGGAGGGGAGCTATGGGGCGGAGGGGAGGGAAGAGGGACCTCTGTAATGATCTCCACAATAAAGATTAATTTAAAAAATTATCCCACTTTTACCAGGATTTAAAGGAGAAATGGGATGTGTGCTGAAGGAGAGAAAAAGAAAAGCCATGTGGATAAGGAGGACCCTAAGGACGTGAGGTCCTCAGCCATGAACTTGGAAGTTTGAGAACAAGAGAATCTACAGTGAGGGCAGGATTTTTACCGAAAACGAAGGAGCATTTACTTACAAGAACACTGCATGATGTCACCCAAGTTCCCCCCAGAAATCATCCCACTAGGATAGACAGAAGGGAACCAGTTAAATACAAACTGTCTCGGAGGAGCTGGGCTCTTTTGCAAGATTTTAATTATGAAAACAGTGAGAGAAGGAGACTCAGAAGACTAAAATGGCAAGCCCAAGAGTGGAGAGGTGATAGCTGAAGTCACACAAGAGAAGGGGGAGTGAGAGGGCGTTTACAGAAAAGCAGATGGTCAGAGGTCAGGCATGATGATAGTCACAGCAGAGCAGTCGTGAACGCCAGTTTTAAGGTTATAACAGGACACAGTGCGTTTTGTGCTACCACGGTTCGCACTGCACAGGTCGCCCGTCTGACCGGGTAGGAAGAGGAACGGCGATGGAAGAGCAGGAGAGAGCTGAGGCCCGCCGGACGGTGAGTTAGGATTTGGACCGAGAGGAAGCGAATCAGGGAAAGCTAACCCACTTGCTTAGTGGCACCCTAGGGCCTGAGAGGAGGCTACGTTTTCTAAATAGATCTTTAATCTTCCAGCACCTTCCCCAGGCGGTGCGCCTCCATTCGCAGGTGAAGGAACTGCATGCACGGAGCTTCGCTCACTCGCCCACGGTCACTCCGGGACGCAGCGGAGCGGCCAGCGCGGCCAGACGTGCCTGGCGAGGAGCATTGCCTGTGTCACAAACCCGGACCGGGAAACGCGGAGGGGCCTTCCCGACAGAGTTACAAAACCCAAGTCCGATGGCCACTCCCGTGCCATTCCGCATGGGCTCACGTGGTTAGAGAGCACCTGGATCAACAGGAATCTAAACTTAGTTGTAATTATAAAAAAGCTTTTGCAACCAGGGATGGCAACAGAGATTAACTTCACTTGCTGTTGTCACCGCTTTGCAATGTGTACACGTATTGACTCACTGCGTTGTACAGCAAGAACCAGTATAATGTTATAGGCCCAGTATTCTTCAATAAAAGTAGTCTGTAAATCTGTGAACTAAGATAAGTTTAGGTCAGTGGTCGGCAAACTGCGGCTCACGAGCCACATGTGGCTCTTTGGCCCCTTGAGTGTGGCTCTTCCACAAAATACCACGGCCTGGGCGAGTCTATTTTGAAGAAGTGGCGTTAGAAGAAGTTTAAGTTTAAAAAATGTGGCTCTCAAAAGAAATGTCAATCGTTGTCCTGTTGATATTTGGCTCTGTTGACTGATGAGTTTGCCGACCACTGGTTTAGGTGAATACACTCACTGAATGGGTCCTGCATACCAATGCTCTTCTATGTACTTTACAACATAAGCCTCCCAGTTTCTCTGACATCACAATCCCATTCCCTGACTTGTTCTCACGTTACCAAGGGCTCAGCAATGAGGCTCATTCCTGGCCTAGCAGCCGCCATTGTGGGTGGGGCTGCCGTAGACCAGAGCGACTCCAAGCATCTCACACCCACTAATCCCACCAGCCCTCACAGGGGCCTGTACAGGGAGTGAAATGCTATGATCTTCCTTTCATCGGTGCAGAAAAGAAGGCACAGCGGCCAGCCAGTGTGGCTCAGTGGTTGAGCATCGACCTAAGAACCAGGAGGTCATAGTTCAACTCCCAGTCAAGAGCACATGCCCGGGTTGCAGGCTTGATCCTGGAGGAATAGGGGGTGCAGGAGGCAGGCGATCAATGATTCTTTCTCATCATTGATGTTTCTATCTCTCTCTCCCTCTCCCTTCCTCTCTGAAATCGATAAAAATGTATTATAAATAAATAAATAAATAAATAAATAAATAAGGCACAGTATAGTTAAGTATTTTCCAGACGTTTCCAAGAGACGAAGAAGAAACAGGTCCAGGGTTTGCACGGAGGTCCTCGGGCTGGAGCCTGGGCGGCCATTAGCCCATCTGCTGTCCTGACTGCTGCGCGGGGACCAAGGACACTCAGTGCCAGGCCAGGGCTCTGGGCGCCTGGACAAGAGAGCTGGTCACCATTTAAAGTCACAGGGACTGAAACAGGACGCGGACCAGGGTTCTGGGTGCAGCCCAGCCCTACCAACACAACACGGCTTAACACAGCACGGAGGCGACTCGCGGATGTTTCGGTTTATACTTTATGACTCTAGTTGCACGAGAAGAGATTTTGCGATCGCAGAAAGACAGCCCGTTAGATTGGGACACAGATGCTCCCGTCGAGGTTTTACATCTGGCGCTGAAATGCCGAGACAGACTGTGAGGACGTCCGCTCTGGGCATTCCGAGGGTGAGGGTCCCCGCGCAGTCACACCGCTGGGAGGGAGACGGGAAGACACGCTTTGCTCGTGAAAATACAGATGGCAACGCCATCAATACCAACTGCAATGGCCCCGTCGAGTCAGTCCAGGCGGACTGAAGGCAGAGACGCAGTTCTAGGCCGAACTCTAGACTCCTTCACCCATCGATGCGAGGTCCTGGGTTGTAATGACATAAAATTTAGAATCAACACGTTATGTGAGTGTAACGAAGAACATTAACAAGTAATGTGATTGTTTAACACTGGGTCTGACAAACACACACTGACAATGCACACGCCAGCTAACATTTGGATTTTTATTCATATTAACACTTAGGGTCCAAACCAATACCAGGCACAGCAACCCACACACCACCTTGGACTGCTCTCCACGCGAGGTGTGTGGGCGGGCCTTCAGTGCCATCAGCGCCACCCCCAGTCACCCCACTCTAGCAGTCCCCCCACCTGGCCAGCTTCCCTCCCAGCTCCTAGGCTCCGCACAGACTTTAAATAATTACTGACTCCCACTCTGCAGTACAGAAAAAAGTAAAGTTAAAACTCAAATTTTGCCTTTCAGGCTAATCCATTGAAATGTAGGAGCATGCTTATCTAAGCAATATAAAACCTGAAATGCACTATGGTTCAGTAAATGCAGGGAATATTTTTCTATCACACGTGAGCGTATTTCCTTTCAGTCTAAATGTGGTCAGCATTTCAACACAAGAAAACACAAAATTAATTAAAATACTTTAATATCCAAAAATGTAATGCAGATTTTTATAAGGAAGATAGGATCCTAATAAGGCACCCCCAATTATATTTATATTGTCTATGACGTAAGGTATTGCCTACTTCAGTCTTCAAATGGTTTTTTGTTAAAAAAACAAAACAAAACTTGTGTTGTGGGCAGTTAGACAGCCGCGAGCGGAGCAAGGACGAGGGGCAGGTCAGACGGTCCCAGGGCAGAGAGCCCGGGTGCCCCGCAGGAGCGCAGCTGGGAAAGCGAGGGCCTCGCCCCAGGGTGACCTTTCCTCCGAGCAGGTCATGCGGGGTGGCCTTTCCATGCCCCTGTCATGCGGTTGAGACGCCCCCACCTGCCCGTTCCTCCCTGGAGATAACATCGAGGCGAGACCAAGGCTGCATTTCAGCTCTGGGCCCCGAGAAGCAGCCAAACCAGACCGGTGCCAGCTGCACTGACGAATGAACCCCTGTCCCGGCGCTGACCAATCAGTGGAGACCACGACCGAAAGAGCACCCCTGGAAGCTGATGGATATTCTACTGAGACTCCCCCCCCCCCCCCAGAGCGCCCCCAGGACTCCCACCTGCAAGAGAGAGAGAAACTCACTCAGCACGAAGGACCAGTGAGCTCCCCCCACACACAGGGGAGCAGGGACACACCATCCCCCCCCCCCTTCCCTCTGAGGGGCCCCAGGAGACCGGCAACCGGGGAGCAATGGGCAGCGGCAGCTCGTCCCAGGCTCCCCCGACCCTGCCTCCAAGGCCCCCTTTGCCCCGACGCCCGTGAGCCAGAGCAGCCCGCCCGCTCTCAGCGGCTTCTGTGTCCTCATTTCCTGCCCTGAGTGTGTTTGCTGTGGCCAGTACCTTCTGCTGCGTTCCTACACTTCGTCTCTTGATCAGGGGCCATATGAGGCCCTTAAAATCCTTCAGCAAGGCCTTCGGGGTGAGATAACTAAATGTTTGGCCAAATGCAGCAGGCTCATTGTTAAGTGGATAAGCTGCATGGCCCTTGGATGATGTTATAAAGATCCAAATGGCCCTGGGCAGAAAAAGGTCCCTCCCCCCACCCCCGCTCTTGTTTGCAATCTTTCCTTCAAGAAGAACTGAGGTCTCGTCATCTCCCAGGTAACCCTCTAGTACAGCAGACAGGAAATAGAATTAAAGCTTGGTACAGTTATAAGACAGCGTCTTTGACAAGTCATTTTAAGTGACTGCATTAATGTCAAGCTAAACTCCCTAGCTTAATGCATACTATAACTTAATGAATATCCATCACCATTTGCCCAGGGAGGATGAGAGGGAAAACTCTCCATTCTTCTAATACATAACAGAGCTTGCTTCCCTTCCTGTTTCTGAACATTGAATTGCACTAGAAAGGAATTAATGAGGGAACTCTTCCCTGGTGAGGGTGTCGGAGAAAAACGGCGGGAAGAGCATGACCTGGTGCGATCATCAGAATCGTTGAAGAAGTTCGATCTCAAGAATGTTCGTCTCAAACATTCCGTGTGCTCTGGAATCGCACAGCCGCTGCGAACACGGCTCGTGCCATTCAGATGAGTGAGCATCCTCTTCCAACCCCCTCAGCGGGTCTGAAGGAGACTGCGGGCTGGTCACTTTGGACCTCGTTGGAAATACCGGCGAGACTAGAGTCCTGAGTCATTAAAAATAAGGTGTGCCTCGCTGCCGGCACTCTCGGAAATTAATGACGTCAACGTTTTCCTTAGCTTTGCCGAGTAGAGTCTTTCTCAGAAAAATGACAATTCCTGCTGGGAGCTGAGGAGCTTTGTGAAAACTCCAAGCACGTGGACATGGTGTCTAACGGATCCAGACTTCCGGGGAACAGGATCGATGAATTCAGAGTGAAAGGGCCAACACCTTCCGTTGCGGTCATGGAAAAGTAAGCACAATCTCATTTAACAGAGAACGTGTCCGCCTGGATGCACAGCCGGGGACACAGACCATAGTGTGGGGAAGGCCTGGGGGTGGCGGGCTGGGTGCAGGGGGATGTGGGGGAACATAGGGGACATCTGTAATGCTGTCAATGATAACTAACACACTCAAAAAATAATAAAATAAAACACAAAAAAGTAAAGCAACACAAAAATAAGAACTCACAAACATCAGCAATTTCTCATGTAATTTCTTTGCTTTTTTTTTGCCATAAAGTCTTTCCTCCTATATTAAAAAATTGTTGAAAGTAAAGAATCGTTACAAAAGTGTATAACACATGATAACAGTGAGACACATTAAATACAGACATGTTCCCCAGTGGAATGTTGGTTCACTTAAAGCGTGCAACATTTCTTATACATCAAAAGAGAAAGAAATATAAAATCAGTTTAAAACCTGACAAGGTTATTAATACCAGTATTAAAAGGTCTAACATAAAATAAAGCAAACCAGGGTCAGTTGTCAATAAGAAAAGACATTGAATGCCGATAACCATGATATCTGAGAACCAATTGATTCTTTGTGTCCTTAATATCTCATGCCATTGAGTGATTTCTCCACCTACTGCCTGGAGACTCTTCGGCAACGTTATGAGGCTGCCGAGTGTACACACACACACACACACACACACACACGGGGTCTTTAGACTTTCCTGAATCCTACAACAACACACTATTTTTATTCAGACATTTTATATGGGGAAAACTATTTTTAGGATGACTCACATCCTGGCTTTCAAAAACAATAGGATAAAACCGGGTACCAACACAAGGGCAGTATTTCCACTGTGAGAGGAAGTGTGTGTGTGTGTGTGTGTGTGTGTGTGTGTGTACACGCGCACATGTGTGTACACATTTCTCCAAAAGCCTGTCAAGGCTGGGGAACCCTCCCTGGCCTCTGTAACCCATTTCCCACAGGAGGCTGTGCGGCCAGGTGAGGGCACGGGGTCCGTGCTTATCTGCGTCCCCTGATTCCTCAGCAGCACCCTCTCCTAGTGGTTGTATTTTTTAAGTAAAGGTCTCATCGCCACATAACGTGTGAGGAGGGTCCCTATGGGTGCCCGTTTCTCCTCTGAGCGCCACTAAACTTCCTCCTGGATCTGCGGGAGCCGAGCTTTGCACCCGAGAAAGATGGCATCTTGGCCCAGCACAGCCGGCAGCCGGTGCGCCAGGCCGCTGCTCCTGGGCCGGCGCCACGGAACCACACGCAGAGGGCTCCCCGTGGCCACTGTGCTGGTCTGAATGCAGCTCTTGTCCAACACACATGCTAAGGGTTTGTTGCTTTTAAAAAAAAAGTACAAAGAAGTCTTGCTAAGTCAAAGCTTAAAAGAATACACATTGCGGTGAATGGGTTTCTGTTTCTAATATCAACATCATCTGTAATATGTACCCACTTTTTCCTACTAACAGAAAAATATTAAAAATTTCTATGAACGACGTGAGTGAAAAAAATCTTAAGAATACTTTTCTTCCCTCAGGTCAATGTTTTAAAAAATACGTCTTTATTGATTTCGGAGAGGAAGGGAGAGGCGGAGAGAGATAAAAAACATCAATGATGAGAGAGCATCATTGATCAGCTGCCTCCTGCACGCCCCCCACTGGGGACTGAGCCCACAAACTGAGAACTGAACTGTGACCTCCTGGTTCACAGGTTGATGCTCAACCACGGAGCCACACTGGCTGGGCTCACAGGTCAATTTTTAACTTTCATTTAAATGTATCCTTTCATGTTAAATATATATTTCTGAAATAAGAAAACTTGATTTTACCAAATGATGCTCTATAGAAAAGTTAGGAATCAAGTATAAAATATTTTACTTCTAGTTGGAAATACTTTTTTCAATTATTAGATACTGGAAGTGGAAATTATAAATATTTACAGAATATATATGTATGTATGTATATATATATATATATATACCTTAATTTGCCAACTAAATTGTAGAGATATGTTTGAACACTTCGTGCTTACACCTGTAAATGTATTATCATAAAAATTGAAAATTTGTTTTTTGAAAGAACATGCAGATTTTGGTTGTCAATTGAAAATCTTAACTACATGGCCATTGTCCAGATAATTACTAAAATAATTACAGACTGGTTAAAGTAAAAACATTAGAAATAAACTGTGTTAGATTCTACAATGATGACTTTCTAGTAACCTCGGAACTTTGTGTGACAGCAGCTGAAAACCAAACAGAGCCCCTCAGAGCGACGGGGAAGCCGGATGGTGTTGTGCCCTTAAATACAGATGCGACGTTAGCCGGCGGCCTACGGAGGCTTGTCTTGGGGGCTAAAGTGGTAAAAGAATCTTTCAGACAAGCTCTCCACCGTGATAGTGGCGCGTGACCGTGCTGTTGGACCAGTTAACACGAACATGGACTGGGTCAAGCCTGTCCTCAGTAATCAAACCTCCTAACTGAGGACACGGATGTCGATCTTTGTACCAGTGAGATTCCAATGTGCTGCTGTGCTAATGCAATGCGCACTGACTCCATGGAAGGTAGAAACATACAAGCAAATGTAACCATAACTAGAAAGCACGGAATGTGACTCAGGTAATAAGTAAATATGTACTTGGTATGTAGGCCAAGGAAAAATGTTTTTATGAGTGAAGGGAAATGATTACAATTTCATACGGTACAAGAAACTTTCTCTCCTGCCTATGGGCCTCCACAAAATGAAGAGGGAGAGCAGGAGCCAGATGAGGGAGGGGAGGGAAGGTCGGAAGGAAGTGCTCGCAGGTGTGAGTGTCAGAGTGGCCTTCTGATCAGGCCCTTGTGCAGATGGACATTCTCTGCTCAGGCAGCTTTCCGACAGGCCTGTGGGGTAGACGAGGCCCCTCCGCCCCTACTTTCTTTAAGAACAAGGCCCCGATCAGAAGACAATCAGATAAAGATATGGTACACAGGCCCTGGCCGGTTTGGCTCAGTGGATAGAGCCAAAGGGTCCCGGGTTTGATTCCGGTCAAGGGCAGGTACCTCGGTTGCAGGCTCCATCCCTGGCCCTAGTTGGGGTGCTTGCAGGAGGCAGCCAATCGATGTCTTTCTCTCACATGGATGTTTCTCTCTGTCTTTCCCTCTCTCTTCTACTCGCCCTAAAAATGCAAGGTGAGGATGAACAACAACAATAAAAAAAGATATGGTACATGTATACAATGGAACAAAAAGAATGAAATCTTACCATCGGGGACAGCATGGATGGACTGGAGGGTTTTATGCTGAGTGAAGTAAGTCAGACAGAGAAAGACAGATCCCGTGTGATGTCACTTGTATGTGGAATCTAACGCACAAAATAAACAAACAAAACAGAAACGGGCTCACAGACACAGAGGACAAACTGATGGCTGCCAGATGGGAGGCGGTTTGGGGGCCGGGAGACAAGGGCGAAGGGACTAAGAAGTGCACGTTGGTGGTTACCGCGATGTGAGGTACGGCCTGGGGAACACAGCCAACAGTACTGCCATAACTCGGTCCGGCACCAACCCGGCACTAGTCTTACCAGAGAGGCCACTTTGCAAAGTACGTAAGTGTCAACCGCTGTGCTGGACACTGGACACTAGTATAAAGTCATATGGAATGTCACCTGTAACTGAAAAATAAAATTTCTAAAAAAGAACAAGGCCCCAGTTCGGAGAGCCCTCCCGCCACGGCAAAGGGAAAGAAGCAAGTTCCTTCCGGCAGCAACAGTCACCTCAGCCACGTGTAGAAAGTGACCTTCAACTCAACTGCAAAACGGTGCGCTCTGTGACAGTGCGAAAAAGTGTCCCTCCCCGGGTGTGCGTGCTGGCAGTGCATCCGCTGAACAAAACTGGCTTGGGAGCCTCCTATACCAGTGGTCGGCAAACTCATCAGTCAACAGAGCCAAATATCAACAGGACAACGATTGACATTTCTTTTGAGAGCCACATTTTTTAAACTTAAACTTCTTCTAACGCCACTTCTTCAACATAGACTCGCCCAGGCCATGGTATTTTGTGGAAGAGCCACACTCAAGGGGCCAAAGAGCCGCATGTGGCTCGCGAGCTGCAGTTTGCCAACCACGGTGCTATACCATCCTGTCCCCGTCCCTCATTGAGCAATTCAAACTTGGTAGGGGATGGGGAGGGAAGAAACGGGAGACGTTTCAACCAACATTGAATATAATGCTTTAAATTATACAACACGTCGGTGCCCCAGACAGGAAGAAGGCAGCACAACTAGAGCTGGCTAAGTTATGAGTACGTGAGACTCCACTGTCAATGCCATGCCGTACCCCCGAAGAGTCCCAAAGAGACCCATCTGGTAGCCACGTGCGGTCTCACTCTGATTCTAGGCATGACAACGCATCTTTATCCGAGACAAATGCTATTCAAGACTTCAGAATCCATTCCCAAAATCCTTTTAAAAATCTAGCATGGCTCTAGCCGGTTGCTCAGTGGTTAGAGTGTCTGCCCATGGACTGAAGGGTCCTGGGTTCTATCAGTCAAGGGGCAGGTACCTCGGTTGCAGGCTCAATCCCCAGTCCTGGTTGAAGCACATGTGGGAGGCAATCAAGCCATGTGTCTTTGACATCGCTGTTTCTGTCTCTCCCCCTCCCTTCCACTCGCTATAAACATCAATGGAAACATACCCTTGGGTGAGGATTAGCAAAATAAAATAAAATAAAATAAAAAATAAAATAAAATAGGTGCCGAGGAAGAATAATTGAGACTCATTTAAAACGTACATTGAATCTTTGAAGAGACCATGGAGAATGCAAACCAAGGCGAGAGACCAGAATTGCATATGTGACCACAATTCAGTAAAACTGGAAACTAATGACAAAATAATGAGCAGGCGACTCAGACCTCTTGACAACATTCCGTAGCCACACACGTCTGTGCAGTTTTCTAAATTTGAAAAACACAAGAAAAATTTCAAACGTTTTCAAATCAGACTTTCCTACACCTTGTCTGCTCCCATGACAGCTTCTCCAATTCTCCACGTGCGTGCTCCCATCGCCCCCTAAAACCCAGCCCCTGGAGCTCAGGGCTCCCCACGACCTGCCTTTATCCCCCTCTCCGACTGCTCTTCCCCACACTCCTCCCGTCAGCCCCAGTGGAGGCCTCTGCCCATAAGGTTACGATGCAAGTTCCCGTTTCTCTTCCATCCCCATGGATCGAATTTCTATCCATTTTTTCCTGAACTATTTAAATTTTACTTCTTTCTTAATGTTTCAGTCATTCCTGCGCATGCTCCATCTCTTCTCAGTGTTCTCATACTGGTTTGTTTATTCGAGGTAAAATTCTTAGCATCTTGAAACTGTAGATATCATTCTTTTTGTGCTTGTCTAACCCCTCTAGATTAAAATACACTTGAATACATAATTCCTCCAACTTACTTTTTTTTAAGCCACTTGAATTTCCTAGAATAGGTCTTTGTCCAAAACAGTTTTCAGAAAATAACAATGTGAGAAGGAAAAAAAAAAGGGGGGGTGTGCATGGAAGGAAGCAAAAGTACCATTTAATTTTAAAATAACTCAACAATTATTTAATATGAAGGATTCATTGAGAAAATAAATGCCTTTGTCGGCTGTAAGATTTCACTGTCTGCTCCATAAGACCTCATTAGGCGACTATCTCCTGTCAATTACCAGGACTGTGGCCAAGCAGAGTCAGTGAAACGCAGGGCGAGTTACATAAGAAGACCTCGCAAGCAGAAACCTGAAACCATAGGGTCCGATGAAGAGGCCGTTTATCACAGAAGCCACGAGAGCCGGGCTTGAAAAGACGATGCTCTGTGAGATGAAAGGCTATCGCACCGCCTTTGATGAACGGACAAGAGCACATTCTCAACAAGAACCAGAAAGCCCTAGGGGTCCATCGAGTCACACTGACGGCCATTCAGGCCCCGTGCGCCCAATCCCGGGGGTCCCTCGCCTGCATTCTTGAGCAGCACTAGGACAGCAGCCCCTTTTGCTCCGGTGTCTCTGGGTGGTCTCCCTGGAGCTGTGTCTCCTCTCCCTCCCCCTCTCCTTCTCCCATGGCTCTCCCTCTGCCCCGCTCAGTCATCCCTGAAGATTAGTATAGCACTAGAGGCCCGGTGCACAAAATTTATGCACTCGGGGGCGGGGGGGGCCCTCTCAGCCCGGCCTGCACCCTCTCACAGTCTGGGAGCCCTTAGGGGATGTCCGACTGACGGCTTAGGCCCCCTTAGCGCTGCCACCGAAGCAAGAGAGGCTCCTGCCACTGCCACTGTGCTCGCCAGGCATGAGCCCGGCTTTTGGTGCACTGACCACCAGGAGGCAGCTCCTACATTGAGTGTCTGCCCCCTGGTGGTCAGTGCACGTCATAGCAACCAGTCATTCCACTGTTTGGTCGATTTGCATATTAGCCTTTTATTATATAGGGTTTCACTCATCTGTTTTTTTTACAGGTAGCAATATTCAACTCCTCATCAGCTTCTCGGGTGCACCTCTAAGCCCAAGTCCATCTTTCATCTTGTTAAGAACCAAGATTACAAACAAATGCATTCGTTTTAAGACCCTACATTGTTATTTTCAATATCCTTGTGCTTAGAGGATAATCACTTTACAACTGTGGGACATATTTTAACAGATGAATGATATGACATATTCTCTGAACAGGAATGTAAGGCTATTTATTTGTCTGATCTTTTATTAGGTATGTTACATTATAAAAGGCTGGACTGTTGTTCACTAGAAGGTATAATTGCACAATTGTTCTTTTTAAAGGTGATTTGAACAACACACATTTTGAAATATTAGCCCCTAATTTATTAAAATTTGCATTAAGTGTGAAATTTTTAACTTAGTACATAAAACAATATATGTAGTGATTGTCGTTTTATAAATATACCAGTGCCCGGTGCACGGATTCGTGCACATTGAAAGGAAATTAATTAGAAGGTGGCTGGCGGGGTGGGACTGCGCGAGACGGGCCAGACACGCCCTGGAGCCAACCTCCCGCGGTCCCTCTCCGGCCAGCCACACCTGGGGTGGTGTCATGGCTCAAAGGGTGTCTGCAGCGTGAACAGGGTCCTTCGGGCAGGTGAGGTCCCTCGGCCTGGCCTGCAGGGATTGGATCAAAAGCGGCTCTCTGACATCCCCCAAGGGGTCCTGGATTGTGAGAGGGTAGTTCTTGGGTGACACACCCCAGAATCGGGCTCCCTCCTCTCTGGTTTCAGGTGCATCACCCAAAAACCACCACTGCCAAGTCACCACAGCTCGGCAGCTCCTACATTGAGCATCTGGCCCCTGCTGGTCATTGCGCATCATACCTACTGGCCAGTCGGTGGGTCAGACAATCGCTTAGCGTTTTATGTATACAGATACAAATTGTAATAGCCATGGGAATGATAAAAGCCAAGTTTATCACCTCTGGGGAACAAAAAAGGAAAAAAATGAGGAACCTTGAAATACATATCATATTTAATTCTCAAAAAAATGACACAGTGATCTATAAATCTATAAAGCAAGTATGGCCAAATATAAAGATTTGACAAAACTGAATAATATGTATAATAAACAACTATTTATTAAAGTCTCACTAATGCCATTAAGTCCTTTAAAGCAATTCTCATAACAACCTATAAGAAAACTACCACATTCCTTCTATTTCACAGCCTAAACGCTGAGGCAGGGAGGCTCGGTCAGTGTGCGAAGCTGCCCCATGAACAAAGGCTGACCTGGGTCTGAACCCACGCACTTGGTCTCCCGGGTCCACACTCTTACCTAACAGGTTACATCATTTGTTTTGCTTTGTTGTTTCTTTTACTTTTCTGTGTGCGTGAAGTGGTTCCTATGTTTAAAGCAATTTCAAAAACAGAAAAATAAGAGTATACATGTTAGTTAATGTAAAAAATTCCACTTTTTATTATTTCCATAGAAGCTCTGGCAATGTGTGCTATGATCTGTGAGCCTATAGAAGACCTTTGAAATGACGCTCATTCTCGGGAATCAACTCGGTACTGCTCCACAGAAGTATGTCACTAACAGGCATGACGAATAGGACTTGGCTACTTTCATAAGAAATGCCTGAATTCTGAGTATTCACCATATTGATGCAGCCATCCTTCCCACCCAGGCCTCAGAGCTTTTTGTTTGTGTGTTTGTTTGTTTTCACACTGTGTGTCTCTTTTCAAAACAATGGTTTGAGATTTTCTCAAAGGTCAGAATAGGAGAGAAGAGTATGAGACGTAGATGCCCTAAATCCAGGAGGAATCAAAGATTGGATATTCTGAAATGGTGCAAGGGTGCCTACAGAGAAAACTGCTCAAATAGGTGTTTTTTTCACATATAGTACATGGTCGATTGAAGTGCGTAAAGCAAGTTATAAAGTCAATGGTGGACTACTCCCTGCTCTCTTTATAGTGACACAAGTTGGTAAAAGACACAAGATTAGAAACCAAAATTGATTTGCTTTGGATGGCTTCTTGCTAGTTTCCTTTTTCTTCTGTATTTATATACTAGAGGACCAGTGCACGAATTCGTGCACAGGTGGGGTCCCTCAGTCTGGCCGGCTATTGGGGCCGATCAGGGCCATTTCACCCAGTCCCAATCTCGACCGATCAGGGCAGCAGGGGGGAGAGACCGCAGGAGGTTGGCTGACTGTGGGAGGTTGGCTGTGGGAGCTCACTAACCACCAGGGGGCAGCTCCTACATTGAGCGTCTGCCCCCTGGTGGCCAGTGCGCATCATAGTGACCGGTTGTTTGGTTGACTGGTCGTAATGGTCGCTTAGGCTTTTATATATATAGGTGATTGGAGGAATGGTACTTTTCTCTGAAAATGAGGCCCCGCAACTGAAGGAAAAGAAAATAAAAGATGGCGGAAAGGGTTGGTTATAATGAGAATTAATCAGGACCCAGGCAATTAAAACTCGAAGAAAAAAGACTTTGGCAGGAGGTTGTGTTACTCCTCATTGGACTTTCCACCGAGTCCCTAGGTTTGGGAAATCCCTACGGAGTTCACTATGACGCTGAGAGAGCCTATGACTTCTGCAGTCTGGGAGACTTCACCCAAAGTAGTTCAAATCCACAAATCATGGCTTTTGGACAAGTGGCGTGGACTTACTAGGATGCAAGAGGCAAAATCCAAGAAGCTCTGAGGGTTTGTTTGTTTTTTCATGTTCTCTGTGTCTCCTCTTCATTACTCTTTCCAAATAACTCTGACCCTTCGCTGCGGTCTGCAGCTGACTAAAGCAAGAAGGGACCTGAATGGCATGGCCCCGGGCTCTGAGCACACTGTCTTTCATTGGTGTAACGGAGCTGGAGTTTAGATCGCATGTTGCTAAATGACCTTCAGTGCATTCTAAACTTGTGGAGTGTGGGCCTATTTTGTGAACATGGCTACTCTTGAAATCTTGGAAAAGTGGGGCGCGTAAGGAAAGGGACTGAGTGGAGCAAACGTGGCTGTGCTGAAGGGCCACACCCGTTCCAGTGGATGTGGCCCATGTGGCCAGCGCTGCAGAGGGAATGCAGACCGGCCAAACCTCCGCGGGGAAACCGTCCTGAGATGCACAAAGTTAGACAACACAGGGGCGGAGAACAAGAGGCATTGGTGACTTTGGAAATTTATCCAAAGAAAGGTTCCATCTTGAGAACTTGAATATCTCTTTGTGATTTGGGGGATTTTTTTTTTTCACTTTTCCTACTGAGTTTGGAGTGGTAAGAAAAGGTGATTGTAGGCTTTGGGGTTGGGATATATAATGATCTGTTTCAACACGTGCTTAGAGGTGGGGTTCATTGGCACTAGTTTAACTAAAAATAAAGTAATAATCTGTTTCCCACGCACTAT
Source organism: Cnephaeus nilssonii (assembly GCF_951640355.1). Lineage (NCBI taxonomy): Eukaryota > Metazoa > Chordata > Mammalia > Chiroptera > Vespertilionidae > Cnephaeus > Cnephaeus nilssonii. The sequence continues at coordinate 1,371,682 of NC_137081.1, read as the reverse complement.
AATTCTAGGGAGAAGATAACATCAATTTGCGTTTTCCTGATGGTTTGTGATGGAGAGCATCTTTTCACCTGTCTGTTGGCCACATGTATGTCTTCCTTGGAGAAATGGGTTTTTTCTATCCTGTGCCGTTTTGTAAACTGGGTTGTGTGTTTTTGTCATGGAGCTGTGTGTTTCTTATCTACTTTGACTAGCAAACCCTCTGGAACTTATCGTGGGTGAACATACTCTCCCATTCACTGGGGCGCCTTTTTGTTTTGCTGAAGTTCCTTCCTGCTGTCAGAAGCTGTTTAATCGGATGTAGTCTCTTTTGTTCCTCTTTGCTTTTGTTTCCCTGGCTCAAGGGGGCTCATCACTAATTATCGGGGAAATGCAAATCAAAACCACAGTGAGATACCGCCTCATACCAGTCAGAATGGCTATTATCAAAAAGTCAACAAACAATGCGGAGAAAATGAAACCCTTGTGTACCGTGGGTGGGACTGCAAACTGGTGCCGTCCCTGGGAAAAAAACATTATGGAGATTCCCTCGAAAAATCTATGCAATACAACCTATTTCTTATTTTCTTCGGTATTTATCCAAAGAAAATGAAAACACTAATCTGAAAAGATATATGCACCCCAAGTTCATTGCAGAATTACTTATGATAGTTAAAACATGCAACCGAGGTACCCATTGATAGATGAGTAGATAAAGAAGATGTGTTATAGTTCCATAATGGACTGTTACTCAGCCATAAGAAGAATGAGATCTTGCCATTTGCTACAACATGGATAAATTTAGAGGGTATTGTGCTAAGTGAAATAAGTTAGGCAGAGAAAACAAATACCGTATGGTTTCTAAAAAAGTAGAATCTAAAAATAATAATAATAATAAAACAAAAACAGATTTATAGAAACAGAGACAAAAGGTATGGTTACCAGAGGGGAGGGGATGGGGAGATAGGTGAAAAGAGGCAGGAGAATATAGTCAATAATATTGATAACTTTACCTTGTGACATGATTAGAACTATTGGGATGATCACATTATAAGATATAAAAATATCAAATCATGATATTGTATACCTGAACCTAATGTAATCAGTATAAGATTGTATACCAACTCTACTCAAACAATAAACTTTTTAAATGATATCAGGAGAGAGGCAACTGGCAAAGCAGGATTCATGCATGTCAGGGATCTAGTCACCAACTACCATCAAACCACACACTTATATCAACAGGTAATAGTGATGGCTGCTGCTAGGAATTTAGAGGATGGCCCAGTTGGCGTGGCTCGGTGGTTGAGCATCGACCTATGAACTAGGAGGCCACATGCCCGGGTTGCGGGCTTGATCCCCAGTGAGGGGCGTGCAGGAGGCAGCCGATCCATGATTCTCTCTCATCATTGATGTTTCTCTCTCTCTCTCTCTCTCTCTCTCTCTCTCTCCTCTCTCTCTCTTCTCTCTCTCTCTCTCTCTCTCTCTCTCTCTCTCTCTCTCTCTCTCCTCTCTCCCTCTTCCTCTCTGAAATTGGTAAAAATATATTTTTAAAAAATAATAAGTCAGAGGATGGGAGCTGAACGTAAAGCATGTTAACCTACAGGAACAGGTTCCAGTAGAGCAGGGACGGTAAAAGCCAACGAGAAGACGTGTGTGAGTTGCGAGGAAGTAGAAACGAGTAACTGCAGACTAGTAGGAGGCTTAGTTAGGAGTAAGCGTGTACACTGGAGCGTTTACATGGGACGGGAACCCTCACAGAACTCTTCTAGCTGGAGAGTGAGAACTCGAAGACACCAATAAGAAGGACACTGGTCCCATGAATTCAGAAGACAGTTGGGTTGAAGATGTTCTTCAAAAGATAAATCAAAATCAGAAGATACTTCTTTAGGAGAGATGAAGAGAAGAAAACAGACACGGAGCATGTTTAAGGAAATGCTAGGCAGCTCCTTCCACAGGGGATTCTGTGCTTAATGAAAAGAGTTCTAACTTACACGCCCAAGAAATAGAAATCAAATCTCATGTGTTGTCATCACGTGTATTCCGTCCTTGTTCAAGGACATGTTGGAAGAGAAAGGTTTGGATCATCTCTACCAATTGGATAAGCTTTTAAGAAGCAAAGCATGGACTCATTGTCGCAAATTCTGCTTGGACACTGTTTCAGCCGCAGGAAAGTTGAAGGGAAAAGGCATCCCGAGGCAGGGTTTTCACATATTCTTCGGATTAAACAAGTCCCAGCACCCCTTGCTGTACTAGAAGCAAATGGATTAAAGATGTTAATAAAGTGAGTGGCGCTTCCCCTCTTATAAACAAACAGCATTGCATGGTTCTCCACAGCCATGATTTTCACATTTTCTACGCTTTGAAACAGCTTGGTCAACATTTATCTCTCCACGCATCATGCATAAGCAACATGATTTCGTTAATGGTTTACAAAAGGCTAATTTATCTCAAGCAACAGATGCATGTATAATAACTCGGACATTTATGGAATAAGAATTTATTTATTTCTGCATATTATTATTAAGTACAAAAGGCTCTCACAACTTAAACTTCGTTTCATGGCAGTGTAGGCAGCATTAGCATCAGTCTGCTTATGACAAAACTGGAACTTACAGGTTAAAAGTGACTTGTGTTGCCCTAGCCCCGTGGTCAGCAAACTGCGGCTCACAAGCCACATGCGGCTCTTTGGCCCCTTGAGTGTGGCTCTTCCACAAAATACCATGGCCTGGGCGAGTCTCTTTTGAAGAAGTGGCGTTAGAAGAAGTTTAAGTTTAAAAAATTTGGCTCTCAAAAGAAATTTCAATCGTTGTACTGTGGATATTTGGCTCTGTTGACTAATGAGTTTGCCGACCAGGGCCCTAGCCGGTTTGGCTCAATGAATAAAGTGTTGGCCTGCGGACTGAGGGGCTCCGGGTTCAATTCTGGTCAAGGGCTAGTACCTTGGTTGCAGGCTCGATCCCTGGCTCTAGTCAGGGTGCAACCAATCGATGTGTCTCTCTCAGATGATGTTTCTCTCTCTGTCTCTTCCCCTCCCTTCCACTCTCTCTAAAAATCAATGGGAAAATATCCTCGGGTGGGGATTAACAACAACAACAACGAAAAAGTGACATGTCATGATCATGCATCTAATACAGTATCAGATTGGGTATTTGAACCTGATGTTCAATATTCATTTGACTCGACGTGACAAAGAAAAATAGTTGACCCTCTAATTTTAACCTCTGACCCAATTTCCATGGTGATAATAAAACTAAATAGGGATGCCTCTTCATCCAACTGAGAACATTAAAAATTGTGTTTGTGCCCAGCCAGTGTTGCCCAATGGTCAAGCATTGACCCATGAACAGGAGGTCATGGTTTGATTCCTGGTCAGGGCACATGCCCGGGTTGCGGGCTCGATTCCCAGTGGGGGGCATGCAGGAGGCAGCCGATCAATGATTCTCTCTCATCATGGATGTTTCTCTCTCTCTCTCTCTCTCTTTTACTCTCTGAAATCAATAAAAATATATATATATATATTTTTAATGTTGTGTTTGCTCTTGGAGAACGCACGAGTGCTTGTCTTAGACTTGAGGGAGAGCCCCAGCTAGTCTCCCAGGATGTAAACTCTTATGTGACATGTTCTGTCTCACATCACTTTGAATGTTAGCCATCATTATTTACTGGATTTTTAATTATAAATTAAAACGCCATCTAATTAAACATGCTACCTTTCACATATTTTTTTCTTTTTGAGGTTGAAAAACTGTTCTTTACCTTTGGGTAAATTCCATAGATAACTGTCATGCCTTTATCTTGAAAGAAACAAAATTTATTATGCTCAGTATTAATTTTATGTGAAATTTATAGCTTTTATTTGGGGGTACAGAATTAATACATAACTATTTCTCCTATAGGCATGTGAAAAGGACAATAAAAGTTGCTCATAAAATATTAGGAAGTATGACAAACGTGTTGTGATTTTTAGTTCTGCCGATGCCTCCCGGCGAAAGTGGATGTCTACTCTTGCGCCCCCGCCCCCAGTTCTCAAGGAGAGAAAGGGATATCTTAGCATTCATTACCCAACACCTCTACTTAACTGGGAGCCTCAGTTAAGTAGAGGTGATGGGGAAACTGAGTCTTGTGAAAAGGGCTCCGTTTCACAGCTCAGAACATGGGAATCAATGTTATCACCGCACTAACTGGGTACATGTGAGGCCAGACACACTCCATGGAGGAAGACGTGTTTCCTGGGATGGACGCTCTTCACGTGGAGGCCTTGACAGTCTACGAGCACAAGGCAGGCCTCCCTTTGGAAATCCTGACAGCGTTCTCTGAAAAGGAACACGCCCGGGTGAGTGCTCCCAACTGTGCAGGTGCAGGTGACAGCGCGGTGTTTTCTGAAGAAGGAAAAGCGAGAGCCTGGGCTGAGAGCTCCCGGGGCAGGGAAGCAGTGGGGGGGCGGTGCAGGCGCCTGGGTGGCGGGGCAAGGAGCAGCCCTGGCCCCAGGAGGGAGGGAGTTCCTAGAGTCCTTCCTCCCGAAGCCGCTTCCTCTTCATCTTCATCGCTCATCTTAGACGCCAAGCATTACGTTTCCCGCTTCTTAACGCTGTGCATTCCCCTCTCCGGGATCATGAAGGAGTGTTACATGTTACCTTCCTCCTCTGGGATCATGAAGGAGTGTTCCCCGCTGGATTCTGGGGGTCACCCTGGTAAAGGTCTCCCCGGCGGCCTTCCGGGGTCGCAGCCAATGCCCCGGTCGCAGGCTGTGCTCCAGCAGGAACTGGAGAACGGCTCCCGCAGCCCCGTGTCGCCTTCGCTGTGTGACAGGCCACCTCCCACCCCCTGCCAGGGCGCCGTCCAGGGGCCGGTGCTCCTTGTAGAAGGATGAGCAGCTGCTGTCCTGGTTCCGGCCGCCCTGCCTGTGGGGAGCGGAGACTGGCCTTGCACACGCACCTGCATCGGGGCACGCACCTGTGGCCTCTGCCTCCAAGCCGCCCCCCGCCCCCCCCCCCCCCCGGGAGGCGTCCTTTGGGGAGATGAAGGGAGGCGGACGTGGACACACAGACACGGCATCGCCGCCGCCTGCTCATCCGGAGGCTCTGCACCCGCAGGGCATGGCCGGGCCTCTGCACGGTCACCCGTGGCGTCACGCAGGCGGGCCCGTGACTGGAGAGGAGCTGGTGATGTCGTCAGCGTTTTCAAATGAAACTGGAAAACGGACATCGCTTTCGTTTTCGTTTATTTTTTCCCCAAGATTCAAACTCCAGTCTGGCCAGTTTCTAGGTAGAATTCTCACCAGGTTGGGTTTTGAGTCTCGGGAAAGACTAAACGAAGACACTGTTCGTTTTCAAGTTTCATTTTTGCACGTCACAGAGTAACTTTTTAAAAAAATATCTATGTTATTGATTTCAGAGAGGAAGGGAGGGGGAAAGAGAGATAGAAACATCAATGATGAGAGAGAATCATTGATGGGCTGCCTCCTGCACGCCCCCCACTGAGGATCGAGCCCACAACCCGGGCATGTGCCCTTGGCTAGAATTGAACCTGGGACCCTTCAGTCCGCAGGCCAACGCTGTATCCATTGAACCAAACCGGCCAGGGCCCAGAGTAACTTTTGTCTGTTTCACACACCGGTGTCCCATCTGGCATTGAAATTAAGGCCCCAGAGTCTTTCAAGCTTTACTAGAGAGTGTGGCCACCCCCCACCCCCCACCCCCCCGGAACTTTTTAAAGTTATAGAATAACAGCGACTTCCAACTCTTTCATCTCATGGCATACCTAAACTATCACTAACATCATGCGGCACACCAAAAGGCAGATCACACTCCTGCTGAGCTGACAAGAAAAGAAGGCATAATTTTTATTTTATATTTTAAAGATGTTTTTATTGGTTACTTTAGAGAGCGAGGAAGGGAGAGGGAGAGAGAGACAGAAGCATCAATGATGAGAGAGAAACATCGATCAGCTGCCTCCTGCACGCCCCACACTGGGGATCGAGCCCACAGCCCAGGCCTGTGCCCTGACTAGGAATCGAACCAGCGACCTCCTGGTTCATAAGTCCACGCTCAACCACTGAGCCACACCGGCTGAGCAAAAATAGGTACAATTTTGATTCCTTCGCATCAGATGGCTATTGTCATGCCGCTGTGGTCATTTTTTATCTGACAATCTAAGGGAAAAGGGGGCAGTGCTCCTGACTGAGTGGTCAGCATTGCGTGCTCTAAAAATTCCCGTGGACACGGGTTCAGAATCGCCGCATAACTTCAACCAGCAGCTTACTGAATTGTGCACCAAAAACTGGCAAAAACCATGTCTATTAGATTCTTGCCAGTGTTATCAGAAATGCCATCGCTGAATCTGCAGGAAAGAGAGTGACACAAGACAAAGGTCTACTGAGCCACCCCACCCCGCCACTCACACCCCCTCTCTCTAGAAACGCGGTCCCACCTTTTCTTCGCCCCCAGCCCCCTCCCCGGCTGAACAAACAGGAATGCTCCAGTGAAGGAAGAAGAATGCGGCTGGAGAAGGGCCGGGCCGGCTCTATCACAAGGAAACAGGTGGGAGGCGAGATAAGAAGGTTCAGTGAGAAAGCGCAGAAGGCACTGCAGGAAAGAGTCTGAGCACAGGTCAGCTCGAGGAAGGCGGCACTGACGGGAGGGAGCTGGCCGGCCTCGGGGGCGACCGGGAACAATGGAGGCCTGGGCTCCTGGACTTGGGAGGACGCCGCGTAGACTAAGCCTGAGAAGCCTTCGCTCGGAGCAGGTCTCCCCGCTCACTCATCCCGGGGCCTCGGGTGGGCATCGCAGCCTCCGCATCTGCAGCTCATTCGAGAGTGCAGCCCACACCCTCGTCTTCATTAACATATAGTTATTGTTGCTGATCTCAGAGAGGAGGGAGAGGGAGAGAGAAACATCCATGATGAGAGGGTTTCATGGATGGGCTGCCTCCTGCACGCCCCGCCCTGGGGATGAGCCTGCAACCCGGCGTGTGCCCTGACTGGGGATTGAACTGTGACCTCCTGGTTCATAGGTCAATGCTCAACGCCAGAGCCACGCCGGCCGGGCCCACCCTTGTCTTAGTGAACCCCAGAGAGCACAGCGTTCCTTGCAGCTCCCCACCCTGCGCCCCCGGAGGAGACCGTCACCTGGTGTCCATGCCTGGACGCAGGGCGGGGCCTGCTGCCTCAGCGACACACACCTGCTCGCCACGCCCTGTCCAGGCCTCTGTCCAGGCTGAGTGCAGGGTTTATTTCAGAGAGAGGGGAAGGGAGAGGGAGAGGGAGAGGGAGGAGGGGAGAGAGAGAGAGAGAGACATCAATGATGGGAGGGAATCATGGGTAGGCTGCCTCCTGCACGCCCCCTCCTGGGGATCAAGCCCACAACCCGGGCGTGTGCCCCATCCCCCATCGCCTTATCCCCGTCTGCGCTGAAACGCCATTCGCTCCTCCACCCTCAGAGACCTGCTCTCCTAAGTCTCTCTTCTTGGCCTCGTTCGTTGTTCCTGGCCCAGAATCTCACCCGCCTTCATCCCGGGAAAGCACGTGGGTTACTCTCGAAGGAGTCTCCCCTGCTCCGCCCCGTGGCTCTGCCGGGCCAGCCCGGGCCCGCCCTGCGGTGGGTGCAGCGCTGTGGCCGGAGGGGAAGGTACGCTCACTTCACCGCATGGCACGTCGCCCAGACCGGGCCCGGGGACCTACAGAACGGCACTCCGTCCTCATGTCCCACCTCAGGTCAAAGGTTTCCAGGACCCTCGTGCGGGCGCTGCTGCACAGCGAAGTGAACACAAAGGCCCGGCTGCTTCTGTGCTGGAGAGCCGGGGGCCGAGGCTTCTTACACTGAACACAACCCCACGGGGATGTCCGTGCGGGGCCCCTGCTCCGGGCGCAGGGCGAGGGGCAGCAGAGCCGACGATTGTCAGCGTGCACCTGCTCCTCCCCTCCCGGCGATGCTTCCTTTTCCCGGGAGAACTGTCCCCCCGGGAGCGCCCCACGCCCGTCTCCTGACCGGATGCCGGTACACGCACGAGGGACCGACGTCACACCTGTGCGAGGCGAGGAGAGAGACAATGCTTAGACCTTCCAGACGTGAACAGACAGTGCCTGTCCAGCCCCGGCCTCCGTGGCACTGGGACCGGCCTCCGAGGCACCGGGACCGGCCTCCGAGGCACCGGACTGGCCTGCGCAGCGGCTGACGATGTTGTGTCTCCGCCTGGAGCTGAGCCTGAGGCGCTGAGCTGGCCGCCGGAGCACCCCGCATCCCAGTATCTGTGAGCAACGCCTCCCAGGGCATCTGCGCCGCCTGCCTAGGTCACTGAGCCGCTCCCCGGCTCCCCTCCCAGCTCCTCGCCGCACCCCGGGGGAAGGCGAGGCGCTTGGTGCGCAAGCTGTGCTGCGTCAGGAAAAGCCTTCTCCAGGTCTCACGAGCTTGGAAAACAGCCTGGGTGCGACGCTACCTCCTAAACCTTTTCTACAACAGCACCTTCTTTCTGTTTCAGACACGGGCCTGGAGCACAGGACGGACACAGACCACCTGCAGTACCAAATGCATGTCCATGACGTGTCCGGCGCACTCGCCATTATGAAAACCACACCAGATCTGTTATGTGTGGTGTGCGCTTCAGTTAACCCCAGACTCGTAATTACGTATAATCTTATTTGAAAGAGAAGATGTACGATGTACGTGTACAAGAGTCATCGTATTGCGCAAGAAGGAGAAAATGGTGCTAATTTGGCTATAATTAGGGAATAAATTACATAATAAGCACACAAGTACTGTCGAATTAAATTAACTTTGAATCATCAGTGACTACTCCGTACGTAGGAACTGATCTGAACTTCAAACAGCGAATGACCTTGTGGAGAAAAAGAACAAGTCAGGGTTGCTGGCAGGTGTGGTTCAGCAGTTGAGCATTGGCCCATGAACCAGGGGTCACGGTTCCATTCGCTGTCAGGCGCATGCCCGTGCTGTGGGCTCGATCCCCAGTGTGGGGCGTGCAGGAGGCAGCCCATCCATGATTCTCTCTCATCGTTGATGTTTCTATCCCTCTCTCCCTCTCCCTGAAATCAATAAAAACGTATTTTAAAAGAAGGAAAAGGCAAGGCTAAGATGAAGAAGACAGTGAAAAAGAAAAGGCTTTCCAAAAAAGCTTGAAAAAAATAGGATAAAGAAATCACTAGATTTCTTAAAGTGGAAAGATCGATAACCTAATCTATACAAGGAATATGTGAATCATTCAAGTCGAAAGAAAACTAAGTCATCAAAAGAGCATTAGGAGTCTCCACAGCTTCCACGTAAAGTACATGTACTATATCTGAAATGATGAGTAACACCTTTAGTAACCACTACCCATCATTAATTTCTGTTATTTAAAACTTTTATTTTTTAAAAAATCTGTGTTTAAAGACAGAATAATACTGTTTAAATTTAATACTTTCTCCAAGTTATTAGACTAGAGCTTTCATGTCTCTAAGCCTGTAATCACACAGGCTTGACGTTTCATAACATAAAGCGAGTCACTGTGGCCCTGGCGGGGTGGCGCAGTTGGTGGGAGTGCCATCCGTGCATCCAAGTGTGGTGGGTTCGATTCCCCGTCAGGGCACATTCCTAGGTTGTGGGTTCAATCCCCGGTCAGGGTGTACACAGGAGGCAACCGATCTATGTTTTGCTCTCATATCAATATGTCTCTCTCTCTCTCTCTCTCTCTCTCTCTCTCTCTCAAAATCAATAAAAACACATATCCTTGGGTGAGGATTTAAAAAACAAAAGAGAATCAATATGTATAGCACATGATTTGTAAACGATTTAGTAAATGAGTTTTACTCATAAGAGCTGTAGGATAAATTTAAACTTCTGCCACGAATGCGTTGGCCGTGTAAAATCCTGAGATCTGTGTGAGTGGGTGATGCTGTCACAGGTCTGTTGGAATCGTGTTGCGGTAGCGGCCCTGGAGCGTGTTTCAGTTACCGTCAGAGCCACATCCGTGTTCTCCCTGCATGCGTGTGTGTGAAGCCCTCCGGACACAGGAGAGCCAGGTAGAGCGATGAGGAGGCCCAGTCGCCTGGGCACAATGTCAGGCCGCAAAGACCAGGGATGTCCTTCCTGCCTCCGCGCTGAGGCCTGGGGTCCTGGAGTCCTGGGAGCAGCCGGCTCCTTGCGCGGCCTGCATCTTTTCACTGACTCTCCTCACGGTTTCATCGCGGGCATCTTTTTGTAGCTCCCAGTTCATGAACGTGGTGCCAAGGGACTCTTCTCGTCAAATCACGTGATTTTCAGGGGCTTACTTAGCTCCACATAGAGAATCATTTCCCTCTAATTTCAGACATAGTGTTCCTCAGACTCTCGGGTGTAAGAGAGCCTTTGAATGAAGCAAAACAAGTTAGAGTTCAAGGATCTGATTTCTTACTGCCCTGGAGAATCCAGGGCTAAAATGTTAGTAGACATTTTTCCTGCATTGATTCCATACATCCTTTTTCAAACATTTTCAGGTCTCAAACCTACAAAGTCAGTATCTGAATTCAATGACTACCTTACATACTTGTTTGTAGTTTAAAGTTTTGAGCATTATCTTTATACTATATATATAAAAGCCTAAATGACTGTTACAACCAGACAACCGGCCGATAGCTATGACGCACCCTGACCACCAGGGGGCAGACACTCAACGCAGGTGTGTGCTCCCACAGCCAACCTCCCGTGGTCCCTCCTCCCAGGCAGCTGGCCCCCATCAGCCCCAATTAGGACTGATCACCGGCCAGGCCAAGGGACCCCACCCATGCACGAATTCATGCACCAGGCCTCCAGTTGCATAGAAGACCACAGAATGCAAAGAGTCAAAAGACATGTCCCTGGCCCTAGCTGGTTTGGCTCAGTGGCTAGAGCATCGGCCCATGGACTGAAGGGTCCCAGGTTCGATTCAGGTCCAGGGCACATTCCAGGCTCACATTGATATGTCTCCTCCCTTCCACTCTCTCTCTCTCTCTCTGAGAACCAACGGGAAAACACCCTCAGGTGAGGATCTACACACTCAAAAACACAACCCTGAGATCTAAGATCTCTTTTGGCCAACTTCCTTTTTTATAAAATGAGGATCATGTCCTCTGCACATGACAGAGCTGCTTTGAGAATTCCATACGATAATACATAACAAAGTATCTCACGTCTGTGAATGTGTTAGGGAGACAACTTCCCCTGTGCTCACTGCCTCCTTGCTCATGTTTCTTTTGTAAAAAGAAAACATGGCTGAAGAGTGTATTTTCAGTGACGTGTTTATGATCACGCGTGCTTTGGGTTTCTCTCACAGGGATTCTGGGGAGTTCATCATCCCTGCTCACACCCATCACTGTCCTATATGCTTTTTGTAGTTTAGAATTTCAAATTAAACTTTATTATGCCTTCTTTAGTTTTTGCTTCATGTCTCAAAAGGTCAAAAAAAGAAAAAACAGGTAAACTGTTCACTAATTAGCCCTATCCTTAACAGAATAACAATGCAAGCTGTGATGATTAAATCCAGAATGTGTGGGGTTTCTATTTCTTTAAAAAGAAGAAATTCATGAGGAACCAAATTAAATTAAATCTCAAAAGCATGGCCGGTACCCGTATTTGAATAAAACACATTGAAATAATTACTTGAAACAGGGAAAGTATGAACTGAAGACTTAGAGAAGTCATACAAATCGTATGCAAGTAAGTTTTCTTGGATTCATTTTCAAGCAATTTTACAAGGTTCTGGTTTTTTCAAGGTCAGTTTTCATGGGATGCATTAGTGGGGCAAAGGGGACTTGAACCACAGGTGGCAGCTATTAGGTGGCAGGACAGGCCTTCAGGAGCTGGGAGTGGGCCGGGGGGGACGGGTCAGAGTGGGGAGCAGAGGTGGGGGGTCCAGCCAGGGCCCCCAGTCCCAGGCTCACTTGGCTCTTTTTGTGGATTGAGCTGCTTTTGACATTTCCATTGTCGTGTCCTCTGCTAATTCTGAACTGTGTCGCCTTCCCTTGCTCGGTGAGAGGGACTCAGCTGGCCATTGTAGGCTTTCAAGACGGACGGGGCCACAGGCGTTGTGGGCAAGGCTGGACGCTGGGGGCCACGGGGAAGGATCCCCCTAGAAACCAGAGGGACGCAGCCGGCTGAGGCCTCGGTTCTAACGAGTGAGAGCCTCTTCAGACTTCCGACGCCAGCGCGGTCCGTGCACACACGTGTGCTCTTCCGGCCGCTGGGTCTGGGCAATGGGTTACAACAGCGACAGAAGCTAGTTCCCGCTTCCCGGTGGCCCCGAAATCAACCGGTGACTGAATAGCGGGAACGCCCTCCCTCACAGCTCTGGAGACCAAAAGCGCAAAATCAAAGTCACGCCACTGCGGGCTTCCTGGGAAGCTTCCAGAAAGACTCCTCCTCGCTCAGGTTCTGGGTGCTCCTCGGCGTGGGGCTGCACCACCCAGTCTCAGCTCCTTTTCACGGGCCTTCTCCCGTGTCTTCTGCCCTTTCCTCTCTTCCTGTAAAACACTGTTGTTGGAATCCAAGCCCCGCCGCCTGGGACGGTCTCAGCCTGGAGCCTTCCCCCAGTCACATCCCCGCGGCTCTTTCCCAAGGAGCTCACGCTCACTGAGCTGGGGACACGTCCTGGGAGGGGCCCCCTCCAACCTGCCGCACTAGCTCTGTGCCTCGTCCTCTCCGCGGAAATCATTTCTGTCCTCAAAACAGAGAGAGAGGAGCAAGAGGAGCCTGCTCAGGGACCGTCAAGGTCATTGTCAAGTGTGGACTGGCCCAGGCTGTGACATCCGACAGCAGCTGGTGCTGGTGCGGGCTTGGTGTGGGTGGCCCAGGCTGTGACATCCGACAGCAGCTGGTGCTGGTGCGGGTTCGGCGTCGGTGGCCCAGGCTGTGACATCCGACAGCAGCTGGTGCTGGTGAGGGTTCGGCGTCGGTGGCCCAGGCTGTGACATCCGACAGCTGGTGCTGGTGCGGGTTCGGTGTGGGTGGCCCAGGCTGTGACATCCGACAGCAGCTGGTGCTGGTGAGGGCTCGGTGTGGCTGGCCCAGGCTGTGACATCCGACAGCAGCTGGTGCTGGTGCTGGTGAGGGCTCGGTGTGGGTGGCCCAGGCTGTGACATCGACAGCAGCTGGTGCTGGCGAGGACTGGGCGTAGAGTGACTGTGAGCTCAGCCGCCGTTTGGAGACTGTCCCTCTATGAAGGCCGCAGGTGCCCGGGGCCGGCGGCCAGCACGAGGGTCCTGGCGGATGACCAGAGACGCTCTTGTCCGTGAAGCAGGACCCGGGTGCAAGCGCGTGCCCCGCTCAGCGGCGGAGAGATGCGCAGCAGCAACGGACCCTGCAGGCCGGTCAGACCCGCTGGGGTCACACACACCACATGGGGGGGGAACGCGTGCACACGCTGGGATTTATGTGTATGAAATACAAAAACAGGTCAATGAAGCCATACTTTTATGTACCTAGTTAAGGTAGTAAAACTAAAAAAAAAATCACAAAATTATGATTAGGAAACGGTGCTGGCGGGGACCTTCCGGAGGAAAGAGGGGCTGTGGCTGCAGAGCCCCCTCCGTCCGGGCCGCGGGGCGATGGTTACGGACGTGGTGGTCACAGGGGTGTCTTCCTCATATTATTCTTCAAAATGAACGTGCATGTTTCCTGCACTCTCAGAGGCTGCACCTCCATACAACGAGGGGTGAGGAGTGAACAAAGGACGAAGACGAGGAGACGGCGGCCTTGGAGGCGGGAGGGTGAATGGGAGAGAAGGGGCGCGAGGAGGAGGGGCGCGAGGAGGAGGGGCGCGAGGAGGAGGGGCGCGAGGAGGAGGGGCGCGAGGAGGAGGGGTGCGAGGAGGAGGGGCGCCGGTGAGAGAAGTTTCTAGACTCGGGGTCCGAGAGGCGGACGGGATTCCAGCTGCAATAGCAAAGGGAAGGAGGTCTGATTTCCGTTGCCTGTAAGGGTCTTATGAATCCACCTACAATCTTCTAAGAATCAACGTGCAAAGAGATCATGTCCTGGAGGGGGGGGGGGAGGGATGGAGATGAGCACATCCATCCCTCAATCCAACGTGGTCCACGCGATGAGCAAAACGAGACTAGGCTCTGCTCAGAGGCTAAGAACGCCTCGCCCCGGAGCGAGGGTGTGCGGGTGTGAGGGTGTGAGGGTGTGCGGGTGTGCGGGTGTGAGGGTGTGCGGGGCGGGGCGTCCGGGGATCGTGATGAGTGTGATTTGATTCCTGGCAGAACGCGGAGTGCCCGGCAGACACGGCCACGGGCAAAACAAAGGGCAGTCACGCAAAGAAGAACTTGAGCCAGGGAGGTGCTGAAGGACACCACAGTGTTTGTGAGGGAACCGCATCTCGTACGCGACATTTGTGATATTTTCGTGATGTTTCAAATTCATCAGGTAGCCCATCTCCAGTCAGATTCATCGCACCAATGGCTGAGGAATGTCCATGGGCTCTGGGGTTAAGTAAGAATCATTTCTCTGTCTTAATGCTTTTGCGATTTAAGTTTTATTTTACCATTTCTGTGTGGTCATGTAATGCAGGAGAAGTTTAAAAAATAAGTTTTTGAGCACAAGTAGTCCTTCCAGTAAGAAATTTTATTTTGTGTTCATATATTTCTATGCATTTGGTTTCCCTAAAATGACTTCTATTTTATTATAATTTCTCTCCGTTGTGTTCAAGAAAACCTGGCCTTATCCTTATGGTACACCTAATTCCACTTTTTTTTTTTTTTTACCACCGAGGATAAACTCCTGACTGAGAGTTTAAATAAGCAAACATCCATTTAAATACACAATTATCTCCTTTTAGCACTTAATGTTTAGTAACTGTGGTGAAACTAAAGTGTGACTTCATGTGACCATAAAAATAAAATATGTGAGTTGACTTTCTAGTTAAAACGTCCCCTCTGATTTCATTCATCCTTTCCGAGGAAAGGAGTCTGTCCTTTCCCACTGTGTCCTGTTGCTGTTGTCACTAGCAATTTTTTGGAAACCCCCAGGTTAGCCCGATGGCGTCCTGCGGGCAGAGGGGCGCCGTGGCGTTGGCTGTGCTGACAGGCAGATGGACACTGGCCTTGGGCTTGCAGAACCGCGTAGAAGTCCTTCCGGCAGCCACGCGTGTTTCTGTGTGTATGCGGGGCAAATAGAGAGGAATGCGAGTAGGGAGACGTTGAGCTTTGCCTGACCCCTCCTGGCCTTTCTCAGACGTGGCTGAACCAGGAGTGGCAGTGGACGGAAGGGGCCTCGCCTCGCCTGATTCACACAAAGCCATACTGACTGTTCACTCTCATGTTTTTGTGTGACGATTTAGTAAGAGCATTATCACTAATAACAGCATTAAAGTAAAATTAGAAATGTCTGCCCAGCTGGCAGGGCTCCGTGACTGAGCATTGGCCTCGGAACCAGGAGGTCCCGGTTCCATTCCCGGTCGGGGCACGTTCCCGGGTTGCGGGCTCGATCCCCAACTGGGGCGTGCAGGAGGCAGCCGGTCCACGATTCTCTCTCATCATTGAGGTTTCCTCTCTCTCTCCCTTCCTCTCTGAAATCAATAAAAATATATTTAAAAAAAATAAAGTTAGAAATGCTGCTATTTAAAAAATTGCCAGGAATGTGGAGGAACAATGATGACCGCCTAACGATTCTGTTCCCACTCTGCTGCTCCTCTGGGACTCACCATGTTCCCAGTTAACCGTCTCGTCATCATGCAGAAACCATCTGCCAACATCTCGGCTATTTTCCTTTCTCCTATCTTTCTGAAGCAAAATGCCAGGGTAAGTATAGACACCCCGACTTAGCAACACTTCCCGTAACTGCAGGAAGCGCTGTCTCATCCCCGAGCTGCCGAGCCGGCCAAGGCCGTGGGAAATGTGCGAGGAAACCTCGGAAACGCAGCAGCAGCAGCTGTGGGTGGGGCCCTGAAGAGAGGCCTTCTCTCTCCTCATTGATCTCTCAGCTGCTGAGAAAGCAAATGTCAGCTGGACCATTACACAACCCTGCCACAGCCCGGCAGGTGTGGCTCCGTGGCTGAGCGTCGACCTATGACCCAGGAGGTCACGGTTCCATTCCCGGTCAGGGCAGATACCCGGATTGTGGGCTCCATCCCCAGTGTGGGGCGTGCAGGAGGCAGCCGATCAAAGATGCTCTCTCATCATGGATGCATCTCTCTCTCTCTCCCTCACCTTTTCTCCCTCTGAAATCAATAACAGCCTATTTAAAGAAACAACTAATCTAAAAGTAAATTTTCCATGAGATGCCAACTTTGGATTCTTGATTTGTAAAGCTGGATTTCCCACTAGAAAGAGAGACCTGCCCGGGAATGTCGAATGCTTGTGTCGAACCAACGGCCTGCGTCCGCGGCCGGTTCAGAAGCTCACACGTCACTGGGAAACACCACGTTCTTTTCTTTCCTCACAATCAAACATCTACACGAAGCTCCTCAATAGTGACAGGCCCTACGGTCCCAGCACTGCTCCATGTTACTCCGGCTTTGCATAACGGCTCCATCACACACTCCCGATCCGCTGGCGCTGGCGCTGCTGCTATTATTTTCATCTTTATTCTTACTTCACAGAGGAGGGAAGGGAAGAACAAAGTTGTTGACAATCTTGCCTAAGGGTCCATCGAAAGGAAATAGCAGAGCCAGAATTTGAATCAAGCCGACTACGCGACACAGTGCAGCCCTTTTAACCAGCGGTCTCCCAACGACAGGGAGTCACTGGCTCCTTGTCCTGACCCACCGCTTTGCTGACACTCCTCGTAGAGGATTGGCTCCCACCCGCCTTGCGTATTTTCAGATAGAAATGTGTCTGCCCCACCACAGCCCCTCCTCGAGGAGCCAGGGCTTCTACCGTGTGCACGCTGGGTCTCCCGGACCCTTAGCGCAACACCTCGCTGACGCTGTGTGTACCTCCTTATAACAGCTCCTCGGTGACAGGGTGCTGACCGTCTGACGGCATAAAACCTCAGTGGGAGTTCAGTCACTCCGCTTTGTGTCCCTCAGCCTGGCCCTCTCTCCGCTGCTGGCCTGGGGAGCTGTCAGGCCTTGCCTGGACGCCCTTTGCAGACATGACCACCTGTCAGCCTCGTCTGGAGGCACAGACAGGGATGGGAAGGTGGGACGAGAGAAGAGGCCATCTCTCCAGCTCACAGAGCCTCGGAGTGGCTGCCCTGGAAGCTGGAGCAGCAACAGGCCAGTGGGAACCCTGGGACCCCCACAGGCACTCAGCTCCAGGGGCCCCGGGGGGGCCAGTGATCACGAGCTCCAGGCGACACATTTTCCTGCTGCTTCACCAGTTGTAAGGAGTAGCATCCCCCTGCTATTCCTAATTTTCACCTTCTCATTTTTTAAAATATATTTTATTGATTTTTTACAGAGAGGAAGGGAGAGGGATAGAAAGTTAGAAACATCGATGAGAGAGAAACATCAACCAGCTGCCTCCTGCACGCCCCCTACTGGGGATGTGCCCGAAACCAAGGTACATGCCCTTGACCGGAATCAAACCCGGGACCCTTCAGTCCGCAGGCCGACGCTCTATCCACTGAGCCAAACCGGTTGACAACCTTCTCATTTTTTTAAAAAATATATATTTGTATTGATTTCAGAGAGGAAGGGAGAAGGAGAGAGAGAGAAACATCAATGATGAGAGAGAATCACTGATGGGCTGCCTCCTACACGCCTCCTACTGGGGATCGAGCCCACAACCCAGGCCTGTGCCCTGACCTGAAATCGAACCATGACCTCCTGGCTCATTGGTCAATGTTCAACTACTGATCCAGGCTCACCATCTCATTTTTGCTTTTCAAACTTCTAGCATCTTAGCAGCTAATTTCTAGTGTCACGTTCCCTCTGCTTTCACTGTTCTCGTTAGAGACTGACTTGCTGAGTCTCCCAGAGGACAGACAGTGGTCGCCAGGACTGGCTCTCAGTAAACTCGGATCTGCTTGGCTCGATTTAGAGACTCCTCCCATCTAAGACCATCTCGTAAATCAGGGCACCCCGGCAGATGGCTAATCGCAACGTCTATCTATCTATGTATATAAAAGCCTAAGCGACCGAACAACCGGACAACTGGACGACCGGCTGAAAGCTATGACGCGCACTGACCACCAGGGGGGAGACGCTCAATGCAGGAGCTGCCCCCTGGTGATCAGTATGCTCCCACAGCGGGAGCGCTGCTCAGCTGACAGACAGGCACCAGATGCCGGCTGATGGCTGGCGAGCGCAGCTGCAGCCGCGTGAGCCTCTCCCATAGACACTCCCCCTATGCACCCGAATGGCGGTGGCAGGCGCAGCGGGGCCTGGATGAGCAGGAGCGGCGCAGTGACCAGCCCGGGCTCGGGCTCCTCCCCGGCCGGCTGCCCCTTCACGCACTGCTACATCCCTCAGGGGAAGTCGGACTGCCGCTTTCGGCCCTGCGGGGATCAGGCCAAAAATGACAGCCCGACATCCCCCAGGGGTCCCAGATTGTGAGAGGGCACAGACCAGGCTGAGGGACCCACCCGTGCACGAATCCATGCACCGGGCCTCTAGCTGGTTTATATTAGTGTACAGCTGAAAGGGTGACTTGCTCTTGACATTTCCCCACATTTAGAGGCCTTGCCTTAATATGTCACTCAGTATATTAGCCACCACATTCCCCTGGAGTCGAGATGGGATTCAGCTACACACACACACACACACACACACACATACACACATTCACTCCTTTCACTCACTCACTCAGCAAATACCCACCACACTCCTGCTAGATGCCCTGTGCTCCTTAAGACTAGAAACCGAGCGACGGACACCGTGGCCCAATCGCTGCTCCCATGGGGTCTGACCTTCTGCTTTTGTTGGGAGGCAGACATTAAACAAAAAAAAATTTATAAACAAAAATTTTCTGACCAGAAGAAAACGACAAAACAAAGAAAAGAGAAGAAGAAATTCCTGCCGACAATCTGTCCAGCGTAGTTTCAGAGCATTCGAGTGACGCCCCATCCTAACGAAGAGGTCGCAAGCCCTATCACTTGAAAATGGCATTTCCACATCGTGGCCATTCCCCCAAGCACCCACAATCACGGCCTCACTGTGAGAAAAACATTAGACAAATCCAAGTCGAGAGGACATTCTACGGAATTTCTTGCCAGCACTCCTCAAAACTGCCAGAATCGTCAAAAACAAGGAAGGTCACAGCCCGGAGGCTCTAACTCTATTGCGGTGACGGCCCCACTTTTATGGGGTAAATTATTACTTTAATAGAGTGTTAGCTGATATATTAATATTTTCTGTGAGTGCTACATTCGACCAAATATAATTGAGCCAATTATTTTTCACATTTCTACAGTATTTAATGATCAATCAAATGCTTTCGGTATTTACGTCCCTCGAATCGGCCCACATTACAAGCAGTGAGCGCAACATCTGCAGCCATTGCTTCATCCCCAAACAACACTCTTTAATCCATTCAACTCATGACATGTGAGCGTTCCATCCGCCCAGGGCACGATTAGACTCATTATGTCAGAATAGCGTGCTTATAATTGACAGGGTCACCCCATAACTTTTCCCAAATAAATCCCCTGGAGGAGTTGTAAAGCCCATTTCTCAGGCGATAAACTGGACCGCTATAAAGGACTTTCCACTACTTTCCGGGGACAGGCGGTCACAAGGACCACAGAGAGGAAGTGACATTTGATCTGCAATGAAAGTGACACGGAGCTGCCACGTGAAGAACTGGGGGAGGCATTCAAAGCAGAGGGAAGACAAGTTCAAAGACAGAGGCATGGCTTATACCAATTCCCTTTCAAAGTACTCTTTTTTTAATATATATATATATTTTTTTAATTGATTTCAGAACTTTTCAGAGGGAGAGAGAGAAACATCCATGATGAGAGAGAATCAGGGATCAGCTGCCTCCTGCACGCCCCCTACTAGGGGATCCAGCCTGCAATCCGGGCCTGTGCCCTGACAGGGGAATCGAACCATGACCTCCTGGTTCATAGGTCGCTGCTCAGCCCCTGAGCCACGCCGGCCGGGCACTTAGACAAAGGTTTTATTAGGAATGAGTCCGAGAGATATGTTTACAACAAAATGGTCGATGGTCAATAATTTGGGTTACAAGGTAAGGTTTCTCTTCATTATGTAAATGAGTAAGAACTTTCTCACACCTTCTCTCACCCAAACGCATGCCATTTGGACACGTCTCCTACTCTATCGCTCCCAAACAGTGCCACGGGCCACGCACAGGGCGACCCCCAGCTGACCGGGGCAGCCACGTGCTCTCCCTGATGGTGTGGTCACTAAGCTGTTCCAACAACTAGCCGTGCTTTTCTCACCCCGTTCCTCACATTACTCACACGGACCCGCCTCCCCCAACTCTGTCTTCACCCCCATGACCCCCAATCACACGCTGCGCTGCCATCTCGCACAACCCGTGTGGAACCGGCATGAATATACCTCCCTCTCCCTCCCCCTGCGCCTGCCTTTCTCAGCTGGCCCCTCAACCTCGAGGAACCCTATGAACTGTCGCCCCCTTTCTCTCCAAACAGAACACTCTCAGTCCACCCGGCTCATTTAAGTCCCGCTGCTCCTTTCTTTTTCCACCGCAAAGATGTGCTTTCTCCCATGTACTCTGCTCCCTCCCTCCATCGCCCAGGCCCTCAGCACCCTCCTCACCAATGGATCTTTCCTCCCCTTCTCTCCACTCATCAGGGCAGGTCTGCGGCCACCAATGTAAACACAATCGTTATAAATCCGTTCCGTGCTGTCCCAACTGCACTCATCGGCTGTACATTCTACCTACAAACAGGTCTTGACCCCACAACTCGAACCCTGAAAGGTATTTCGCTTTTATTTATTTTATTTTATTTTTAATATATATTTTATTGATTTTTTACAGAGAGGAAGGGAGAGGGATAGAGAGGTAGAAACATCAATGAGAGAGAAACATTGATCAGCTGCCTCCTGCACACCCCCCACTGGGGATGTGCCCGCAACTAAGGTACATGCCCTTGACCGGAATCGAACCTGGAACCCTTCAGTCCGCAGGCCGATGCTCTATCTACTGAGCCAAACCGGTTTCGGCAGGTATTTCGCTTTTAGAGGACACCTTTTGACCAGAGGGAAGATAGGCAGTATTTGAATCCTTCACCTACCAAACATGGTGATACATATCTATTTTCCGTTTCTTGTGACTTTTTCTTCATGGTGTATATATTAACCTATCGTTGTGGCAGCTATAAAGCGTTTACCCTTATGTTTTGATAAGGGAATATTAACTCTCAGGAACATTTCTTCCTTATATGGCTCATTTTAAAATGTAATGAAGTAAACAGGAAAATAAAGTTATGTTCTATTGCCTCTGAAATGATTTTTAGCATATAATATGCCTAAAGGGTTATTGATGTTAGCAAGTAGAAATGTAACATCCACAGTTAAATTTTAATTTTAGATAAACAGTTAATTTTTTAGCATAAGTCCCAAGCAGTATTTGGAACATGAAAATTATTCATCATTTACCTGAAATTCAAATTTAACTGGTCATATTATAACATACCTGGCAACCACAAATACCTCTCAGGGCCAAAAAACATAACTTTATTTGCATGTTTTCATAATGTATAAAATAAAGGACATCCTCTACCTGATTAATTGTCACCAAAAGTTTCACACATCACTACCTTCCAGACAGTCCAGGTTACCAGGTCAGCACCACATCGACCACCGTGGGAAGGGACATGAGCGCCCACAGGAACGGAGACCCGTGACCTCCGTGAGGCGGTGTCTGTCCTCAGGGCGGCCGCTGCCGCCGGAGAGCATCGCTCTGAGCAGATTCATCGTCCCTGACTGGTAGTCACAGGTCTCTTCCGGGGACTCTCTCTTTTCGTGCAGCTCTGAGCTAAGATGTGCTTTCTACACTGAGCATTTCAGTGATTCCACCCCAGAAAATGAAAAATGCTCCATTTAGTCTTATTTCATTCATACTTACTCTGGGAACAGTCACATCAATGCTTTAGATTTGTGTTTGATTTACACAGGATGACCGGGACAGGGAATGTAGTACCCTGAACCTTTTCTGGGTCACAGATACCTTTTACAAACTGATGAAAACTAAGAACTTCTCAGAAAAAAAAAAATGTGTGTACACAAATAGTTGTTATTAGAATCTCAGGGAGCTTACGGAGCCTCTGAAGATTAACCACGGGCTCAGCTAAAAACCCAGAAAGTACTGGGTTAATGAATAAGGTAACAGAACATGTGATCATCATTAAATTATTGAATGTGCTTAACTCTACTTTCACCTGAGCTTCTGTCAATAGAAATTCCGCATGTAAAGTCAATAGTAATTCCGCATGTAAAGTCAATAGTAATTCCGCATGTAAAGCAGCTCACAGGTTAAAGCACACAGTACAGACCACACCTGCACACAGTTCTTTGGTTATTCTCTCCCCGTTTAGTAACCACCTAACTTCGCGGCATGTCTGCCGTACGCTGAGAGGCAGTGGCCTTCCTGTCTCGTCCTGGAGAATGACGAGTGTCTGCATGTGTTCTCCGAGTGGAGCAGGGATGCTCGAGGGCTGGGGCGACACCCCGCTTAAGCAGGTGCCGGGTCACCCTAACGAACTCAGGGGAGTCATCTTCGCCAGAGCGCTGCTCTCTGTGACTAACTGGGTGATAACGACATGTAAATGAGCTATTTGCCTACATTACAAGAAGGCTACAAACAACAGAGCTAGTCCTCATAGTATTCCAAGACGTTTGACTATTGCTTTAAAATAACGCTTTTACTTGCAACGTGGATGAAGTTTTAAAAATGAGTTCAAAAATAGTCACATTCATAATATCAAAGAATGGCGTGGCGGTTGCAAGGGATGGAAACAAGGAAAGAGCCTTTATCCGCAGAATAAAGCCTCAGTTTAGCAAGACGGACCCCTCTCTCGCTGTCCGCTGTGCAGGCTGGACCTCAGTCAGCAACACCCTGTGTCCTGCGCTCAAAACTCACGCGAACTGTTCATACCGCAATAAACAACATTTTAAAACAATAAAAAATAACCTCTCAATTTCAACGTGCTCTGAATTTAAAAAGGTAACCCGGAGACCCAAAAAGTACCAGAAGTTCAATATACTCCAACTGAGTAAACTGTGTTTCCCCAAGACACGTTGTCCTGTCAGTCACAGAGCCAGTGGTCACATTGTGAGTTAATAATAATAAACAATCTGCCTGCCCTCTGGTGATTGACCAAGAACTGATGTCACAATATTTGGAGCGTGAAGTCAGGCCATTTCTCCTGGTTCTGCCCCCGGGACGGTCTCCCTCTGTCCACTACCCTGTTGAGTAGAAATCCCTGGATTTGGGAACGAGATTTGTATTTCAATCCCGGGATTGCCGTTCAATAGCGTTGTCTTTTTGGCAAATTATTTCACCTCAAGTTTCCATTTTCCTGCGTGTTTACTAGGAAAACAAGACGAAGCACGTGACGCTCATTAGAAATGTGTACAACCACCTGGCCCAGAGCTGCCACACAGCAGACGCCCGTTAAAGCGCGGTCACCTCTGCGCGTCCACCAGGTGAGGCAGGAGCGTGTGTTTGCGAGGCGGATGGATGCCGCGTATCACTGAGGGTCGCCTGCCGGCGTCAGGCTCAGTAACATGTGGTCAGACTACAGACGGCGACTCATGTCGTCACGAGACCCCCCAGAGGCCCCTGGAGAGGCCTCCTCCGGGCTGGGCGATGAGTGAGCGGCAGACGGACGTGGAGGAGGCAGGCCGGGCGGCGGAGAAGCTGGTGTTGATGAAATGACACACTCGTCGCGCTTGTTGTTCCCAGTTTCTGATATGAACTGTCTCACTGCGCGTGTGGTTTTGGATTTCCTTAGTTTTATCCTGGAAAACAAACATGCTTAGCCCGAGAATATGGGGACAGGGCCCGGTGGTCAAAGGGCAGCCAGGCCCGTGTGTTCCTGACTGCCTTCTGCCAGCCTTGCTCTGAAACCTAACGCTGACGGCTTCCAGCCGTGCGCAGAGGTCAGAGAACCGCTCCCGGGTGTCAGGAAACGCGTGCCATCTGAGCACAGACGGCAGAGGCCCATGTGGACGGCTCCGCCCCAACGCCATACCCCGGCCTCCCAAACAGGCCTGCGACCTCGTCCACTGACGACGCGTCCAGAACCCAGGCCGCACTCACCAGGCTTCATGGTCTTTTCCTTATTTGGTTTTTAAATCCTCCCCCGAGGACATTTTCCCATTGATTTTCAGAGAGAGCGGAAGGGAGGGGGAGAGACAGACAGAGAGAAACATCGACGTGAGAGAAGCACATGGATGGGTTGCCTCCTGCACGCGCCCTGACCAGGGCCCGGGGCTGGGGAGGAGCCTGCAACGGAGGTACGCGCCCTTGACGGGAATCGAACCCGGGACCCATTGGTCTGCAGGCCGACCCTCTACCCACGGAGCCACACTGGCTAGGACGCCTTTCTTTCCTTTGTAACTATGACAGGGATTTTTTGAGTTGAACCAAACGTTTTTCAGCCCATGTTTAGGAACCGTGAGGAGTACGTCATCGCCAGCACAAGAAGATCACGATTTGAAAAGTCACAGACAGGGTTTTTCCTAACTTGGAGTTCCCTGGAAGGAACTTCTGAGGGACGGTTGCCGAGAAGGAGTGGTTCTGTTTACTTTGAACTTGTGAGAGGATCCTGCGCTGACAGCTCAGGGCTTCCCACAAAGCGAGATAAGAAGCCGCGATGGAGCAGTGCCCCGAACCCAGGCTGATTGCGGGGGGCACGCCCGGGCCCCGGGCCTCCGGGTCAGCCTCGCCCGCAGGGTCCCGGGAGGCGCGGCCGCGAGTGAAAAGGAGATGGAAGCGGGAGGGGCCTGCTTTCCTTCTGGGTCACAGAAGCCTCTGAAAGGGCGGCCCACATTTACGCCTCAGTTTTTATCTTAATTTTTTTACTGTAACTTTTTGAAAAGAAAAGCGTTTCCTTTGTTGGCCGTGTTGCCGGGGAGACGGTGTAGAAGCGGAAACGTGAACCGAACGAGGCTGGGGCGAGGAGAGGCGGCCTGATTGCCTTCCTGTTAGTCAGACCCTAAAAATACGCCGCCAGAGGCGCCCGGGGCGAGGGGAAGGGCAAGCCATCAGCCGGGTTCACGATGGCAGAGCGAGGCCTGGGCAAGCGGGGGTGGCAGCCCGGCCCAGCCACCTCCTTTCCTGCCCCGGAGCATGGGGAGGGGAGGGGGGGAGACTCTGGTTTCTGAGCCCCGAGACGCGCTGGAGAGAAACACGTGGCGTGTGAACCTCGAGCTCAGACCAGCCTGGGCGCCGGGGCCGAGTGACAGACGCCACGGCGCTCCGAGCGGCAGGTGCACAAAGTCCTCTCCTCGGGAGACGCTGCTCACGGCTCAAACCCGAGACCGATGTGAAGGGGGCGCGGGGGCTGCCTCTGCGAGGCCACGTGACCTGGGATGGAGACAGCGGGGGCGGGCCACCCCTGCTGGGGATGCGGAGACCCGAGCCGCCCGTGACCCTCGCGTCCTCCCTGGGACACGGGGTGCCAAGCCCCACTGGGTGCGTGTGGGCCTGTGAGCCGCTGCGGGGCGTGTGGCCGGTGATGCGGGGCGTGTGGGCGGTGATGCGGGGCGTGTGGGCGGTGATGTGGGACGTGTGGCCGGTGATGCGGGGCGTGTGGGCAGTGATGCGGGGCGTGTGGGCCGGTGATGTGGGGCGTGTGGCCGGTGACGCGGGGCGTGTGGGCCGGTGATGCGGGGCGTGTGGGCCGGTGATGCGGGGCGTGTGGCCGGTGATGCGGGGCGTGTGGCCGGTGATGCGGGGCGTGTGGCCGGTGATGCGGGGCGTGTGGGCAGTGATGTGGGGCGTGTGGGCGGTGATGTGGGACGTGTGGCCGGTGATGCGGGGCGTGTGGGCAGTGATGCGGGGCGTGTGGGCAGTGATGTGGGGCGTGTGGCCGGTGACGCGGGGCGTGTGGCCGGTGATGCGGGGCGTGTGGGCCGGTGATGCGGGGCGTGTGGCCGGTGATGCGGGGCGTGTGGGCAGTGATGCGGGGCGTGTGGGCAGTGATGCGGGGCGTGTGGGCAGTGATGCGGGGCGTGTGGCCGGTGATGCGGGGCGTGTGGGCAGTGATGCGGGGCGTGTGGGCAGTGATGTGGGGCGTGTGGCCGGTGACGCGGGGCGTGTGGCCGGTGATGCGGGGCGTGTGGGCCGGTGATGCGGGGCGTGTGGCCGGTGATGCGGGGCGTGTGGCCGGTGATGCGGGGCGTGTGGGCCGGTGATGCGGGGCGTGTGGGCAGTGATGCGGGGCGTGTGGGCAGTGATGCGGGGCGTGTGGGCAGTGATGCGGGGCGTGTGGCCGGTGATGCGGGGCGTGTGGGCAGTGATGCGGGGCGTGTGGGCAGTGATGTGGGGCGTGTGGCCGGTGACGCGGGGCGTGTGGCCGGTGATGCGGGGCGTGTGGCCGGTGATGCGGGGCGTGTGGCCGGTGAGCCAGGTGCTCACAAACAGCCATCTTGCTGCTGCCCCTCCGTCTGTGGCTCCAGCCTCTCCCCTCCACGCTGCCCGCGTCGGCAGCCCCTGGATTTGCACTGGGTGCTGCGTCCTGTCCCGTCCTGTCGCCCTGAGCCACCCCCGCTTCCTGAGCGAACAGAGGGACACCTCCCTGGCCGCCCTGGTCTCCGGGGGGAAAGGAAAACGGGGGCACCTGCTCTCCGCTCCGCCCGTTAGGGCAGTGCACGCCGGGGCCACAGGGAGACCCCACCTCCCACCGGCCGGAGCGGCCGTCATCCACGAGACGCGCGATGCCGAGTGCTGGGGGCTGTGGGGGAGGGGCCCGCGCTCACGGCTGGGGGTCGGGGGGTGAAGACGCACATACTCTGCATGAGAAGCCTGACGAGGCCTCAGACACTAAGACTAGCGCCTCCACACGGCCCCGCAGCCCCTCCTGGGTGTTCACCAGACACCTCCCAGTCATGTGTTTGAGTGACAGGCACGCCCGTGTCCACTGCAGCGTTGTTCGCGTGGCCAAGACATGCGGACAACCCAAGTGCCTGCGCTGGAGGACGGACGAGGGGCCGGGGTGCCCGCACCCCCTGGAGCTCGGCCACAGGAAGGATGAAACACGCCATCCGCAACAGCACGGCGGGACTGTGAGCACACGCCCAGTGAGAGAAGTCAGCCGGAAAAAGCGAAGACCCACACGCCGTCACACGTGTGTGGGATACACAACTGAAGCTGGTGGACACCAACAGCAGGGTGGGGCTGCCAGAGGGAAGGGGTGGGGGGAGACGGGGTCCTGACATCTGGTGACGGAACATGATGTGGCTCTGGGTGGTGGGCACACGGTGCAACATCCAGATCTTGTAACGTAGAAACCCACCCCTGACACCTATACGATCCTATTGCCGATGTCACCCCAATACGTGGAATTTTATAAATAGCCAAAAGGCAGACAGACTTAGACAATCCCCCCGAGTGCTGGCCAAGTCTGGTGGGACGCCGGCCACAGTGGAGTGCACCCCACCCCACACGCCTGCCCGGCCGTCTCTGGCACCTCCTGAGTCCGGCCTTTCTCCTCGCCTCTTTACAGACTCTTTCAGGGAAGCTATTTGGGGGTCGTGAAGCCCCTGGAGGCCTCTGCACGCTAACTGAAGCGGTACCCCCTCTTGTTTAACGGGGGACCCTGCTTTCCAGCACTTGGGAAGTGAACGCTCCTATCAGGCCTTTCTCCACGGTGGCCACTGTCATGCCACTGTCTTAGTCACGCTTGGCCCTTGTGTGTGGCTAGCCACGCTTCCGGACCACGGTGCTCAGACATCAGCTCAGCTGGTGTTCCGGAAGGGGGCGTGCTCGCTTCGTTACCACCTGAGGCTCACGTTTCTGTCGCTGAGCCTCCTTAGCAAAGAGGGATGGGCTGCTGGGCCGGGGTGTGGGGGTCTCTTACCGCACCGCATTGCGTGGACATCTGCTTGATGTTAGTGGGTGACATAGTTGTTGCTCTAACCCAGTGGTCGGCAAACTCATCAGTCAGCAGAGCCAAATATCAACAGGACAACGATTGAAATTTCTTTTGAGAGCCGAACTTTTTAAACTTAAACTTCTTCTAACGCCACTTCTTCAAAATACACTCACCCAGGCCGTAGTATTTTGTGGGAGAGCCACACTCAAGGGGCCAAAGAGCCGCATGTGGCTCGCGAGCCGCCGTTTGCCGACCACTGGTCTAACCCGTTCGGTAACCCTGCATCCCAGCGTGGGAGTCGTAGAGTTGGGTAGCAATCACTCCGTCCGCTCCTAAGGGCTGCCCAAGCGCCCGCACTGTGACTTCCGAAGCTCTCGTTGGCAGCACACCTATCATGTATCGTGTTTTGGGAGACGACTCCTTTGTCACGGCAGACACCCTAAGGCTGTGAATAGTCTGCCTTGTGCCTGCTGAGATTCTGGGGTGCCAGTGGCTTAAAAGTCTGAGTTTCTCACCTCAAGTTCTTTCCCCACGCCCCCCAAGGACTTTTGCTTTGGCCCACACGCATAAGTGGGGGCTCACAAAGCATCTGAAAGGGCGGCCCACATTTACGCCTCAGTTTTTATCTTAGTTTTTTTACTGTAACTTTTTGAAAAGAAAAGCGTTTCCCTTGTTGGCTGCGTTGCCGGGGAGACGGTGTAGAAGCGGAAACGTGAACGGAACGAGGCGGGGGCGAGGAGAAGCTGAGCCTCGTTAGCACTGCTTGGGGAACACACACTAGACACTCGGGTTTGAGCCATGAGGCCTTGGGACCCCCGAGAGGCCATCGTGTTTCTTTAGACTGAGGGGCCCCATGACTTTCCCTGAAATAATCCTCCCGAATTCAGCCAGACCTGTCAGGACCTCCCACACGGCCACAAACCCAAACGCAGGGGCCCAGGCGAGCTCGCTGTGAAAATGTGGGGTCTCCCGGGCCCCGAAAGGACAGGCCAACACACACGCGGCGCCCGACAGCAGCGTGAGCAGAGCTCCACGGAGAGAGGCTCACCTGGACCCGGAGAGACGCAGCGATCCGAACCCGCGCTGGGCGCCGCCACCTACCTCGGGGCCTGAGGGCCCAGCCGCTCTCCAGCCGCAGCTCATCCCAGCCCTGTCAGATCAGAAGACAAAGGAAACAGGTTAGCAACCAGGGTGACGTCCTTTTCCTTTTCAATATTTTTATTGATTTCAGAGAGGAAGGGAGAGAGAGAAACATCAATGATGAGAATCATTCATCAGCTGCCTCCCGCACGCCCCACACTGGGAATCGAGCCCGCAACCCGGGCATGTGCCCGGACCGGGCATGGAACCATGACCTCCTGGTTCACAGGTCGACGCTCAACCACTGCGCCACACCGGCCGGGCTAGTGGGATGTCCTTGACTCAAGGGAAAAGCATCCACATATTGGGAGCGTGCGGTGCCTCACAGGCAGTTGACTTTTATAAAACTACAGGCACCTGTATCAGCAAAGCTCTTGTTCCAATCAGAAGAGAGGCTTGCGAGAGAACGTTATTTGTGAATTGGTAGTAATTTCAACACCTCGGCTTTGGACAGCAAGAGAGACCACAGAGCACAGACTTCACCCCTAAAACGTGGCGCGAGAACGGTCCGCGAGGAGATCAGAGCTGGCCCCTCGGCCTAACGGGGTGAGATCCGGACACAGGAGGCAGGAAGGAAAACTCGGGAAGAACGTGACTGGGTTTTAAACACGCTGCGTCTCTGAGAATGAACCCAGTGGCCTACGTGAACCCTAGGCTAAGCTCTGACAGTTAACCGGGACCACAGAAACCCGGATGTAGAATCCAGAGCAGAGCAAACTGGAGCCTTCTCCCCAAACTGCCCCAAAGCCTGCGGTGCAATGGAGAACCACGAGGCACAGGCCGAGAGGAGTACAGAGACAGGAGGGCCTCGGCGGGTTTCACACTCTCCAGGGCAGCGAGGGAACAGAACGAACAGGCTGAGAAGCTGGGGGGAAAGGACTTTGGGAAATTTCATACCAAAAGGAGGCCCCAGAATCAACCAAGACAGGGGGATCCTGTCATAGACCCTGAGTGTCTAGTGCGTGTCCCCAAGCAATGCATTCCAGGAGCACATGTGAGCTACACATCAACGGGCTCTCACGAAATGCCAGACCGCCCTGAACCGGCGGAGTCTAACTGGATTACGCTGGGCCAGCTGCGCTGTAACTGCTCACCAGACGCAAAAGAAAAAGAATCCCTGGAGAAAGATAATGTGATCGAAGAACATCACATCACATCGAACATTTTTCATGCATAGTGTCTGGCACTCAATAGGATGGAGGCAGCATGAAAAAAAGTTTAAAGGGAAAGGGTACCCACAAGACTTCGAAGGCCCAGAGTGGAGAGAGAACAGCCTTACGGTGATAAAACAACCAAGAGTGCAGGAAATTCGTACACAAAACACAGATTTATCTACATAAATTTTTTCTAGGGTCAACCCTTTATATTAGGATCAAGACTTGTTTTTTGCTTTAATTCATTTGACAAGAAATAAAAATATATGATAGAAAATGTCTAAAATAGATAAAGAATTTTCTAAAAATGGCATTTTCTAAAAACTAATAAAGAATTGACAGAGCTGCACAGTGAATAAGTTCGGGCAGCTCTCCCATTCAGCATGGTGACTGCCGTTAATAATGTTGTATTATGTACTTGACATTGGCTAAGAGAGTCGATCTTTGGTTTTTACCACACCAAAATAAAAAGTAAAAAAAAAAA
Source organism: Cnephaeus nilssonii (assembly GCF_951640355.1). NCBI lineage: Eukaryota > Metazoa > Chordata > Mammalia > Chiroptera > Vespertilionidae > Cnephaeus > Cnephaeus nilssonii. The sequence goes on along the minus strand of NC_137081.1, from coordinate 1,341,014 downwards.
GGCAACAATGTCAGATGACCAAATGTTAATTCACTTCCTCGTGGCAACCATCTATAAAGTATGCATATATCAAATCATTACACTGCACATCTCAAATATATGCAATTTTTATTTGTCCATTATACCTCAATAAAGCGGGGAGACATTGAAAGACATCAATTAACAAATACCACATGTGACTGGGAACCATGTGACAATTCTCTCAGGAATGATAGTGCAGCCACCTCTTCGGGTTCTGTTTTCGGTCTGAACTGCATGAGGAGGACCAGCGGGTTGTGATGTAGGAAGCGGGGAGCATTTTCGCTGATGAGCACCGAGACGATGTTTTGGTCTGTGGGTCTGAAGAGCATAATGTAAATGTGCTCCCAACACGAACTCCAGGATCGCGTGTGAAACACACGGTTGTCACGGACACCTGTATTTATTCCTCTTCATGAACAAGCCCCGCTGGGTTGTTCCTCTGTAGTTTACAGACAGCTTCCCATAGATTGCTCCTTCTTTACTCTGAACTCGCAGGAATATAAAATTCTCAAATGCCATTGTTTTATTTTCATCATGGACAGCGGTGGGGAGGAAAGACTTCTCAGCGTTCACCATCTTTCTTAATCCATTCTATTAATGTGTCATTTTTAATAACTTCTTAAAATCACCCTCAGGTCACCGTGTGAAGAGGCTGCGTGGTGATAATGGATCAGCACAAGCTCACATTTAACTTCTGAGCTGCCTCAGTGCCATCTGCCCTGGCCCCTGGCTCAGGCCGGCCTGGCGTTGCTCTGTCCTGCTCTCAGTGAGGCACCGGGCCCTTCCTCCTGCCATCGCTCGCTGAAGTGGAAAGCTCTTCGGATCAGCAGCGCCCGTGTATTAACGCACATAAACTTCCCTTGTCACGGTCATCACTGTCATCCTCACCGCCATGACCGTAAAGCCATAACACTACCTTTGTTAATGCGTGTCTGCGGCGAAATCTGCTATTGCTCGCCATCGCCTTTCTTCCCGTTTTCCACAAGAACCAAGCCCCGGTTTTCAGCTGGAATCAGACTCGGCTCCACAGAAGAGTCTTTTCTAGCCCGTCCGTCCGCTGCGTGCGGGCCTGATGCCCTTCGGGCCAGTGGCGTGGAAGCAGGAGTGATGTGAGCACCAGCAGGTCACACTCCTGAGAGCAGGCCTCTGGCCCTGAGGAAACGGGGCCCCCTGAGCCTCCTGACACAGCGAGGGCACCCCCAGGCGCTGCTGGCCCCGCTCCAGCCAGGTTTCCAGAGATGACTGCTACACGCCCGTGGGTAAGCTGTCCGTAGCTGAACATCAGCTGTTCTCGAGGACCTGCACCACAAAAATCATAAATGCCACAAGTCCTGGGTCTTATTTTACCTTTTCGGAGCACCAGCTTACCGGCCCGCCTCTGGGAACTTTGAAGGGATCGGAGGAGCACCGAGACAGAACACGTTTGGGTCCTTGTCTGGGTCCGAGACCTCATCTTAAGGAAGGACGTCAGCCATGACCCTGTTACCGAATGAGGCCCTGGAGGTTGGAATGTCACATGTGGGCTACGGGAGCACAAGACTCATTCACAGCAATTCCCTGGCCTGGAATTGGATTTATACTAATGAAAGGGTAATATGCTAATTAGACCGGATAGACCGACGTCTTCCAGACATCCTTCCGGACAAAGCCACAGTGGCAGGGGCTGAAGCAGAGGCAGTAAGGGAGGATCAGGCAGGCAGGCAGAATGATTAGGGGCAATCAGATGGCAGGGGAGAGCGGTGAGGGGCGATCAGGCCAGCAGGGGAGAGCAGTTAGGATGATCAGGCAGACAGGCAGGCAGGCAGGGGGGTTAGGGCCGATCAGGCAGGCAGGCAGAGACAGTTAGGGGTGATCAGGCAGGCAGGCAGAGGCGGTTACAGGTGATCAGGCAGGCAGAGACAGTTAGGGGTGATCAGGCAGGCAGGCAGAGGGGTTAGGGGCGATCAGGCAGGCAGGCAGAGGGGTTAGGGGCGATCAGGCAGGCAGGTGAGCAGTTAGGAGCCAGCAGTCCCAGATTGCGAGAGGGATGTCCGACAGGGATTGGGCCTAAACCAGCAGTCGGACATCCTCTGAGGGGTCCCAGATTGGAGAGGGTGCAGGCCGGGCTGGCGTCCCCCCACCCCCCTGTGCATGAATTTCGTGCACTGGGCCTCTAGTTCATTTATAAAGATCACACAGCAGACATGGGGGAGCGTCTTCAGCTGATGGGCAGATCTTCCTGGGACACGGACACCGCCGGAGTCAGTGAGAACACGGCCACGGCTGCACGGGGGCCTGTGTTCACACGGCATCATACACTCTCTCGGAGGTGAGCTTTGAGCTTGATCTTGTTTCCAACGCGTGTTGATGTTAGTATCCCTCACTCTTACATACACTGCCCAGAAGTACTGCATTAGTTAACAATAAAATAAGTATGTGGAACTCAAAAAAAATGTAAGTGCTTAACCCACCTGTGGCCTCCCTCTTTACTTACTGGACGTTTCTTTACGAAGGTAAAGGCACCTGCCTGCCCTAGGAATGCCAGGAATTAAGTGAAATGTGTGCTTTTTAATATATTTTTACTGATTTCAGAGAGCAAGGGAGAGGGAGAAAGAGATGGAAACATCCGTGGTGAGAGAGAGTCCCCTGCACGCCCCACACGGGATCGAGCCCGCAACCCGGGCACGTGCCCCGACCGGGAATCGAACTGTGACCTCCTGGTTCATGGGTCGACACTCAGCCATGAGCCGCACCGGCCGGCAAAGTGAAATGTTTCACTGCGTCCAGTGGTGGTTAGCTCCCCAGCCTCACCCTTCACCCTTCACCCTTCACCCTTCACCCTTCACACGGAGCCAGCCTCTCCAGGGGTGGGGTCGCCCCACCGTGTGGCCGCCGCCAGCCTCTTTGCATGGGATCGTGCCGGACTCACTGCCATCGCACGTCTTAGCGGGGACACTACCTAAGTCGCTCACCCGGGCAGAAACCTGACGGTGATGGAGGTCCCGGGGCCCCCCGGGCGGCGTGAGAACCCCGATGCTCGGCACGTTGACGCAAATCATTGATTTCCCTGCAAACAGAAGCTTTGTTCTGCGCATTCTCTCCGCAGCGCTCTGGTCTGAGGAGGGACAGGCGCCTCGTGTCGGAGAGCGTGACGTGCGCCAGCTGCTGAGCTAGCCGCCCGGGGCCCCCCCTGAATCAGAGCACCCCGCTGCTCGGATCCATCGGGCCGTGATCCAGGGAGAGCTGGCCTCGCGTGGGAAACCAGCACTGAGGTCATGACTCCTTTCTTCTGGGGAACCCGCACTGCGCGTCCCCGCCCCTCCCAGCACCGGGCGCCCCTGCCCAGGCCTGGCCCAGCACGGGATGGGGGGGGGGGTGCTCCTTGCTCAGAGTCTCCTCTGAGACCGGGCTCGGCGATGCCAGCAGCTCGCGGGGACCTGTGAGGGGAGCAGGGGGTCCGAGCTCTGAGCCCTCCGCCCAGAGGCCTGGCACTGAGCACCAGGTCCCCAGGAAGCCGCGGAGGCAGGGCCGCCAGGAGGTGTCCGGGAGCCGTAAAGCTGTCACAGGGCGCTGGCCAGATGTCCAGCAGCTGCGGGAGGGAGGAAGCGAGGCCGCGAGCACATCCTGCCGGCCCGGCTGGGGAGGCCAGCTCTCCCACAGGAGCACGCGGGGAGGAGGTGCTGGGGTGGGGTCGCCCTCTGCAAACCGGGGGGGCCGGCAGGTGCTGTGGCCAAGGAGAGGCCAGGGGCTTCCTCCCGTCCTCTGCTGCTCACACTGTGTCAGGCCAGGGAATTAAAAGGCCACAACTCGATCTCACTCGTGTGCGGGTCCGATGAGCGTGGGGCTGGACCGGAAGGGAGAAGCCAAAGAACTTACATACTTATGTGCACGGCCCATGGACCATGGACACGGGCAGGAGGGGGTGAAGGCCGGGGGGAGGGGGTGAAGGCCTGGGGAAGGGGGTGAAGGCATGGGGGAGGGGGTGAAGGCATGGGGGAGGGGGTCGAGGCCTGGGGGAGGGGGTGAAGGCCAGGGGGAGGGGATAAAGGCCTGGGGGGGAGGGGGTGAAGGCCGGGGGGAGGGGATGAAGGCCGGGGGGGAGGGGGTGAAGGCCAGGGGGAGGGGATGAAGGCCGGGGGGAGGGGGTGAAGGCATGGGGGAGGGGGTGAAGGCCGGGGGGAGGGGGTGAAGGCCTGGGGAGGGGGTGAAGGCCGGGGGGAGGGGATGAAGGCCTGGGGAGGGGGTGAAGGCCGGGGGGAGGGGATGAAGGCCTGGGGAGGGGGTGAAGGCATGGGGGAGGGGTGAAGGCCGGCGGGAGGGGGTCGAGGCCAGGAGGAGGGGGCAGGGGGGAAGGGGAGACATCCGTAATACCATCAACATTAAAAAACACATTAAAAGAAGAAGTCAGGAAGAGAACACAATTCCCCGAAGGCCAGCTGGGGCGTCTGCGGGCGGCACCCTTCCTGCGTGTCAGCTTCACGTCGGAAAGAGCCGCTCAGAGTGTCACGCTCACGGAGGCCAGCGTGTAAGGACCAGAGCACGCCCAGCTTCAACTACGTCCGCGTGTTCCCACTGAAGACGCTGGCAGCCAATCACTCCGAACGCCTAGGGTCTGAGTGAGCTGCCGGCCGTGACTGAGCCGGAGCCACATGTGCTGCGATGGATGGGGCGGGGCTCCGAGGGACAACAAGCTGACCTGGTTAGAGGGGCCTAGGACGTATTTCAGGGACATCAAACCAAGGACTGCCCTGGCCGGTGTGGCTCAGTGGATGGAGCGTCGGCCTGAGGACTGAAGGGTCCCAGGTTTGATTCCGGTCAAGGGCACAGGCCTGGGTTGCGGGCTCATCCCCAGTGGGAGGCCTGCAGGAGGCAGCCGATCCATGATTTTCTCTCATCATGGATGTTTCTCTCTCCCTCTCCCTTCCTCTCTGAAATCAATACAAATGTATATACAAGGGCTTTTCCTCGACTGTGCTAAAGCCAAAAGGAGCCCCCCCACCACCACCACCGCCCCATGTGACACTAGGCCTGAATGGACACTGGATTGCGAGAATCCGGCGCCGGGTGGTGGGACAGGTCACGGAGGGACAGAACGCTTGGCGCCAGCTGAGCGGCTCCAGGGGCTCCGGGCGACCTTTCCAAGGTGGTTCCTGCCGCCCGCTGAGCCAGGCCGGCGGCTGCACAGACCGGACAGCTGGCGCTTCTAAATGGGGCCGAGCGTCGTGGGAAACCTGAGCGCGGCACGGCAGGCCTCCCACCGGGCCGGGCGCCCCGGACCACAGAGCGGGGGGGTCCCCTCCGGGAGAGCACGGCCCTGGGAGTCACTGAGACCGAACAGGAGTCTGATCCCAGGGCCGAAGGGGTCACGTTCGCGCGGGTACTAACAGCCTCTCGCTTCCCCGCAGCAGGACGGGAGGCCGGAAACAGGGGCCCCAGCACGAGAGCCGGAAGCTCCCCCACAAGGAGAGGGAATGCGTCCAACAGCCAAGCCTCGGAGGTGCTGTGGACGGGCGTTCTGGAACGCGTAAAAGATAAATATATATGTCTGTGTGTGTGTGTAGACTAGTGTGTGTATATATGCATGTGTGTATACATGTATGTGTACAGATTATATATATAACCTGGTCTCCAAACTGAACTCTTAGCTGCAGAATATGGTAATGGGAATACACGTGTTAGCTGAGCCTGTGGGAGCTGATGGGAGGGCGTGAGCCTGCTGTTGGGAGGGCGTGAGCCTGCTGTTGGGAGGGTGTGAGCCTGCTGTTGGGAGGGTGTGAGCCTGCTGTTGGGAGGGTGTGAGCCTGCTGTTGGGAGGGTGTGAGCCTGCTGTTGGGGAAGGTGTGAGCCTGCTGTTGGGAGGGCGTGAGCCTGCTGTTGGGAGGGTGTGAGCCTGCTGTTGGGAGGGTGTGAGCCTGCTGTTGGGAGGGTGTGAGCCTGCTGTTGGGGAAGGTGTGAGCCTGCTGTTGGGGAAGGTGTGAGCCTGCTGTTGGGAGGGCGTGAGCCTGCTGTTGGGGAAGGTGTGAGCCTGCTGTTGGGGAAGGTGTGAGCCTGCTGTTGGGAGGGCGTGAGCCTGCTGTTGGGAGGGTGTGAGCCTGCTGTTGGGAGGGCGTGAGCCTGCTGTTGGGGAAGGTGTGAGCCTGCTGTTGGGAGGGCGTGAGCCTGCTGTTGGGAGGGCGTGAGCCTGCTGTTGGGAGGGTGTGAGCCTGCTGTTGGGAGGGTGTGAGCCTGCTGTTGGGAAGGCGTGAGCCTGCTGTTGGGAGGGCGTGAGCCTGCTGTTGGGAGGGCGTGAGCCTGCTGTTGGGGAAGGTGTGAGCCTGCTGTTGGGGAAGGTGTGAGCCTGCTGTTGGGAGGGCGTGAGCCTGCTGTTGGGAGGGGGTGAGCCTGCTGTTGGGAAGGCGTGAGCCTGCTGTTGGGAAGGCGTGAGCCTGCTGTTGGGAAGGCGTGAGCCTGCTGTTGGGAAGGCGTGAGCCTGCTGTTGGGAGGGCGTGAGCCTGCTGTTGGGAAGGCGTGAGCCTGCTGTTGGGAAGGCGTGAGCCTGCTGTTGGGAGGGCGTGAGCCTGCTGTTGGGAGGGCGTGAGCCTGCTGTTGGGGAAGGTGTGAGCCTGCTGTTGGGGAAGGTGTGAGCCTGCTGTTGGGAGGGCGTGAGCCTGCTGTTGGGAGGGGGTGAGCCTGCTGTTGGGAGGGTGTGAGCCTGCTGTTGGGAGGGTGTGAGCCTGCTGTTGGGAAGGCGTGAGCCTGCTGTTGGGAGGGTGTGAGCCTGCTGTTGGGAGGGCGTGAGCCTGCTGTTGGGAAGGTGTGAGCCTGCTGTTGGGAGGGCGTGAGCCTGCTGTTGGGAGGGCGTGAGCCTGCTGTTGGGAGGGTGTGAGCCTGCTGTTGGGAAGGCGTGAGCCTGCTGTTGGGAGGGTGTGAGCCTGCTGTTGGGAAGGCGTGAGCCTGCTGTTGGGAGGGTGTGAGCCTGCTGTTGGGAAGGCGTGAGCCTGCTGTTGGGGAAGGTGTGAGCCTGCTGTTGGGAGGGCGTGAGCCTGCTGTTGGGAGGGCGTGAGCCTGCTGTTGGGAGGGTGTGAGCCTGCTGTTGGGGAAGGTGTGAGCCTGCTGTTGGGAGGGCGTGAGCCTGCTGCTGTTGGGAGGGTGTGAGCCTGCTGTTGGGAGGGCGTGAACCTGCTGTTGGGAGGGCGTGAGCCTGCTGCTGTTGGGAAGGTGTGAGCCTGCTGTTGGGGAAGGTGTGAGCCTGCTGTTGGGAGGGCGTGAGCCTGCTGCTGTTGGGAGGGTGTGAGCCTGCTGTTGGGGAAGGTGTGAGCCTGCTGTTGGGAGGGCGTGAGCCTGCTGCTGTTGGGAAGGTGTGAGCCTGCTGTTGGGAGGGCGTGAGCCTGCTGTTGGGAGGGCGTGAGCCTGCTGCTGTTGGGAGGGCGTGAGCCTGCTGTTGGGAGGGTGTGAGCCTGCTGTTGGGAGGGCGTGAGCCTGCTGTTGGGAGGGCGTGAGCCTGCTGTTGGAAGGGTGTGAGCCTGCTGTTGGGAAGGTGTGAGCCTGCTGTTGGGAGGGTGTGAGCCTGCTGTTGGGAGGGTGTGAGCCTGCTGTTGGGAGGGTGTGGCCTGCTGTTGGGAAAGGCGTGAGCCTGCTGTTGGGGAAGGCATGAGCCTGCTGTTGGGAGGGTGTGAGCCTTCTGTTGGGGAGGGCGTGAGCCTGCTGTTGGGAGGGTGTGAGCCTTCTGTTGGGAGGGTGTGGCCTGCTGTTGGGAAAGGCGTGATGGCACCTGCTTGCACTGAGGCGGGAGAGCCACATCCCCTGAGGGAGCTCCAGGGTCTTATTTCACTTCAAACAGCACAAACTCGGGAAGTAACATTTCCACAGTTCTATTCCCAGACCCCAGGTGCTCTGCTCCGTCCTGCTGCTCAGTCCTCCACTCGCTTTACAGGGCTCCTTAGCTGGCATCTCGCCGCCGCCTCGCTCACTCACGTGCCTCTGCAGACGCGCACTCCATGTCCTCTCTCCACGTGATCGCGTTCCCATTCCCTGTCTACGTTAACATCGGCATGGCTTTGGGGTAGAGAACGGATCAACATCGTGTCCACAGTAGAGCCATTCCAATCTTTCCAAAAAGTTCTCTCTCTCCCCCCTTTCCTCTCTCTCTCTCTCTCTCTCTCTCTCTCTCTTCTTTCTAATTCCTCATGTTTTGCTGATGGGCCATGTCTGGGGCCTGCTTTTCATGTCATTTGTCTGTGAGGGTGTCTGTTCCAGTGGGCTCATGGCTGGCCGACCGTGAGAAAGCGCCCAGCGAGGCCGGGAAGTCTCCTGAACAGCAGAGCGAACACCAGGGGCCTCGCCCTGTGACCAGTGGTGGCAGCAGTGGGCTGTGATGGTGGTGGGAGCAGTGGGCTGTGATGGTGGTGGGAGCAGTGGGCTGTGATGGTGGTGGGAGCAGTGGGCTGTGATGGTGGTGGGAGCAGTGGGCTGTGATGGTGGTGGGAGCAGTGGGCTGTGATGGTGGGAGCAGTGGGCTGTGATGGTGGTGGGAGCAGTGGGCTGTGATGGGGGGAGCAGTGGGCTGTGATGGTGGGAGCAGTGGGCTGTGATGGTGGTGGGAGCAGTGGGCTGTGATGGGGGGAGCAGTGGGCTGTGATGGTGGGAGCAGTGGGCTGTGATGGTGGTGGGAGCAGTGGGCTGTGATGGGGGGAGCAGTGGGCTGTGATGGCGGGAGCAGTGGGCTGTGATGGTGGTGGGAGCAGTGGGCTGTGATGGTGGTGGGAGCAGTGGGCTGTGATGGGGGGAGCAGTGGGCTGTGATGGTGGGAGCAGTGGGCTGTGATGGTGGTGGGAGCAGTGGGCTGTGATGGTGGTGGGAGCAGTGGGCTGTGATGGGGGGAGCAGTGGGCTGTGATGGTGGGAGCAGTGGGCTGTGATGGTGGTGGGAGCAGTGGGCTGTGATGGTGGTGGGAGCAGTGGGCTGTGATGGGGGGAGCAGTGGGCTGTGATGGCGGGAGCAGTGGGCTGTGATGGTGGTGGGAGCAGTGGGCTGTGATGGTGGGAGCAGTGGGCTGTGATGGTGGGAGCAGTGGGCTGTGACGGGTCTCCCAGGGGCTGGACCTGCCGGGAAGGGGCGGCCGAGTGGGCGCATCAGCTGCCCGCGTCCCTCCCGGCGTGCCCCCAGGACAGCTGCCGCGGGGAGAGTGTTTACAGGGAAGAAAGGAAACGGAGACGTGACAAACGGCTTTAAAATCCTCTCCCTGAAATAAGAACACAGAGCTCTGGGCAGAAGGAAAAGACATGCAAATACTTCTGCGACGTATTCATTCGTTTTTGTCCTCATATTTAACTTTTTAAAAAATACCCTGAGAACTGCCTGTGAGTGAGCTGCTATTTCTCTGATGTTTTGCATAAGTGATAATTCTGCCTAATGAGTGCTCAGTGAGTCAATTAGTCAGAAAGGAGGATTTCCCTCTTTTCAAAAACGCACATGAACGTCCGGCCTCTGCAGTGTCGCCTGCGTGGCCAGGGCTGGTGGAAGCATAGGGCTCACAAGCACCCCTCAGCCCTGCACCCCTCAGCCCTGCACCCCTCAGCCCTGCACCCCCTCAGCCCAGCACCCCCTCAGCCCAGCACCCCTCAGCCCTGCACCTCTCAGCCCAGCACCCCCTCAGCCCAGCACCCCCTCCACCCTGCACCCCCTCAGCCCAGCACCCCCTCCACCCTGCACCCCCTCAGCCCAGCACCCCCTCAGCCCTGCACCCCTCAGCCCTGCACCCCCTCCACCCTGCACCCCCTCAGCCCAGCACCCCCTCAGCCCAGCACCCCCTCAGCCCAGCACCCCTCCGCCCTGCACCCCTCAGCCCTGCACCCCCTCCGCCCAGCACCCCTCAGCCCTGCACCCCCTCAGCCCAGCACCCCTCAGTCCAGCACCCCTCCGCCCTGCACCCCCTCCACCCTGCACCCCTCAGCCCTGCACCCCCTCAGCCCTGCACCCCCTCAGCCCTGCACCCCCTCCGCCCAGCACCCCCTCAGCCCAGCACCCCCTCAGCCCAGCACCCCTCCGCCCTGCACCCCTCAGCCCTGCACCCCCTCCGCCCAGCACCCCTCAGCCCTGCACCCCCTCAGCCCAGCACCCCTCAGCCCAGCACCCCTCAGTCCTGCACCCCCTCAGCCCAGCACCCCTCAGCCCTGCACCCCCTCCGCCCAGCACCCCTCAGCCCAGCACCCCCTCAGCCCAGCACCCCTCAGCCCAGCACCCCTCAGCCCAGCACCCCTCAGTCCTGCACCCCCTCAGCCCAGCACCCCTCAGTCCTGCACCCCCTCAGCCCAGCACCCCCTCCGCCCAGCACCCCCTCCGCCCAGCACCCCCTCGGGCATGGGCTGTGCGGCTGGGACACGTGGGGTAAACGTCCATCGGGGGCGTGCCAGCCCCCTCCCCTCCGGCTGGGGTGCAGGTGAGAGGCAGGAAGAGCGGGGCCGCCTGCTCCCAGCGCCGCTTGTGCAGCTTGAGCCTCAACAATGGCAGGAAACGGGGTGAAGACACCCTTTCCTAGAAGGGGGCGGGGCCCGCCCGCATGAATGGGAGGAAGCCTGGCCGAGGGCCTGGAGGCCCGCCCGACAGAGGCCGCGCTCCCGCGGACAGACGGACGGACAGACGGACACACTGCCGGGTGCGCCTCCCCCGGCTTCCTGAGCTCTGCTCCTCGCTCCCGCCTCCCAGGCCCCCGCGGAGGTGGACAACCTGACTTTCTTTCTCTTTGTAAGAATACGTCTAAAAGGCGCTCCTAAGAATGCCCCCCAGCCACACACATTTGGAGGCGGCCCCTCCCTCGCTGCCCAGGGGCCATCCTGGACTTAAAGCCCATTTCTTCCTGACGGGAACAGGAGGCATCCCTCCTCCGGACACAGGCATGTGGCGTCCACAGGAGCTGGTGGCCGGGGGTTCGGAAGACGTCCACCAAGGAGCCTGTGCGCCTTCCTGTGACAGCGGGTCACCAGGGGCAGGTACAGGCCACTGGTCTCTGCTTTCGCCTCCGTTTCGGCCATAAGGATGCAGGGAGGACGTGAGCACAGAGCACCTGAGCCAGGCACTCTCCGCCCCGCAGCCAGCTGCCAACACACACGATGCAGTGAAATGCACCGTGATGGACACGATGCAGTGAAATGCACCGCGACGGACACGATGCAGTGAGATGCACCGCGACGGACACGATGCAGTGAAATGCCCCGCGATGGACACGATGCAGTGAAATGCCCCGCGATGGACACGATGCAGTGAAATGCACCGCGACGGACACGATGCAGTGAGATGCACCGCGACGGACACGATGCAGTGAGATGCCCCGCGATGGACACGATGCAGTGAAATGCCCCGCGATGGACACGATGCAGTGAAATGCCCCGCGATGGACACGATGCAGTGAAATGCCCCGCGATGGACACGATGCAGTGAAATGCACCGCGACGGACACGATGCAGTGAAATGCACCGCGACGGACACGATGCAGTGAGATGCACCGTGATGGACACGATGCAGTGAAATGCCCCGCGATGGACACGATGCAGTGAAATGCACCGCGACGGACACGATGCAGTGAAATGCCCCGCGATGGACACGATGCAGTGAAATGCACCGCGACGGACACGATGCAGTGAGATGCACCGTGATGAACACGATGCAGCGAAATGCCCCGCGATGGACACGATGCAGTGAAATGCACCGCGACGGACACGATGCAGTGAGATGCACCGTGATGGACACGATGCAGTGAAATGCCCCGCGATGGACACGATGCAGTGAAATGCACCGCGACGGACACGATGCAGTGAAATGCACCGCGACGGACACGATGCAGTGAAATGCCCCGCGATGGACACGATGCAGTGAAATGCACCGCGACGGACACGATGCAGTGAAATGCACCGCGACGGACACGATGCAGTGAAATGCACCGCGACGGACACGATGCAGTGAGATGCACCGTGATGGACACGATGCAGTGAAATGCCCCGCGATGGACACGATGCAGTGAAATGCACCGCGATGGACACGATGCAGTGAAATGCACCGCGACGGACACGATGCAGTGAGATGCACCGTGATGAACACGATGCAGCGAAATGCACCGCGACGGACACGATGCAGTGAAATGCACCGCGACGGACACGATGCAGTGAGATGCACCGCGACGGACACGATGCAGTGAGTTGCACCGCGATGGACACGATGCAGTGAAATGCACCGTGATGGACACGATGCAGTGAGATGCACCGCGATGGACACGATGCAGTGAGATGCACCGCGACGGACACGATGCAGTGAGATGCACCGCGACGGACACGATGCAGTGAAATGCACCGCGACGGACACGATGCAGTGAAATGCACCGCGACGGACACGATGCAGTGAAATGCACCACGACGGACACGATGCAGTGAGATGCCCCCCCCCCCCCGGCTTCCCGCGTGGGCACCTCTTCGGGGCCACGCTGTTCAGGAAGCCCAGGCGCCTTGCCTGTTGAAACAGGAGAGAGCTTGGCCGTCGGGCGGGCGCTGCTGGGCGTCTGTAGCTTCAAATCAAGGCTGCCCAGCCCCGCGTGACACGTGCGTCAGTGCTCGGGAGGCACGTGGCTCGCGGTCGCAGGGTTTGTGTTTCCCGCGGAGGGAAGGGTGCTGGCCGCGCTGCCTGCCTCTCAGCTCTGCACTGCAGCGAGGAGGGAGATCACACCGGGAGAGAGGTAAGTTCGAGGTGGTTAGGAAATTAAAATAGTGTCATTGCACACTAGGCAATGCTGTCACTCACAGGACGGAGGGCGGGAGCCTGTCAGTCACGATCAGCTGTACATGCCCTTGTAACACAGTAATATTGTCAGGGTTCACAATGAATTCATGGAGACATTTTATCATGTATTTAGGATTCCGTCATTTTCCCCCGGGAAGGTGTGTTTGGGAGTGGGAGGAATACACGGATATTAAGTCACAGAGAAAGATTAGTTATTCCTGAGGCCTCGATATTAACCCTTGGCACAAGCCGACGGAGGGAGTAGATTAAACTCAAGGAGCTTCCAGTTAAACAGTGAAGATGAGGCGACAAGCTGTTTCCTGAGGACTTACCGCTGATTAAGAGAAGTTGTTGAAAGCATTTGGGCTTTCCTGCTGCCAAGCCCTTAATCCCCAGGAAGTATTGCTATTTTAAGATACGCTAAAAGCTCTCAAAGAAAAAATGGTGATAGATGATCTACCTTATTTTTTTTAAAGCATTTTGTAGCCCAAGATACTCCTATTGCCTTAACCATTTCAAGGCATCCCTACAATTTGTGTAGCTCACAGGTAGGATCGCTCACACAGCCTGAGATTCACACAGAATGGCTGAGTGGGAGTTCTCAACCACTTAACAGATCTGCAAATCTTGATTCCAAAAAGACTAACTCTGTGACTTTGAGGAGGTTAATTTCTTCAGGGAACCATTTCCTCAACTATACGGGGATAATATCCTCATAATGAGTGATGATGAAATGAAATAATAAAATAATACCATGCGGAATACTCAATACAGCCCCTCCTAGGGATTGCTAAGTTCAGTTCCCTCATACTTATTGCTAATTTCCCCAAAATTTGGTTTTGTTTTATTTTGTTTTTGCCTTTTCTTGTTCCCCCAGAAATTTTAAACTCTGAAGAAGGCAAGTTAATGTCTCCATCATTTCATCCTTGCTTTCTGGCCTGTTCTGCCTCCAAACCTTTAGAAAATTAGGACTCGTCTGTTCCTATAGGAAAACTCTCTCAAACTCCACGTGCCAGGGACTTGTCAGGCAATGGTATGAATACAATTCCGTCCAGATAATGACAGGATGTGCACGCGGACAGTGTGTGGCTGGCTCTAGAGTCTCTGTGCCCGTCTCCCAGTCAAGGAGCTCGAGCTACGCTCCCAGGATGGAGGAACTCTTTGCCTCCCAGCTCCAATTTTGGCTAACCATGAGAACCCATGTGGGCCAGGCTGGTGTTGCTCCGTGGTTACGAGTTGAGCACATGCCCCGGTTGCTCATCATTGATGTTTCTATCTCTCTCTCCCCCTCCCTTCCTCTCTGAACTCAATAAAAATATATTTTTAAATCAATTTTGGTGTTGAACTCTTGAGTATAGTATACAATTGGCCAAAGCAAAAAAAAAAAAAAAAAAAAAAAGTCTGGTAAATAATATTTTCTCTCTTTTATCAAAAAACCTAATTCACATATTATGAGTAATGATTCCTCATACCTGTCCATTCTGGCGGGTGAGGTAGAAAGTGTTAAGAAAGGGACGCTTCGTTATTTTTTAATTTGCATGGATTAGAAGTGCTGCCTGTGTGTGCTCCCCCTCCATTCACACAGGGAAAGACCAGATGGATGGATTTAGGTCAAGGAAATAGGGAAAATGGACAATAGAAGCAGCGTCAACACAGGGAACGCGGGGCAAAAGGGGATACGGGCCGTTCGTCCTTCCCCCTTCCTTCTAAGCACATGCCATGAGCTTCTCCTGCAGGAACAGGTGCACGCTGAGGAGGAGACCGTGCGAATTCGTGGAAAGATGAATGATCCCTTTGTCTTTGAATAGATCGAGTTCTGGCAAAGATAGCAGATGTTCTAACAAACAAACAAACAAAAAAAAACCACAATCTTACCTAATAATAGACAAACATGTAAATTGACTGTACCTCCGCTACGCCCACAGCCAATCAGAGTGAGTATGCAAATTAATCCAACAAAGATGGCGGGTTAATTTGCATATGCAGGCGCGGAGCAGCCGGGAGGAGCGGGATGCCTGCTATAAGGTGGAGGGGGGACGGCGGAGGGAGCTACAGGAGTGATGCTCCGGACAGAAGCGAGGACTTGCCGGCTCCTGGGCGGGCCTGGAGCGGGGACGTGGCGGCTCCCGGGTGGCTGGAAATGAAGCCAGGGGAAGGAAGGCCTAATCTTGCATGAATATTGTGCAACGGGCCTCTAGTGTAATATAAAGGAGGTAAAAAGTGGGAAATTGCACAGACGAGCAAGAAACAAACTCTAAGGAACTAGAAAAACCTCATGGAAGGGTTTGTATCCAACCTGGATCTTGAGAAACAAGGGGACTCATTATTTTATTTCAAAAAGTTCAGGACACGTACGAGGTTTTATTGAAAACAAAATACAGAAACATCCAGCTCTCACTTTACAGTAAAATTAACAGCGTTTTCCAGAACATTCCTGGTACTGCACCGTGCTTATGACTATTAAAACCCAAAAGCAAAAGCTAAGAAGACCGTGTGGCTTCACTCATCTGTGGGACGTAAAACTGAAACTCACAGACACGGATGAGAGCGTGGCAGTTGCCGGAGGGAAGGGGTGGGCAGCGAGGGGCCACGGGGCCACGCGGATGGTGGCTGATGGCCGAGATGACCGGACTTTGGGCGGCGGCACGCAGTGCCACACACGGACCACTGGCAAAGGAAGGGGTCCCGGGGCCGGGACACGTCACGCACTCGCCGATGAGCACTCTCCTCCCAGTTCTCATTATTTCTCTGGATTTTGTGTTCGGACCTTTCCCAGGAGCCGTGGGGTTGTTTGAATTTGACGGATCTGTGTGAGGACTGGGCTGACCGGCTTTCTTACTTCCTGAGGCCGCGAGATAAAGCTGGGACACGACACAGAGGCCTCGGTGATTAGCCAGGCAGGTCCGGCCTGCCCTGGAGGGGCTGTTACTTACCCGGGAGAGGGGTGGGCGGAGGACACTGGCTTGTCGGGTTGGCAGCTGGAGTCAGTCTGTTAATAACAACTCCCGCAACGGCTGCTGCTCCACTGCTATTGCTTCCACCGCGCAACAGTGACTGCACCGGGCGCAGCTCCGAGAGCTTCAGTGTGCCCCGGAGATAAGGAGAGAGAGAGAGAGAGAGAGAGAGAGAGAGAGAGAGAGAGAGAGGCATTGGAGGGCCTGGAGCCACAGTGGGGGGATGATAACGAGGACGGCGTTCACCCTGTGGGTGTGGGCGGTTTAAAAACACACCACTAACCACCACACTCACGAGGGCCGATGGAACAAGCACTCCTCTGAGGCCTAAATGAGCAACTAGTTACAAAACACAGTCAGTCAGAGCAGGTAACAAAAACGCCTTAAGAGACTAGAAGCTAGACTTGACTTATTTATGCATCACTTTCTCACAGAAGAATTGATGTGACTTAGGGCCATGTATAGTCTAAAATCCAACATGTGCAACTCACTCAGATATAAACATGAAATTCGTATATTCCAACCAGTGCCCCGGGGCACATTGAAAGGAAATTAATTAGAGGGTGGCCTGCGGGGCGGGACTGGGCGAGGCGGGCCAGACACGCCCTGGAGCCCACCTCCCGTGGTCCCTCCCCGGCCGGCCCCAGCTGGGGCTGCTTAAAGGGCATCTGCAGAGTGAGCGGGTCCCTCTGGCAGGCTCTCCAACATTCCCCAAGGGGTCCAAGGTTGCGAGAAGGCGGTTCTCAGGTGAGGCACCCCGAATCGGGCTCCCTCCTCTCTGGCTCCAGGGTGCGTCACCCGAGAATCGCAGCTGCCAAGTCACCGCAGCTCAGCAGCTCCTGCATTGAGCGTCTTCCCTCTGGTGGTCATTGCGTGTAATAACTACTAGTCAGACCATTGCTTAGCCTTTTATATAGAGAGATAATTTTATCAGAAAAGTTCCATCAAACCATCTTTTCCACTGAATAGACTTCCTTAGAGATCTGATAGCTCAATTCCATTACTTTTGTATTTAAAACAGGCTTATGCTAGTGGTTTGGACTTAGTCCCCTTCATTTAAAAACTTCCATCTCATGGTTAATTCAAACGAAAAACAGCATCTTACCTGTTTGCTATTGGTAAAACAGTCATCTTAATTCTCTTCATCATGACTACCGATCTACTGCTTCCCTCTAACGCCAGGCGGACAAATTCCCAGCATCCAATCATGCGTTAGTACCTCTTACCATCTTCCTACACAGCAACACCTGGGCTTTCACTGAATGCCCTTTGTATTCAACTAGATTTTTACTGTCAGATTTTTTAAAATATATTTGTATTGACTTCAGAGAGGGAGAAAGAGATAGAAACATCAATGATGAGAGAGAATCATTGATCGGCCGCCTCCTGCATGCCCTCCACTGGGGATCAAGCTGGCAACCCAGGCATGTGCCCTGACCTGGAATCGAACCATACCCTGCCGGTTCATGGGTCGACGCTCAACCACTGAGCAACACCGGCCGGGCCTGACAGATTTTTTAAATCATTAGAGGGAAACTTTTACAGAACCATTTTGATTTATCAAATCAAATTTGACTTCTTCATCAATTCATTGGATTTCTCATCCATTCAATTGATTTCTCATCATAGATAGGTATGCATATGCATATTCACTTTCATACATTTATATACGTAAATATGTACGTGTTATTTGGCCACAACACGTATTACAAAATAGTCCTCTCTGCACAGATGCAATATTATTTTCTGCTATATAAATTAAATCACATCCCACCTCTTATTGGAACTTTACCGTGGCTTTCCGTAGTATTTAAAATAACACCAACTCTCTCACCAAAGCTGACATCATGGAACCCAAACTACCTCCCTGGCCTCCTCGGGGAAACCTTACCCAGCTCCTCACAGGCCCGGGTCCTTCTCCCCGGCCTTTGACAAAATGTCAGTTGAATCGCACCCCATCCCGGTCACTTGCCAGCTCCTTCCTTGGTGGCTGTTCCCCTTACTGCTGTCTAAACTCCTATGCTCGTCTGTGCATTGGTTTACTGAATTCACAATATCTGGGGACCTGCCTCACAGAACATGGCCACCAGGCCCACAGAAGCATTCAATGCAGATATCTGTTGACCGAAAAATGTTTAAGAAATAAGTGGACATTATAACTTATGTAGCCCATACAATGTTTCATGCTGTTGAAACTGAGACGGAGCGAGATTAACACTTTATTTATAAATATTCAACATCTGGTTAGTGGCAAAAGCAGGACATAAGCTCCAGTCCTCTGCTTTTCTTATGAAAGCTGTTGTCACTGATCACAACGTATGCTTTCCACGTAAAGGTATATCCAATGATAGATGAAGAGAGCCAACGGGATTTTACAAATTGTGGAAAATAGCACTTAATACAGACAACGTAACTTTGAAAAAATGCTCTAAATTAATCAATCAATGTCCTGATATCTTAGCAGTCTACCTTTTTTTTAACCCATTCTAATTTTTTTTTACTGAATTGGTAAATGTTATTCAGTACCTTTCATGAGCTGGATATGTTGCTAGATACACCACTACCTTAAAGAATGATGTGATGTTTCTGTTAAAGAGGCTATATGTGTGATAGTTAATAATGTGGGTTAGCAGTCACTTCAACAGAAGCCTAGTTTGCATTGGAGACGATGGCAATCACACAATTATTTCTCAGGAATTGCTCACCAGAGTGACTAATCAGGAATATGTATCACATGTTCTTTATTTCTCAGTAAATGGCCATGTGTCTACAATTCTTTACCAAATTTCCTCTCTGCCAAGTTACTTGTAAAGACCTTATAAAGTTTACATGACTGGTATTTTTAAAATTATTTTCTTATGACCACCAAATAAATCTATGTGAATAACTAAAAGGGATGCTTTAAAGATATAGGGAACTCATCTATTAAGCTTTAAAAAATTCCTTATTCTAATTAAAGTTAATAATAATTATACTGACACATTTTCCCAGAATCTTTAGGAAATGTTTTATTTAGTCATTACTATTAATTTAAAAAATCAAAATAATAATACAGTTTTCAGCCAATTCAACAGATATTGTTTTTTACCTTCAGTTCCAGAGGAAATAGTCAAAAGAATTGACAAAAATGGACCAAGTGCAATTACTTTGACAGTTTTTCCTGGGTGGCTTTGCAAAATACAATGCTTGTCTTTATAAAATAATTCTTATGGGAATCGCCATGACATTAATGAAAATATCTAGTATTTCCACTGGATATAAACAACAGAATCCATGACTCAAAGCCATTGAAAGAGCGTTTACTTTAGATGTTATTTGGTAGCGCTGTGTACTGGAACATTAGATCAAAATCACATTTCAATTTCACGTGGAGACCATGGATGTTTACGGAAGGAAGGTAGTCAACTATTGTTTAACCATCTTAGTGATGTTAACGTTGAAAACCATGCCACAGAAATGTTTATCAATAAATACGCCACAGTAAAGCTTTAATAAAAGGAAGACGTAACTATCTCATCATTGACATGAGGACTTATTTTAAGGAAGTAAAGACTGCGTGTCTGTGTGTGTGTTTCTCCTCAGGGCACACATTTTATATACATGAGGCCATTATTACAATAAATATTTGCCATTTGATAATTTATATTTGAAAAGAATATGCATCTACCCCAACCTGAGACTCCAAAATATTTGCAAAACTGCATCAGTTTTGTCATCAGACTATACATATAAATACACATAACATACCTCCACGAGAATTATCCTTTAGGGTAAAACAGAGAGATTTAAGGAGGTGTTTCTAGCCGACACCTCGCTAACTTGTAAATACATTTTAAACCCAAACTCACAGTCGGAATTTTCAATGAGAAGAAATCGTGCTGTTTGCAGAGCTACACAGCTTAAGCTCCCACATCTGAAAGAGCCCAACGCGACCCCCAAAGACATCGCCGGCTCTTCAGGCAGCAGCTCGTCCTCCAGCCGGAGGTTCTCATCAGAACCGTCACCGGCCAGGTGCGGCCTCGAACCCAGCACAGCCGCGAAGCAGGCGCAGACCTCTGTCCTCCTTCCCGCTCCCTCAGTGACGCCACGAGGCTCCTTCCCTCTGAGGGAAGCCGTGTGTTTGTTCTGGAAGATCTTCCTCTCGCTCTCGCCCAGCGAGCAGCCCTGGTGGGCAGAGGGCATGCTGCCTGTGAAAGCCGGGGCACTGAGGACCTTGGATGTGGCCAAACCTCAGGATAAAAGCAAAGCAAATGCATCCTGTGGTCTCTCATGACGAATTATTAAAAGAAGCGCTTTACGGTCGTGTAGTACAGGATTGTGAACTATGTGGGGGGAACCCTGCTGAGTATTTAAAAAAACAAACATGCTACGAGCTACATGATTTGAAAAACATGAATTCTGAGCTGCCCATACGCTAACAGTGAGCTCATTTAATGGAACAAGGATGTACTCATGGCGTTCTTTCTGAAAATCCTAAAATGCTGGCTTTATAAAGGAAAGAGGGCGACCCGGCCTCGTGTGTCTTTACCGACAAACATGTATTCCGTGAACGGGACCTGAGCAGCTACTAGGTCTCAGGTTCTGGGTCACGTGTTTGAAACCATGAGACACAGACCCCCGGTGAGTTCATAACCTACGAGGAAGACAGGCCTGTGCACAAACAAGACCCAGAAATGAGACAGAAACAGGGTCCCCCCAGAACGAAAGGCAGGAGCCACGCTTCATCGGAAGGCCCATCTGTGGCACTCGTCGAAATGGCCAGCTCTCAGCCTACACGTCACACCTGCCGAGTCATCATCCCGAGGGTCACCTGGGGATTTGTGGGAAGTTTTGCAAGCACCCCGAGGCGAGTTTTCATGTGCAGACGCTCCGATCCAGGGAGAGGAACCCCCACTTCCTGAAGATATTGGAGATAATTTACTCAAAAAGAGAGCGCCGAGGGACCGCTGTTCTCCGTCCGAGGTGCGCAGGACAACGGAAGCCAACGGCGCTGTTAGTCCTCGTTCGGTGTCTGGTTAGTGATTATTTATGGAGCACCTACTCTATGCCAGGGGCCTTACCTACAGGGTTGGGCAAAAGTAGGTGGACAGCTGTGGGTACACAAAACACAGAGTTTACTCTTGTATTCTTGGTTATTAATTATCGTGTTATGTATTTGTATTGCAACTGTAAGCCTACTTGTGCCCACCGCTGTATGCAGAAGCAATGGGCTTAGTGACGCTGAGCCTCAGGTTTAAGAAGATAAGAATAGGCCCTCTCACCCCATGGCAGAAAGGAGAGGAGACCCCGGCTGGCAGGGCTCAGTGGTTGAGCATCGACCTCTGAACCAGGAAGTCATGGTTTGATTCCCGGTCAGGGCACATGCTGGGTTGTGGGCTCAGTCCCCAGTGTGGGGCGTTCAGGAGGCAGCCGATCCATGATTCTCTCTCATCACTCATGTTTCTCTCTCTCCCTTCCTCTCTGAAATCAATAAAAATATATTTTTTAAAAAACAGAAGTAAAGAGAGCACTTGAAAGTCATGCCTGTAGACACCCTTCCTAATGGGAAGTCAAAAGGTGTCAGAAGCACTTTTCATTCCCTTTCATGGTGACATTGGAACTGGGTCTTGAAGGAAGGGAGAGAGTTCCCCAGTCATGGTACATTGACATGGGAAATAAGAGAGCAAAACCAGGCCGGTGTTGCTCAGTGGTTGAGTGTCAACCTAGGAACCAGGAAGTCACGGTTTGATTCCCGGTCAGGGCACATACCTGGGTTATGGGCTCGATCCCCAGTAGGGGATGTGCAGGAGGCAGCCTATCCATGATTCTCTCTCATCATTGATATTTCTATCTCTCTCTCCCTCTCCCTTCCTCTCTGAAATCAATAAAAATATATTCTTTTTAAAAAGAAGAGCTTTGTCTACTTAAGAAGATGGCTGTGGGCTTAGTGAAGGACCTGGGAGAGGAGAGGATTGGTAGCTGGAAGGATGTGGCAATAATTCCAGATAGAAATGAGGAAGGCCTGGATACGGGTCCTGGCAGAAGAAACCAAAAGCAGTGGGCATGTCCTGTGGACGGTTCTTTGGGATGATGGATGGGAACCGGTGCCTGGCTGTGTGAAAGGGGAGGGAGGGGAGTGAGACTGAAGTTGGGTGTGGGAGCTGGTTGGACAGAGCTGATATAACGCAATGTAATAAGAAACATAAGCTTGGCCTGGGGTGGGAGAGCAGCTCTGTTTTAGATGTCGTTGGGCCAGGACAGAGCCAAGACCCAAGGCCTCACGTCAGGTTCGGGTGCTGCATCGTCAGGCTCAGGTCCTGTATTTCCTCTCGGGCAGGATGAGGCTGGCTGTCCCCTGGGGCTCCGCTCTAGTCCATAGCAACTGGGAAAGCAGAACATCTCTTCTCAACATCCCTTTTCTCTGGTGTCTGAAGCAAATAAACAACGCGTAAAAACAACAACACTCACATGCTTTCTCGTTTGAAAGACATCAAAACTCTGCGTGTGAGCGAACTCCTTTGGGAATGGAGGTAGCAGCTGGGGCTGAATCATCTCCATGTAAGGTCATCTCTGACGGAGAGCAACTCCGACAAGTCCCTTCTTCACGGCACGGACCACCCTCCTCATGGCATTGGCCATCTTTCTTATTCCTTTTTTTTCATTGTTGCCTCTCTCTACAATGATGTAAGCTGCACAGGAGCAGGCAGCTGATTTTTAGTTTTGATCGTTACTATGACCTGAGCGCCGGGAGTCCTGTGGGCACAAAACCACAGTTGGTAGCTGCGATCATGGCAGTGAGGGGCGCGTCCATTGGAAGCCTTCGCCTGGATCTCCCGCCTCCTTCCCGGGTTCATTGGGAGAAAATGCCCCTCTCCCGAGGCCCGTTCCGATTCCCGGGTCAGGACGCAGACTCTGCCCGCTGACGGGAGGCCCTGTGACCCTGTGGCTCTGTGTTTTGCCAAACGGCCTGCACTCCTCAGGAGTCCCCGCCATAACACACCCACCCGAGCGGGATGAACTGGAGTAAACCCGCTGATGTCAGAGGCGAGCGGCTGACCTCACTGGGTGTGACAAGGACATCTCCGTTGGTCATGCTCTGTTATGAACAGTGTGTGAGCACAAGATCCTTGTCCTAGGACTGAGTTTGCCTTTTTCTAGAACATTTCAAAGAACAAGTACAAGATATGCTTCAGGAGGGAGGGCAGGCCTGTCCTGGTGAGCTGGCGAATCTGAAACAGGAGCCAGTGAGGGGAGGCGTCCCATTGTACGCGGGTCCCTGGCAGCTTCCCCAGGAGCTACAACTTCATACTCCCCGGAACCACCGTCCATCCCCTGCAGGTCCCAGGGGAGGGGGTCCAACAAGGGGGAGCTGGGCGCCTGGGCAGTAAAGTCGGGGTGCTAGGGAAGGGGCTTGCCTGTCAGTCTAGCCAGGGATAAAGAGACGTATCTTTGATGAGAGAGAAACAACATCGATCAGCTGCCTCCTGCACGCCCCCTACTGGGATCTAGTGTGCAACCTGGGCATGTGCCCGGGCCATGAATCGAACCAACAAACTGGTGGATCGATACTCAACCACTGAGCCACGCCGGCCGGGCGAGAACGGCCTATTTTAAGTTTAGGTGGAAAAGGCTCATTTGACAGCGTTGACAGGGAGTCAGCCATTGAGTCCACTGAGTTCCTGTTCTTCTTCAGCTACAGGTTAATCGAATATTCCAGTCCCTCCTTCGCTCTGTCCTTTCCCATGGCTCTGGGAACAGGCACTGGAGGGGCGTTTGCAGCAACAGCTCTCACCTCACCCACAGAGCACCGGCCCAGACACCGCCAACAGCTCCGCCCCCTTCTACCCGGTGGACTTGACTTCTCCAATCTCTCCCTAAAACAGTTGTATTTTTAATGTGTATAGTGCCTAGCCCTAGGGAAAGTAAATCATAAGGTTATGAAGAGAGTCTCATTGTTTTGACAATTCCCATGTTTTTAGGTTCCTTCAGTACTTAGGAAAGTGCCTAGCACATAGTAAGTACTCAGTCAACATGGCAAGCTAATTGGAAACGGTCACCTGAGAAAGACATGTCTAGTATGGCGTCACGGCCCATGCACAGAGACGAAGAGTATTAGAAGGTAAAACGAAATAGAGTCACGTTATTTTACAAAATAATACTTGCACAGTTAAGGGAAAGAGGGCAAAAAATGACTAATATTGATTAAAATTTAGAATTTGGTTATTATCTGATAGAAAGAAACAAGTTACCTATAGCATTCAGAAATTTTTATTTTAATGACCACGAAACAGAAAAATAAAAGTGTTATATACACTAAGAACTCGGTAATAGGTTTCCATAAATTCTTGCTAACATCTCTTTATCCACCAACTGCCGCTTGTTTGCATCTTTCAATGTTGACTTTAAAGTCACTTCGTGGACATCACTCTCTTCAAAATCCTTCTAGCATGTTCCGAGGTTGTCACAGAGTAAAATAGCTCCTGTTTTGTAATAATTCCTCTGGATTTCTGTGTGCTTTCTGTCCCGTAAAGTCTAACATCACCAACCATCTATAAGTGGGGAAAACATCCGTCCTCCAAGTATACAACAGAGAGAACTGGGACATCGGATGCATTTAGATACCAATAAACAGCGTGCATTATTCTTGGCTTCCGCTTCCAGTTTAGATTTATTGGCCACTTGGAAAAAGAAACGAGAGTTATTGTCTTAGCCCTGTGAGGGGAAGGAGAAGGCCAGTTACATGGTGTGCTAGTGCATAAAAGAGAGCAATAAAAGGGTAAGCTCTCCTGCCCCAAAGCACTAGCTGGACTCCGGCTGTCCTTGCTCTCTGACGGAGAGGCAGAGCGGAAACAAGAAAGATAAACAACTACATCTTGTGACAAGTTCGCCAGGACCCCATCTCGCTCAGCGCTGGGCTGGTCAAAGGGCCCCACTGTCCCACCGTCTCGTTCAGGAAGCCAACGACCATTTGGACAATGAATCCCGTGGATCCCTTTCGAGCTCGATGTTCACAGAAATGAGCAGCCCCTCCCAGCCCGATCACCCGCCTCCTGATGCTTCTCCCCAGCAGCACGGCGTGCCCTGACCTCGTCCTGCGGTCACGGCCCCTTCCTCTCAGGAACATTTTCCTTTACTTTACCTTGCTTTTTAAGTATGTTTCTATTTATCTCAGACAGGAAGGGAGAGGGAGAGAAAGCTAGAAGCATCAAGGGTGAGAATCGTGGCTCGGCTGCCTCCTGGGCCCTGACCGGGAATCGAACCGTGACCTCCTGGCTTGTAGGCCGACGCTCAGCCCCGGAGCCAGGCCTTTAACTGTTAATGCTGCTCTCGGTGTCCACCTGGCACGTGTTCCCTTCCCCGTGCGCACCCGGATGAGCCCGGCGCCACGTGTTCTGTGGTGGCCTCTCTAACGCCACCCGAGACCGTGGCCCTGGCGCGGAGCCACCCCGGCCGTGCCCACTTGCGGGTCCTCAGCAGCCACGCTCAGCAGGACACACCCCGAGTTTGTCCCCCTCGCGCCCAAATGTGCTTCTGGTCCTTCGCTGCCTGTGAAGGCTCCAGCACGTTAGCCCATCAGCCCGAGCCCTCCCTGCTCCGTCCCCTCCTCTCGCATCCTCAGCTGCCGCCCAGGATCTAAACAGCCTTCAAATCTGCACTCCCCCTCCCCCTTTCTCCCCCCTCTCCCCCACCACCAGGAACGGGCACAGGTTTCCATCAACTCGGAGCGAGACTGTTAACTCAGTCCCAGCGCCCACCGCACACGGTGTGACTGAGGCAAACCCACACCAGGGCAGCCTTTCCACGAGAGAAACTCGGGCACCTTTCTCCCCGACGTAAACGCTACAACATCTTCCTCAGCACGAGAAAGCCGTCCAACCCTTTAACCTTTTGCACTCGGATGTCGAGTGTGACTCGACACGGTTAGCATCGAGATTAAAATTACTCTTTGAATGTATCAATAATTTGAAATATAAAAAAATCCAAATAAATAAGTTTGTGTGAAAAGAAACTCCAGTTTTTTATTCTACTGCCGCGCTTTGTAAAATCTGGGGTATTTAAAAAATTAAATCCCGAGTAGAATAAAGGAATCGAGAAAAAAGCAAGCGAGTGCAAAGGGTTAAGTAACACAAATAAGGGTTTACCTGGTCTTAGCCCCCCTGCCCGCCTTTACAGCTTCCTCTCTTTCACACACACACACACACACACACACACACACACACCCCAGTCTCTGGCCAGGGCCAACTATTTGCCGTTCCCAGAAAGTCTCGTGTTCTTTCTAGTTCCCAATCTTTTGCACATGCCTAGACCCCTTCTTGTGTTTCCCTAGCCCAGTGGTCGGCAAACTCATTAGTCAACAGAGCCAAATATCAACAGAACAACAATTGAAATTTCTTCTGAGAGCCAAATTTTTTAAACTTAAACTTGTTCTAACGCCACTTCTTCAAAATAGACTCGCCCAGGCCGTGGTATTTTGTGGAAGAGCCACACTCAGGGGACCAAAGAGCCGCATGTGGCTCGTGAGACACAGTTTGCCGACCACGGCCCTAGCCAAACACATGTGTGTCCTTAAAATCTCATTAAACATTTCACTCCCCCTGCTGTTCTTTGCACCCATATGACCTGCACGCTAGTGGCTTCTACTTCATTGGAATTGTGCCTCACACCCTCCTTCTCGAATCTGCTTTCTAGGGCAGGTGCTGTTTCCATGAGTCCAGGACCTAGAATAGTTCATAACATTACTCATTGGGCCTTCTACAAAAATATGACTGAATTAATAAACAAGAACCCTTTAAATGATAAAAGAATATGACTATTTTCCATTTTACATTTCTTTGAGAAGATATTGACATTTACTTAAGGATTTTTCATCTGAAGAGATATTTCTGAGGTAAGAGAGGACTTGATAAATATGAAAAAGTGAGAACAAAAACACAAAAACCTTTTCTTGCCTTCTTAAATGATGTGCCAATACCTGAATGGCCAAAACATCACCCTTTAAAATGTTTTTACTTTGTGCTTTTGTGTACAGATTTAGAAGCGTATCGAGAACATTCTTATAGTGCGGTGAAGGCCTGGGGTGGGGGGGGACAGGGTAGAGGGGGTCAGTGTGGGGAGAAGGGAACATCTGTAACACTCTCAACAATAAAGATAAATGTAAACGTTTTTAAGGAAATAGGGAATATTATTATGAGTCACCATGGCCTTGTAGTTAGGTTCCCAAATTTGGAGAGGTGACCCCTGCTGACCGCAGCCCAGCCAGCTCACACAGGCGCCGCGGTGACCACCACGACCTGCAACCTCTGACTCGCCTCTGCTGCGCCCACGGGCCCTTTGCAAAGACCAGGTTCCCAGAGCAAACCTGAGCGCCCATCGGCCTTCGCACAGCCCAGTCCGTGCCGGCCTCACTCAAGCCCTATTTGGATCACGTGTTCAAATTTAGCGATCGCTGTGATTGGTGGAACCAAATCACGTGCTTACGACCATGGAAAGAGAAACCTGCTCACACCCGCCGACACGACACCAAAGGGACCGGCTCGCAGCAGCCAAGAGGGTTCCGGAGGAGAAGGAAGAGGCGGGCGCGAGGAGTGAAGGGCAAGGCGCCCAGCAGACGTCTCCTGCATGGCCACTACCCACACGCCCTCCTCGTGTGCAATCCCCCTAAATGTCCCTGCCCGCCTATGCCTCAGTCTTATCTCAGCGACAATGTGCATCTCCAAATAAAATCCCCACGTCTCACACGGCCCCGGCTCCAAGGCCAGGGAACCTCGTGATCCGCATGCTGTTCGAGGAGATGCCAGGCGGCTTTTCATGGCCTGGTCACGTCTGCTCCTGACCTCTGTGGTCATGACCTTAGGTAGCGTCCTAGGGAGTGGCGTGGGAGGAGGTAGACCAAGAATACAGAGTTCTGCTGGGCAGAACTAAATGTGTCTTCTGAAAACTGAGGGAGAATATCATTGCATAATCTTCTATAATAATAAAGGCGTAATATGCTAATTAGACCGAATGTCCTTCCAGACAACCTTCCGGACGAAGCCAGGGCTGCGAGGGAAGCCGGTGCCGGCAGCCGGGGAAGGAAGACCTACTCTTGCACGCATTTTGAGCATCGGGCCTCTAGTTAAGAATAATGCTTAAAATAGGTTTACGTGAGAAAATCATTCTACAGAAAAGAATATTTTAAATCTGTTTTCACTTGTGGAAATAAGTTGGTTTTTGCCAGGGGCAGAAGTATGTTTGGAAGAGAAGACAACGTGCTTATCTGCTCCAATGAGAGGCAAGCATCACCGTGCGCGCATTCTAAGAACCTTGGGAAACCAGGCCCCACTTCTGGCTCCTGGTCCCGCGTGTAAGAGGCTTGGAACTCACACTCCATCCTGACAGCAAGGAAAGAGCTGAACAAACTGAAAACTCAACCTTCCCCTCAGGTCTGCAGGAGACGTGCGGTCCCAGGGAGCGGCTCCCCCAGCATCGGAGAGACGCCCCCAAACACTGAGAATCGTGGCTTCATGGCCAGAAAGGCGCGGCCACAGAACCGGCCCCGTGGGAAAGCCCACCCGGTACCAGGACCTTCCGGAAGCTCGGGGTGGACAACTCAGGCGCCAAACCCCTGGAGAACCACCCTCCCCCACCCCCGTCTGTGAGTCCTACCTCCAGAAGCGCAGCCTAGCAGGGTCTCGGGGTGAAGATCCAAGCAAGCCCCCTCTTGCTCCCGGCCGGGAGGAGGAGGCACCGTTTTAGAGCCACACCTGTGGGCGCTCATCTTCCTAAAAGGTCCGCCCTCAGGAGGAACCAATTCCCCAGGCTCTGCCCCGCTGGGTGCAATCAGAGCCCCCCGACTGAGGAGGGGCACCCCAACCCCAGGGACCGCTGGCCCCTGGCCCACTCAGCAGGGGGGACCAAGAAGCACTTGGGGAGTCCACACCCCAGAGGCACAGGCTCCCTGAAGACAGACCAGCCACGGGCCTGCAGGACCCCTGGAAAACCTCCCCGAGGGGTTCTCTAATTTAAAAAAACTAAATTTTAACGAACAACAACTAAAAGGTATAGCCTGGGTACTGGTAATACCAGAATTAGAGAGAGAAACAGAAGAAATATTTAAATAAATAATGACTAACCATTTCCCCAGGTTAATGCCAGACACCAACCACATACTCAAAAGCATAGTGAACTCCAAGCAGGATAAATATAAAAATAAAAATAAAAAAATAAAAACACAAAAAAAACTACACCTGGAAACATCCCATTCAAACTACAGAAAATCACCGGTAGGAAATATCCCGAAAGAAGCCAGAACAAGAACCACCTGATCATGGAGGAGAAGAGAGGAGAATTACAGCTGACTTTTTTCTCAGAAGCCATGCAAAAGCAAGAGGAGAGTGAAGTGTTAAAAGTTTAGAAAAAAATAAAACCAGTGTACTATCCTGGACTAAAACCAATATTCAGCCTTGAAGCCAAGTAGATCCAAGACTCTCTCCACATGGAAGAGGGCTCTTTCTAACATACAGGCTGAGGCCAGAGTAGGGCTCCAGTTGTTTGTGTGGAAAATAATACAAGAAGAAGTAATAATGCAAGAATAAACTAACTCTGTTTCCCATGCAGCTTGGTGCTTGTTTATATCTGAGAGTCTGTTGGACACACTTCCCTGGCGGCAGACAAGGCTGACGGTTCTCAGCACGCACTGTTTTGGACGCTCACCGATGAACCGCCCTCTTTCTCAGCCGCTGGTGAGATCTGCTCCGTGTGATCAGCCAAATTGGCCCTCCCTGCTGCCTCCTCGCTCTGACTTTAACAAACGCCGAGACGCTTTGGGGGGACACTGCATGTGGGGGTCACGTGAGCCTTGTCGGATTGGAAGATCAGGTCTCCGGCCCCTGGTGGAGCCGACTTCTCGTTTGTGAGAACAGTCCCCACCCGAGAAGTTTCGGGGCCCCGGGAGCCTCCCCGGGCGATCGAAGCAGAGAATTCCATGCCGGAGTCCTCCCGAAGCCCGGACCTCGCGGGGTGTTGGGGTAAAGGATGACACACCCACGTGCACATGTATGTCCTCATTCACAACGGAAACGGGAAGAGCTGACGGTACAGCTGTGTGTGAGCCTGTGCCGCCGGTGAGACGCGGGGTGGACGGACCTGAGCGAACCGATCAGACACCTGCCAGTTGCCTCCGTTCCTTCCTCCCGGCATCGGCTCCAGCGGAAGCTGCGGACACTCTGTCGCCCGCGTGGACATGCGCCTGCATTTGCATCCCGGCCTGCTCATGCCGCCGTGCTGGCCCAGCCCTTGCGATGGTTTAAAGCATCTGTGGAATCTAATAACAATGACCGCTGCGGGGTGATTGCATAGCGCTCTTAGCCTGTAAGACACTCTCGCCTTCAATTGGCTTTAATGTTAAGATAAAGTCTTACGACACTTAAATCATGTTCATTTGCTGTCCTACCACTAAAGTGCATTTTATTTTTTATTTTTTTAAATTTCTTTATTGATTAAGGTATTACATATGTGTCCTCATCCCCCCATTACCTTCCCAACCCCGCCCCTAAAGTGCATTTTAAAAGATCCCTAACAAAGGGGCAACTGTTTACTTGGCTATACCTACAGGGGTGGGTGAAAGGAGGTTTGCAGTTGTGAGTACATAAAACACAGTTTATTCTTGTATTATTACTTATTAATTATTGTATTATTTATTTTATTACAACTATAAACCTCCTTTTGCCCACCCCTGTATATATAAACTAAAAAAAAAAAAAAAAACCTAGCCCCTCCCCCAAAGTATCATATTTTTAATGCAACCTGTGTAATATATTCTTCCTCCTGGCAATTAAAAAGATTATAATGCATAATATAATATTATTATATCATGAATAAATTTTATTTCCTGTACTTCATTGCTTAGAACAATCTCTCGTGAGCTTTACTCTCTCGCTCCGTTAGCAAGCTTTCGGTATAGAGTTGTTAGTTACGCATTCTCTTGTCCTTCTACGCCGGGGCGACACTGGGCGTTTTATTTCCAGAGAGCACAGCAGCTGACCATCACAACAAGGCGCCGGCCGCCTGCAGCTGAGGGTGGCCGTGGCAGCCGCGGGGCTGAGCTGAGCTGTGCGGCTCCCTGTCCAGCAGCCCCGGGACAGCAATTCCTCGGGGAGCCTGTCCTCCTGAGGTCCCTGACCGTGTCCCCTCTCGCTGACGAAAGGGTCCCGGTTTGGGTGATGAATCATGGTGTCCCCCTGACATGGAGACGTCGGCACAAACCCCTGCTGTGCGATGCCCAGGCCCACACACACCTGCGCGGCTACCGAGGAGAGAGTACCCGCCGCTGCAGCCCGCGGGACCCGAGACGCGCATTCGCGTGCGGACGGTCGGAGCCTGCACGTCTGGACCGAGAGGGTGAAGATACAACGCGCTCGGGGATTCTACGGACAGACATCCCCCGGCCTCCGGCCTTCCTCCCGGAGGTGCGGCTCCCGGGGCCTTGCCCTGAGCGCAGGCCAGCCTGGCTGTGGGCCCGGCTAGCTGTGTGACGGGTAAGACGCCCCCAGACCGCTGAGGGCGGAGGGAGGCCCCGAGAAGGCAGCGCCGAAGGAACACGATGGGAGCCAGTTCCCAGTGCAGACGGCACACGGCGTCCCCGGGCGTGGGCCGGGCAAGGCCGGCCGCTCCCAGAGGCCTCCCAGGTGATCTTCCTTCCCTGGTGGGCTCCCCACGGGCCCGGGCCGGCCTGCGGGCTCCCAGGCCCAATGGCTTGGTTCTGCCAGCCTTCCCAAAGCCAGCCACAGCTCAGGAACAAGCTGACCGTGTCCACGTCCCCGGGGTAAATCAATAAAAGCAGAGTGTGACTTGATCCACGTTGTGAAATAACTGTGACAGGGATTAAAGGGCCTGAAGCTCCAGGGAGCAACACATTTTGTCCTTCCGGGCACACACACGGACAGGCAGGCACTCCTCAGAAGGCGGTCTAACCAACGTGCGATCAAAGCAACCACAGAAGTGAGATGGGTCCCCCTTTTCGTGGCACTGGTTCAGACTGCTGAGGAATTCCTCTGCCGAGGGGCTGGCCAACGCGTCAGGACGCTCCAGTCTGTTGGCTAAATGTCTTTTCTCCTGGGCAGGGCGGTGGGAATTGCCAAATTTGCCTTCTGAGCTGTTTTTTAAAGGCGCCCGTGACTAACCCACTTGCATCCCATGGAGGCACTTTCTCCAGATACCTTACTGCTCTACGTCTAATGCATTCGGGTCGCATAGCTCGTAGAGCTGTGTTTACTTGGTGATTTTTTAAAATATTTTTATTGATTTCAGAGAGGAAGAGAGAGATAGAAACATCCATGATGAGAGAGAATCACTGATGGGCTGCCTCCTGCACGCCCCACGCTGGGGATCGAGCCCGCAACCCAGGCACATGCCCTGACCGGGAATTGAACATTAAAATTATGAAACACAGAGCGTATGTTGAGGGAGATGAGTAATAAGAAACTCTTTTCTTTCAGCTGAGAAAACATAGTGCAATCAAAGCTGCCAATCATTCCATTATCTTCGCAGCGGGAGAGAGAAGTAGAATAGATTTTGATATATATAATAGAAAAGAAAGCAAGTATTCAAAATATAAAGTAACAGTAGATGAGGGAAAAGGAAAAAGACTATATAGACTTTTAACTTTATTTTACTTTATTTGAAATGCAATTTACAATGTGTCAGCCAGAAAACTCACAAATGATTTTATTTTTTAAAAAGATGACTGGGAGTTGCTGGCTCTCTAGAGAGAGATTTTCAACCTTTTTCATCTCCTGGCACATAAATAACCATTAAGATCCTGTGGCATACCAAAAATATATATATATTGCTGATTTGACAAAAAAAAATAGGTATAATTTTGATTGACTTAAGAAAAAATAATAATAGTAATTACCCTTTTTGTTTTAAAGGGGCTTTTTAAAAAATCAGATGCTTTTACTTGTATATAAGGACTTCTGATACCAAGAATTAACCAATCAGATTCAACCTTACTATTATGTTTTTAATCCTCACCCGAGGACATGTTTTTATAGGTTTTTCAGAGAAAGAGGAAGGGAGAGAAAGAAGGAGAGAGAGAGAGGAACATCGATGTGAGAGAGGAACATTGATCAGTTGCTTCCTGTACACACCCCCACTGGGGAATCAAACCCGCGATCTAAGTATGTGACCTGACCAGGAATCAAACCCGCAACCTTTAGGTGATGGCGGATACTCCAACCAACTGAGCCACCCAGCCAGGGCCAGACACAACCTTATTATGCGCTGTGACCAATAAGATTCAAAACTGTTACATCCTGTATCTTTATGGCTCAAAACGGGGCATTCACACCGGGTGGCCAGTGTTGTGTTGGCTGTTGTCATTTTTTTATCGACAGTTTAAGGGAGAAGAGGTCGGTGCCCTCACTAAGTAGTCAGATAGCGCATGTGTTAAAAATGCTTGCGGCACACGGGTTGAAAATCGCTGCTCTGACAGAATGGAGGAAGCAGGAAGAGTTGTTGGCTTAACATCTTAAATATGTCTTAGTTTTAAAAAACGAACAGATATAGAAGATTTTTTTAACCAAAGTTTGGAAATGTGAACCTTGACCCAGGGAGACATTGATTTGGTAGATGCCAATAAAACAAGCATAGTTTAAAAGAGAATATAGAGAAAGAGGGATTTGGTTAAGGAAACAGCATTGAGAGTTAATTCCTGTGGAAATACGAAAGATGAGATGCGGGAGAGGGAGGAATGCGGGCTAAGGAGGAAGACAGCGCCAAGAAAGTGAAGCTGAAACTTAGAGGGACTGAAGCTCATTCACCCTGGAATTGAAGAAATTACGAAAAGTTTAATTTCCAAAGAGCAGGAAAGAGAGTCTGTAATATTGGAGGTTAGGGGCGAGTGGGAGGTAAAAAGTGATGGCAGCAGTGTATTGCTTCCTTCAAATAGTGGTTTGCCACTGGGGGGTGAGGGCATGTATGGGAGTGGGGTGGGGGGCCATGGGGGCCATGGACACATGTAATATCTTAATCAATAAAAAAAATTTAAAAAGAGAAAAAAATAGTGGTTTGCTAGAGTAACAGGTTAGAAGGAGTGTGCGAGGCGGAGCCGACGGGCAGGAGGGAGAGGCGCTTGGAAGCCAGGACGAGGAAGTGACATCATCTCTTGTCAGATGGCTCCTACGTCAAAGCCATCAAATCTGGGAGGTTGGGTGCGGCCAGGGTGGAGGGGAAGAGGGTGGAAATGTTTGAAATGGCCCCTGTGGTGAGTAAATAACACGGAGAACACCCTGAGGAGGGATGACATCGGCTCCATTCAACAGCACCAGCTCAGTCTCGCTGCCATCTCCTTAGACGGCACATGCTCAAGAGCCCAAAATGGTCAACGTTTATGTATTTCATCTGAGTCCCCTTGTGTTCTTCCAAAGGCCGCGTCAATGGACACATGAGAATCTTCCTGTCTTATTTGCCTTTATTGTTGAGAATATTACAGGTGCCCCCCCCCCTTTCTTATGTCTGTAGTTCAGGCGTGTTGCATTGTCTGTCCTTCCTGGCTCGCCCCAGGCCTCCAGCCTCTGCATGAGAGGAGCCGCCCCCATCCTTTGGGCTCAGCTCGAGCCAGAGACGTAACGTATGAAGCCTCCCCACCACCCATTTTCAAACCCTGAAGCGTTGACCACAGTCTCCATGACATCGCACCCTGCATTTGCATTCGATCTGCTGGAACATGCAATGGGGCTAAGGAAACGCAAGGCAAAGGTGGCAAAGTCAAACACCCGGCTGACGAAGCATAAAGCCTGAGCCAGTCCCAGACCAGTCTCACAGACACACAACAAGCAGCGCCCTGCACGAAGGCGGCTGGTTTTCCGATGTTAAGAGAAAGCACGGTGGGTCTTAACCCAGTTCGGGTCATCAAAGAAAGCCTCCGAGTCCTTGACATTTAAACGGAGGCCCATGGGGAAAAATTTTAAACACACAAAACATTCAGTTATGGAAAAAACGGGATAGAACCTTCTGGGCCGAAATAGCAGCATATACAAGCTCCCAAGGCAGAACAAAGCTTGGCAGGTAAGAAAAAGCAGAGTGTGGCTCGAGCTTTGAGTATGTCGGGAGAGTGGTATGAGATGAAGGCATGGAGGGGGATGTGTCTACAAGAGTAAGAAGTGTTTATTTTCTTCCAACCGGCGTGGCAGATACTGAAGAGTTTCGGGAAATGGACCTGCTTTAATTAAACCTTTCTCCAGGAGTCTTTGAGGACGATGCTGGAGGTGGCAGGAACAGGAGAGGGAGAGAGAGAAAAAGAGTGGGAATGTCCAGGCGAAGGTGATGGTGATTTGGACCAGGGTCAGCAAAGCAGAACCGTGGAGACGTAGACGTAGAGTACTTGAGGTGTGCCTTCTAGAGAATGGAGAAGTTGGGGTTATGGACTGGACGGGGGTTTCAGGACGAGGTCTGAGTCGTTAGACCCCTTACAATGAGCCATTGTTCCCTCTGTGCCTTATGGATAAACTGGTTTCCTACGAGCTGTGCCAGTGAATAGAGGGAAATCGTCCGAGCCTGCAGCCAGCGCTTTTCCGGAAACGAAGGAGGCAGAAGGAGTCCCCCACCCATCTCCCTCCACGAAACTCTCAGTCCGGTGTCAGGCAGACCCGATCTGCCGTTCTGACTGCGCCTTTGCATGCCACACCGTTAGGCGCGTTACTTCACTCCTCTGATCCTGGAACTCCTCATCTGACAGCAAGTGCAATCATTTCAGAGCACAGGGGGCCGGGTTTCAAGGACACGAGACCTGGGAAGAACAGAATGCAGCACCTCGCACGTAGGAAGTACTCGTGGTTCCTTTCTGTGGAGGATGTGGAGGGTTGTTTGTTTTGTTTTTTATTGATTTCAGAGAGGAAGGGAGAGGGAGAGAGATAGAAGCATCAATGATGAGAGAGAATCATGGATCGGCTGCCTTCTGCACACCCCACACTGGGGATCAAGCCCACTACCCGGGCCTGTGCCCTGAGTGGGAATCGAACCATGACCTTCTGGTTCATAGGTCGACACTCAACCACTGAGCCAGGCCAGCCAGGCCAGATGTTTCTTTTAAAAGTCCTTCTACTCACTAGTGTGCTTGTCCTGTGAGCCTCCTCTTCCCCAGCGAGGTCCTGGGTCCCTGATAGGAAAGCCAGGACCTGCCAAGGGGTGTAAACTGCCTTGGAGATATCCAACATTTCCATAGACTGTTTTAGCTCCTTCTCAAATAGAATCGTTTATTCTCTCTCTCTGTACGTGAAATTGCCAGGTTACAAATATTCCCGCTGTACTTATGTATTTGTTACTGTGTTTATTCTTTGGAATTGACTGAGGACTGAAAGAAAAGTCAATTTATAGTAACACATAGTCCTCACATGTCACGAAGAAAAAACAGCAAAGATGACAGCATTTACAAGAGCGGGGACAGAAGCATCGTGGAACCTTTCATCGCTCCTGAAATCTTGAGTAGAATTACAGCTGTCACACTTTTGAACAACAGCCTTCACGATCTGTACGCTTTAGGGTACCTGGGGTGTCAGTAAGATCCTGGTGATAAAAGAAAGAAGACAGGGGAGCTTCCCACATTCCCATTTTGCACAAAGTAATTCTTGACTTAGCAAAGCATCGAAAGGCATTTGAAAAAAAAAAAACAGAAAATGACCAAATGACCAGGCTGTGTCCATTTGAGCCAATCATACACCTTCCAGGTGTCAATGCCCCGGCCAGGAGCACAGCGCCTCCCCTGACGGTGAGCTTCGCCCGTTCGTCTATGCCCCTCGGGCCCTACGTGACTGCGTTTGCACGGCTCCCCGGCGGCTTCCTGCGAGGGGGTGCCACCTCCGTCCAAGGCGGGGGGTCCCAGGCAGGTAGCACCTCCACCCATTCACACGCTCATCTGTCCTGTCAAACGGCAGCCTCTGTGGAGCCTGCACACAGAACAGCGCATCCCAGAGTCCGTCCCGAGCTCCCAGAGCCAGGCTGCGGGGTTTCCTTGGGAAATTCTCAGCTTAAAGGGACCCTGCAGCGGAGAGAACACTGACAGTTCTGAGCCAATTGCCCATTTCAAGCTTACTTCTTCCGATCTAAAACCACAGGTCAAATAACACACACACACACACACACACACACACACACACATACACACATGCACACACATACACACACATACACACATACACACGCGCGCGCGCACACACATGCACACATATACACACACATATACACACACACTATTGTTACTCTACAGAGGATCCCTGCATGTGATCATAATCACGTTTAAACAATGACACCTTTTCATATAAGCACTGTATATATGACAAGTCAAATCAGCCTGCATGTGTGACAATTGCCAGCTTCCACTGTTATAAAGTGATTCTGAGTATTAATAACGGTCCAAATACATTTGGCCAAATCAAGGTCAGATCCCCACCATGAGCTGTGATTCCCTCACACGTAAAACGGGGTGATGGGATTACATGATTTCTGCAGCCCCGTCCAGCCTTAAAGACGTCTAACCATTATTTCCAACAGAGAGAGGGAAGGGATGCGACCCCCGTCTCTGTCTCAGCCCTGAACTGCCCGGCTCACTGGCTTCTTTTGTCCCCGGGAGCCTCCGCTTTGACTAATGCACACGGATATCCATGTGCCGCTGAGCAGTGAGAAGTGGAAAGGGTTCCGATGCTCAGGTGACCAAGTGCTTCCAACTCTTGGAGACGCAAAAGGAAAGACCCCCCCTTCATACCCAGCAGAACTAACCCCACGTGGTGGCGGCAGCAGCCACACACACAGACACGCTGGCCCCCTCGCCGCCGTGGCCTGTCAGCCTCAGCGTGTCCCCAGCTCGCTCTCCACTTGGCTGGGGAGCGGTGATGTGAGCCCTCGCAGAGGAAGTCTGTTAATACGGACAGAGTCGCGGCCAGGGCCGGAGCGGATCTCTGCCGAAGGGCAGCTGGCCTCGGCCCCGGGCCGGCCTGGGCGCCAGCGGACACGCGCCAGAGGGATGACCGCAGGAGGTGAGAGGGGAAGCGTGTTCCCCTCCTGCCGGGGCCTCTGAGAAGCCAATCCACGCAGCATTGTCTCCCACTTCCATCACTGCAGGAGCAGTGACTTAGAGAGCATTTCGTTATTCGTATAAACAAGAAGGGCGGCAATCTGCATTCCCTTAACCAACTTCACTTGGTCTCGTCTCCTTAGCGAGTCTCACCGGAGCTCCGCGAGCGCTGGGCTCCCCTCCGTCATGGGCTCTGTCTGCCCGGGCTCCCTGCAGCTATGAGCAGGGCAGAGCGAGCGGAGAGTGACGAGGGTGAAGACAAAAGGGCAGCAAGAGTGTCATCCGCTCCTCCCGGGCTCAGAGGTCACCCGCTGAGCACCTGCTCACTCCCCCAGCACCCAGCACCGCACCTGCCAAAGTTCAGGTGCTCAGCATGTCATTAACACCCAGTGCACATGGAACAATACAAACACACTTCATATATGAACAGCCCGTGGGCGGTGCGCGTGCCGTGGACAGGCTGGACCCCAGCCTGCAGAGTTTTCCCACCCCCATCCCCCACCTCCCCCACCCCCGATCTGCTTCTGCCCAGGACTTAGAACTACGTTTTGCTCTAACCTTCTGACGGTACGACCTCTCTAGACACTGGAATCCTGCACTGAACGCCAGCCGAACTGACTAATATCCACTCCTGTCCCTTCCCCCCGCCATCACACCACCTCCAGGGCCTGTTCTCGTCTCTCTAGCGTTAGCCCCTGGCTGTGCACTTGCCCGGATCTGCAAGCGTGGCCATAGTCATCAGAGAGTGAGTGGACGGGTCCTGTCTCCATGTCTGCTGAGGCCCAGGGCGTAGGCGCCAACCGCTTCCCCCTCCCTGTGAAACCGAGGCCACTGGCAGGGCTGCCGGAAGCTGCCCAGGAACCAGCCTCCGCCGCCTCAGGGTGCTCCCAGCCCTGGCTTCTAAAGGGGGTGCCAGGCGCCTGGTCCCCGGAGGGCAGGAGAGGATTCTGCGGACACGGTCTCAGTGAGCGGGAGGAGGCCTCTTGGGCACGAGGGGAGTTGGCCCTGGTCCCCATTGAGGGAGAACGGCTTTCAGGAGGGCATTTCCTGGGGAGTCTGGCATGACCCCCTGGAGCCTGGGACACCCAGTCCCGCCTTCAACGCAAGACACTGTCTGCGGGAGGGGGCTGGCCGCCGGCCCGCGGTGCAGAGCGGCTGCCAGGGAAGCTGTGGGCCATCGCGCAGGGCCCGAGGGGCCGGTTTCTGAAGGACGAGGCCCGGGCCACGTGGGAGGCAGAGTGCGCGGGAGAGGCTTTAAGTCCTGTCCAAGGGGGCTCTCTGGGAGGGTCAAGACAGTCTCCCCATGGAGGTATCGAGCCAGGCGCGGAAGCTGGGTGGGAATCACCCCTGGACAGAGGAGAATCACGACCCAGGTTGGGGGGCTTCAGGCAGTCAGGAGGGGCTCACTGACACCCTGGAAAAGGGCGCTTCCAGCAGGAGCACAGGCCGAACGGGAAACCAGGCTCTAGCGAGTCCGGGAGCCTCCTTTCTCTCTCCTGTTCTTGTTCACAGATGGGGTAACAATGACCCAAAGAGTGCCTCCAGAATCAAGTTCTCTGATTGAATGATCACTTCTCATTTGGAAAAGGGTACAGAGGAGTGCTTAGAGCGAAACTGGCGTCATTCTCTGGCTCCATGACGCTTCAGCTGTTTCCACTCTGAAATAAAATAATGTAAAACAAATGGCCCGTGTGCTGAGAAAGGGGGGCTGAGAAATCTTAACGGGAAAAATACTGAGTTCCTGTGATCACCACATCAAATGATCACAATACATAATGGATAGAAAAAGTTATTTACCTTCTCATAACCAGTCACTTCGTTTTCTTTTACTGACATAAGGTAATAGTTCATCATCATCATCATCATCATTCTATGGAGCTCACACTTCCAAACCAACTTCACAAACATCTATATTAATAAGAGGCCCGTGGCCGTAGCGCCGTCACGCCGTCACAACCAAAAGAGCAGCGCTCTCGTGGCGGGCGGGGCGGGGCACAAGCTACCAGGGGCGGAGAGCTGCCAGCAGCGATGGGCGGAGCGACCAGCTGAGGCAAGCAGAAGCGAGCTATTTGTGCACGATTTCGTGCATGCTGCGCCTCTAGTTTTCTTATAAAAATGCTTGGAATTTTTGTTCACATTTTACATGAATATTGGAATTACGGGACAAAGTCAAAGAGTGTATCGGTAGTGGAGTCGCGATTGGAAGCTATGATCCAAGATGATGTGTTCGTCATACATATGGACGGCATGCCGCTCCTTCACTAGCCGTAGTCATAATGATCCATTTCATTGGCATCACACAATTAAGTCAGTATTATTTTGTTGACATTTACCCAATCTCTTAAATTTTACAAGTATTTCATTGTTCATAAGTCGACTATATAGTTTACAAATGAACTATATATGCATGGCCAAAATTGTCACCCACAGAGCTGAATGGAAAATGTTGTCCAGCAATCCCAGGCCTCTGGTCCCTCTCATCCATCTTTGGATATGGGGTGAATTTTAATGACGTAATGTATTAACGAACATGATTTTCTCCCAAATCCATGAGAAAGTAGGAAATACCCAATGTTCCATAGCGCATTTCAGCTTTAACTTTTGCTGGTCAGAGTCCCACTGTGTTTGTAGCTAAAAACCAAAACCTTCCTTCTCTCCTTGTCTTGGTGAAGTCTCTCTCCTCAGTATTTGATTTACTTGCATAGTTTTCCTAAAAGTGTTGAACCTACTCCTTCTATGTCATCGGGCTGATCTTGACCCATTTCTTTCTTCACCTAAACCCTCTACTCACAATCGGATTAGGACATTCCACTCAAGTATGTTCAGGGGACATCACCCCCCTAATCCAAGGAATTTCCTTACAAATAGCCAGCTTCTTTTAACTCTGTACTGGCAATGAAAGTGCAATATTCAAATTAATTATTGCTGCAGAATCAATCACTAAGATGATTACAGATATAAAGCTACATGTTAATGATTTTTTCGTACTGTTTAAGTCTCTGTTATTCATAAATATTGCCCATGAAGGAGTTTATTTCTGGTAAGGAACATGGGAAATAACCATTAAACAGTTCTTAAAATTATGAATACATGTACTAGCTCTTGAATGTACACTGGGTATAAGAACTCAGCTACATCCTAGGGTAATGGAGACTAAGGAGAAAATAAACAAATGGGACTACATCAAAATAAAAAGCTGCACAGCAAAAGAAACCATCAACAAGACAACAAGAAAGCCCACTGCATGGGAGAACATATTTGCCAATGATATTTCAGATAAGGGTTTGATCTCCAAAATTTACAGAGAACTCATACAACTTAACAAAAGGAAGATAAACAATCCCATCCAAAAATGGGCAAAGGACCTAAATAGACACTTTTTGAAAGAGGACATACAGAAGGCCAAGAGACATATGAAAACATGCTTAAAGTCATTAATTATCCGAGAGATGCAAATCAAAACAACAATGAGATACCATCTCACACTATCATCCACAAATCAACAAACGACACGTGCTGGCGAGGATATAGAGAAAAAGGAACCCTCGTCACTGCTGGTGGGAATGCAGACTGGTGCAGCCACTGTGGAAGACAGTATGGAGTTTCCTCAAAAAGTTAAAAATGGAACTCCCTGCCGAAACCGGTTTGGCTCAGTGGATAGAGCGTCGACCTGCGGACTCAAGGGTCCCAGGTTCGATTCCGGTCAAGGGCATGTACCTTGGTTGTGGGCACATCCCCAGTAGGAGGTGTGCAGGAGGCAGCTGATCGATGTTTCTCTCTCATCGATGTTTCTAACTCTCTATCCCTCTCTCTTCCTCTCTGTAAAAAATCAATAAAATGTTTTTTTTTTTTTAAATGGAACTCCCATTTGACTCAGTGATCGCACTTCTAGGAATATATCCCAAGAAACCAGAAACACCAATCAGAAAGGACATATGCACCCCTATGTTCATAGCAGCACAATTTACAATAGCTAAGATTTGGAAACAGCCTAAATGCCCATCAGCAGGTGAGTGGATTAGAAAACTGTGGTACATCTGCACAATGGAATACTATGCCACTATAAAAAAGAAGGAACTTTTACCATTTGCAACAGCATGGATGGACCTGGAGAGCATTATGCTAAGCGAAATAAGCCAGTTGGAGAAAGATAAATATCACATGATCTCACTCATTTGTGGGATATAATGATCAACATAATTTGATGAACAAGAATAGATCCAGAGACAAATAGCAGGGGAGTTGGGGCGGAGGGAGGGGGATTAGAGAGCAACCAAAGGACTTGTACGCATGCATATTAGCATAACCCATGGACACAGACACTGGGGCGGTGGGGGCTTGCCCGGGATGGGAATGGCTGGGCGGGGCGGATCAATCAGGGAAAAGGAAACATTTGTAAATCTTTAGACAATTAATAAATAAAAAAAGAACTCAACTACAAATTCCTGTGTGACCCTACAATCTATTGAGTCCAACACAAGGGTAAACAGAACATTAAAACACAGTACATGAAGCAATATCCTGCTATTCATCCATTTAGTAAACATCCATCGGGTCCATAATCTGTTCCGGGCCTTCAGCAAGGTACACAAGAAGGAGATAAATGAACTGGCCTCAAAAAGCCTGCACGCGGGCCGAGAAGAAATGAGTAAACACCAATTGGGTGCAATGCGGGGCGTGTAAATTGCTCGTGCCTTCACTCAGCAGACATTTCTTGACGATTACTTTGTGCCAGACCCTGTGGCGGCTGCTTGGGATAGAAAGGCTGTAATTCCTGATTCCTTCCCTTAAGGGGAACCCGTGGTCACCGGCGCATTAGGATGTGACACTCACTTTGTCTTTCTAGATGCATCTGGGGTACCCCGGAATTCTGAAACCTCTTCCAAAAGGCCACTTGGTAGCCCTAACATATATTCCCCAGACCATGCATTATGTCACGATTACATGGCACTTTAAAAATGTATCTTTTTTATTGATTTCAAAGAGGAAGGGAGAGGGAGAGAGAGATAGAAACATCGATGATGAGAATCATGGATTGGCTGCTTCCTGTACATTCCACACTGGGGACTGAGCCTACAACTCAGGCCTGTGCCCTAACCAGGAATGGAACCGTGACCTCCTGGTTCATAGGTCGACGCTCAACCACTGAACCATGCCAGCTGGGCTATTGTTTCCATCTTTTAAATACTGGTTGCATAGATGAATCCTATTACCACGGTTTGAAAATATTGCTTGAATTAGGTGACTCCCATCTTTCTAGCTTGACAACAGAGAAGAGTTGATGGATAGGTCATCTGGCTGTGAGACTCAGAGGAAGGGCGGAGGAGGAGAGATTTGAAGGGGAGAGACCAGCGTGTGCTCAGGGTATGCGAGTCACTTTCACGTAGGACCCTTCACTTCATCTCTATAATCACCTTGACAAGAAGTTGTTGTTCCCCTTTTAAGGAGGAAGAAATTAAGGCTACTAAAAATGATGGTACTTTTCAAAAATTGCACAGGCAGAAAAATGGAAGAAAGGCTTTGAAACAATATTTTACCCCCCAGTTAAAATAAGTATTTTGCAAGGTTTCCCTTTAAATTAACCAATATAAACCTTGCTTTATATTTGGAAAGTTAAAAATGCAAGGACATA
The DNA here is from genome assembly GCF_951640355.1 of Cnephaeus nilssonii. Lineage (NCBI taxonomy): Eukaryota > Metazoa > Chordata > Mammalia > Chiroptera > Vespertilionidae > Cnephaeus > Cnephaeus nilssonii. Next base: position 1,297,657 of record NC_137081.1, on the reverse strand, counting down.
CTGTCATTAAACATCTGGCTGACACCATCTTCTAGTTTTATGTGTATGAATTAAGTTATTTTTCTGTTCCATGTTCATGTCAATCATTCTTCATAAAGAAAATAACAATCGAATTATAATCCTGCTTGTGGGTGAGAGAGAATGAAGGACCAGAACTATTTTTTTTCTCTGAATTGTCCATTTTCAAAGAATTTTTAAACTGGGAGAGACAGTATAAGTCATCTAGTGGAGACATCCAATTCCTTTGCTTCACAGATGAGAAAACGGAGCCCAGACATTTATTGGCAGAACGGGGTGTGTGGGAAACCGTGGTGCATTATGAGTTCTGCCATTTAAAATCTGCAATTATTATTCCACTTCCCTCTTCAGTCTTCTCTGCAAACATTCTAATTGCTCTTTCCAGAAAAGTCACGTCCCAAGTGTCCAGGTCGCAGAATAGAACACAAAGGAAGGGTCAGGCACCCGGGAGGAAAGGGCGGGCTGGGAACCCCTCCCTGTGCCTCCCGTGGGTTCAAAGCCCTTTTTTTTTTTCACTCCCACCTCTTTTGTGTGTGTTTGTATCCTCACCCAAGGATATTTTTCCATTGATTTTTAGGAAGAGGGAAGGAGAGAGGGAAAGACAGAGAGGAGCATCCATGTGAGAGAAACACGCTGATTGGTTGCCTCCTACGTGCAACCCTGACCAGGGCCTGGGCCGGTAGGAGCCTGCAACCCAGGTACGTGCCCTTGACCGGAATCCAACCTGGGACCCTTTGGTCCGCAGGCCGACCCTCTATCCACTGAGCCAAGTTGGCTAGGGCTTCACTCCTACTTCGGTACACACAGACTGAGCATGTGGGGGGCAGGGGGAAACACTGCGTTATCTCCAGCTCCTACGGAAATTAGACAATTATTTTCCTCTCCCGATCTTGGTGATTGACAACTGGCATCTCAAAGATTCACTTGCCCCTTCGGCGTCTGTGTTCCCATTTCCTTCCCACTCCATGAATATGTCAGCTCATCCGTGTTCATGTTCATTTCAGCTCTTTGTCCGTCAGGACGGCCTTTGTGGCAACTGCCCCTCCGGCCCACTGCCCCCCAGTCTTTGCTTCTAGAAGCCCTGGAGGGTGGCCGGCTACAGGGAAACGTCCCACAGAGGAGTCAGCCGAGGCCATCGGGAACCGTTGTGTATTTCACAGCCCAAATAGGAGCAGCTCGTTTCCAATCTGGGCAGAAGCTTTGCAGGCCAGAGGGATTGGCAAGAAATAGTTCCAGTGATGAAAAGCAAGGCCTGTCGCTTAGAAGGTCAGAGAAAGAGCTCCCAGACAAGACAAAGCTAAAGGAGTTCGTCACCACCCAACCAATATCACCTGAAATGTGAGAGGGTCTTAATAAAGAAGAGGAGGAGGAGGAGGAAGTTTATAAACAATAAAATGGCAACGAATACATATCCACATCAACCATTGAATCTAAAGAACCCAATAAACGAACAAGCAGAACAGAAACAGACTCACAGATATAGAGAAGATCTCCATGGTTGCCAGGAGGGAGGGTTGGGTGAAAAAGATGAAGGGATTAAGAAGTACAAATTGGACCTTACAGGATAGTAACAGGGGACGTAGAGGACAGCACAGAGAATACTGTCAATAATATTGTAATGGCTGTGTATGGTGTCAGATGGGTGCAAGGCTTATCAGGATGACCACTTAGCAAGCTACGTGATATCTAATCTCTGGGGTGTACACCTGAAATGTAATAATGTACATCAACTGTAATGGAAAATTAATGATTTTAAAATGGGGAGAAAGCAGGGTGGAGGGGGTTAATGGGGGTGTAAGGGGGGCATCTGTAATACTTTCAACAATAAAGATACATTTAATAAAATAAAATGAAAATGGGGGGATTTAAATGTATCATTTGAAACCTTCAAAAATGAAAACTACAGCCCCAGATGGTTTTGGTAGTGAATTATACCAAGTATTTAACCAAGACATATACCAATTCTTCCACACCGTCTCTTACAGAGACGAGAAGGTGAGTCTCTGTAAGAGACCAATTCCCTCCACAGAGCCAGTGGCTCCTGGGTGCCGCCAGCCAAGGACGTCACAAGAAAACACAACACGCTGTCCCGCATGAACACGTGTGAAAGAGCCTCAATGCTGCGGCGAACACGCGTCCCCCAGAATTCGTGTGGTGACACCTTCACTCCCAGAGGGGATGCTATTAACGGGGGAGGCCTTCGGAGGCGGTTAGGTCAGGAGGGTGGTAAGTGTGCTTATCTGACTAAGACCGGCTCCGGAGCCAAACTTCTGAAGTCCGATCTCTAGGATGGAAAATCCCATGTTGGTGCTAAATGAACTTGGTTAGCTTTTTAAATTTTTAATTTAAATATCACTTATAACCTTGTAAACACACATATGTATGTGTGCGCGCACACACACAATTACAACTGGTTTCAAGTCACCGTGGTTGTCTCCAGCGCCAGGACCCTGCTCTCTGGCTAACCTTTGATGAATTTCTTAACGAGGGAAAATGAGAAACTCGCCCTGATAGCTAAAGCCGTCTTCTGGACGAGCAGGTCTCAACCCCCGTTAGTTCATCCATGGATCCCTCCCAGGACGCATTTGGCAAGCATCCTTATGAAATCAGCGCGGAAAGTCACAGGGGAACAAATTGGGGTCATCGGAGTCAGGCCGCTGGTGCCTCCAAACGCTTTGAACCGCATTTCCAGGGGAAAGTCAGGTTAACATCACAGTCAACTGACGACCTTGTTCCAGTTTCTTGTAAGCGGTGAGTCAGAGGGGACAAGGTGGAGAGAGAGGAGAAAGGACAGGGGATGTGTGGGTAGGACATTGCCAAATGGCTGGAAATAACTGGTTTTTTCATCATAAATTTGAAATCATTTCAAAAGAAAGGGTCATATTCATAAGTGATACTGCTATCTTTTTAATAAAATATGTAATCCTACTTCTAAAATAAAAAATAATACTCTATTAAAAAAAGTGTTTTTTTGGTATTCCATTTCAAAGTTCAAAATAATATACATCCCAGAAGCTCTAAAACTAAAGTATTAAACTCTCAATTTTATTTAGCCTCCCTTCTTGCGATGAAATCTCATGTTCTTACGTTTTAGACAACTGGATAGAAAGCTACAGTTTTAATTAAATCAATATTATAATTAAAGCAAAAAAATGTTCTTGTCTATGAATGCTTCACTACAAAACCACTGGTGTCCGGAGGAGAGATGAGCTTTTGTTATTGAATTTGCTGCCACCAAAAACATTCATGGAGCAATCAGTTCTGTTTGTCCATTCTAGTCTTTAAACTTTTTCTCCTGTTTTCTTTCTCTGTCTTTCCACTTGCTTTCTCCTGACTCTACAATGAGTATTTCTTTTCCTTCCTTTTTGTCCTTTGTATCTTTTCTTTTTTCTTTTTTCTTTTTCTTTTTTTATAACCTATCACTCACATTCTGTCCCGGCCTTTCCGAGCCCTGACCTCCCTTCTCCTATTTTATTTTATTTTATTTTATTTTATTTTATTTGACATCTTTTCTTTTCCAACCCACCCACTGGAGAAGACTGGCTGCAGACCAGCGCTGTGGTGTGGTATCCTCACTATCTCTTCTCCAACCATTGCTCTTCCTCTGAAGAACGCACTTCCTCTGAAGACTGCTGCTGGATGTGCGGGGCCAGGCCAGCCAGGCTGGCAGGGTGGCTGCTGAAATCACCCACTGATGAGGTCTGAGTATCATTTTCAATGAAACTATACTTCCTAGGTCCCTAAAAATAAAGTCATCCGAGGAAGACAAAAATACTTTTGTAAACGTGTTGTAATGTATTCCCTTAAGAGGATGAGGGGGCACAGCAGTAACACGTGTACCTCAGCTTCACTGTAATGCTCTCTGAACGCCGTTTCAGCTGTTCTCGTTGATGGACGAACAGCGACAACATGTAATGTGGGGAGCAGACGTGTTCTTCTAGAGAAGCGCCATTAGCAACGACTGCCGTTTATTGACTGTTCCCCGTAGCTCCGGCTCCTGGGTAAACACAGCGCACAATTAACGCACCCCATCCCTGCAACCGCTCCTGCATTTCTGGCTATTTTTATCGAGATTTGATGGGTGAGGACAGGGTGGGGAGCCTCCGTGAGCGCGTTAGCAATAGCTGGAGATGCAGACACAGGTCGTCTGCCTGTCTCCAGAGACAACACTCTTGGCTGCCAGTCTACCCTCCCTCAGCTACAGAAAGGAGAGTGGAAGCCGTTCCTTCAGTGGAGAAGGGGCAGCTACGGGACCCCAGGTCACCCGAACCTGGAAAATAAACAGAGAAGCACCAAGAAGGTTCTAGAAGTAACGTGTCATTCCATTCTTGGCCAGCGGCAAAAATAACTTAAACACGTAACTAACAGAGTAAATATAAGCATCCTTCATGAGAATGCACGCCCTCTATTTATTTTTTAAATATATTTTTTATTGATTTTTTACAGAGAGGAAGGGAGAGGGACAGAGAGTCAGAAACATCGATGAGAGAGAAATACTGATCAGCTGCCTCCTGCACACCTCCCATTGGGGATGTGCCCGCAACCAAGGTACATGCCCTTGACCGGAATCGAACCTGGGACCCTTCAGTCCGCAGGCCGATGCTCTATCCACTGAGCCATACCGGCCAGGGCCACGCACTCCATGTAAAGCGTGTTTCCTGTATGACACACGATCACATCCCTCCTTCTCCAGCTCGGAGCAGCGCGTGTTCTCCGATGAAAGCGGACACGGGAGGCCGCCTACGTGCTCAGCCCTGCGGACTCCAGGCTCCGTGGGAGGGGCACCTGGACGTTTACAATCTCGTTTTAAAGCGCATGGAGCTGCTGGCCAGACGTTACCATTGAGTTTACATTTTCCTTTGTCTTCTGTGTGTTTTAAGGGAATAAAGCACTCGCGTCACCAAGATCTGATTGCAAACATGGCCCTGGGGTCACTCACGTCTCAGGGAAAAAAGGGCTGATTTATTATCGTGTAAAATACACAAACGGCATGAAAGGGACATTTCCTATGCCTGTTTACTTAAGCGGAGTCGGGGAGCTGCCATGGAGCTCGATGCAGACGGACGCCAGGGGCACCCGCAGCAACAATGAGAGCCGCTCCCCCCCCCCCCCCCCCCCTCAGCCAGGGCAGCGCCCATCCATGCCGCACAGCTCCGCACCCGGGGCCCCAGGTTCAGACGAGGGCGGGGGCAGCCTCCGCCCTCGGTGTGATTTGAGCATGTCAGCCCCTGTAGAAATTAAATTAAACATAGAAATTAAACATAGCAAATTAGATATAGACGTGTTAGCAGGAGCGTGTCTGCTCTCTGCTGGGGCGGGTGGAAGGGGGGATGCAGGAAACGCTGCCACCTTCTCAAGGAAGAGAGAGGCCCACCCTCCGCCCACAGGTGGCCAGGCCACCCTTCGGGTGGTCAGGGCTATAGAGTGTGGGGCGAGGTCCTGACCCACAAGCTCTCACACTCTCTGGAATAAGGAATCCTCTCGAAGTGCTCAGCTCAGCGCAGGTGGTCTGTGCAGAGAAAGAGCAATGGGTTTACAACCAGAGCACCAGCCTGGCCGGGTGGCTCCGTGGATGAGCATCAACCTAGGAACCAGGAGGTCAGGGTTCGATCCCAGTCAGGGCACAGGCCCAGGTTTCGGGCTCGATCCCCAGTGCGGGGCGTGCAGGAGGCAGCCGATCCATGATTCTCTCTCATGGATGTTTCTCTCTCTCTCCCTCTCCCTTCCTTTCTGAAATCAATAAAAATATATTTTAAAAAAATAGAATCAGTGAATATATGGGGTCGGTCACTAGTTACTCGGTCAGCTTAGAACTGTTATGTAACGTTTCTGAGCCTCGGTTGCTTCGGCTGTAGAATTGGAGAGAATAGTGCCTGCTTACAGGCGTGCGGTGAGGACAACAGGAAACATGCGGGAGGGTTCTCCAATCTTCCCACTTCTCCCCAAATGTAAACCGTCCTACCAGTCCTGTATGCAAGTCCCAGAGGGCCCTGGATGCGATGCAGTCACGCGGACAGGGATGCTAGGAGGGCGCCCTGCAGAGAGCGCCCCTCTCTGTCCGGGCAGCCAGCTCCCCTCCTCGGACCCGGAGCCTCCAGCTAGCCTCCAGAGGTGGCAGGAGGGAGACACCTCGTGTTGGGAACAGCGGGAGAGCGGGTTGGTGAGGCTCAGGGACTCCATGTACACAGAGCCGCGGCCCTCAGAAAGGGGTTCTCTCTAGAAACGACTTTCCAAAGTAAATGTCGGGGGGTTTTCATTCTAAAAATTAAATATTGAAACCATTGACTTTTGAAAAACATGCAGTTTTTTAGGCCCCGGAGATTTTTAACCTTTACCTGAAAATACGGAATGAAATTGGGTGAGCTACTTTCTCTTGTCACATGTAACTTGAATAACATATGAGCACACCCTTACCAGGCTCTCTGTGATAGCTAGGCACAAAGGCAAACATGTCTTAGTGATCACAGGTGAACATATGTCATCTATACAGACAGCCATGTGGTAAAGCACACCGAACATGGTTCACGTGAATGGTTGTATGTTTATAGTAATTTGGTCTCAAGCGTGTCTTCCCTTTAGAAAATTATGTCATGAAAACTTACCATCTGTTTTCTGACCCACAACATGTTCACTGATCCTGCCTTTTAAGAGAGGTTCAGTTATAAATTAAAAGCACCCCCCACCCCAACCGTTAGCATTTTCACCACATTTTTTTTTTAAGAATTGTTCATGTAAAACCACTGAAACCTGTAAAGAACTGTTGTGAGTTTATTTGAGCCAAACTGTCGACATATGCCGGGAAGCAGAACCTCAAGGAACTGAGATAATGCTCCGGAGAATGGGGAGTTCACACCTTGTTTTTATAAAGTACCATCAAAAGGAAGATACGCAAGTGGGTTACATGAAGTCCATTGGTGATAGATTAGGGGGGTGGGAGAAAGCAAAGCGGGGGAACCTCTGGGATAGGATAGTGAAATGATGGACATATGCTTCTTTTACGTAGATGGATACAGGAGAGTTAACAGAGTTAACAGTTGAGGATTAACTTGATAACAATAACAATGAGGGAAGGCCCTGGTGCCATTTGTTGTGCCCTGAGGGGTCCGGAAAAAACAAAACAGGAAGCTCCAAGTTACCCAGAGGTCTCACAGATAGGTTATCTTAGAGGCAAAAAGGCAAATGGGCTCAGGAAAGATCTAAGTTGATCTTTGTCAGGGAAAATACTGGCCTAGGACAGGACTACCCACTATAACCTGTTTGTAGTTAAATATTTAATTTTCAGACCATCCTTTGTGGTTATTTTAGGTCTTGGAGTTTGCACAACCGCCCTGCAGGCCTCCCCTGAACTAGTCAGGTCAGCATGTGGCCGCTTTCGCCCACAGAATGGAACATGGACCTGGGCTCAGAGACTTGCCTTGGTTTTCTGCGTCTCTGACTCTTCATCTGGGGCAGGTTTCCTAAAACAGGTTCCCTCCTCTTTAGACATCTTCTGAAGCTTTGTACTTTGAAATAATTATTCACTCACAGGCGCTTGAAAAAAATACTCCACGGAGTCTTGCCTCAGAAGCTTACATTCAGTCCATTGAGGCAGCCTCTGTAGAACCATACGGAGGGTCCGCGAAAAATTAAAAAATAGAAAGACCACATCATCCGGCAATTCAGCTTCAGGGCATTCATCTGAACAAATGAAAACATTAACTGAAAAAGAGAGAGTATGCACCCCCTTGTTTATTGCTGCATTCTATACAAAAGCCAAAATATGGAAACAACCTCAGTGTTCATCAAGGACTAAGTAGGTAAAGAGAATGTGAAATATATACATATATGTACATATATTAGATACATAGATATATACACATATAACAGATTCTTAAGGAGCCATAAAAAGAAGGGAATTTTGTCATTTACAACAATACGGGTGGATCTTGAGAGCATTATGTAAGTGAAAGGCCAGACAAAGAAAGACAAATATATGAAATCACTACGATGTGGAACTGAAAAAGAAATACTGAGCTCATCGTTAGAGAACAGGTTGGCGGCTGCTGGAGGCGAGGGTGGGGGGTGGGTGGAATGGGTGAAGAGTCAAACCCCCAAGTTCCCGTTATAAATAAATAACTCACGAGGAGACACTCACTGTACAGCATGGGGACCTTAGCTGCTAACAGGATTGTGTATTTGAAAGTTGCTCAGAGAGGGAATCTCACTACAAGAAAAAAAGGATAATTATGCGTGGTGATGGAGGTTAACTAGACTTAATGTGATGGCCGTTTCACAATACCCACAAACAGCAAGTCCTTATGTTGTCCAACTGAACCTGACGCTGCATGCCGGCTGCTCCTCAAAAGCGCTGTTGCAGGGTAACGTGTTTTTAACATTAAATGCTTCTAGAGGCAGTAAGACATTTTGATGAAAAAATGCCCAAAGCTTACATTCAAGACCAACATAAATAAAGATAGCGACTGAGTGTGAGGTACAGAAAATAATGAGAAATGAGTGAGAGAATAAGATGGGAAAGAAGACATGGCATGGACCCGACGCAGGAGTCGCCGCTCAGAGGATCCTGTGGGGTGAGAAGCACTAAAGCTCCCTCGGTACAGCACGGAGGGGCTCAGGAGGGGGCGAGGCATGGCTCCCCTGCCCGGCCTTGCAGGGGCTGCCAGGGGGGTGGGCCGCTGCTCCGGGCAGATTCGGAGATAAAGGCTTAGCGAGCGGAGGCCACCCAGTCGCTGTGCAGCTACATCCCTCAGCAGCAGCAGCCCCACATGCCGTCATGTAAAAGCCCAATCGGACCTGAGAGCGTGGTGGGGAGTGGAAGCAACCACCTGCAGTCGAGGCGGGGAGGGGGGCCAAGGTGGAGAGGTGTCACCCTGCGGGAACCGTATTTTCTTTCATCTGCCCTTTTATGGTGATTTCCCCCCTTTGATTCCAGGTGGCCTCACCTGGCCCCTGGCTCGCCCACCTCCTCGCCCTCGCCTAATCCTTGAGCCCTGAGGACAGTGGGCAGCATCCTGTGGTCTCAGAGGCAGACCCTCGGGTCTGCGACCACAGAGACAGCGTTTCTGTGAAACTGGAGACAACATCTGGGCCTCAGCTGTGTTTCCGCCCCAGAACAGCCCCGCGGTTTGCATCCCTGGGAAACCAGACACAGCAGAGCCCTGGCCGACCGAGGGCCCGAGGCAACGATCAACTCGATCAGCTGGCCCCGACCCTAGTGCTGACCAGCCGGCAGAGACCACGCCCTGGTCGTGACCCTCACACCCTTCGTCGCCAGGATCAATGATTTCCCCACGTCACCCATGGCTTCCAGGGGACCACGCCATGGAGCACGAGCTGCCTGTGACTCCAGCACGGCCCATCGCCCTCACACAGCCTGCTCCTCTGTGTCCTGCTGGCTTTGAACGGGCAAACAAACCCTCCATCCTGTCGCAAGGGGAGAGGAGGGGACACGCCGTCCTGTCCCAAGGGGAGAAGAGGGGGAGAGAGAGAGAATTGCCAAAAGAACTGGCCCCACAAAATGAGCTTGCAGTCTAAAATTCTAATCGACAGCCAAAAAGGTATGCTTTGGCTTTTCCTATAATAGTCCTCGCCACAAGTGGGCGGGGCTCTCGCTGATGAGGGGAAGGGCGGCACGAAGAACAGAGCCACGGGGCGGAGTGACTCTTCCCTGGCCGACTACAGATCAGCGGGGTCACAGACCCTGGGAAACAGGGTTTGCAGGGAGTAAACAGGGCTGTGGAAAGATAAGAGACGGCGCAGAGCCGGGGGCCCTGGCTCCGGAAGGAAGGTGCACCTTGAGAACGGACCAAGGACAGGAGCTGCTCTGACTCAGTTGCTGAGCCTGGACCAAGCCCCTCGGGGCGTTCGCTTCAGGAATGCTGACCTTTCTCCCGCCCCAGGAGCAGGCAGAGCTGGTTTAACATCATAGAAAAGTGACTGCCTTGCTACCGGACGTCAAGATCTTGGAAGGGGACACACAGACCGTGGCCCTGCAGCCCCCATCCGGCCCCCTCCCCCTTGCACGCAGCCCTTCCTCCTTATCCCTTCGTCATCAGCCGGCTGGTAGGGGAGGGCAGAGCAGAATTCACAGGGGGGCCTGCCGCTCTCCCAGGCTCCCCGAATTACTGCCATCAACGCTCATCTGTGAGTCAGCCCTGTCTCTGCTCAATTTGGCTCAAGCAGTGCCGGGCGGCCCGGACCCGTTGGTGTTCGCTGAGCTGTAGAAGCTGCTGACATACTTTGGAGAGAAATCCTTATCAGATACGTGGTCTGCAAAGGTTCCCTCCCATCCCACAGGGGCCTCGGGCACTCCGTGCTCTCTGCAGCACTGTGAGAACCAGGTGTGGGAACCATCTAAATGACAACTGACACGAATGGATAGAAAAGGTGGTACAACCATCAGTGGAGTACTATTTGGTCTTAATAAAAGCGGGAACTTCTGCAATGTGCTACAAAATGGATCGACCTTGGCCAGCCAGCGTGGCTCGGTGGTTGAGTGTTGACCTATGAACCAGGAGATCACGGTTCGATTCCCAGTCAGGGCACAGGCCCCGATTGTGGGCTCATCCCCAGCGTGGGGCGTGCAGGAGGCAGCCGACCCATGATTTCCTCTCATCATTGATGTTCCCATCTCTCCCTCCCTCTCCCTTACTCTCTGACATCAATAAAAACATATTTAAAAAGAAAAGGAAAAGAAACCAGTGGGCAGGGCCTGCAGCAGACTCACAGGCTCTGAGCTCAATCACCCCCCACTGGGAGGTCAGCAATCAGTCGCCTCATTGAAGGCAATGGCTGCTCGGAGTCTCCGCCAGAGGAGCTTCATTCCCACGCCCGCGGGGCGCGCCCTCTTGGAACAGAATGTCTGTGAGCAAAGGACAGAAATAGCCCGGATTCCCCTCCGCAGGAACGGCTACGGGAGGAAGGCAGACGGGGAAGGTGACAGTGATGGCATCAGCTCGGATTCAAATGCCTGCCTGTGCTGAGCAACTGCAACCCAACGAGCAACACACCTTCGGAGGCTGAGAGCAGCGTGTCTGTGTAACAGCACATCCCAGAGGAACGGCATTGCAGAGCCGGCCACAAAGAAGCCCACCGCCGGACGCAGCGAGGGCAGGGAAAGACTAGGCCAGGAGGAGAGCTGCGTAAAGGTTGGGGTTGTTTTTACTGAAGTCATCAAAAGAGGATTTAAATTTTTTAACATATTTTTATTGATCTCAGAGAGGAAGGGAGAGGGAGAGAGAGAGAGAGAGAGAGACAGAGAGAGAGAGAGAGAGAGAGAGAGAGAGAGAGAGAGAGAGAGATCCATGATGAGAGAATCATTGATTGGCTGCCCCCTGCACGCCCCACGCTGGGGATCAAGCCCACAACCCAGGCATGTGCCCTGACCAGGAATCGAACCCTGACCTCCTGGTTCACAGGTTGATGCTCAACCACTGAGCTATGCCAATCAGGCAAGGATTGAACTTCTAAGCAGTTCCATGTCACTTATCCAAACATAAGGATGACAAATGCCGGGTTGGTTGGATGGTTTTAATAAAGACTATTACCAAGCAGCGGGCAGGACATGCTGGTTGGGACAGGCAGGGGAGCAGGAGCCGTTGGCGTCCCGTCCTGAGCCTCAGAGCAAGCTTTTGTCCTCACGTGTGGCCATCTCACACGAACTAAACATTATCCTGTGATTTCGATGCTAAATTCGCCTTCGGGAAACCAATGACCCTGTGACAGGCGATGCTAGCTGGGGAGACCCAGCCGAGTCCCTAGTGAACTTCATCTGAAGCAAGCCGGGACTGTCAGGGAATAAGCTTGGTTGAGCCTAACCGGTGTGGCTCAGTGGATAGAGCGTCGGCCTGCGGACTCAAGGGTCCCAGGTTCGATTCCGGTCAAGGGCATGTACCTTGGTTGCGGGCACATCCCCAGTAGGGCGTGTGCAGGAGGCAGCTGATCGATGCTTCTCTCGCATCGATGTTTCTAACTCTCTCTCCCTCTCCCTTCCGCTCTGTAAAAAATCAGTAAAATATATTTTAAAATAATGATAAATAAACTTGGTTGACTACACAGATTGTGAGTGAGCAACTGCTGGTCTCATCCTGCCCCGCCCGCTTAGCAATTGTTTCTCCCGAGACCCAGGCGGCCATCCCCACACTCCCGGCTGCCCCGCCCTGGTTCCTTCCCTTCCCCTGGTCTGGCCCCCTCCCAGCCTCACTGATTAAGCAGCTGGAACTCGGCACCCTCCTCGAAGCTTTCACCACCCCCCTCCCTCCAGCTGGGCTCCCAACACCCCCACCCCACCCCACCCCACCCCCCGTGAGAAACCTCCAGCCTGAACTGGCGAGGAGCAATTATAAATCGTGTCCCTCGCCCAGCCCTTGTCTCAGGCTGAGCACACACATCACACGGCGCCCCTCGGCTGTTAGGTAACAAATGGGTGAGTCATTCCAATTCAAATGTCATGTGTCACTGATTCAAGGTTAGAAACCAGCTAAACAGTCACTAAATCTGTCTCTTCATAAAGTCGCAGCATTCTCCAGAACACAATTCAATGCATAAATTCTGACTTCGCATCCGCTGTCTTGTTTTCTTTAAAAACGTTTAAATTTTTTCAATTGCAGTTTACATTCAATGTGACCTTGTGTTCGTGTCCGGTGCGCAGCACAGCAGACAATCATACGCTCTACAAAGTGCCCCTGATAGCCCAGTGCCCGCCGGGCACCCTTCGCGGTCCTTACGGCTCTGCTGACTCTTCCCGCGCTGTGCTGTGCATCCCCGTCCATCTATGCTTCTCAGTCCCTCACCTTTTCCTGCCCAGTTCCCCCCCGCCCGCCCCTTTGGCAACTACCACTCTGTTCTCTGTATCTGGGAGTCGGTTTCTGTTCTGTGTGTTCATTTATATTGTTCTTCAGATTCCACATACAAGTGAAACCATATGGCATTTGTCTTTCTGCCTAACTTATTTCACTTAGCATAATACCCTCTAGGTCAACCCATACTGTCACAATGGTGAGATTTTGTTCTTTTTTGTGGTCGAGTAATATTCCATATACATGTGTACCACAACTTCTCTATCCATTTGTCTACGATGGGCACTTGGGGTGCTCCCATCACTTGGCTGTTGTGAACAGTGCTGCAATGAACACAGGGGTGCACATATCTTTCAAATTAGTGTTTTCCGTTTCTTTGGATACATGGTAATCAAAACAGCATAGTACGGGTATAAAAACAGACATACAGACCAATGAAATAGAATTCCAGGTGATATAAACACAGAAATAAGCCCACACCTACATGGTCAGGTGATGTTTGACAAAGGTGGCAAGAACATGCAATGGAGTCAAGACAGTCTATTTAATAAATGGTGTTGGGGAAAATTGGACAGCTACATGCAAAAATAATGAAAAAAATGCTCAACATCACTAATCATCAGAAAAATGCAAATTAAAACCCCAATGAAATATCACCTCACACCTGATTTAATACCTTTAAAAACAGGTCTGTAGACTTTGATTTCTCATAATCAAATATAAATGAAAGGATTACCATCTCTGTTTTGGTTAGTATTCCCTGGACAATTTATCTTCGGGGTAATTATATCGCTTTAAACAATGGAGTCGGGTAAGGGGGGAGAGGAAGACGTCTGTGAGAGTGTCAACAGTACATTTTTTTGAATGAGGTAAATGTAAGGTGCTATAGCATAAAGGCAACCCATTCAATTATTGCTATCAGATATTTAACGTGTCTTTAATGTAACAAATACGTGAACGTGATCTTTCTTAAGCTGTTCTTTTACGATTGTTCCAGCTGCTAACGACTGGCTAAACAAAACACATGTTAAGATATTCAGAGAATACTACTAAATTGATCGGCGTGTGGAATCATATTGAAGTCATTTAGTTTTGTGGTAAAATGGTGATATGTGAAATGTCTGTATACAAAGACGCTACGGGGATGGGTGTAGAAATGACAGGCCTCCGTGGGTATTCTCCCAGGTACTTGAAAGAATACATTATTTTTCTAGTAAATCTAAATTTAATCAGAGTTCCTTTCCTCAGTAGTCACCAAACAATATTACTAAGGAGTCTTACTATTTACTTAATGGATATATTTTTCCAATAGGAAATTAGAGAGCATCAATTAACCAGCCGAATTAATTTATCCGGTACTTTTAAAAAGCATTTTTGAGCACATATTATGTACAAGACACTGGAGTAGACACTGGGAATAGGAAAAGTAGAAAGATAACCATTTTAAATTATTTACATTCTCAAAAATGCTTATAATTGATAGGGATGTTACTTGTGGTCTAATCGTATAAAGAATTACGGAGAGAGGAGAGAGCTTGGAATTTATTTTGTAGCAAATTTTAAACCGCAAATCATTTGGGAGCTCAGTCCACTGCGTATGTAGCAGCAGCCTGGGACTAGGCCAGTGGTCGGCAAACCGCGGCTCGCGAGCCACATGCGGCTCTTTGGCCCCTTGAGTGTGGCTCTTCCACAAAATACCACGGCCTGGGCGAGTCTAGTTTGAAGAAGTGGCGTTAGAAGAAGTTTAAGTTTAAAAAATGTGGCTCTCAGAAGAAATTCCAATCGTTGTCCTGTTGGTATTTGGCTCTGCTGACGAATGAGTTTGCCGACCACTGGCCTCGGTGACGGGAACAAGGCCCCCGGAGCCGCTGCCCCCGCTCAGGGACGAGGCCGGGCGGGCCTGTGCCACGGAGTTAACGCGGACACGGGAGGACGACGCCCATAGACCCCTGTAACCGCTGGAGCTGCTGAGCGGCCACCAGCTCTCCGTTCCTCGGGGAGCACCGTGTCTCGGGGGGCCCTTCGCACCCACGTGCTGTGCCTGCACCCGGGCCCTGAGACTCCACGCTGCGTTTGAAATGTGTCCATGTGTCCGGCCGCTCGGCCACCTCCCGCTCCCCGGGGCCCGTGGTCGGTGAGGTGCTCATCGCCGCCTGCGGGGACGCGGGCCCTCCCCAGGCCCTGGTTTAGTTCCACGGCGTTGTTTCCATGGGAACCCAGCGGGGAAGTGCCGTTTGCTCCCAATACCCCAGCAGCTGGAGCTCTTCTGGAGAAATCGGGTTATTTTTATCTCAGGAGGGATAAAAATTCTGCCTGTGTTTCCTTCTTTCCTACTGGCTGTCAGGAAAGGAAAAGCCATTTGTACTCACCAATAGCAAGTGGATAAAAGTCTCAATTCCTGCCTCCATCTTATTTGGGATTCCTGATTTCTCCTTGCCTCATCTCGTCTACTAATCCCAAGCAATGTTCTCTTCTTCAATCTTTTTATATTTATGTAAAGCACCTTAAATTCTTCGTTTAACAACAGATTAAAACGATTAAGCAGGTGTTCAACAAATGTCTTTTCAAAACCGTAAGAATGGAGTACATTATTGAAGTTAAAATTATACGGATGTCACACGTACTGGTATGCTTTTCTTTCTGAAATCCCTTCGCCTTGCGTTAGCTGAATTCTTTTTTTTTTTTTTAAATATATTTTATTGATTTTTTACAGAGAGGAAGAGAGAGGTATAGAGAGCTAGAAACATCGATGAGAGAGAAACATGGATCAGCTGCCTCCTGCACATGCCCTACTGGGGATGTGCCCGCAACCAAGGTACATGCCCTTGACCGGAATCGAACCTGGGACCCTTCAGTCCGCAGGCTGACACTCTATCCACTGAGCCAAACCGGTTTCAGCATTAGGTGAATTCTTATCTGTTCTTTAACCTTCACTCCTCAGTACAAGTTCAATGGCGTACATTGTAGATAGAACAAGACTGAGTGCTGGAGCTATTGTGTTTCTGTTCTGTGCTTATAATTTATGTGATGGAGCCTCTTCCAGAGGATAACTCTCCTAACTCAGCAGTCCGCTCAGTAAGAGGCGGCTTTCGGGCTGTGCCCTTACCTGTGACTTGCAGTCGTCAGTGGCCTGGGACTGTGGCCTCACCGCTCGGAGGTGATCAGCTCAAGTCATTTCTATTGAGTTTTCATTGCCCACGACTTCGAATTCATACTTTCCTAAGCTCAAGCCACAGGAGGGAGGGAAACACGCCCCTTGTGGAACCTCGGGGGGCAGGGGGGCATGGGGGAGTGGAGGGAGTAGGAGGGAGGGGGTGGGGGTGAGGGGTGCTGTGGCTGCGGGGTTCCCAGAAGCTAGCACCGAGTGAGCTGACAGGTTGAACAGCTCAGGCATCAAAAACAACAACAAGGGCCTCTTTCTCCGCTCAGAGCTCCTGCTGTGCAGCTAACGTTTAAAGGTGAAAAACAGGCAGCAAAACCCTTCAGATGGCTTTCGCTAGAACGGACTGTGGCTGACGTCCACATTTTTATCGAATCGTTTCCATAAATATTCCAAAGAACAACATTTCTAGGCCATTTAATATCTGTGTATTTTACCAAACACGTAAGGAAGGATGCATACATGAAGCTACCTAATTTACCTTACATTGGGAAATATCTCGCTCTCCACGTGTCATTCTTGTGAGAACGCCACATTGAAGAAAAGCCGGTGGCTCAGATGAACCAGAGGTTATCAGCTCATCACCAGGTCTGCCCCATATCCCTGGAGCAGAGCATACGCGTGGCCCGTTCCACATGAAGGTAGGGGAGTTCTTTCTGTAGATAGCTAGGAGACATTTTAAACTCTTCCTCCAAAAACTTCCTAATGACCTGTGCACTGTTACGGTGCATAAAATGACTGCGTGCGCAAGACTTCTTAAAGAAAAACAATGAAGTTGGAAAACAGCAGATCGTCATAGGTCACAGACATCCTAGGCTGGGAATTTCAGATCTTCCTCTGAAAGGTCATTTCCCACTTTTGCAACATATTTCATCATGCCGTTGCATCATCGTCCAAGAGAATCAGCTTGGTTTGCCATCGCTAACATGTTGACAACTTGATGGCTAACTCAGGCATATGAGTAAAATAGCATGGCAATGACACGCAGACCTTTCCAGAATGAGAAATGACCCTTTGGGAAACAAAGATTCTCCTATTTTTATAAATTTATCTTTCACCACCTGGATATAATGTCATATCAGTTTGAAATTAAACACTGATAGAGGAGGCCCTAGATCAGTCAGGGAAAAGAAAAGTCGTTTCTCCTGAGAGCTCAGGGGGATTCTTTTTTAAAATATATTTTATTGATTTCAGAGAGGAAGGGAGAGGGAGAGAGAGATGGAAACATCCATGATGAGAGAGAATCATTGATTGTCTGCCTCCTGCATGCCCCACACTGGCATGTGCCCTGACCGGGAATCAAACCATGACCTCCTGGTTCATAGGTCGATGCTCAACCCCTGAGCCACGCCGGCCAGGCTCGTGGGGGTTCTTTTCATACAACTTATTTTAGGAAAAGTTTGAAAATACGTGCTATTTAGCAGAGTTCTGACTCCCTCTTGTGACAAGTAAATGAAATGTGAATGCTGCATAAGAGTTTAAACAGCAATTTCGATGAAATTCCCCAAACCTACCTAGATTATAAATGTTCATTAAAATCAATTTGCTATCAAGGACTGCACACATCTGAAAAGAGTTTATTGAAAGAGAAACTCATCACGAGTCAGCCAAATGTGACAATAGCAAAAATTTACTTTTGTTTTTCTTTTTACTTCGGAATGCATACTTCAAGTGTCTGCATTTCTCGGTAAATAACCCTGGAGTGCAAGACAAGCAGCACAATTCTCCAGCTAGATTGAACTAGGAGTGACTTTAGCCAAGGCCCCATCGCATTGAATGGCTCCCAGGAACACTGGCCCTCAGACGTGACCGGGGGGTGGGGGGGTGGGGGCGGGAGCAGGAGAGGAGGTGCTGCTGTCCTGAAACATCCAGGGCCAGACCCGAACGGGCCCAGGGGGGAGCCCGAGCCCCGCATCGCGGCCTCCTCTCCGCTCCTCAGCGGTCCCCTGAGAGGAGCCGATTAAAATGGCTCTCGGCTGGAACACGAGGAGGTGACGCTTGTCTTGGATGGATTCTTCCTGTTCAGCAGCACTGCTCCCCAGCCGCGGCTTTGAGCACCACCTCCCTCTTTTTCCAGAACCCAGAGTTCTCTCGTGGCCTCGGAACAAGATGTACACCTGGGCCTCTCCTCCCGTAGCCAGTGGCCTGTGTCCCATGCCCACCGACCGCTCCTCATGCATGTCAGCAGCTGTGAAAGGACCCCCCTCTCCTCTCAGGACCGATTCTCAGGACTGGTACCTTAGAGAATAGGTGTGTGTGTACGCACACATACACACACACACACACACACACACACTGATTGAAACTAAACTGTACCCGGTAAATGTTTGCCTCTCACATCCTATATCTGCACTTCCCGGGGGATTCCTGGAGACATAATCCTTTATCCCAACATAACATAGGGTTCCAGCCACGGCGGTAAAGAAGTGAGCGTGTTGAACACCTACTTTAGCAGGTACTATACACTGAGCGGCCAGATTATGATGATCTCTGAACACATAATAATCTGGCCACTCAGTGTGTGTGTGTGTGTGTGTGTGTGTGTGTGTGTGTGTGTGTGTATTAGAGGCCCGGTGCATGAATTCATGCATGGGTGGGGCCCGGTCAGCCTGGCCTGGGGGAGAGGACATGGGCGGTTGGCCGGCCTGCCTGCTGGTTGAACTCCTGGTCGAGGGAACAATTTGAATATTAGCCTTTTATTATATAGGATATACACTGAGTGGCCAGATTATTACGCATTCAGAGATCATAATAATCTGGCTACTCAGTGTATTTGGCTCTTTGTGGACATTATCCCATTTAACCTTCGTGACATAACCGTCACCTGTGATGACAGCTTGGGTGTCTTTGTTTATAGATGAAAAAACTAATCCTTAAAGCAGCAGCTCCCTCAAGGCTGCTTGGTTCACGGCGGATCCCAGGAATGCACCCCAGTCTGTCTAGCTCCCAAGTCTCGGCTGCTCGTCTTCAGCAAATAGGACGCATTTCGACCCAAAGACTTTTCAGGTGATTCCCAGAGAGCACGTGAAGGCTGTCGTCTATTTATCTTTGCCTGATTGTCTTCCTGGTGAGCTGGGTCATGCTCAGTGCATCAAATATGGACAAAAGTTCTCAAAACTAAACATATAAACATGAGGTCGCTGAGCTGATTTCCCCCCAGGTCCCAGGGTGCCGTTGTGGTTTTTATTGTCCTGTATCACGTACTTTATTGCATTATGAAATTCCGTAGAATTGTAGCTTGATTTCATTGTACATCATTAGAAGCATTTGAACATTCACTTGAATTTACCCACCAGTTATTTATTGAAATCTATCATGATTAAAATATTACAGATTGCCCAGCCAGCGTGGTTGATCATCGCCCTATGAACCAGGAGGTCACTGTTCAATTCCCGGTCAGGACACATGCCTGGGTTGTGGGCTCAGTCCCAGTGTGGGGCATGCAGGAGGCAGCCAATCAATGATTCTCTTTCATTATTGATGTTTCTATCTCTCTCTCCCTCTCTCTTCCTCTCTGAAATCAATAAAAATGTATTCTTTTAAAAAAGAATGTAACTATGTGGCAATTTATAGGATTATTCCATTCAGCAAGGCTATTATAATGAGGTCCTTTAGGCATTTCAGTAAATAAATTCCTTTGGTTGAAGTTCAAGACTGGCTCACCTTATACCAAAATATTTATGTAGTTGACATAATTTGGGAATTTTCTCTTTGAATTTTAAAGCGATGTACCCTTTGGAATTACAGTAGATATATTCCAGCTGCTTTGTTTTCTAAACCCCACTTTACATTTGTTTTCTGACACAACGTGAACATTTCTCCCCTCTCTACAAAATGTTTTGGTAGTTTTGTCAATTCTGATATAGCTGACTGTTCTATGATCTCCTATAGATGTGACTGACTCAGAATATATCATTGACAATCATTGGAGCTAATTTCCTGAGTGCATTTACACGTGTGAATACAGTTGTGAAGAATTAAATCAACACAAACCTTCCTCTACAGTGGTCAAATGCAGCTTTTGTTCTACTATTCACCGTATATTGGAATATCATTTAAAGAAGCTCCAAAAAATACTAGATTGTAACTAGATAAGCATATTTTTATTTTTTAAATATATTTTTATTGATTTCAAAGAGGAAAGGAGAGATAGAAACATCAATGATAAGAGAGAATCATTGTTCTGCTGCCTCCTGCACGCCCCCTACTGGGGATGGAGCCCACAACCTTGGCATGTGCCCTGACTGGGAATCGAACCTTGACCTCCTGGTTCCTAGGTCAACACTCAACCACTGAGCCATACCCGGTGGGCTAGAGTAAGTGTGTTTTTAAAAACTACAAAGAAAAAATGTGTAAATCATGAGGATTGTATCAGCAATGGAACCAGAAAGACAACGGCTGACACTCGCCGGCCACCTCAGCAGGGTTGAGCAGGACTTATTTCTACTGCAGAAATGCCACCACACCCTCAGATCAAATACGTCCCTTTCTCCGCCTCCACGAGCTCCACGTACGTTTCTGGTTCTTTGTGGAAAAGAACAGGCTGGCTGGAGGACAGAGGAGCTGGGTTATGTTGGCTGTTACATTTCTTATCGTCGAATAACTCCCTGGCTCCCTGGTTTATGTGCTGCGGTCTCTGGTGAATTCAGTCATCCAGCACCTCTGACTTATCGTATTGACAGGACTGAGTCTGGTAAACTAGACCAGAGGGAAAGCATCTGTGCTGTAATTACGCTTTGTGTGGCCTCTCGGTCTCTTGAAATTTAACCAGCTGGCTTCCCACCCTCAGTGCCTCCCAGCCTCCATAATGGAGCAGAAGGATTAGATCCAACAGTTAGTAGGCAGGCTCTCCTTCCGTCACTCAAGGTGTCTCGATGTGATTGACATATGAACGTCATAACGTTCATTTACATTTACATCAAGACTTTCTTCCTCCCATGTTCATTTATGTAGGAAAAAAATTACCCTAAAAGCAGATGGATTTTTCAGTGTAGCAATGCCTTTGCAACGAACATCATCGTGTTTTCTAGAAATGAAGGCCTGTTTGGTTGTAATGAAGAAAAGGAGAGAGAAATAGTGTATTCGAAGCAAGGTTTTAAGATGGACAAACCCTGCCGAGCTCAGCCCTGTTCCTCCCGCGGTTGGGAGGCAGGAGGGGGACTGGGGAATCAACCCAAGGACCTCGAGGAGAAGGGGGTCCGGTGATACTTGATCGACAGAGAGCGAGCACAGGACACTCGGCGCTGGGCTCTGCTTACGCGGCCAAGAATAAGACCCACCAGAGGCCACAGACAGCCTGGCTTTCCTACCATGATCTTCACCCTCCACTGCTCCACCCACACAAACGGACGAATATAACATTGGGGATCTTACCTCGTTCTGGACGGCTGTGTGGATACAGCGCGTGGAGAAGAGACGGCGCGGCCATGGTTGCAATTCCCGTACAACTTTAAAAAGTGGAAAACGAGGAGCTGAGTCTGAGCTCCTGCCTTTTATCCTCAAAGGACCTCCCCACATGACTGCGACCTCACGGGGTGTGGGAGGGAAGAGTGGGAAAAGGTGCTGGTGGTTCAGGGAGCAGGTGGAGGCAATGTTGGCACCGAGTGGGTGAGCTGAAAATTCCCCGAAGACTGCAGTGTGCAGGGGGGAGTCACAGGCGTTGGGGTCAGATAAACCTGAGTACACTGTGAGTGCACAGCTAGTTAGCTTTACGGTTTCTGCATGACCCTCAGTTTCTCCTTCATGAAATCTGAACAGTAATTTCTATTAGGGATGTTATGAAGAGTACACAAATGACTAAAATCGTGACTGGCACAGAGTAGGTACCCAGTAAATGATGGCCATTACTAATAACTATTCTGGGAAATTTGTTTGTAGATCACACATACTTTGTATAAGGGGAGTTTATATAAAAGACAAAGCCAGGTCCCTTTCATGTGTTGTGCTTGGTGATCATTTATTTAACATTTTCATCTCTACTAAAAAGATCTTTAAAATATTTCACTTAATAATAATTTTCCTTTATATGACTTACTACCAAAATCATCCGAATGAATAAGAACTCCATGTCTAATTCTCTAAGGACTGGATGTTCTCTCACATGCATCCATTTCTGTCAATACTTAAGAGATTCTAAGAGCATTTATTTGGGTTCAATGTAGACCTACTAAGTGTGTGTTAAATGTGCTACACTCATTTGGATAAATATCCTTAGTCTTGGTCACTACATCATTTATTTTCTTGTAAGGGAAATATATATGAGCCTTTTTCATTTTCTAAAAATTAATTTTATTCAACATCGCCATCCCCTGAGAGTTAGTCATGCCAAAGTTTGCATAGCAGCAGAGTATTTCATCATGGAATTGTGAAATGAAAATTTGTTCTGCCAAAGTTATTGGTAGACAGTAAATGGTGAAATTCAATAACCTCTTACTAATGTATGTCCTTAGGAACTTATTTTTAAGACAGTAGCTTACTATGTGATTAAACTTGAGTAAACCTTGATTCAGTGAAATATTACTTACCTTCCAGTCTGCTTTATTGAGGTTTATTTTTATTGAGATGTAATTCACATAAAAGCATTGTGTAAGTTTATGCTCAACATATTGATCTGTACATTTATATATTGCATATGATTGGCTCCATAGCATTAGCTAACAATGTTATTATATCAGAGACATGATTCCTTTTTGTGGTGGAAATAATTAATCTCTAATCTCTCAGCGACTTTGAGGTTCTAATACAGTATTATTGTCCATAAACATTATGTTGTGCATTGCATCTCCTTTTCTTTTAGGTTGTCCAGTTCCTTGGCATATAATTATCCAGAGCAGTCTCCTACAATCCTGTGCATTTCTGTGCGATCAGCAGCAATGTCTCCCTTCATTTCTTCTTTTGAATCTTCTCTCCCTTTCTTTAAATTATACTGGCTAAAGATTTGTTGACCTTTTTGAAACACCAGTTCTTAGTTGTGTTGTTTTATTGTTTTTTCAGTCTCTATTTTATGTGTTTCTGCTCTGATCTTTATTTCCTTCCTTCTGTAAACCTTGGGCTTTGTTTGTTCTTCTTCTAGTTCCTTGAGTTGTAAAGTTAAGTTGCT
The DNA here is from genome assembly GCF_951640355.1 of Cnephaeus nilssonii. Lineage (NCBI taxonomy): Eukaryota > Metazoa > Chordata > Mammalia > Chiroptera > Vespertilionidae > Cnephaeus > Cnephaeus nilssonii. The sequence continues at coordinate 1,274,586 of NC_137081.1, read as the reverse complement.
CATTTGAAATCTATTTCTTAATATATCCATTTAGCACTATAAATTTCCCTCTCAGAATTGCTCTTGAAGCATACCATCGGTTTTGACAGGTTTTGTTTCCATTTTCATTTGTTTTGATATTGTTTAAAATTTTTTCTTCTTTGTTGTTCCACAATGTTTGGTTTAATTTCCACATATGTGTCCATTTTTCAGCTTTTCTTTTGTTAATGATTTCTTGTTTCACATCTTTGAGGTTGGAAAGGTACTTGGTATGACTTCAATATTCTTAAATTTCCAAGACATATTTCATGTGCTTTATACAATCTTCCCTTAAGAATGTTCTGTGTTCACTTGAGAAGAATGTTTACTGTACTGCTGTTGGATGAAATGTTCCAGAAATGGCCGTTGGGTCTATTTGCACTAATGTATGGCTCAAGTCCAACATTCCCTATTGATTTTCTATCTTGATTATCTATCCGTTGCTGAGAGGAGGGTACTGAGGTCCACTACCATTATTGGGCTGCTGTCCATCTCGCCTGTCGGATCTCTCAGCATGCCTACATGTCTATGAATGTCGTATCTTCTTGATGCATTGACCACTTTATCAAGATATAATGACCTTTTGTCCCTTGCTACTGTTGTTGGCTTAGTCTATTTTTGAATGATATTAGTATAGCTTCCTTTTGGTTTCCACTTACATGGACTATCTTTTTCCCACCCTTTACTTTAAGCTGATATGTGTCCTTAAAGCTGAAGTGAGTCTCTTGTAGACGGCATATAGATATTTATTTTTTTATCCATCCAGCCATTTTCCTTTTGATTGTGAATTCAATCCATTTTCATTTAGAGGTGTTATTGACATGTAAGGACTTACTCATGCCATCCTACTAATCACTTTCTGATTGTTTTGTATTTTGTTTCTTTTTCTTTAGGTCTCTCCCTACCTTTTTACATTGATAGTTTTCCATAGTGGTATGCTGTTTCTCCTTTCTTTGTCTTTTATAAATCTACTCTAGGTTTTTGCATCATGGTTACCATGAGGCTTATATAAAGAATCTCATTAACAAAATGGCATATTTAAGCTAACAACAGCTTACCTTTGACTTCCTACAAAAGTTTCATGTTTTTCCTCTCCTTTTTGTAACTTTTATGTCATCATTTACCTCTTTTTCCATTGTGTATTTGTTAACAAACTGCAGTGGCTATCATTATTTTTAATATTCTCCCCTCTAACCTTTATGCTGTAGTTAAGTGGTGCACACGCCTTTCGGGTTCAGAATCCCCTCTGTGTGTCTGGCTGTGGCCTTACCTTTGCCGGTGTGTGGTGTCCTGCCTGCCTTCACGTCCCTGGTCAGTGTCTCTTCACATCAGCGTAAGGACCTCCTCCCAGCGTTTCTCGCCAGGCGGGCTTAAGGGCGAGGAACTCCCTCAGCTTCTGTTTGTTTGCGTGTTCGTTTGGGAAAGTCGGCTTCTCCTTCATACCTGGAGGATGACCCTGTTGTATGGAGTATTCTGGGATGGCAATTTTTTCTTTCAACACTTTGAACTCGTCATTCCATTCTCTCCTGGCCTGTGGGGATCCTTCGTAGGTTTTACTATGCTTTTCTCTGGCTGCTTTTAGGATTCACTATTCATCTCTGATTTTTGACAGCTGCATTACGTGTCTTGAAGGTCTTTTTATGTTGATACAATAGCGTGATCTCTTGGCTTCGTAAACTTGGATGTGCAAGTCTTTCTCCAAATTGGTGATGTTCTCAGCTACTATTTCTTTAAATAAACTTTCTGCCCCTTTCTCCCTCTCTTCTCCTTCTGGAATCCCAGTTATTCTAACATTATATGTATAATAATAATTATATATATATTATTGATTTCAGAGAAAGGGAGAGGGAGAGAGAGATAAAAACATCAATGATGGGAGAGAATCATCGATCGGCTGCCAGGAATGATTCTCCTTGCTTTTACCTTCCCACCATTACTGTACCCTCTTCCCCTAAGCTTATTTTCCAGGTTGTAAAATATTGGAACACAGTGTCTATTTCTATTAGCTCTAAGACTGAACTAGGAAGATACCTCCAGCTGAGAAAGTGTATTTTAGAAGGTGGTGTTCATGTTTATAACAACAAAATCAAGAAGACCGGACCATTTGAAATGGATTTGCATTAAAGAAACTCTTTTAACAAAAAAGCGTGGTGGGGACAAGAAGAAAGCAGTCTTACGTTCGTGATGTCACTCCCCTTCTATCCTTTGTTATTGTCATTTCTCTCACGTTTGCTTTTAGAGGAAAGAGATCCCAGAAGAAGAAAGGAAGTCTGTATGTGGGAGAAAACAGTCACAGGATTTATAATCATAAAATGTGAGATTCCCTTTCTGGTTCCAATAAATTTCAACTTTGTGACTCTGGGCGAGTTAAATAACACTTGATCTCCATTTCTCATCTGTGACATGCAAATAAGCTCTCCCTCGGCTGTGGGGAGAACTGAATAGAACGCTGGAGCTGCCTGGCATTTGTTGAATTGCCGATGTGAAGCCAGGCTTAGCTTCTTTCATTTTTCCTTTCCTTTCTTTTCAATGAGAATAATAGCTTCCTTCCCTATTTCACAGCTACTTTTCAAATATAAAGAATGCGGTCAATTGAAGGAAAATCCGAACAAGTTAAAGGCACAGTTTTTGCTGGTATCCAGCAGTTTTCCTTCACTTAGAACTTCATTCCAGAGCAGGTTTCTATATCTCAAGGGCTGGGAGATTGAGGAGAGTGCCTCCAAAATATTATTTCTTTAAAGCATCTCTCTGCCTGGTGTCCACTAAGTGGGCAATAAATATTTGTTTAATGAATGCTCACCAAAATCTTAAGGAACAGACGAGAGTTAATGGGCTTGATAAATTGTCTTACACAAATAATATGCACAGATATTCATTATATTTTTAAAAAGTTAAGAAGTAAATCAGTTTGGATGAATCTTTTCCTCTCAGTTGTCTCCCCTCTGGTTTGACTTGAATAAATTAATTTAAAAAATGAAAAGTTACTTTACGTTACGCACATAGTTTCAAATGAGAAGATATGGTCACTAATGAAGTAAATGTTTACGTGCCACTCTGAAAACACAACTGAACCATGACTTCTCCCATTTGTCATGGCAAAAACGTATTGATAGAACATGAATTGCTGGAATAAAGAAAACTTGGCTTACAGTTATACAATTAGAATTCTGTTAGATTAAATCCTATTCCCTAGAATTGTTTCATAAATGTCATTGATACTCCTACTGAGTTTTTTATTATTATTTTTAAAAATATATTTTAATTGATTTCAAAGTGGAAGGGAGAGGGAGAGAGAGAAACATAATGATGAGAGAATCATCAATCGGCTGCCTTCTGCACGCCCCCTACTGGGGATTGAGTCCGAAACCCAGGCATCTGCCCTGACCATGAATCGAACTGTAACCTCAACCACTCAGCTACACTGATCGGGCAATGATTCCTTATTATTCTTATTGCTATATTCTATTCTTTCTGGTGAAAAACCTTGAAAACTCAATAACATTATTACATGTGAAAGTTTTAATCTGATTGACAACTCTCTTCCTTAACTGAGTGGAGGATGAGAGGGTAGGGAGGAGAGAAGAGGAAGAGGAAGAGCATGAGGAAGAGGAAAGTGGCAAGGAAAGCGACACCCTCATGTCATCACAAGATGGCCACCACAAGATGGCCGCCCTCACGTCATCACAAGATGGCCACCACAAGATGGCTGGCAGGGGAGGGCAGTTGGGGGTGAACAGGCCAGCAGAGGAGGGCAGTTGGGGGTGAACAGGCCAGCAGGTCCAAGTCCTCCTTGAAGTATGTCCCTCATAATCCAAAGAAAGTCAGTGGCAAGAATAATTAGGAGTGTTTAGAATTGTAGTTTTTAATCAAAGAACAGAGCATGAGTAGGGTTGTTTTTTTATAACTACAGTAATCGGTGTTCTAAAAACATATCTGTAAAACTCTAAATTTAAAAACTAATTTACAGCCCACCCGGCATGACTCAGTGGATGAGCCTTGACCTATGAACCAAGAGGTCGCGGTTTGATTCCTGGTCAAGGGCTCATGTCCGGGTTGTGGGCTCAATCCCCAGTAGGGAGCGTGCAGGAAGCAGCTGATCAATGATTCTCTCCCATCATTGATGTTTCCATCTCTTTCTCCCTCTCCCTTCCTCTCTGAAATCAATAAAAATATTTTTAAAGTAATTTACAGAAATTTAGACTTCTTTAGACTGACAACTAAGTTTAAGATTCTTCTTTGATCTACATGTAACGATATCACATTTCTCATTACATTTTTAAAAGCAAGTGAGAAAAAGGGGACATCTGTAATACTTTCCACAATAAAGATAATTTTTTTTAAAAAAAGCAACTGAAACATATTTCAAACTACCTGACAGCTGTCCTTTCAATGTCATTGACCAAGAAAATACCACGCAGATAAAGGGTAAGCCCTGGTTTAATAATTAGTGTGAACAGATCAAGTTACCAACTACCTTCCAGGATGCTGTCCGAAGTGTCACAGGGTGGGGGTGGGAGAGTCCCGCTGGCCCACACCCTCAGACCCGCGCTCGGAGGATGCGCACCCCACCCACACACAGCTGCGCGCCCCGGGAGCCGGGACCCTGAGCGGGAGCCGCGGGAATCAACAGTCCGAGGTTGCACAACTCGGGAGCTGGGCCAGGCTCCCCGCTCCTGGCGCCCTCGCCCTGGCCCGGCGGCCGGGACGTGCTCAGCGGGCTCTCCGTGGACGCCAGGAGCCAGACGGGCCTCCCGGGTCAGCGGGCCCAGGCCCACCGCCTGGGACATCTGGGCGCAGCGAGACCTTCTCCTTGTGGCCGGCCAGCCGCCAGGCACGGCGACGAGCTCAGGAAGAGACTCTTTCTTCTGACATGCCCGCGATTTTGCTAAATGCAAACAGGACAGCGTTTGTGTTTCCATCCAGCTGGGGGTTGGCTTCTCTTTTGTCTCGACTGTGGCTTTTCAAGAAAAAACTTCCTATAAAGAAAGCACTGAATACTCGTATGCAGTCGTGCACTGTTGTGGCCTGGCCCGTAGCTCAGGGGGGGAACCTGGTCCTGATGCAGGAAATGACCTGGGAAGGTACGAATAAGAGGGACAAACCCCTCCTCCCTCCCTCTCTCTACACCGGTTTAAAACCAGCGCCTGGTTGAGAGCCTGGCCACGCGTAAGAAACAGGGAATTCTCAGGGAAATCCGACAGGGCCACAGACAGTTAGAAACATGAGGGAGGTCTTAAAGCATCACCGTGCTCGTGAGGAGGAGAAGTGGCCCTTCGGTCCGTGGGGCGCTCCCTACGGGGACGGGAGGCCATGTCCAGTGCTCTCACCTGGGGGGGTTTTAACCCGCGTCCAGCCCTGTCCTGACGCGGGAGCTGGGAGGGGGGAGAGAGAGAGAGAGCGGGGCCACAGCCGCTCCTCCTCGGGGTCAGGGCCGTGGGCGCTGGTCTGGGGCGATGCCAAGTCCCTGGGCAGCTGTCCCTCCGCGCAGCCGGGGACACTCGTGTGGGCGCCTGAGGGAGAGGGCGCTGCCGGGCGCCATGAAGGAGGACATTGGCGCAGCCCATCGCGTGCGCACGGATTCAACGCGGCACGACTGGGCCCATCAATGAACCGAGGGCGCATCTCGAAGATAAAGATGATGCCCAGCCGGTTTGGCCCCGCGCTTGGAGCGTCAGCCCTCAGGCCGAAGGGTCTAGATCAGTGGTCGGCGAACTCATCAGTCAACAGAGCCAAATATCAACAGCACAACGATTGAAATTTCTTTTGAGAGACAAATTTTTTAAACTTAAACTTCTTCTAACGCCACTTCTTCAAAACAGACTCGCCCAGGCCGTGGTATTTTGTGGAAGAGCCACACTCAAGGGGCCAAAGAGCCGCATGTGGCTCACGAGCCGCAGTTTGCCGACCACGGGTGTAGTGTTCCATTCCCGTCCAGGGCAGCACCTCGGCGGCAGGCTCCATCACCGCCCCGGCTGGGGCACCTGAGGTTTCTCTCTCACACACACACCGATTCTCTCTCTCTCTCTCTCTCTCTCTCTCTCTCTCTCTCTCTCTCTGTCTCGCCACCTCCCTCCCATTCTCTAAAAATCAATGCAAAAAGATCCTCGGGGGAGGATTAACAACAAAATATATGATGATGATAATAAATTTTAAAAAATAAAGATTATGAGGAATACTAACACATGAAAACGAGTGGTACAGTATTACCTATTTTTAGCAGGTGACACTGACAGTGTAGATGCACATGCATGTGCGTGCACACACTGACTGCGGCTTACAAACTGTGCCTGGGAGCAAACGAGTCCAAACACTCACGGCCTCGCAGAAGCGAGACCACACACGATGGCTGCGGTTTCTCTTCTGGTCTCCGGTGCCTCACAATGCCAATTCAGGTTGGAATCTTTTTTAAGAGAGGGGTTTAGAAATCATTGTGCAAAACTTTTCAGATCATTGCCTTAGTTATCTACTTTTGTTTCTTTTTTATTTTTATAGCTGACAGCACTACAAATGTCCCCCGTTTTCTCCCCTTTGCCCCCTCCACCCAGCCCTGCCCCACCCCAGGCCCTCACCACCCTATTGTCTGTGTCCATGGGTAATGCCTATATGCATGCAAGGTCTTTGGCTAACCTCTTTCCATCCTCCTCCCCCCTGCCCTCTGAGAATCCTCAGTCTGTCCCGTGCCTCCATGCCTCCAAACCTATTTTGTTCATCAGGTTATTGTGTTCATTAGATTCCACATGCGAGTGAGATCATGGGATACTTGTCTCTCTGCCTGGCTTATTTCACTCAGCACAATGCTCTCCAGGTCCCTCCATTCTGTCTCAAAGGGTCAGAGATCCCTCTTTTTCACAGCTGCACAGTACTCCATGGTGTACATGTCCCACAGCTTTTTATCCACTCGTCTGCAGATGGGCACTTGGGATGTTTCCACATCTTAGCTATGGTGAATTGTGCTGCTATGAACACAGGGGTGCATATATCCTTTCTGATTGGTGTTTTGGGTCTCTTAGGATTTATTCCAGACGTGGGGTCACTGAGTCAAATGAAAGTTTCATTTTTTAATTTTTTGAGGAAACTCCATACTGTTCTCCACAGTGGCTGCACCAGTCTGCAGTCCACCAGCAGTGCACAAGGGTTCCCTTTTCTCCGCATCCTCGCCAGCATTTGTCATTTGTTGATTTATTGGTGATAGCCATTCTGGTAGGTGTGAGGTGATGTCTCATTGTAGTTTTGATTTGCATCTCTCTGATGATCAGTGACGTTGGGCATCTTTTTATATATCTCTTGGCCTTCTGTATGTCCTCTTCAGATCATTTTTTAAAAAATCCACCCTGACACATACAACTATGTTGGTATATATCTCTAGAATATGCCCACCAGGACTCAGATAACTCTTTCAAGCCAGATGCAGACCATGATTGAAATGTACAAAAAAATCCTTGAAGGAAATTTTTATAGCTTCCAAAAGGCACAAATCCTTTATTTAAGACAAAACATTGGCCACAAAATGGAAATCCTCTCTTGAAATAAGAGAACAAAATTGGAATTTTTTATCATAGAAAAAAAGGGGGAACAACTTTTAAATTATTAAGAAAATTTTTCTGTTTCAAGAAATTGTGTTATTTCCAAACAGGACTGTTTTAACTGTTATTTTCCTGTTTTTTACAAGAGGGCCATCATCCCAAAGAGAGGAAGCGAAGACGCCGCTTCTTGTGCAGCTTCCAGGTGTGTGAGGTGCGGAGTGCTTTCTGGGAGCCGGAGCGGCTCTGGCCCCGCCTGCGGTGAAGTTAGCTCGGGGTGCTCCCGGCACAGCCCGGCTCTGGCCCTGCCTGCGATGGTGTTAGCTCGGGGTGCTCCCGGCACAGCCGCTGCTAACCTGCCTGGCTCGCTTCCTGTCTTTGTGCTCCGTCCAGCCCAGCGGCCGGGCTTCCCGTGATGGTGATAACACGCCGGCTTTGTTGCTGCTGCTGCTGCTGCTGCTGCTGGCGTGCGGGCAGGCAGTGCCCTCTGACCTGCGGAGAGTGGACCCGGCTTATCAGATCCTCCCCAGATACCATTCAAGGAAGCGGCTGAGCAGGCCGCCTTCGGGAGGAAACATATTTTATAGAAACTGTCACTGCTGACCTCTCGGTCACGGCACCAGAAAATCGCTCTGCGAAGCTGGGTCCTTTCAGACAATGAAGCCACACCAAGCTCAACGGAAGAAAGTCACAAGAAAAGCGCCACTGGCAATAAATTATCCTCCTGCCATTGCACGGCCAAAAACACTGACTCGCCATGGTAACTGGAAATTGAGTCTAAAGTCCCGTAAGTATTTAAAGGGTCAGCACTGATGCACATTTTTAAACCTGTGTATGTCACACAAACATATTTTACTTACATTTAAGTTGCAGTAGGTTTGTGCCTCAGTTTATTCAGTCTCTCAGATTACATTGTGCAGAATGGTGATGGTCATACCTTCACATCCTGGCCCCCAACTGATCTCCACGTTCACGTGCACAAGGAAACTGTTAAACCTAACAAGCAAATTTAGAAAAGTTACAAAATTTAGTAAAGGAACAAAATTAACATATAAAAATTATTTCTTTTCATATAGTAACAGCAAGCAATCTGAAAGGAAATTAAGAAAACAATCCTATTTACCTCAGTATCAAAAAGATAAATACTTAGGAATTAACTTACCCAGGAAGACAAAAGACTTGTATAGAGAAAACTACAAATCATTGCAGAAAGGAATTAAAGGAAACACCAATAAATAGAAAGACATCCAATGTTCATGGGTTGGAAGGCATCATATTGTTAAAATGCCCATACTACTTAGAGCCACCTACAGAATCAATGCAATCGCTGCCAAAATCCCAATGGCATTTTCACAGAACAGAAAGAAACAATCCTAAAAGTCAGATGGAGCCACAAAGGACCCCAAATAACCAAGTGACCTTGAGAAAGAAGGACAAGGCTGAAGACCTCACACTTCCTGATTTCAAAATATATTACAACACTAACGTGATCAAAAGAGCATGGTACTGGCATAAAGACAGAAAAAAGGTAAATGGAACAGTCTAGAAAGCCTAGAAGTAAACCCACGCATATACCGTCAACTGATCATCAATAAGCGTGTCACGAATACACAGAGTCTTCAACAAATGGATTTGGGAGAACTGGATTTCCACCTACAAAACACCATTCACAAAACTCAACGCCACATGGACATCTAGAACTAAGACGACAATGTTAAGAGCCTACCCCCAAGCAGCCGAGGCCCGGAAGGTCACTTCAGTAGAGACAGGTTAACTAGCGGGGAGATAATCCAACCGCACCAGAGAGTACCTGGAGTGATCGGAGCATTATTTTAGCCAAAAGCTACTGCCATGGTGAGCAACACGTGGCCTTAGACTTGGGCAGGAAACACCATGTAGCTGTACTCTCTGTGCCCAGCACGCAGAATCAGATGTCTAATTAATATGAAAATGTGAGGATTAATTACACATAACAGCGGTCACATTTCAGAATAAAATCTTTTAGAAAGTATTAATCTTACAAAATTTTACAGAGAAATTTCTTCCATAGAAAACTTTATTTTAAGGTGTTGGCCTCTTTATACTTCCTGGATTCTATCATTGATATTCTAGTTCAAGAAAGTGAAATACAAAATATTAAATGTTTTCTTGCAGTAGTTAAGCTCCAGAACTTAATCTTGTTAAAGAGATACTTTAGCATGTCATTTTTTGGTGTAGATGATGCTTCTGAATTAACAACCAAAGTCACGCTGGATAAAATTCTAGACACATTTCCAAGTGAGTATTAGCCGCTGCTCTAATGCTTAAGTCAAAACAGTGGTCGGCCTGGCCAGGGTGGCACAGCTGGTTGAGCATCGCCCTGTGCACCAAAAGGCTGCCCCTCAGGGTGAGGGTTTGACCCCCACCCCACCCCCATCGAGGTGTGTAAGGAAGGCAACCAATCCATGTTTCTCTCACATAGACGTTTCTCTCTTTCTCTTTCCTCTCTCTCTCCTCTCATCTCCCTTCCTCTCTCTATGTCCTCAGGATGAGGATTAAAATAAAAGACCCCAGAGTGGCACAGTGAGAACTAAACAGAGCAATCACTAACCTCGGGCAGCAGGCCTGACAGACACAAAGGACTTGCCCTTCATTGTTCCTTCTGGTCTGGCTCACATGGCAGTGGTTCTACTAACATGTTAAGTACACACAACAGATGGTTTGAATAAAATACAATAAATTCCATCATTTCTATGATTTTAAAGATCCAGATGTTTAAAGTCAGATAGACCAAATATTCAAATATTTGAATATTTCTTCTTCATTTTATCTACATGTTCTGATGTTTTAGAAACAAAATTCGAAGTGAGAAATAATGGAACCAAAATGAACCAAATAGAATTTTTATTTTGAATAAATTTTGAGGAACAGTTGACAGGCATTTTGATTGCATATTTGTGCTTTTTGAACAATGGTCAACCTCCAATACCTACTCGAACATTTGAGTAGTGATTTGCTACTTGCACGCGATTAATCGTGAGAGGACATTTCGCGATCAGAGCACCCCATTAGTGGGAGCACCCCATTGGTGGGAGCACCTCATTAGTGGGAGCACCCCGTTAGTGGGAGCACCCCGTTAGTGGGAACACCCCATTAGTGGGAGCACCCCATTAGTGGGGAGCACTCCGCTAGTGGGGAGCAGCCCGTTAGTGAGAGCACCCCATTAGTGAGAGCACCCCGTTTTGGGGAGCACCCCGTTAGTGTGGCTTCCCACGCGCAGCAGCTCCCAGCCAGGTCCCCAGGGCTGCCTTCAGGGGGACGCGTGCTTCCAGCTGAAGATCCAGACACACGCCCTGAACCACAGGCAGTTCTGCTGAGTGAGCAGATTTAAGCTCAGACAAAGCATTTCTATTAAAATAACTCGTTTGGCACATCGTTAGGGCTGTGCTATTATTAGTTCAAGGCGCACAGATGGCTTCCTGGTGACATCCAAACCGGGCATCTTGTTTTCTTCTTGGCGCGGGCAGTGTGCTGAGCATACGTTCCCAGTGCAGTAAGCTATTAGCATTAGACAGAGACGCAGCCTTGCAATCCTGGACTGTTTAGTCTACTCCTTTACAGTGGGTATGACACCAACTTACTTCTCTACAAACAATATAGTAAGTTCCATGTTCTCTAAAAATGTGCATGTGCTGGCCAGTGACACAAAAAGTTCAAAATCAAAGTTCTAATCCTTTTGAGAGCATCAATAGCCATTCCTTTAAACATGAAAACTGGGTTAATGTTCCCAAAGTGCACAGTAATGTCAAAGGTTAGCGCTGCCCTCCACGCCACCGCCTGTGAAGGGCGTTGCAATGGACTGAACACACATATTCCAACTTTTCTCTTAACGTAGCAGCAGAGACATTCTCCCCCTCTTCCCACGGAAACGAAGACACATTTTAACCATGTTTTTCACAGTGAAAGTACATTTTTAAAATCCTTTTATTGATTTCATAGAGGAAGGGAGAGGGAGATAGAAACATCCATGATGAGAGAGAACCATGGATCGGCTGCCTCCTGCACGCCCCACACTGGGGATCGAGCCGGCAACCCAGGCCTGTGCCCTGACCGGGAATCGAACCGTGACCTCCTGGTCACAGGTTGACCTCTGAGCCATGCCAGCAGGTGAAAGTAATATTTAAATTTACTCTAACTGGCCAGCACATGCACATTTTCAGAGAACATGGAACTTGCTGTATTGTTTGTAGAGAAGTAAATTGGGGTAATACCCACTGTAAAGGGGTAGATTAGACAGTCAAGGATTGCCAGGCTGCGTCTCTGTCTAATGCTGGTATCACACTGCACTGGGACATGTATGCTCAGCACACGCCTGCGTGCCAAGAGGAAAACAAGACGCCTGGTTTGGATGTCACCAGGAAGCCATCTGTGTGCCTGGAACTAATCTGTTTGCCTTAAAGCAGCGTGGCAGTGACCACGGCTGCCCCGTCAGTCTCGCCTTCTTCCTTTTACACATAGAACCCTCCCGAATTTTAGCGCAGCACGGGGCTGGCCAACGGACACCGTGATGGCTGTGCTATTGTGCACCAGCCCCCGGGCTGGGACAGGCGTGGCGTGTGCGCCCCGGACCCGCTCCTGCAGCCGGCATCGCTGCCTCCTGCCCCCTCCCGCTCTGCCCTCTCCTGCTTCCGCGGGGCCGCTTCAGTGACAGGAAACAAGAAACATAGAACAGGAGGAAGCTGACTGCTGATGGACTCCGATGGAGAGCCCTGACCCCCGGACCGCCCACCTGCCTCTGGGCTGTTTTTTAGAGTCTTGTCTGAGCCACGGATCTTCGTTTTTCTTTTGTTCAGCTCACTCCATCCATTCGTCTTTGTGATGTGGTGAATCCGTGCAAAGATAACGGGGAAATGGTCTAGAGGCCAGGCTGCTTTGTCTGCTGTCTGTTTAGAGGGGTCTCCGTCCCTGCGGCTGAGGGCGGCCGGCTCGCCCACAGGCACACGGAAACCCAGCCTCGGTCCCTCGGAGCACTGCATGAGGCTGACCATCCTCACTGCTCATGGCTGGACCCCCAGCCCACGCCAGGACCATAAAACCCTCCCACAGTTCTGTTAAAACTGTCAGCAAAGCCCCATCTTCTCCGTCGGAGCTGAATGGCACTACGAACCCACGACGCTTGAATTCTTGAAGCTCCCTGGCTACCAAGTGGGGAAATCTGCCAGGAAGTAAACACAACAAAAGAAAACAAACCCGCTGGGCAGGCCTGGCTCAGTGGCTGAGGGTCAACCTATGAACCAGGAGGTCACGGTTCCATTCCTGGTGGTCGGGGCATGTGTCTGGGTTGCAGGCTCCATCCCCAGTGCGGGGCCCACAGGAGGCAGCCGATCAATGATTCTCTCTCATTGATGCTTCTCTCTCTCTCTCCTTCTCCCTTCCTCTCTGAAGTCAATAAAAACATTTTTTTAAAGAAAACAAACCCAAGAGAGGAGGGAAGAGGGGTCTTGATGATGGTATTTAACTCCCGCATCCAGCTGGCTGAAGTGCATGTAGCTGGGGTTCCCCACTTTTGTGGGCCAATAAATCCCCATTTTGGGTTAAAAGTAATTAACGCTGGATTTGTGTCATTTACAGCTAAATCACTCTTGACTAAAACAGCTGCTGGTGAGAGGCATGTTCCTTGACGGAAGCACCATTAAGACTTTTCATCTAAACATAGTTCTAGCCTCAAGGTCGTCGCCAGGTCCCAGGAGGTCAGCGGGAGCGGCTGCTCGTCTTCTCCTCTCACAGCTCCTTCCGGCGACAAGCGGAGGCCGCGGCATCTCCGGCTCCGTGACACCACAGCTGCCCCTGCTCGCTGCCACCGAGCACGCACGCTCTTTACTCCCCTCCGTGTTGGCCTGAACAAGCAGCTGCGTTACTGTCTACAGAGCGTAATTTAACAACTGTCATCTGAGTTACAGTTCTTTGGTGATACGTAGCACCTCTATCCCTTCCTTCAGCTAAAAAAGAGATGTGAGATTTATTTAGAAGAGAACTTTAAACTAAATTACGTAAATATATACTTGGAACCTTTTGTTGTTCCACTCTATACAGACTGAACAAATAACATAGCATAAATTTAAGTAGGCTGCAACTCAAATTACTCCTACTGACTGAGGACGTGGGAGTCCTGGCCACCTCTACTCGCTGCCAACTCAGTCAAGGGGAAATCCTGGAGCATCCAACGCCAGACACGGTTCCAAGCATTTAAAATACTGCACTGGCCTGACCGGCGCAGCTCAGTGGCTGAGTGTCCACCTATGAACCAGGAGGGCACGGTTCAGTTCCCAGTCAGGGCACAGGCCCAGGTTGTGGGTTCGATCCCCATGTGGGGCGTGCAGGAGGCAGCCGATCCATGACTCTCTCTCATCATTGATCTTTCCATCTCTCTCTCCCTCCCCCTTCCTCTCTGAAATCAATAAAATATATTTTTTTAAAAGAAACGACTGCACTGAAACCAGGAGCCAGCTTCTGCTCCCTCCGAGGCGGTTTCTCAGGGTGGTGCCTGCCTTCCCACCACCTGACGGCGGGAGCTCCTCAGGACCCGCGTCTACAGTGATCACAGGTCCCCACACCGCCGTCCCCATGACACCGCCGTCCCGATGACACGCCGTCCCGAAGACACCGCCGTCCCGAAGACACCGCCGTCCCGATGCCACCGCCGTCCCCACACCGCCGTCCCCATGACACCGCCGTCCCCACACCGCCGTCCCCATGACACCGCCGTCCCCATGACACCGCCGTCCCGATGACACCGCCGTCCCCATGACACCGCCGTCCCCATGACACCGCCGTCCCCATGACACCGCCGTCCCGATGCCGCGCTAACGGCCATGGTGCGAGGAAACCGGAGCACAGCAGCGGCCTCACTGAACAGCTGGCTCCCGGAGGCCTCCCTCTGCGTCTCCTTAGACCTTCCAACCTGGAGGCAGTGACCTGGTCTGCTGCTGTGTATCTGGTTCGGCACAAAGGTCACGCCCGCACTGAGCCTTCCTTTCAGACGCGGTCACCCCACAGGCTCAACACTCCTTCACCCCCAGGTCATCCCACAGGCTCAACACTCCTTCACCCCCAGGTCATCCCACAGGCTCAACACTCCTTCACCCCCAGGTCATCCCACAGGCTCAACTCTCCTCCACCCCCAGGTCATCCCACAGGCTCAACACTCCTTCACCCCCAGGTCATCCCACAGGCTCAACACTCCTCCACCCCCAGGTCACCCCACAGGCTCAACACTCCTTCACCCCCAGGTCATCCCACAGGCTCAACTCTCCTCCACCCCCAGGTCATCCCACAGGCTCAACACTCCTCCACCCCCAGGTCACCCCACAGGCTCAACACTCCTCCACCCCCAGGTCACCCCACAGGCTCAACACTCCTTCACCCCCAGGTCACCCCACAGGCTCAACACTCCTCCACCCCCAGGTCACCCCACAGGCTCAACACTCCTTCACCCCCAGGTCACCCCACAGCTCAACACTCCTTCACCCCAGGTCACCCCACAGCTCAACACTCCTTCACCCCCAGGTCACCCCACAGGCTCAACACTCCTTCACCCCCAGGTCATCCCACAGGCTCAACACTCCTTCACCCCCAGGTCACCCCACAGGCCAACGCTCACCCCCAGGGCCAACGCTCCCTCTCTCCCAGGCTCCCTCGGCACCAGCTGGGGTTCTTGGTCACGGTTTTGTTTTTAAATTAGTTGGTGTGGCAATCAGTAAATGTTACTTGTGGTAGAAGACAGGATTAGGCCTGGATTCAATTCCCCCTTTGTTGTTGTTATTATAAATACTGAGAAAACTGTTCACATGCTGTGGGATGCGGCCGATAGGAAGGGGAGTTTTGGTATTTGCAATGTCACTCAACTATTTGAACTTCTTTCAAGTTATATGCCCAAAAATCACATATTGATCTATTATCAAAGAGTGTATTTGAATGATCTGTCAGCTCCTTTGATCATTTAGAAAGCAAAGAATTTGGCCTGGCTGGTGTGGCTCAATGGATAGAGCGTCAGCCTGCAGACTGAAGGATCCCAGGTTCGAGTCCAGTCAAGGGCACTTGCCAGGGCTGTGGGCTTGATCCCCCGTGGGGGGCGTGCAGGAGGCAGCCGATCCATGCTGTTGTTTTCCTTGTTGTTGACTTTATTGGGGTGACACTGGTTAGCAAAATCACACAGGTTTCCGGTGCACGATCCCACAACACATCACCTGTGCACTGTGCTGTGTGCTCACCACCCCAAGTCAAGTCTCCTTCCATCACTGTTTGTCCCCCCATACCCGCCTCCACCTGCCCCCACCGCCCACCCCCTCCCCGGTTATCCCCACACTGCTGTTCATGTCCCTGAGGGTTTCTGCTCAATCCCCTCCCCCACCCGCACTCCCTCCACAGCTGTCTCTGTTTTGCTTGTTGCCCATTTTATTATTAGACTCCACATGAGGGAGATTATGTGGTGCTATTTCCTGTAAGATGAAGCTGATGGTAGATGAAGCAGGGTGGACGCACAGGCAAAGCCAATGATGCTGCGCTGGGCAGGCAGAGCCAGGGCATAGCCAGACCCATGTAACTTAGGGATTGCCCCACGTGCCCTTAGCGAGAGGCTTGTCACTTACACGGAGCAGGGCACGAGCTGGGCAGCCATTGCTCACATCCTCTCGGGCGTATGTACAGAGTAGATAACAGAAAGGGGAAACGTTACGCTTTGATCTTCTCGAACGTCCACATTTCTTTCAGAACCTGTTGAAGAAGAAAGCCGCTGACTGAAAACCCAAAGCACAGACGCAGGAAACACCTCCTAACTGCATTCCTGCGCACCCGTTTGCTTTGTCTGGTCCCTGGGTGTAGATTAGCTTCCCTCCTGCAAGCGCTGGCACTGGCTTGAACAGGTCACATAAAAGTGAGCGTCTGGGCAGGCGGTGATTACTGTAACGCACGAGATGATTACATTATTAGATCCGCATTTCCCAGCACTGTCCTGGGAAAGATCCACAGAAGCATGTTCAGGAACAAGCAATGGCTTAATGTTCACCCAGCTGTCCACAGTGCGACGCTGACACCTAGTGGAATGAAAGTTCCCAGGACGCCACGGAATGCACATTTCTACGTTTTTCCCACTGAACCTGTAGACTAAATCTCACACACACACACATACACGCGGTGCGGATGTCATAAATACATGCCAAAAGACAATATGGCATTGGGGCCAACTTAGTAAGAAATTACTTGAAAGCAGACGCTACATTGGGTCTCAAATAATAACCCCTCACCAAGTTCTATAAATTAGATTAAAAGTGGCTGTGGAAGAGATAGAGGAAGACATAAACAAGTGGGAGAATATGCTGTGTTCATGGATCAGTAGAATCAACATCATTAAAATGTCCATACTACCCAAGGCAATCTACACGTTCAATGCAATCCCTATTAAAATACTAATGGCATATTTCACAGAGCTAGAACAAATACTCCAAAAATTTATATGGAACCAAAAAAAGGCCCGAGCAGCTGCAGCAATTTTGAGGAAGAGAATCAAATTTAGAGGAATCACAACACCAGATTTCAAGTTCTACTACAAAGCCACAATCAAAACAGCCTGTACTGGCAACGTAGACCAATGGAACAGAACAGAGAACCCAGAGACCAACCCAAGCCATTACGCTCCATTAATATTTGACAAAGGAGGGAAGAGCGTACAATGGAGTCAAGACGGCCTCTTCAATAAGTGTATTGGGAAAGCTGGACAGATACATGCAAAAAGGGTACAGTTGTGACTAACTAGTTATCAATAACAGGAAAATAGCAACGGGGGGCAGACATTAAAGGCATGTTCTCTGCAAAACACTGGGGGGCGGGGACTGACAGAGGGCACAGACACGCCCCGTGGAGTTGGGGTGACAGAGGGAAGGCACTTGTCTGTCAGTCACACCTGGGAACAGGTCATTGGCCAGGATGGGCGTGGCCACCGCCAGGGCATGAAGATCGGGTACTGACTTCCCTGCACGAGGAAGGCCCTCTCTTGGCCTCTCTGGGTTCCTCTTGGCCGGCTGCCCGGGACTCCGGGCCTGCGGGCTCTCTCGCTCCTGCTTCCTGGCCTTCTCCTGCGGGGCCCACGGCCATGCAGACCCCACACACAGCGGGCTCATGGGCTGCAGCTGGCCTGACGCTGGCCGGGACCCAGCTCCGGCAGGGAAAGGAAACTCGGGTCGCTGGCGCTGTTTCAGCTCCACGGGACCCAGCTGCGCTGCTCCTGGGACGGGAAGGCCCCGGGAAACGGGACTGGGAAACCCTGGGTGGAACTCAGCGCACATAGAAGCCACTCCCTCTCCCCTGTGCGTCTCAGCAAGTTCTTTTCCTCGGGATTTTGTAGGAAGCCCACCCAGCACCCAGTGGGGAAGAGGACCCCACCTCGTCTGGTACCCCAACCCACCCACACTCCCCTCCCACCATCTATGTCACACTCGGGGAGCCCTTTCCAATGAGTCCCCTTGAATATTATAAATTACTAGAAGCCCAGTGCATGATTTAATCATGCACGTGTAAGCTGTCTGTCCACTGGTCGGCAGCTCCGAAGTCCCTGGGCCCCTAGGGCGAGGCGGGGCGGGGGCGTGGTCCTCCTGCGGCCGGAGCCCAGGCCGGGGACTTGCCTTTGCCTCCCGCCCAGGAAGGCTGGGGCCGCCGCCACGTGCTCCTGCGGCCCAACTGCCACCAGACTCCTCCCCGGGGAGTTCACTCCCGCCCCAGGTGTTCCCCGACTTCCCAAACCCATCTCAGTGGGCCAGTCCCTCCCTCCACATACTCCACCAACACCCCAGCACGCACGCCATGTTGAGACTGGCAGCTGGCTTCTTCCTTGGACGGACGCCTGTCACTCCTCCTCCCACCTCCTCGGGGCACTGGCTTCCACACAATCCCAAGGTCTAGTACTCCAGGCCCAGTCTTTCCCATCTCCATGTGGAGCAATCCTAACGTATTACTTCCTGTCTTTCCTGACCAAACGGTATTGCTAAAGGGGCTAAAACAAACCTTATAAATTTAAAGTTTATATTTGACTTGCTTCTACTACTAACCCCTTTTCTCTTCCCCAAGGCAATATGTTTCAAAATGTAATTTGGAGGGGAACATAGTGAATTCAAAGGAGAATTTAATTCCCCAATTAAATATTTGCAAAATGTTTCCCCAGTAACACATTCTTAAGAAATGAAACAAGCATGTGGGATAGTCACCTGGCTTTAAAAATGTTTTTGAAGTCTTAGCTGACAGCTCCCAAAACAAATGTCTTACAGGAGACGGGAGCTCTGTCTAGCAATCGGTGCTTTCTCTTGTTAACTTTTGGGAAAGCTGCTTTCATCGTCCCCCCAAATGGAACTTATGAGCCTATATTCCATTTACACAATGACTATGGCGTCTTAAACAAATAACCTTTCCGAAAATGCTGTTTATCACTTACACACAGTGTATCATTATCTAATTACATTAAGTAAAACACAACTGTTTTACCAGTTATTTACTATTGTTGTTCTTAATCTTTATTGTTGAAAGTATTACATATGTCCCCTTTTTTTCTCCCATTTAATATTTTTTTTAAAGCTGTCTTCAAGGTCATTCTTAAGTAACTATATATTCTATACTAGAGGCCCGGGGCACAAAAATTCATGCACTGTGGGGGAGGGGTCGTCCCTCAGCCTGGCCTGCCCCCTCTCACAGTCTGGGAGCCCTCAGGAGATATCCTACTGACGGCCTAGGCACGCTCCCTCTGCGGGAGGAGACAGGGCAGATCAGGGGAAGGCGCCGCCCCCATCACCCCTCTGCTGCTGCTGCCACTGCCAGTGGCCACGGGTACGAGGCCAGAGCCCCGGGCCTCACAGCCGCCGATCCGCTGCGGCTTTGTCCGGTAGGATGTCTGGAAGATGTCCAGAAGACGTGTGGTCTAATTAGCATATTACCCTTTTATTAGTATAGAAGATAATGTATATGGAGATAAAATACATATGGAAATATATATGTGTGTATATATACTTATATATAAGTGTGTGTGTATGTAAGTATATATGTTGTATATATGGATGGATAGCTAGATACACACACACATATATGGAGAGTGAATGGTTGTTGAATAAAGTGTCTTCGTTCTAAAACCTCATTCATCTTGTTATTTAGAAGGTGTAGGCTGTCACTAATTTATTTTGCATTTTTAAAATTATAAGTCCTTAATAAACAAACTACAGGAGTTCAGTGTACAATTCCTTTTGGCTTCAGTGTGAGTTTTTCCTAGTGATAATGTCTGACTTTACCATCCAGCACCATTAACATGATGGTGACGTTGGGGGTCTGGCCGCACGTATGTTGGCTGTTCTGAGTCAGACCTGGGATGGCGTGGTGTTTACCTGGATAGCTCAGGCGAAGGCCGCCACTTCCAGCACCTCCTTCCGTTCCGTGGCCTTCGGGCATCTCCCCCTCCTGCTGTGACTTCCTCCCAGGAGAGGATGGGACAGGTGTCCTCCATCCTGACACCACCCAGTGGCTGTTCCTGGTTTCCATTGTAGAGATCCCAGGGATCCGGCTTCTTTGCTTGGCTCATCCTCATCACCGGCTCCCCTGGAGCCAGAGACCAAGTCAGGGACGGTTTCAAGTTCTGGGACAAGGTTGGTACCAAGGTTGACAATCCTATTCCTTACACGGGGATCTGTCATCTTAGAGGCAGAGTCAACACATTCCACCCGCCTCCCTCCCCAACACCTCCTGACCCCTCAGGCAATGTAGGGACCCCCCTCCCGGCCCCACCCCACATTTCAGGATCTTGCTTCCTGGGTCAGATGCTGCGTTAGGGCCCCCGGAGGAGGAGCAGAGGCCAAAGTGGTTCCATTATAAACCCATTAGGTGGTCTGGAGCCCAGAGGGGCGGGGCCCCCAGGGCCGGAGTGGGGGTTCCTTAGGGCCCGGGCGGGCTTCTGCGGGAAGAGCCCCCGGGGCGGGTCCGGGTCCGGGGCGGGGGAACGTGGTCCAGCCGGAGGGGAGGGGCAGAACCGGGTCCACAGGCCCGTCCCCGGGAGGGTGGGGGCGTGGACGCCGCCCTCTGACCGCGGCCGCGGGCGGCTCGGTGGTGCGCTGGGCCCATTGGATCGGACCCCGCAGGCCCCTCGCGGGCTGGGGACAGGCCAGCGGCACCTGCCGACGCCGCAAGGGCCTCGGTTCCGACACCGACGACGACTCGGCATCTTCTCCGCACCCGGAGCCCAGGCCGGGCGGCGCGCCGGTCCCCACACAGCCAAGGCCCGGCCCGGGGCCCCGCGGAGACTGACAGCCTCCGGCCCGGCCCCCGACCCGCCGGCGGCCTTAGGACCCTCCCGGGACCGGGGCCGGGTCAGGGTCCGGGCGCCGGGGAAGGAGCGCGGGCGGCGGCGTCCTCACCCGCCCGCTCCGGTCCCCGCCTCCGCTCGGCGCAAGGCACGCCGGGACGCCGCGGTCCCCACGCCGTCACCAAGGCAACCGGCGCCGCGGTCCCCACCCGTCACCAAGGCAACCGGCGGCGCGGTCCCCACCCGTCACCAAGGCAACCGGCGCCGCGGTCCCCACCCGTCACCAAGGCAACCGGCGGCGCGGTCCCCACCCGTCCCCAGGACAACAAGCGCCGCGGTCCCCACCCGTCACCAAGGCAACCGGCGCCGCGGTCCCCACCCGTCCCCAGGACAACAGCGGCGCCGGGGTGGGGCCGCCGGGGCCCGCGGACGGCCGCGCCGGGCGATGCAGCGCGGAGGCTCCGCCAAGGCCGCTCCGCGGCGCAGACACCTGAGCCGCCGGCTGAGCCGCGCGCAGGACCGGGCGCTGGGCGGCAGCATCTTCCTGCTGCGGGAGAGCGGCCCCACCGGCTTCCTGCTGCGCGAGGAGGAGCCCGCCTTCCGCGACTTCCGAGTAACGGCCGCCGCCCCGCCGCCCGCCGGGCCCCCGGCTCCGCCCCGGATCCCCAGCCACACCCCGCCCCTGCCCCCCGGCCCCGCCCTGACCCCTCTAACCCCGCCCCTGCTCCCTCTGCCCCGCCCCTGCCCCGCCGGCCCCCTCTGCCCCCTCTAGCCCCGCCCCTGCCCCCTCTAACCCCGCCCCTGACCCCTCTGCCCCCTCTGCCCCGCCCCTGCCCCCTCTAACCCCGCCCCTGCCGCCCCTGCCCCGCCCCTGCCCCCTCTAACCCCGCCCCTGCCGCCCCTGCCCCGCCCCTGTCCCACCTGCCCCGCCCCTGCTCCCTCTAACCCCGCCCCTGCCCCCTCTAACCCCGCCCCTGACCCACCTGCCCCACCCCTGCCCCTCTAACCCCGCCCCTGCCCCCTCTGCCCCACCCCTGCCCCCTCTGCCCCGCCCCTGCCCCCTCTAACCCCGCCCCTGCCCCACCTGCCCCCTCTGCCCTGCCCCTGCCCCCACCTTCCCCCCTCTGCCCCACCAGCCCCTCCAGTCCCTAAGGCCATCTGGGCTCAGCCCCTAGGGGTGCGCGCTGCACAGGGACCTGTTGCTGAGACAAGGTTCCCTCTGGGGTGGGACTCCAGAAGGCAGCCCACGGGGAGAGGATGGCTCTGACCTTGGGCTGGGGAGGAGGCCTGTGGTTGGAAGACGGGGGTTGGGAGGGTTAGGGTGAGGGTGAGGGTGAGGGTGAGGGTTAGAGTGAGGGTTAGGGTTAGGGTTAGGGTGAGGGTTGGGTGAGGGTGAGGGTGAGGGTGAGGGTGAGGGTTGGGTGAGGGTTGGGTGAGGGTGAGGGTGAGGGTGAGGGTGAGGGTGAGGGTTAGAGTGAGGGTTAGGGTTAGGGTGAGGGTTGGGTGAGGGTGAGGGTGAGGGTGAGGGTGAGGGTGAGGGTTGGGTGAGGGTTGGGTGAGGGTGAGGGTGAGGGTGAGGGTGAGGGTGAGGGTGAGGGTTAGAGTGAGGGTTAGGGTTAGGGTGAGGGTTGGGTGAGGGTGAGGGTGAGGGTGAGGGTGAGGGTGAGGGTGAGGGTGAGGGTTAGGGTTGGGTTAGGGTTAGGGTTAGGGTACGGGTTAGGGTGAGGGTTAGGGTGAGGGTTAGGGTGAGGGTTAGGGTGAGGGTTAGGGTTAGGGTTAGGGTTAGGGTTAGGGTTAGGGTTAGGATTAGGGTGAGGGTTAGGGTGAGGGTTAGAGGCGTCCTTAGCCCGCACTAGCCCCGCAACTGACATGGAAAGCTGCCCTCTGCCTGCAAACCGCTATCGCGGCTAAATACCGAAACCTGTTTCCTGGACCCATTAGCCACTCTCAAGCTGATAAGACCCTAAAAAAGGATGTACATGATGGCGCCCTGGAAGGGTCCTAGTGGATAAAAGTTCCTTTTGGTTTTGCTGAAAGTCCACGATGTTTCAAATATTCGCATATCCTGCTCTCACCATCCGATACCGGCCGGCACACCCTCCCAGCGGGCGTGGCCCGGGGCGTTTGGGTGGTTTGTGCTTTGACCTGCCGAGGGCAGAGTCCGCCCATCACTGTGCTGCTTACCACTCTGCGTTCAATGTGCTCAGCCACGATGGGCGAGGTGAACAAAACTAAATTAAATTAACTCACCAAACAAAAATCCAAAATCTTAAAAAGGTCTTTAGCTTCACTGCAAGGTAGAATAGAGAGAGACTTTTAAGCTTTTAAGATTAGCCTTCTTTTCACTTGCCCTAGATTAGGCCATTTAAAAACAGTCTGTGTTGATCTTGCAGGTCGTTGACCTTGGCAAAGGCAAAGGATTATGGGAGTGAAAAATGAGACAGGTATCAAGAAGGAAGGGGTCCCTGCAGCCGAGATGCAGCCTTCCAGTCACGGAAACTGGATTGCCTCCTCAAACCTCTTTTAATCTCATGATGTGTTCGTGTTGCTTTAACTAAAAACCGCCTGGAGCTTTAAAACGTGCGCTTTTCCTTTAAGGTTTTCCTGGGAAACCCGCACACCTGTAACTGCCCCGCGTTTCAGAAGGGGGCGGAGCTCTGCAAGCACATATGCTGGTGAGTGACAGCAGTGACGCCTTCCAGAAGGAGCAGCGCGCACGGCCTCACGTGTTTCCTTCCTCGGGTGTGAGCCTGCAGGATTAGAGAAATCCGGTGTTGGGAAAACGTAAAGGCAAATGGTCACAGCTCATCAATATACACTTTAGGGTGTTTTATTTCATGCTTAAGTACGATTTAAGTTAAAAAATACTGTCACCTCTACATGTTTTGAATGTTAATATCTATACTAATAAAAGGGTAATATGCTAATTAGACCAGACATTTCCCGACGTCCTTCTGGACAAAGCCACGGTGGCGGGGGCCAAGGCAGAGGTGGTTAGTGGCGATCAGGCCAGCAGGGTGGAGCAGTCAGAGGGTGATCAGGCCTGCAGGAGAGGGCAGTTAGGGGCATCAGGCTGGCAGGCAGAGGTGGTTAGGGGTGATCAGGCAGGCAGGCAGGAAAGCAGTTAGGAGCCAGCGGTCCCGGATTGCGAGAGGGATCCTGGATTGGAGAGGGTGCACGAATTTTGTGCACCAGGCCTCTAGTTTTTAATAAAAATCAATGTTTCTCATTACATACAAATATGAAATCTATAAGACAGGAAAGGACTCCCTGTTCACTCACGTCGTTGATAACTATGTGTTTTGGTAGAGTACATGTTTTTTAATTTATTGTTTTCCTTTCCAATAAGCATTTGACTGTGTCTTTCAAGATAGAAGTAGGACTTAACTGGAGATTCTTCTATCAAATCTGAAATTTTTCCTCTAATGTCAGAATTTATTTGTAAGGGAATTCCAGAAATAAAGTAATAAAGTTGCATTTAGTTTAATTCAATTCATTTTGTTTATCTACTATACTTATATCAAAAAGTCATTCATTATATTATTATAGAAAATTTGTGATTTATATTGAGAGAAAAAAATCAACAAGATGGTAAGAAAATAGTGTGTATCTCATATTTCTAATGCCTTTGTTTATAGGTTAAAAAAACAGTGTAATATCTGTTATTCCTAATGCTTTTATTTACCAAATTTTTGTTTTGATCAGTTTTTACTGAGCATCTACTAACAAGTTATTTGCTCTAATTAGCGTAAGGATATAAAATATGGTCCTTTCAAAACTTGCTGTTTGCTTTTATTATTATCATTAAAATATCTTTTTTCCCATTTTTACTTTCTGCCAGCCTCCTCGGGGCAAGGGCATTCTTTTCTGTTACTTATGTAATGTAACTCATGTTTTACTCTATATTAACTATAAACTGGATGGAAATATAATACAAGTATTTAATATACAGAAATATACTTAATATGTATTCAGCACAAATTTAATATATATTACCCACTTTTAAAAAATAATCATATCCCATTTTATAACTTTAGTTTTTTAATATATTTTATTGATTTTTTACAGAGAGGAAGGGAGAGGGAGAGAGAGTTAGAAACATCGATGAGAGAGAAACATCGATCAGCTGCCTCCTGCACACCCCCCCTACTGGGGATGTGCCCGCAACCAAGGTACATGCCCTTGACCGGAATCGAACCTGGGACGCTTCAGTCCACAGGCCGACGCTCTATCCACTGAGCCAAACCGGTTAGGGCCATATTCCATTTTAATGTAACTGGCTTATGTAGGAAAAGTCATTTGGTAATCTCTCCAGAAAATTACTCCATTTCTGGGAGTAGGAGACGTTTGGGGAAGTTAAAGGTAGTCCTGGGAATCCCCGCTTTCCTCACTAGCCTCTCTGTGAAGGACTTGACGTCATGAAGAAATACCTGGATGCCATCCGGCAAATGTCTTTACTGTAAATGTCTTTCGTTTCCATTTATCATACTTTTTTCACATATGCTTCTTTTAAAACACAAATGTAACTGCTTTCATAACAGAAAGCTGGTGAGGGTTTTAAGTTTGTCCTATACATTCAGTAGTATGAATTCTACAATGCCATTCCTACTCTAAAATTGAAATGAAATCATTTTTGAGGTTATATCAGAAATAAATGTGTTATTTTGTTTTTCTACTTGTAAATCTTAGGATCTTGTTGAAAAAATTCAAGCTTCCAAGGAATCATGAATGTAAGTTGTATGTGCTTTTATAAAAACTATGTTGAAGTTAACAAATTATAATCATACAATTAATCCCAAACCCTTAAAATGCACTAGTTGCACGGGCTCTGTTTAGTAAGAAACGTGAGGCAATGTCCATTCTTTTCATAAATCAGTCTTTTCTTGCTGGAAGCTACCCATTGTCTTCCCGATCAGAGAAGTGTAAACACGGAGCCCGGAACGCTGGTGAACCTTGAGCCCTGGCAAGGGCCAGAGCGATGCACCGATTGTTTAGTCGAGACAATGGTGGCTCAAGCAATTTCCTGACCAAATAGTCTCAGAGTAAATCTTTACTAATAGTTACTGGCCTTTAAGATTGTCGGTCTGTTACCGGGATTGCCTGCCTGACTAAGGGCTAGATGTGTCTCCAAGACTGAATAAAAGGCTGGCAAGGCCTGGGCACCAGTGAAGTCCTTCCTCTTGCCTTGGACTCTCCGCCTGGCCCTCCAATTTCCAAATTATTATTACCTGTCACGTCTCTGTCATTTGCACGCGGCCCTTCTCCAGATCCTGAACCCTAAGCCACGCTGGACGTGGCTCGCACATTTTCTGACCATTTGACTCTGAAAAGAATACAAAAACGCGGTAAAGGTGAGTGTAATAACAACCCCAACTGTCTTTCTGACACGGGAGAGAGAATGCTGACTTTCAGCACCGGTTGTTCCGTGGGTGACGCTCCCCTGTTGCTGCTGAGTTTTAACACTGGGGTGGGGGGGGTTTTCACTAGATGCTCTGCAGTTAGGCCTGGTGGAAGGAGAGATCGATGACCTGCTCCGGGGGGTGGACCGCTTGCCCTCTCCCCCAAAACCAGCCAGTGGCCCCCATGCACACACGGAAGGCGACGGGTGCGCGAAGCAGAAGGAGATCGGCCCCGAGGACGTCTGCTCCATCTGCCAGGAGGTGCTGCTGGAGAAGAAGCTTCCCGTCACCTTCTGCAGGTGACGTCTTCCGTCCGGAACTTAGGGAGGAAGTCTCATGTCGTGTGTGCATGTGTGTGTGTGTGTGTGCGTGTGTGTGTGAGTGTGTGTGTGTGTGTATGAGTGTGAGTGTGTGTGACTGTGAGTGTGTGTGTGCGTGTGTGTGTGTGTATATGAGTGTGTGTGTGGTGCGTGTGCGTGTGTGTGCATGTGTGTGTGTGTATGAGTGTGTGCGTGTGTGTGTGTGAGACTGACTGCGAGAGGACATGCTGGGCGGCAAACAGGACCCATTTGAACGGTTGTGTGTCGTTGGCTTCTCTCGTCTCCCAGTCTGTATGCTGTGAGAGGTCCCGTTCTTCCTCTGAATGTTTCTGGGCGACATGATAAAGGGTAAAGATTGAAACCTAATCTACTCTTTTCACTTTAAGTTTGTTAAAGTGGAATATTCTTGACATTTTCCTTTAACACATGAATAAATGCCATGGTGTAGAGTAGTTACAGGGAGTTTTCCAAAAGTAAAAATTAGTTTACTTAAAATGATTTTAAAAAAATCTGTTTTTCAGAGCTCTGTTTGTAAACCTAAATAATTCAGAATTTCACACAAAGGTTTATTAAGTATCATTGTCAACTATTCTTGAAGGCAGTTGGATTTGGAAAATGTGGACAACCATTTGCTATTGAACTTTTTTTCATTCTTTTTCCCCCTCCTGATTATTTGCCAAGATGGTATCCACGGGTAGTTTTCACCACTTCCAAAACCCTGTTTCTCCAGGGACGTTTCCCGGGGTTTCCAGAAAAAGAAGGTGGCAACTGCTCTCCGCTGCTTTTTGTTTAAAAAGTGAGCAGGCCCGGCGGGGTGCTCAGTGGTGAGCATCGCCCTGGGAGCCAGGAGCTCAGGCTCGATCCCCAGGCTGCGGGCTCGATCCCCAGCGAGGGGCGAGCAGGAGGCAGCCGATCACTGGTGCTCTCTCATCATGGATGTTTCTATCTCTCTCACTCTCCCACCCTCTCTGAAATCAATTAAAAATATATATTTTTTAAAAGTAATCATTATTGTTATAATGTTCCTTTTTGTTAATACTATGTGCATTCTCCCTTTACAAATGGAAAATATTTTCATGCTGCAACATTTTTTACCACCATTTCATTGAATGGGGGGAGTTAGCTTGGAATTCTGATGGAGTGAGTTAAAGACGACAGATGAGCCGGACAAGAGAAGACAGAGTGGGCGGTGATGTAAGCAAACGAGTTACAGCTAGAAACTCGGGGTCTGTTTCTGTGGGAAATAAGGCGGCAGCGGAGAACACTGTCTCTATACGCACCTACGTAACTCGTGTGCACGGATGGTAACCCAGCTTTCCTCCCCTCAGGTTTGGTTGTGGCAATAACGTGCACATAAAATGCATGAAGATCTTGGCCAATTACCAGAATGCAGCGGCAAGCACGTCTATGTTGAAATGTCCGCTGTGCAGGGAGGACTTTGCACCGTTAAACCTGATTTTGGAGGAATTCAAAAACGCGAGCAAACTCGTGACCGTGGCGGAGAAGGAGCGCCTGGACAGGCAGCTGGGGATCCCCTGCAACAGCTGCAAGCAGTGCCCCATCGAGGGGCCGTGTTACAAGTGAGTGTCCGCGGGAGCCGGGGAGCAGAGTCCCCTCTTCACTGCGGGGCTGAGCGTGGAGGCACCTGGCCGCCGCCCTCCTCCCCGCCCAACGGAGTGTTTTCCTTGACCGATGGGCTTGTGGTGAGGGTTTCCAGACTGGGGCGTTGGGGAGCCAGGGCCTCCGAACGCCACCTGTCTCCTCCTCTTCCCTCACCCGAGGGCAGGGCTCTGCACGCCGTCTAGAGTGGGATGCTGAGTGGTCCCCGCCTTGGGGTCCTGGACGCGGCTTTGCTGATTGTCCTGGACCAATTCCCACGCTCAGAGCCCTGCTGGGGAGCCGTCTCCCCCTCGCTCCCGGCCCTTCATTCTCCTGCGCCCCCTGGGCTCTCAGAGGGGACGAGGGGACACAGAGGAGGGGGGCACGTGAGCGGGAAGGAAGGCAGGGAGGTGCTGTCCGCTTTCCCTGAAGGTGACGGGGGGGGGGGGGGGGTCACAGGAGGAACAGGAAGGCGGGCGGCCCGGGAAGGTGGACGGACAGGACAGCGCTCTGGTCCAAAAGGAAATGCATCCTCCTGGGCCCTTGACTGCAGCCCACGGAGACGCAGGCAGGCTTCTCGCTCACAGAACAGTAACTGATGAGCGGCACTGCGCAGGCTGCTGCATGTGCTGGCGCTTGTTACCGTGGCAATAGGAAGCTAACACCAGGTGGGGCATTAAGCCGGGCCTCGTCGCATCTGTGCAGGGACATTTTGACCAGAATTCTTCACCCCAAACCATCCAAGTAACGGGGTTTCCCTTGCGCGCGCGCGTGTCCAGGTGCGCCCAGTGCGAGGAGTACCACCTGTGCCAGGCCTGTTTCGACAGCTGCTGCCACCGCGCCCACGCGTTCACTTTCCGGGAGGTGAGTGTCCCCCGTCCCCCCCCCCCCCGGCCTCCGCCCCCCCAGTCGGTCCTATTGGAAACGCCATAAAGCACATCTGAGAACAAGAGGACGCGACAGCCCTCTGGGGTAAAGTGGAATGAGATTAAATAGACAGCAAAGACCTTACGTTTTGGAGAGCTCTTTCCCATAGGGATGTGCAAGGCAATCAGTACGTACATTTGTGATTTTAAAATCCAACACAATAGCCAACGTGGCCGCCTTGTACCTCAGTCGTCAGGAGCGCATCAAACCCGACCGTGCATCTTTAAAAGGATCTGACACTGCAGACCGAGTTCTCATGTTAAGTTCCTGATATGCAGCCTGTGAACTTTAATTCACAAAGTAAAAGTGTGATTTGCCAAGGAACATGTATGTTTTCTCTATTACAGAAGAGAAATCAAAGATGGAAATCACTAGAAAAAAGACCAGGTGAAACTGAAAAATACAGAGATGTTAAAAATGATGTAGAAGAACAGACACCACATCTTCAAGAAAAGCCAGGGTGAGCTTCTCCGTGGAGTTTCGTGTAGGACGTGGGGTCCTTATATGATGTCTGAGTTTGACACGTTTCAGTCAGTCCTTTATCCGATAAACCCATATCGAGTCCTCATTACAGGCCAGGGGACGTTGCGTAGCAGGTGGGAGCGAGGCCTGGGGTCAGACGGCTTAAACCCAGGCCCCGTGCAGCCAGGCCGGCTGGCTGCCTGTGGGCAGTGACACCACCTCTCCTGCCGCCGTTTCTTCCACTTTGCTCTGGGGGTGATTCTAGAGCCAGCCGCGCAGGAATTCTGCGAGTCTGAAGGGAGTTAACGCACACAGCAAGTACTGCAATCACGTCGTCTGTAATTATTATTAATTCTACCAGAGGTGGTACTAGGTCCTGGGGAAATGGTACAGTAATTAAACGATCATCTTAATAAATGTAAAATTAAAACTGGCACATCGTGTGTGCACACCCACGTTCATAGCAGCGCCATTTATACCAGTAATAGCCAGGATCTGGAAACAGCAGACGAGTGGATAAGAAAGCTGGGGTGCATCTACACCAGGGAGGACTGAGCAGCAGTAAAAAGAGGGACCTCTCACCCTGTGAGACAGCAGGGAGGGGCCTGGAGAGCATCATGCTGCGTGAAATAAGCCAGGCAGAGAAAGACCAGTATCCCACGATCCCGCTCACATGTGGCATCTAATGAACAAAATGAACTGATGAACAAAATAGATCCAGAGACACAAAACCATGGAACAGACTGATGAATCCAAGGGAAGGTGGGGAGGGTGAGAAGAGATCAGCCAAAGACCTTGTGTGCACGTATGCACGGCCCATGGACACAGACAATGGGGTGGGGGAGGCCTGGGGGAGGGTGGGTGTGGGCTAGAGGGGTCCATGGGGAAAAGGGGCACATGTAATACTTTCAACAATAAAGGTTAAGATAAGTAAATCTTAAAGTGGTTTAAAGAAGAAGAAAAGGACACCACCGGGGATTTGAGATCTGCTTTGACGTGATTGGCCCCACGGGAAGGAGGTCTCCCCCCGCCCCGCCCCTGCAGGGAGAGAGCGAGCGATGGGCTGTGATTAGAACACAGACGGCCCGTGCTCCAGTGGTCCGGCCTCCAGACCTTGTGCCATACCCCTTACCTATCACAGAAATCCAAGTTGCTGGTTTTCATTAACCTACTAGCTACATTGTAAATATATACAAAAGATCGTTTTTAAAGGGTGGGATAAAATTGAATACTTTTTAAAAAATAATTTCAGTGAATTAATCAAACAAAATGTCTATATATACCAGAGGCCCGATGCACGAACTTTGTGCGAGAGTAGGCCTTCCTTCCCCCGGCTGCCGGCACCGGCTTCCCTCAGGCACCTGGGACCCGGGCTTCCTTCCCAGCCCCAGCTTCATCCGGAAGGTCGTCCGGAAGAACGTCTGGAAGGACGTCCGGTCTAATTAGCATATTATGCTTTTATTATTATAGATATGCATAACCCAGGGGACATTCAGCCCAGGCCCTGTGGGCACTGTGGGGACCACGGCTCTTCATGCGTGTAGGTACGACATGAGCCTAGACAGAGGGCCCTGGCGAGGGGATGAGGAACTGTACGGCGAAGGGCGCGGGAGGTCTGTGGGGGAGGCCAGCGAGCACTCGAGGCAGAAGGACGCTGTAGACAGAGCGGGGCCGCACCAGCAGGGAGCCTCCAGAGCTAGAAGACACTGAGCTGATGGAAACGTGCCGGGGCCTCCTCACTGGGCTCGGGCGGCGTGGGTCAGGGCGGTGCCCGCAGCGCCGGGTGCTTCTGCAGAGCAGGAGGCATGGCTGTTCCCACGGAGACGCTGGAAGTGCGTCCCCACGGCTCTGAATGGAGGGAGGCCTGACCCTCAGCGCCGTTGGCTGTGACTCTGGGTGCCAACGGGCGTGGTCCTTCCCGGTCACAGCCACGCGGCTGGCAATGCCGAGCGGTCAGCGCCCCCGGGCAGGGCGGGCCTCGTACACACACTGTGACCTGCGGGCTGTCACAGGCGGGACCTCTAACGTGGCCAGGGAGCCCCTGCTGCCCACCAGACAGAGTCAATTAAGTTGTATTTTCCTAACAAAACAAACAAAAGCCTAAGTGTTGGCTCAGACCCGAATAATTTGTATGATTCTCATCAAAATTCTGCTCTGGTTTGCAGGTTAGTATTTTAAATTGAAATGACTAAATTTCATTCTTTTTTAAAAATATGTTTTTATTGATTTCTTTTAGAGAGAGAGGCAGGGAGAGGGAGAGAGACATAGAAGCATCCATGATGAGAGGGAATCATGGCTTGGCTGCCTCCCGCACACCACCCACTGGGGATCAAGCCCACAACCCGCGCCTGTGCCCTGACTGGGACTCGAACCCTGACCTCCTGGTTCCTAGGTCGATGCCAAACCGGCTGGGCCTGAACTTTATTCTCGGTGAAGCTGATGTGAAAGCTGGATCCTCCTTGACCGAGACACTAGACTTTGTTGAACTGTGTACCGTCTGCGACTTCTCTCTTCCGTCCAAGAAAGCGGGGTGCTGGTGGGCATTCCTGCCGTGGGGGTCGCTCCCCGGGCTGTGGCTGCTCCCCATCGGGAGTCACGGGCCAGCCCTCACGTCTCCGCTCCTCCTCCAGCCAGGCGCACACGCCGAAGCACGCGGTGCGGGCGCTGCCCCTGCTGATGGTCACGAAGAACAGCAAGCTGCTGGCCCCCGGCCTCCAGTGCCGCCTCTGCCTGCAGGCCTTCCGCCCCGGCCAGTACGCCAGGCTGCTCCCCTGCGCCCACAAGGTGGGTCCCCCCGGCCTCTCCCGCTCTCCCTGCGGCCGGCTTTCCCAAGTGAAGGGACCTCAAAAGTCTCTCCTTTCTCCCTGTGGTCGAACGATGTGCAGATGTCAAACCGAACGGTGTCTGTGGAGGAGCAGAGACCATGGAAAAGGCCGCTGTGCCCCCAGAGTGGGTTCCTCTTGGTCAGGGCTCCCTTCTGTGCGGACTGTCCAGGAAAGAGAGACTGGCCCTTTAAGTTAGATTCTTGTATCCACTGTAGTTATCTGTCAAAAGGAAAGGCTTACAGAATACTAAATTTTATATGTATATTTTGTTGGTTTCAGAGAGGAAGGGAGAAGGAGATAGAAACATCAATGATGAGAGAAAATCATGGATCGGCTGCCTCCTGCACACCCCCCCACCACACACACACACACACCTTGGGGGTCGAGCCCACAACCTGGGCTTTTGCCCAGACTGGGAATCAAACCGTGACCTCCTGGTTCCTGGGTCGATGCTCAACCCCTGAGCCACGCCTGGCCGGGTCAGGATACTAACTTTTTAATGTGTTTTTATGATTCTTTGGATGAAGTAGAGATGCCTCATTTGACAGAGTTAATTATCATTTCAGATGAACGCACTAGAATCAGAGTCTAATGCTGCTTGATCACAGAGTACTTGGTAACCAGGTTTTTCCTGAAATAAACTTGTTTTAGTTTAGTTTTCAGTTGTTTTAGTTTTCAGTTTGCGTTCAGTATGATCTCGCGTTAGTTTCGGGTGCAGCGCGGAGGTTAGACAGTCATCACCGCAGTATTCCCGGGCCGGCCTGGCACCGCCACGGTGGTTACAGCACGGGGGCTGTGTTCTCTGCGCGGGACTTTGATCCCCGGACTGTTCCGCAGCTGCCAATACAGAAACGCGCTCAGACACGGAGGACAGACTGATGGCTGCCAGAGAGGAGCGGCTGAGAAAGGGGAAGGCAGTAAGACGTACAAACTGGTGAATGAAATTGTTTCCGTAAACAGACATGTATAGCCATAGAGTCACCCTTACTTAAGATGTCTGATAGTTTTTCGTCCCAAGAATGTGATGTATTTTATATCTTACCATCATGAGACCAACAGTCAACTCTTGTTGGTTATGACTTTTTTGTTATTTAATCATTTTCATTCATTAGGAACAGTAAAATTAGTGGCTTGGATAAGCAGTCTTAAACAAAATTACAAAAATAATACCCATAGTAGGCTTTCCATTTCAATATTGAAGATGGACATAATAATATAGGTATATTATACTTTATGAAAATAAAATATACCTATAATAATACTATAAGCCATGCCACATTTATCATGGTTTTCTGTTTTGTTTTCAAGAAACGTATAACCCAGAACCAATTACATTCTTAAGAGAACCTCTTCAACATATTTTCATAAAACTTGATAAGTTATAATTACCTTTCATTTTTGCTAGTTTTAGTAGTGACTCCGTAATGAAACAGGAAAATTTGCATAGGTAATCTATATGTATAAAAGCCTAATATGCTAAGTGTCCGACCCAGAGGTCGACTGTCCGATTAATTGCTATGACGTGCACTGACCACCAGGGAGCAGATGCTCTGACCAGTAGGTTAGCTTGCTGCTGGGGTCTGGCCAATCTGGACTGGGTGAGACTGGCCCGACACGCCCTGGAGCCAACCTCCCGCAGTCCCTCCCCAGCCTCTAAAATATTTCTTCTAATTAATTTCCTTTCAATGTGCACGAATTCGTGCACCGGGCCTCCAGTATACATTATAAGCAAGATCATTATACCCCCAGTTAACTCATAACCTTTTTTTAAAGTTCCACAGGAAATGTATTGACAGCTGGTTATTCCACAAGTGCAACGCATGCCCCGTTGATGGACAAGTCATATACAACCCTTTGCTCTGGAAAGACACAGCCGTGAATGGGCGCGGCCATCACTCCGTTCCAAACTCAGAGGTCGCCCGTCTGTCGAAGCAGGAAGAACCAGGGCTCTTCATTCCTGGTACCGGGTTGGCGTTAAAACAAAACAGAGCGGGGGTTTTGCCTAGCATCCACCAACGTAATTCTGAAAAGTCGAAGACGCCTCCGCGTTGCACAGACACCCACCAGGAAATGACATTAGGCGACCTGTACGCTCTCAACGTAGACGATGCAAATTCAAGGAAATTAATCTACGAGTATAAAATCAGGCAACATTTCCCCCGGTATTTTCACGACTTACCCACGGGATCCTTTGGGAAAATGCCATCTCAAACATTTCTTCCTTCTATCACTCGCAAGAATAACGTACGTCCCCCTGGAACGGGACGCCCCCGGGTCAATGACGCCGGTCAAAGCCAGAAGCTGACCGAAGGCTCTAAACGTATCCACCACAATCTGAAGAAGATTCTCGGTACCCACGTCAGAGAGGAAAACAGGAGACCAGATACCTCCAGAAGATTCCGATCTTATTGCCAGTTGGGGTACAACTAAGCTTAGTTTGTCTACAAGGTGTGCTAATTGTTTGGGGAAACTCAGAAGAAAATGCCATCATCGATCAAGAAGGCCTATGTCTCACCCTTTACATAAAACAGAGCTGAGCTGTCGTTAACATCGGAAGGAGTTCCGTTATGAAAATATACTTTTGACTAACATCAGGATTTTCTACTATTTGGATATCGAACATGAAATGTTTTCTTTGTAGAACGTAAAGCAATACTATATAGCTTTGACAAATGGGTATAAAATTTTCTGTTGTCATTTTGCTCACTTGTCCATGAAGAACTAACTACTCATAAAAGAAAATTAGTTCCTTCTTTATAAGACTTAAAGTGTTAGGTTTCTCAATGAGTATGTTCAGGATGTTATGAATTATGAATATTTTTTGAACTTTTATATCTGATTTTATGTTGATTAAAATAATTATTATTACTTAACTGAAGGAAGGAGATTTTTCTTGTATTGGATCACTGTTTTCAAACATTCCACTCGATAGCATAGAATGGTACTCTTCCCACATACGTGTGGGATGGTGGTAGAGAAAAACTACAATGCTGTAAAATTTACTTTCCGTTAAAAGAAAGATATAATACAGACACTATTCCTATGCTAGTCAAACTTATTAAGGATAACTCTGCCATCATTGAGTTTTCTCATTACAGTAGTAAACCATACACGAAATATTCCACCCACGGCCTGCTCGGGGAGTAGTGAATCCGGGTAACTTTCTGTAGGGTGTTCGAACGGTCCCGAGAGCAGAGCGTTAGCAGAGCCTGAGGGCAATCGTAAATGTGCGTGACTGTCTTCTCCACGTGAATGAGACTTCCTATGCTCTCTCCTCACTGACGTAGAAAGGGGGCACGCGCCGTAGCAATGGCTTTACGTCATGCGCCTGAGGTCATGTCCATCTCCTCTAGCACATCCCAGCTGACACAGCCACTCAGCCGGAACTCCTGCTTCGCTGAGTTTGTGGTGGCAACCGTCTGCTGCTGTCTGTCCCAGACCCTTCTGGTGTCACCGGCCATCACGGTGAGGCACATGGAAATGGGATCGGGACCCCTAGAGTCTTCGGGGCGGCACGGGTTTCCCCCACGCGCCCCTGGATGTAACTTCATTTCCGATTTATTTTTTGGCTGAGTTTGGGGAACAATTCCAGAAGCTTCCATGTGGGAATGATCACCCTTATCAACCACAGGCCAGGAACTCGGTGTGGGGCTTGTCCTAATCCTGTAGGATCTCATTCTCAATTGTTTCCAGGGACTGGGGGAATAATGGCTCGGTTGATCTGAAGAAATAATGGGCCCATCACAAGCCAGAACTTTCTCAACACTCTGTTTATCACCTGGCCCTCCCAGGCCTCAGTTCCAACAGCGAGACGATCACAGTGCTTCAGCTTGCCGGACATCACTGTCAGTTCGGACTGGGCCCCACCGTCCTTGAAATGCTTGCCTCGTGCCCTTTCCCAGGTCACAGTAGTGAGGTCCCCAACTCCTCCCAGTTTACGCACGACGTTCCCAATCATTTACTTTTTTCATATCTTTCTATTGATTTCAGAGAGGAAGGGAGAGGGAGAGAGAGGTAGAAACATCAATGATGAGAGAGAATCATTGATTGGGCTGCCTCTTGCACGCCTCCTACCAGGGATCGAGCCTGCAACCCAGGCATGTGCCCTTGGCCGGAATCAAACCTGGGACCCTTCAGTCTGCAGGCCGACACTCTATCCACTGAGCCACACCGACGAGGGCCCCAATTTAAAAGAAGAAGAAAATCCCATTTTCCAAGAAGCCTCTTAGTTCTGGGAAAACTGGGATATTGGCCACTCTAAGAGTTACCCAAGTCAATGAGTCTTGGGGTGGGGGGAAGTGACTGAGTATAGTAGTACTTGCCGGGCCATTGCGACTTCCTTCCCGTTAGGCACGTGGCCTCCTCTGTGGTCAGTGAATGAACGTGGCCTCCTCTGTGGTCAGTGAATGAACGTGGCCTCCTCTGTGGTCAGTGAATGAACGTGGCCTCCTCTGTGGTCAGTGAATGAACGTGGCCTCCTCTGTGGTCAGTGAATGAACGTGGCCTCCTCTGCGGTCAGTGAATGAACGTGGCCTCCTCTGTGGTCAGGGAATGAACGTGGCCTCCTCTGCGGTCAGGGAATGCACGTGGCCTCCTCTGTGGTCAGGGAATGAACGTGGCCTCCTCTGTGGTCAGTGAATGCACGTGGCCTCCTCTGTGGTCGGTGAATGAACGTGGCCTCCTCTGTGGTCAGTGAATGCACGTGGCCTCCTCTGTGGTCAGTGAATGAACGTGGCCTCCTCTGCGGTCAGTGAATGCACGTGGCCTCCTCTGTGGTCAGTGAATGAACGTGGCCTCCTCTGCGGTCAGTGAATGAACGTGGCCTCCTCTGCGGTCAGGGAATGGTGGCTCGGAAAACTTCCTCGGGCCCGGGGACTGGGCGGGATGGTGACGTATTTTCATTAGGACCACTTCCCTGGGCCTCCTGGTCGTTTGCTCTTGGTTCTCTTCAATAGCGCGAGCTGCGTGGGAGGCCCCTGTGGGGTTCCTGTCTCTCCGGATGCCCCCGTGACATTGGCGGGTTAGCCATCTCCATCTCCTCGCCCGGGCCTCCCGGCGGCTGCTCGGACCCTGCACTCACCACTATCATTTCCTCCACCTGGAGCTGAGCAAGACGGGCTCCCACCTGCCCTCCCGGGTCCGATCACCCTCACGGCTCTCACGGAGCCTGGTCCTGGCACCCGCTCCGACTGTCAGCCCGGGTTCTAGAAGAGCCACCGCTGCCCGGTCAGCGATTCTGGTGCCCACAGCAGAACATGGGCATGGGGTGCCCACAGCAGAACATGGGTATGGGGTGCCCACAGCAGAACATGGGCATGGCTCTGCTACACGGTGCATTTTACAGGCCTTCCCAGGGCATCACCATCGGGGGCTCCGGGCCTGCCCAAGTAGATGGAAGGACAGTTCCTTAAAAGAGTATTTTCTGAGCTGACAAAGGCAGATGTTGTCCTTAGCAATGGTGTTGTGTGGACACATAACTTGTTTCTAGAGTAAGGATCAGCTGAGCGAACACCTGTGTGAGAAGTGTCAGACTCACTTCCACGCGGACGCTGCGTGCTACGTGTTCGGGGGTTAATATCCTGTTCGGAGGGGCCGTGTCACGAACTCCTCGGAGCTGACTGGCAGGAGCATTTCCGAAAGCAGCTAGAAGACTCAGAGCGGATGGGACTGCCTTTTCCGGAGCGAGGGCTGCCGTGCGGCCCGTTCTGCTTCGGTCGAGGTGCCTGTGAGAGGGACCGCGTCTTCTAAGTCAGGGTCCTTGTTGCTGGGACAGCGGCTGGCATCTCGGGTGAGCGACTCTCCAGCTTGACGAGGAGATCGATTCCTCCCACAGGCACGTGGGTGGATGGCAGCCTGAGATCCCTGGAGAGACCCAGGCTCGCAGCGGGATTTCCAGTTGTAAATAGACTGTGCGATACGAAAATGATTGTACATAATTTCCAAGAGGTAAGCCTGTCCGGAAACGTGAAATCCCGAGAGTAAGTTCCGGAAGATGTGACGGTAAAGACCAGATTGAGCTTAGATACAACGTTAGGAGAGGAGTGGTGTGCTGGCAGTCCAGCATCTTTATCGTACGAAGGAGCAAGGCAGCAAAGGAAATTAAACGTCTTAAGTGGTTGCCTCTATTTGAAAAATGTCAGTAATGGAATAGAGCTGTTTCAGCGAAACTTCAATAGCCTCTGAGCAAGACAATCCAGGGGTACTGACGACAATTCCTCTCTTCCAAAACATATCACCAGGGAAGTTGCCACTTGAGAAACACGCGCAAGCTAGCCATAATAAAGCAGGTTGTTTCTACCATGGATAAGCCCACTAGCACACAATAGTTACTTTTCCAGTTTCACATACCCTTGCTAATGATTATTTAAAATAAAAACAACATTCTGCTTCTTACTAGTTTTTCTCATTATGATGGATAATGATTTGAAAATGCTAAAATTCTAAATGTTTATTACAGAAGGAAAATAGAATAAGATGGTTTTAATGCAAATTTTCATAAAAATTAGTTATTCTGAAGAAAAATGAAAATTATGAAAATACCTTGATCCTCATTATTTCAGGAAGTTTTGTAGTGCTGCTTAGTTACTTCAAAATAAAATAACGAGGCATCGATTTTGAAAGTAAAGTAGCGTGCTCGAACTGCTTTGTATTCTTCTGTTTGTGATTTCTGTCTTCTTCAAGTTCCTGATACGTGTTTTGGGTCCCGTCACAGGTCTGCCTGTGAGAACGTCTCCTATGTCCATGAAACTTAAAGGACACGCTGACGTCACTGTCTCTTTTTTTTTTTTTCAACTTAAATACGCACGTGTGTTTATTTATAAAACTCAGTACTCAAATGGAATAGATATTTTACTTTCATGAAGTCATTATTACACAAATAATAATATACTGGCATCGATGGAAACCTCTCCGCACCCTAACACTCAGGCTAGGACAGTGGTCGGCAAACTCATTAGTCAACAGAGCCAAATATCAACAGGACAACTATTGAAATTTCTTTTGAGAGCCAAATTTTTTAAACTTAAACTATATAGGTAGGTACATTGTTATTAACTTAATTAGGGTACTCCTCAGCTGGCCTTTGCTAAAAACTCAAGGGCCAAAGAGCCGCATGTGGCTCACGAGCCGCAGTTTGCCGACCACTGGGCTAGGTCATCTCGCCCACCTGCAGCTGAAACCACCCCCTGGGGCTCCCCACATCTCTCCGCTGGCATCAGCTCTAACGCCTGACGTTACCCTAATCGCCGTCCCACGCTAGAGCCCAGGAACACGGGAACCTTCTAGAGGCCCTGCGATCCTAATCATTGGGAATATCCAGACGAAAACAACAGGTTCCTCAGCCTCCCCCAGTCTCCCAGCGACCCCAAGGGTCAGTAATAACCACCAAATGGAAAAACTATGGCAATAAAATATCTGTGAAGGCACATGTTCATAAACATCTACTAATGGAAACAAATATCAGATGCTAAATTAGAAATTGAGGTTTCAAAATAGTATTATTTCAGAATGCTGGATATTAGAGCTACATCGATTAAGCTGAACAAATTTAAAAATACTTTGTTTAAAATACATCTATGGGGATATATAAAACCAATAATTTTGAGACATCTCCTCCACGATTATGCTTCACAGCTGCCATTATGCTTGTGAGTAAATAGTGCTTCAGACGGAGTTTTAACTGAGCTGTTCCAGGGTCATCAGCCCGCGACCCCGGAGCGTGCTCACCCCCGGGCCGTCTGGAGGCAGACGCTGCAGGTGGCCGCGTGTTTCAATGAGGTCCGCGAGGCTTAGAGCCAGCAACACGTGAACGGGAGACGTCCGGTAAACCGCGTGGGGAACAGAGTGTCCTACGGGACTGTGGGATGTTGTTGACAGCTGCAGCGAGCGTGGGTTTGGAAAACAGGAAATACAGGTCCAACCAGGAAAGGTTTTGTCAACAAAGGGAAGAAGAAAAACATCTACTTTTCAACACATGAGCATTCCCACAGAAATAGGAAGATGCTTGTCCACTAGGTCAGTGGTCGGCAAACTCATTCGTCAACAGAGCCAAATACCAACAGTACAACGATTGAATTTCTTTTGAGAGCCAAATTTTTTAAACTTAAACTTCTTCTAACGCCACTTCTTCATAATAGACTCGTCCAGGCCGTGGCATTTTGTGGAAGAGCCACACTCAAGGGGCCAAAGAGCCGCATGTGGCTCGCGAGCCACAGTTTGCCGACCACGGCACTAGAGCAGGCAAAGCAGAGAAGCGTGTTACTGCGATGGCTCAGCAGCCAGCACAGGTGTGGGCCGTAAGCGCGGCTGTTACATGTGTACTCGATGAGAAGGTTTCCTCACCGTTTGTAACTGAGTTTATTCACTTTTGGGGGGTTTAAAATTGCAATTGTGATCGATTTCTAGACGATTTTTCTCCAGTGGCGCTCCGAAAATGTTTTTGTAACGAAAAACATAACGCGTTGGACGTTGAGTGAAAACCACACGGAAGCCGATGCCTCTCGCAGCGCGTGCCCATTTCTGCTCACAGCCCCAGGCGGTTCATTGAGCCCGGATAAAGCATCGCCTGGTTCAGTGTAACCGTGTCCCGCACGGAGTTCGCGGGAAGGGGGCTGCCGGCTGCCACGTGACCCAGTGCTGGCGGGTGAGTCACTCCTGGTGAACCCATTAGA
The DNA here is from genome assembly GCF_951640355.1 of Cnephaeus nilssonii. Taxonomy (NCBI): domain Eukaryota; kingdom Metazoa; phylum Chordata; class Mammalia; order Chiroptera; family Vespertilionidae; genus Cnephaeus; species Cnephaeus nilssonii. Next base: position 1,233,541 of record NC_137081.1, on the reverse strand, counting down.
CACCCAACTCCAGCCAACTCCCCCTCCCGTCGCTCTTACCCATCGTCGTCGCTGTGCTGCTTCCGAGGCGAGAACGTGAGAGCAGCAGGTGAAGTCACCTGTCGGGCGGCGGAGTCTCTGACTGTGATGAATGCCATGTCCTTGACCCCCACCTGTTCCCTGTGGGTTGGGCCCTGCAGGCCTCGCCAGGGGCTGCGTCATTCTGTTAAGACTCCAGACTCCGCCCGCCCGCCCGGCCGCTCAGGGGTTGAGTGTTGACCTATGAACCAGGAGGTCAGGGTTCAATTCCAGGTCAGGGCACATGCCCGCGTGCGAGCTCCATCCCCAGTAGGGGGCGTGCAGGAGGCAGCCCATCCATGGTTCTCTCTCATCATTGATGTTTCTCTCTCTCTCTCTCTCTCTCTCTCTCTCTCTCTCTCCCTCTCCATCTCCCTTCCTCTCTGAAATCAATTATATATATATATATATATATATATATATATATATATTATTTATATTATATTATATATATATATATATTTTAAAAAGACTCCAGATTCCGCTCCGTGGAGGCCAGGCCCTGGACAGGGCAGCCACACCCTGGCCGGTACGCGGCAGGGATCCGGATGGAATGCCCACCGCAGTGCCCGGGCTGGGAGGCCGTCATGGCCGCGGTGTGGCTGAGTGGGCTCAGAGCCCAGTTCCCGTCTGAACTGACCCATAACATGGTATTCCTAGGCCCACGTTCATGTATGTTCCACAGACTGTCCAGGAGGCGGCAGCCGGCTAAGGGCTCCAAAGAGATCCCGAAGCCCCGGGTGCAAGGGCCTGAACGTCGGTGCAGCCAACGACGTGAGCACACGGGCCCTCGAAGAACCGGCGCCCTGAGCGCGCAGCCGTGGCTAAACAGTCTCCGGCTGACAGACCAGAGAACCCCCTAACGGTGGGAAGGAGGCGGTGTATCCTCGTCTCACCTGGGTATTTTGGGAAACGCCATTTATTTCACGTTCTAGCCCCGTGGTCGACAAACCGCGGCTCGCGAGCCACATGCGGCTCTTTGGCCCCTTGAGTGTGGCTCTTCCACAAAACACCACGGCCTGGGCGAGTCTATTTGGAAGAAGTGGCGTTAGAAGAAGTTTAAGTTTAAAAAATTTGGCTCTCGCCGAAACCGGTTTGGCTCAGTGGATAGAGCGTCGGTCTTCGGACTGAAAGGTCCCAGGTTCGATTCCGGTCAAAAGCATGTACCTTGGTTGCGGGCACATCCCCAGTGGGGGGTGTGCAGGAGGCAGCTGGTCGATGTTTCTAGCTCTCTGTCCCTCTCCCTTCCTCGCTGTAAAAAAATCAATAAAATATATTTTTAAAAATATTTGGCTCTCAAAAGAAATTTCAGTCGTTGTACTGTTGATATTTGGCGCTGTTGACTAAGGAGTTTGCCGACCACTGTTCTAGCCCGTTACCTTAAGGAGTCTTCTCAGTGGAGGAAAACTAGTATGTCTATCCCGGCTTTCATAGCAAAGATGTGAACTTGGGAGAACGTGACGAGCAAAGAGAGATCAAGTTCATCCTATAAACAAGGGGTAATCAGATGTAGAATGCTTGTTCTACTATAGGAGTATACGAAATTAAAAATTAATATTTGAGTTCTTCCTAGATCAAATGAGAACTTAGAGGGGAATATTTTGTCGTTTGCCCAAAATGAACAACGCATCGAGTACATTTTCAGATTTATTATATTATCTTTAATGAACTATGTTTAACATTTTACAAATCTCCAGGTTGTTCCAGTCTCCAGCAGTAAGTACAGTAGTAATGGTCATAAATACACACTGGGATGGGGCCTCCTCTGGCAAAAGAATACAAAAGCTAAAAACATTTGGAACCAGAGGGCGAGCCGTCAGCCCTCGGTGTGCGGTGGACATTCACACAGTCAGAGTCTCTACCAAGACAGGAAGTACATGGGCGAGTGTGTGCCTCATCCCCTATAAACTCAGACGTGCCTCTGAGCGCCGCCCTTGGGGGGTTTTAAGGGGTACTGGTTGGCCCTCTGGTCCCTAAAACAGGTGCGCTGATCCCAGAGGACTCAGACCCTGGGCGAGTGATCTGCCAGAGCGGAGAAGTGCTTCAATTCCTCAACACGTGTGGCCTGCGTGGTGGGCTGTCTATCACAAAAGGGGGTGATCCCGACACAACTGCTTACATGCCGTAAAAATGTGCTTTATAAAGTCTCAGGGCCCTAATATGCATCCAAAAATACCTGTCGCTGTGCTTTAGTACACGAACCCAACAGGGAATCGAGGGAGACTTTTAAGATATAAGCAAAGTATGTACAAAGGATCCACAAATGTGAACCATTTGGGACCAAAATTCTCTGGGTTTACATCTGCAAAAACCTGGGTTGGCTTTCAATCCATCTAGCACTGTAAGGAAGTGGTGCACGTTGTGGGCTCAGATCACTCGGACTGAGAGAGAGTGGATGGCTCCGGCTTTGGAACAGGAGGAGCGCGCTGTTAACCTTCATTAGAAAAGGTGCATGCCTGTGCTCCCCACTGGAGGACAGGAGGTGCGCGTCTGGAAAAATAGGGTTTTCTTCTGAAACCAGAACAATGCGTTTCTAGAAAAGCCCTTGCGGGCACCTCTTCTCGTTCCCTTTAGCGCGAACGAGTGGGTGCAGGTCTGCATGGTGTGCCTTCCATCCCCAGAGCCCATCGCCAAGCGGAGAGGACACGCTTTAAGGAGGGAGAGCTACACGTTTAAGATACTGATGAAGGACTTCTCACTGTCGTTTCTCACCGCATCCCGAGATAAACTACCGATAGGAACTGGATGCGAACGAGAAACACAGAAAAGGAAGAAACGCTGCGAGCCGGCAGACCTCATCGCCCCACGTGCACGCCCAGGGCCGCGTTGGAGGAAAAGCTGCACGTGTCTGCTGGGGCTGCCGAGAGAGCGTGCACTTGGAGGATGGGTCCCGCCTGACACGGCCCGTCTCCCCCCGGGCCGTCCGCAGCCTGAGGCCTGGCCCCCCCAGATCCTCGGGCGGCTCCTAGCGCGTCCCTCTCGGTGTGAGACCAGGGAGAAGCCTCCTGGGACGGGGCCTCTTCTACCCCCACACAACTCAAGCTGGCCTGGGGGTCCCAGAACCCGTCTCCCCTCTGGGGGCGGAGGCACGGCACCTGTGCCTGGTCTTGGCGTTCGCTGGTCAGTGCAGAACGCCGGCGGCTGGCTGCCTCAGCGTGGGTGCCTCGGCCGTGGGTGCCTCAGCCGTGGGTGCCTCAGCCGTGGGTGCGGGCCTGGCGGGTCCCATCTTGGGAAAGGGCTCTCAGGCTCACCCACGTTCCCCCTGATGCGAAGGCGGCTCCTTTTGCTTCTTTCAATGCATGTGCCTGCGCCTCCCTGTGGCTCTCCTGTTGATCAGCAGGGGTGAGAAATGAAGCCATTTGGCCCCATTTTTCCCCCAAGGAAAAGGGGGATCTGCTTCAACATCGGCCTTCGTGGAAATTTTAAGAAAAACGGGATGAGTTGATTTTAATTAAGAGGAGATGTGTTTTAGGACCTAGGAATGATAACGCAGGGTGGAAAACATAATTATGAACAGCTGCCTGTGTTCACACGGAATTCTTTGCTGTGATGAAATGAGATGAGATGGACAGGGACATATTTCTTACAAAACTGGGGGTGGGCATGGGGGTGTTGCTAAGGCTACAAGCATTTTAAGAAAAAACTTACTTTTCCCATAAAAAACTGCAATGTTTGTTTCCTTTAGTTCCACACTGTTAATTTTTTAACGTTCATAAGAAACATCACTGATTTATTAATCTTTAAGTCAAGTTTAATAGCATTTTAGTGACAGAGTTTTTGTCAATAAAAGGCATATCTTAGAATTGATTTTAGCTCCCAGGTATCAGAGTCGAAACTAAAGGTAAGCTTGGTGGGGTTTCTCTCGCTCTAGATAGGTGTGAAGTTTTCCCGGACAGCTAGGCTCGTTTCACTTTTGAGGGAAGAAAAAAGGAATTTTAAAGTAAAAATTTAACGTCGGAGCATCCATTTCTCAGGTTTCTGAATAACCAACCATCACCTCACCGATGGTTCTGGGGTTTCCCTCTCTAGCAACCAAGTCGCCCCTTGGCCACCTCAGGTGAGTATGGGGTTGGCTTGGGGTTGATACAACATACATGCCGTTTGTAGCAACAACACGAAAAGGCTGTGTGGCCTTTGACCTCTGGAAAGACATCCATCCAGACCACTGGTGTCTGGTGTCCAGGGCGGGCAGTGGGCACCGAGCGGAGATCCCACACGAGGACCCCGAGCACAGCTTCCCTCCCACGGCTGCACGGGGCACCCACAGAGCGGGGCACCCCCAGACCCTCTCCGTGGCAGCAGCCTGGGGGTGCCCATTTCACAGCGTCCTTCTTAGGGAGCCGGGGCTGGGGGGCTGCGGGGCCCACATGTCCAGACAAGGACCTCCGTGAGGCCGTGTCACGTTGTGAACATGTGGGTGCTCCAGGCTCAGCCCCCCAACAGGTGAGAAGAGGGGCCAGTGTCCCTGGCACCCCTCCCTCGGGCTGTCTCCGTTTCACATTCTCTCTGCTCAGGGCCCACTCTCCTCGAGTTCACATGGGACCGGCCGGCTGGCTCAGTGGTGAGCGTTGACCTATGAACCAGGAGGTCACGGTTCGATTCCCGGTGAGGGCACAGGCCCGGGTTGCAGGCTCATCCCCAGTGTGGGGCGTGCAGGAGGCAGCTGATCCTTGATTCTCTCTCATCATTGATGTTTCTCTCTCCCTCCCTCTATGACATCAATAAAAACATATTAAAAACCGTAAGTTCCTACTGCAGTTTACACCAGAAACGAGGAGGAGCGGCGCGGAGGCGGGGACCCCCCAGCCCGGGGCTAATTTATGGGGAGCAGCGGGCGCTCCTCGCGCTTCTTCCAGATGTTGGTCTTGCTGTCCCTCCGGGCGGGGGCGGGCCGGCCGCGCTTCCTCGTGGGGGAGGTGCGGACGTCCAGGTCGTCCGCGGCGCCCCGCCGCCCGGGGGCCTCCTCCGCGGGGTGCTCGGGGAGGGGCCCCCCGCCGTCCAGCGCGGGCCGCAGCGCGGGGTCCTCGGGGGAGCAGACGGCCGTGCCGCTCTCGCTGCTGCTCAGGTCCAGGTCCTCCAGGCAGAGCGCGCGGGGCGCGGCCGCGCTGCGGACGAAGGTGCGCTCCCGCTCCAGCCGCCGGCCCGCGGGCGGCTCGTGCAGGTCCACGCCCGAGTCCAGGCTGGCGTCGTTGCTGCGGCCGCGCCGGCCCCGCTTCAGGTCGATGAAGGAGTGCCGCACCGGCGCCACCGGCGTGCCGTCCAGGGACACGAACCAGGCGCGCGGGTGCGGGCAGGGCTGCGCCTGGCTCAGCTCCCGCAGCGCCTGCTCCGAGATGCCCTGCAGCTCCGCGGCGAAGGGCGCCACCACCACCGCCTCGTTCAGCGTGCCCGGCACCGACACCGACTCCAGCAGGCTGCTGGGGTAGCGCCCCCAGGCGGCGGCCCCGGGCGGCGGGCTCGGGGGGCCCTCGCGCGGGGCGCCCTCCTCCCCGGCGGCCGCGGGCGGGGCGAGCGCGTGCCCGGGCGCCTTGGGCAGCGTCTGCGCGAAGGCCCCGCGGCCGCCCGGCTCCCGCAGCGGCCCGTAGCCCGGCGGCGCCTTCCGGGGCAGCGTGGCCGCCTTGGCGGCGGGGCGCGGCTCCGGGGCGAAGAGGTCGGCGCCCTGCAGGAGCGCGAGCGGCGGGCGGTACAGGTGCAGCAGCTGCTCGGGGAGCGGGGCGCGCCCGTACCCCTCCGGGCGGCCCGCCAGGTACCGCGCCTCCTCCTGGGCGCCCCCCCGCGGGGCCAGGCTGCCCGGGGCGGGGGCCGGCGGCCGGGCGCCCCCGCGGGACTCCGGGGCCGGCGGGTGGGCGGACAGGAAGGAGACGTCCTCCCCGTAGAGCTTGAAATGGTCCCGCGTCCTCACCACGGCCTCCGCCTGGGCCCGGCCCGGCCGCTGCGGGCTGCGCGCGGGGCTGCGGGCGCCGCGGGGCTGGGCCCGGTCCTCGGCCCGCAGGGCGGCCTGGACGGAGCCGATGTGGTGGATGTGCGTGGTGGACGTGGTCTGGTCTCTGCGGAGCGCCTCCAGCTTGGTGACGGTCCTGTCTCTCTTCTGGGGGGGCCCACACCTGTCCCTGGGGGGGTGGAAGAGGGGGGGGCAGTGTTCACAGCTGACCAGCTGGGAGGCTCCCCAGCAGCCCCCCACGGCACAGACAGCCCATGGGCGATGCTGGGGGGCCAGCTCCCTCCCAGTCCATCCACCTGCTGCAGAGGAACCCCCGACCCCAGCCCACACCTGGTAACACACAGCACACGCGGCCGCCCCTGTGATGGAGGCGTGGGGTTTGCGCACACGCATGCCCACACATGCATGCCCGCACACACATGTACCTGCACACATGCCCGCACACGCATGCCCGCACATGCATGTACCTGCACACATGCCCGCACACGCGTGTACCTGCACACACATGCCCGCACACACATGCCCGCATACGCGTGTACCTGCACACACATGCCCGCACACGCATGTACCTGCAGTAGCACAGCAGCACCGCGAAGAAGCCGACGACGATGACGATGGTGCCGCCCAGGATGGCCGTCAGGAAGGCCGTGTGGTAGGCAGCCATGTCCCTGGAGTCTCCGCTGGCCCCCGGACCTGAGCGGTTCCGTGTAAACAAGCAAACAAAGCGAACAGGAAGTGCACGCTTTATTATTATTGTTTTGTCACCCTCCCCGGAGGCCGTTTTCTCATTGGTTTTCGGAGAGAATTCTACGTAAGATTCATTATAAAAACAGACTCCTATGGCCACGTGCCCCTGGGCAGCTGCAGCTGGTAACCGGCCGGTCACAGGCCACCTCGGACTGGACAGGGACACTCACCTCCTGACAGGTGTTGGGAGAGAAGGGGTCCCCATACCCAAGCCCCCGTTTAGAAGCCAGAAAACAGACTCAGAGGGGTCGGTGCCTATTTCAGACCCCCCGCCCGGTCAGTGCCTGCAAAGGCAGCACCACTCAAGCTGCCCCGGGAGTCTGGCAGGGCACAGCGCTCCGGCCGGATCCGCCCGCAGCAGGAGCAGGAGCAGGAGCAGCAGGAGCAGACGGGGTCGAGGTCAGTCTCAGGGGAACCTCCCTCCTCCTTCAGCACCTGACCCTCAGGCTTTTCCAACGTAACGCACAGACCCAACGTCCGCCTATTTCAGAAAGGCACTCAGCTATTACAATTCACCGTGTAAGTTGGCTGTTTCCGGTGTGTGTTTAGGGGAAGGGACACTTCTCTCTAAGGAACCGAGTAAACTGATGAACGGAGCGGATCCAGAGGCAGGACGCACGGAACAGATGCAGGATCTCGGGGGGAAGGCGGGAGGGTGGTGGGTGGGAGGTGATCAGCCACAGACCTTGTGTGCACACATGCATGGCCCATACAGAAAACAGACAATGGGGGTGAAGGCCTGGGGCAGGGCGGGCTGGAAGGGGTCAATGGTAGAAAAAGAGGACATAAGCAGTACTTTTCACAATGAAGAATTAAAACATAAATAAATAGCCCTAGCCGGTGTGGCTCAGTGGATAGAGCGTCGGCCTGCGACTGAAGGGTCCCGGGTTCGATTTGGGTCAAGGGCACGTGCCCGGGTTGTGGGCTCGATCCCCAGTGGGGGGCGTGCAGGAGGCAGCTGATCAATGATTCTCTCTCATCATTGAGGTTTCTATCCCTCTCTCCCACTCCTTTCCTCTCTGAAATCAATAAAAATTATATATATATTTAAAAATAATGAAATAAAGTAAAAATAAATAAAAATACCAAACAAAAGGAATACTTCTCTATAAAGCCCAAGTGCTCTGTAGGCTGTTTTTATCAGACATGAAGTGACGTGGCGTTCGCTGAGTTGAAGAGTTACATTAAATATTAACTGTTCTTTCTCATCAATATTTCATTCTAGTTGCAAATCGGGAACGGGATGAGGCTGGACAGCTGGCAAGGCTGCGTGGTATTTTGCCTCGTGAGGAACAAAAGCAGCCTCCCTGTGGTTTCTGAATAATCATGTCGTCAGCACTGAGGTCCGAACAGAACCGAGCGAACAGCCCTTTGACCGACGTGGTTAAGGGCTTACAGTTCTGTGCGAAGACCACGTTTCAGCTTCACTTAAAAAAAGTCTTGTGCGGTTTTATTAACCAATGTCACCCCAATAAACTCAATTTTTTAAAAAAGTCCTGTTACTTGCACAGTTTAAAATGCAAAGACTGTCAATAAAACAATGAAAGTTAAAACCTTTTTTTTAATTTCAGAAAAACTGTGCGAGTCTTCAAATGGACAGACAGCCGCGATGAGTGTGACGACAGGGTGTCGTGGAGAAAGGCGTGTGAGCGTCACCCACGTCCCGGTGGGCGTGTGCGTCCCGGTGGGCGTGTGCGCTGGGACGGTCCTGCCCGGCCTGGAACAGCCCCCACCGCCGCAGCCGCCCAGCCGGGAGCAGGCACTGGGCCAGGATTAACTCTCTGGCGCACGAGTAGGTGGAGGGATGACCTATGCATTCAACTTCCATTCTCCCCAAACGCCGCAGGAGCGGCACTGAAGGTTCTGCTGTGCTTTGTTTTTGTGGATTGCAAACCCAGGATTACAGGAGGAGGAGGCAGGAGACAAGAGCAGACGCTGAGGCCCGGCAGTTGCCTTGGCAACACCGGCTGCAGGGAAGCCCAGAGGCAACTCCATTTATGCCAGCCCCACCCCAGCCCCCACCCCACCCCCCACCCCAGGCCCCACCCCACCCCAGGCCCCACCCCATCCCCAGGGGCAGCAGGCCTGGGGCAGCCAGTCCTCCCTGCTGCAGGCTAGAAGGCTTTTCTTTATTTAAGAAGATTTAGCCCGGCCAGCTGGCTCAGTGGTTGAACATCGGCCTATGAACCAGGAGGTCAGGGTTCAATTCCAGGTCAGGGCACAAGCCCAGGGTTGTGAGCTCAACCCCCAGTGTGGGGCGCGCCGGAGGCTGCTGACCCATGATTCTCTCTTATCATTGATGTTCTTCCCTCTCTCTCCCTCCCCCTTCCTCTTTGAAATCAATAAAAATATTTTTTAAATAAATAAATGTTTTAAAAAGAAGACTTAATGGCTAAAATATGCAGTGCCTGAGTCTTTTGAGAGTCGCACAACTCCAAGGTACCTGTCGGATTTCCTGAGATACAAGTGATGTCATTGGATGCTATGTTCCATTAGAAACAGGAGATGCTCACTGCTCCCGGAGCCCGAATGGAGCACGCCTGGTGGGCCGTTCTTGGGTTCTGTCCCCCTCTGCCCACCCCCACGGCCGGCCCATCTTCACGGGAACCACCTGCCTTACCCGGGAGCAGTCTGGGGGCACTGTTATCCGCAGCCCTTCCTCCCCCAGCGCTGTGCTCAGGCCCCACACCCAGGCCCCCGAACTCTCCATCCCCGGGCGGCCAGGAACCTGGGGACAGGACTGCAGAGGGTGAGTCCGCCATCGCGGGGCAGAACCAGTGGGCAGAACCGGGGACTCCTGCCTCCTGGCACCGGCTTCCTCGGCCTCCCCAGCACCCGCGGACTCCCCCCATCCTCCCCTTGTCTTCATCACCCAGAGCCTGTGCCCTCCTGGCAACCAGGTGCTCGCCCTGGTCTGGGTAGAACTTACTCACAAAGAGTGAACTCAGTCATCGCGGCCTTCAGGAACCTGGGCGCGCGAGGAAACCAGCCCGGTGAGGTGAGTCTAACGCTGTTGCCGGAGGAGGAACGGGTGGCCCAGAAATCCTGCCTGACCTGCCGGACGCCACTCAGCAAAGCCAGGCCTGACCCCGTCCAGATGCCCTGACCCCACTGTGGCCTCTGGCACCGTAACCTTGTTCCTGGCTTATCAACAGGTGGCTGGTTATCGGTCACCTGTTCTGGGATTGATTTTTACAGAGAGGAAGGGAGAGGGATAGAATTAGAAACATCGATGAGAGGGAAACATCCATCAGCTGCCTCCTGCACACCCCCCACTGGGGATGTGCCCGCAACCAAGGTACATGTCCTTGACCGGAATCGAACCTGGGACCTTTCAGTCTGCAGGCTGATGCTCTATCCACTGAGCCAAACCGGTCAGGGCTCTGATGACTGTTTTCATCTGCTGATTGCTTTTATCTTGTCTTGACTCCTAGACCAGCAGTCACCAACCGTTCGGACCTCGGGGACCACCGGTTGGCGACCGCTGTACTCGACGACAGGGAATGACTTTCTTTTCTACCTTTGTTCAACTCCCCTGTCTGTGTCCACAGTTTTGAGCACATATACCCTTAGCGACTATTTAGCTGAGTTATCACATGAAGACAACAAGAACGCTGTTATTCGCTGAAATGTATGAGAGAAAGCTGTAATTGCAATGTTCATGTTTTATGTGGAAACTAGAGGCCCGTGCACGGTGGGGTCCCTCGGCCTGGCCTGCGAGGATCGAGCCAAACCCAGCTCTCTGACATCCCCCGAGGGGTCCCAGATTGTGAGAGGGCGTTTCTCGGATGATGCACCCCAGAATCGGGCTCCCTCCTCTCTGGTTCTGGGTGCGTCACCCAAGAACTGCAGCTCGGCAGCTCCTACGTTGAGCATCTGCCCCCTGGCGGTCAGTGCACGTCATAGCTACCGGTCGGAGCATCTGCCTCCTGGTGGTCATCGTGCGTCATAGCTACTGGTCAGATGGTCGAACGTTCAGACGGTCACTTAGGCTTTTATACATGTAGATGTTCTATGATCTAATGGTGTTCCCTGAGAAAATGTAACTCCTGCCATATCTACTATAAAGACCTGGCTCACTTAAAAAAAAAAGAAAGGAAAGAACGAGAGAGAGAGAGAGAGAGAGAGAGAGAGAGAGGGGGGGAGAGGGGGGTGAGAGAGTGAGAGAGAGAGAGAGAGAGGAAAGACTTGATCCGAACAAACTTCATGTTCACCAGCTATCGTAGCTCCAGGAGACCTTAGAGTTCACGGAGCCTAACTCTTCTTATGAACACGAAGCGCACGGAGCGGAGACCCAGGCCCGGGAGCCGTGTGCACGCGGCGCCGCAGGGAGCGCGGTGCTGATGGCAAGGTCGGCTGCATCAGGGCCAGCGTGACTGTGGGGTCGTGATTTTAATTACGTTTTGTTCCATGTTTACGAACCTCTAGTTCCTGGAAGCGGAGCTGCTATCCAGTAGCCCAGATGCGGCGCGTCGTACGTCCAAACCAAATGGTTGTTATCGTCCTTGACCGTCCCCCGGCCGTGACTGATCCAAGTGCCTGGAGAGGAAGGTAAGGAGATGCCACGCAGTCAGTCTCCATCGATCGCTCTCTTCAGAGCTGACGGGAGTGTGCTGATGGTCATGCACGGAGTGCCTTGCAGGGCTTTTGCAAAAATTATGAAAACTGTAGCAATATGTTACCATGGGATAATATACACATCGTATGTTACATGGTGCTATAGTACCTATGATAATAAGATATTCAATAAAATAATGTGAACGATTTGTTATGACTGTGCAAAATAAAAGCATTGCAAATAAATACAGGATGTTTCAGGAAATCGTAACTCTCCAAATAATGTTTAAATTGTGCCTATTGAGCACGACCGGCGTGGCTCAGTGGTTGAGTGTTGACCTATGAACCAGGAGGTCATGGTTTAATTCCCGGTCAGGGCACATGCCTGGGTTGTGGGCTCGATCCCCAGTGTGGGGCGTGCAGGAGGCAGCCGATCGATGATTCTCTCTCATCATCGATGTTTTATCTCTCTCTCCCTCTGCCTTCCTCTCTGAAATCAATAAAAATATATTTAAACTAGAGGCCCGATGCATGAAGATTCGTGCAAGAATGGGCCTTCCTTCCCGAGTGCTGGCACTGCCTTTGCTCCGGCCGGAGCCGCCTTTCCACCTTCCCATGCTGCCCAGAGGCCTGGAGAGGCTGGGGTGGTGCAGAACGCCTGCATCATCACCATGGCGACGACGCTAGGTGCCTGCATATGCAAATTAACCCACCATCTTTGTTGGGTTAATTTGCATACTCACTCCTGATTGGCTGGTGGGCGTCATGAAGGTACAGTCAATATGCATCTTTCTCTTTTATTAGTTAGATTGTGCCTATTGAGATTATCTTGAGGATGTGAGTCGTGAAATCCAACTTTATCAGCAGGGGGTTGGTTATCTGTCGCCTGTTTGGGATGCCCATTAAGCAGGGACAGTGTATGCAGTGTCTGCATATGTGATAAATCAACCCCAAAAATTCTTTTCGCTGGAAGGTGCAGTAGAGACAAAGGCCTTTGCCAGAAGGAATCATCTGAAATCAGGACTCAAACCAGAAGATCTGCTTCTTCAAAGTGATTTCAAACAACCTCTCGCTCAATGTGTAGGAAACTGAGGCCCAAGTAAGGGGTGTGCTCAGACACAACCCTGGTGAGTGGGCTGTTTTCCATCGTGTGGCCTTTTGAGTTACTTTATTCTACACGGAAACAGAGAGACTTCACTTGTCAACGACACTTCAACAAAGCTGAAATGAACGTGCAGAACCTGCTCCTGAGATCAGACATTCACCAGGGCGGTGTGCAGATCATCTCGCTCTCGTCACACACCTGTGTCCATGTCAAACGTCCAGGCAGGGACGCGGTCCCCCGCCCTCACGTCCTGGGTGTGGAGAAGCGGCAGAGAAAGCTGGACGGAGCCGGCCACCTGGAGCTCCCTGCCCCCCGAGTAAATCTTCACACACACCGCAGCGAGGGGCGTCAGCTCGATGCTTTCAAAACCTGAAAAAAACGCCATTTATTAAAGTCTTACGTAAACCACGGGTTGTCGTTACATATGAGCAACATTCATAGGGGCCCCAAATACCTCGATCCTCTCCTTCAGCCAGAGCTACCCATTACTGACACGTCTCATCCATTTGATAAGGATGAACAGAAGGTCAAATATAAAAGGACATGTGTAAATTTCTCTAAGTCCCATTTCCATTTTTAAATGTATTTTTTAAATATATTTTATTGATTTTTTACAGAGAAGAAGAGAGAGGGATAGAGAGTTAGAAACATCGATGAGAGAGAAACATCGATCAGCTGCCTCCTGCACACCCCCTAACTGGGGATGTGCCCACAACCAAGGTACATGCCCCTGACCGGAATCGAACCTGGGACCTTTCAGTCCACAGGCCGATGCTCTATCCACTGAGCCAAACTGGTTAGGGCTAAATGTATTTTTCAATTTACAAGGTCACAATAATCATTACTATTTTCGACACCTGCCGTGACCTCTTTTAGGTAAAGTGTGGAACAGGGTATGCAGAAGGCTTTGTTTACTTTCTCCCACTGCCTACGAGGGGGTGGAGTGCTTGTAGCCTCTTAACCACTGGCCCGTGTTTCAGAGGTGCCACGCGCCCCCCCTCCCACCCCGAGCTTCAGCGAGCGTCCAGCCTACATCTCAGCTCTGACGAGAGGCCTGGGTACTTCCCTCCACAGATGACTCTCCTGCGTGAGAGGAGACAGCACCTGATTTACTCAGCGTGACTCCGGACGCATACGGAAAACTGTCCATCGTCAGGAACTGCTGCAGGACCGTCAGGTAGCCGGTCACGTTGCTGAAGTGGTGGCTGTCCGGGAGCGTGATGAAGGCTTTTGAAAACTGAACGCTGGGCTGAGATTTGGCCTCTGGAAGAAAAGAACAGCCTGATCCACTCAGGTTTCCGCCTTAGGAGCCACAGCGACTCGTCACTGAAGACGTGCTGTCGTCCTAATAACCACCTCCACCGGGGACTTGCCAGCCGGGGAAAAGGCGTTATACGTACCGGCTAGCTTTCCGGTAATCAAAACGGTGTCTTCAAACAGCCAGATATTCGCTTGGCTTTGCGGGAACAGCGAAAGTGTCACTGATGAGTAGACTGTGGAATACAGCACAACGGAAAGACGTGACTGAGCCTGGGGGGGGGGGGGGGCAGACATGCGTGGTTCTGCTCCAGCAAGGCCCTAAGAAGGGGTAAAAAGCAAACTGGGGGCCAGGCGGGTGGGGCTGAGCGTGCACCTAGGAGCCAGGAGGTCAGGGTTCGAGTCCCGGTCAGGGCACATGGCGGGTGGCGGGCTCAATCCCCAGTGTGGGGCGTGCAGGAGGCAGCCAATCCAGGACTCCCCTCATCATGGATGTTTCCCTCTCTCTCCCCCTCTCCCTTCCTCTCGGAAATCGATAAAATATATTTGAAAGGAAAAGGAACGGGCCCTCCTCTCTAACCCACGTTACACGGATCACACAGACATCCCTGTGCAGTTCCCGGAGCCCGGGGCCCGCAGAGAGGGGCGGCTGGGATGGGGACCCCCCCCCCCCCGCCCCCCGCCGCCCCCCTCTCCTCTTACTTGGCATCCGGCCGGGCCTCCAGGCCAGCGGCGCCAGCACGTAGCCGACCTTGTGCGCCAGGATGGTGAGGCCCAGGCCCAGCGTGTAGGGCACGCGGACCAGCGCGGCGCCGTGGCTCCCGGTCACGGTGGCGTTCGTCTTCGTGTGGTTGACAAACACCTCGACCGCCGCCCGGCGCAGCGGCTGGCGGCTGATGATGTCATTCACCTGGACCTTCAGCGTGAACGCGGACCCTGCGGGGGAGCAGCGGGGAGCGGCCTCGGACCCCGAGCGCGTGTCCCCGGCGCCAACACCCTCCGGGCCTGCGAGCGGCCGTGCCGGCTGCCGGTGGACTCGGGGGGCAGGGATGTGAGGATGGAGCCGCAGGAGGCGGCGGAAAGCCTTCCGGCAGATTCCATCCTTCCTGAAGCCCCACACGTTCGCGGGGCTCCGAAGCCCGCTCTGTGCCCGGTCACAGTGAGCCGGGGGTCACCCCACCCCGTCTCCTGGAGGAACGTGTGACTGTGGTCATGGCTGCGAGCCGAAATCCTCACTCAGCGACAGCAGCGTCGGGCGGGTGGGGAGGGCCCCCTTCTCGCCGATGCTGAGCCCTGGCTCCAGCTCCAGCGGGGGCGTGGCTCTCGGGAAACTAAAAGGCTGGAGTGTCTGACACCCGGGCCCTAACCCAAAGGCACCGCGTGGCCCGCTCAGCGCAGAAACGGTCACGTGTGGAGGACAAGTCGCTGCTCAATTCCCGACAGGCCCCCGGCCGCCCGCCCCGCCCCCGAGACACGGGGCTGGGCCACCAGCTCGGAGCATCTCCCCGACGGGGCCTGAGAGCTTTGTCAGGACTTCGACACGTGAGTAAAGACACACAGAGGCTAGAGAAAATGGAAAAAATCAAACACGACCAAAAAAAAACCAAAAACGGCTGGCGTGAATCAATGGCTTCAATTCCTGATCAGGGCACATGCCCAGATTGTGGGTTCGATCCCCAGTGTGGGGCGTGCAGGGGGCAGGTGATCCATGATTCTCTCTCATCATGGATGTTTCTCTCCCTCCCTCTTCCTTCCTCCCTGAAATCAATGAAAATATATTTAATTTTAAAAAAGATACACACAGAGGCTCAGGCTGCTGGAGATGAACCCTCTGAGCCTCTGTGAGCCCCTGCCCACGGGGTCCCGCGTTCCTGGTCCCCCTCCCACAAGCTGGAGGTGCAGCTGCTGAGCGTGAGCCTCATCGTCCCTCCCAAACCCCTTCGCTCCTTGTCCTCAGAGTCGATGCGGTTGCCGGCTTCCAAAGCAAGAACTTGGATGACATCGGGAGCAACCTAAACTCAGGATGCTCGTGGGCTGCTCTGATCAGAGGGCAAAGGCAGGGAGGACAGTGTCCCCACCACAGCCATGGCGTCCAGGAGACGAAGACGGCACACAGCTCGGGGTCAGGGAACCAGGGCTCGTCCCGACGGAAATCCGACGCTCCCACCCGCCCCTCCCCAGCTTCTACCCCAGGAAAAGGAACGCACGTGTCAACACAAAGACGTGTGTGTGGACACGGACAGCAGCCTCATCTTTAATAGCAAGCACTGAGACCACCGACATGTCCATCCACCGGCGAGCAGGTAAACCTTGGTGGGGCCACACAGCGTCATACGTTCGGCATGAAACGGAACCTTCTGTCCACACACAACAGCAGGAAGGACTCTCAGAATAACCGTGCTCAGTGAAAGAATACCAACTACAGGGAGTGCATATTGTGTGGTTCCACTTACAACATTCTAGAAAATTCCACCTACTTCATAGTGGCAATAACTGGGTCCGTGGTTGCTTCGGGAAGGATGGAGAGATTGCGGGGGGGGGGGGGGAGCCAGGAAATTCTGGGGGTGATGAGTACATTCACCATCTTGTTGGTGGTGATACTTTGAAGAACGTTCATATGTCAAAACGTATCCAATTATATCGCAATAAAGCTGCCCTTTACACGACAATAAAAGACAAAGTTTGATGATAGAACTCCGTACGTCTGTCACGGTTTTTACACAGAGAGGCTGACCCGATTTCAAACTCCCTCTGAGGAGGGAGCTCTCCAGCCCCCCTTCGGGGCGTCGCCCCAGTGGCTGCCTCACAGACTAAGCCACCCCCTCTGCTGCGAAGCCTGAATCACGGGCTCGTGACAGAGGTCAGAGGTCAGAGCTCACATTCACGCGGCCACCCACGTGGACACAGCTGCCGTATTCGCCTTTGCCACCCATGCCAATCAGTGCCACCTGGCCAATCAAGAGGCGAACACCCACCAGGGGCCCACCCCCTCAGGAGCTGCCACCCTGGTCCAGGTCCCCTGCCTCCCTGCCCCGCCCCCGAAGGTCCCCAAGCCACGGCCCAGCCCTTCGCTTCCCGTCAGTCCAAGGCCCGAGATCATCCCAAACCACGTGCTGCATGTTTCCGTCCCAACCACTCTCCAGGCCTTCCCCCGTTTGTCTGTTTTACTTTAATTTGGACGGAAACTACGTCACGAGAAACTGTCCGTCAGCTCCTGATGGTTCCGTGGGGCCCACAACCCGACGCCCCTGACGCCTCCTTAGAGCGATGACAGCACCGACCCTTCCCCGGACGTGTGGAGTTCGACTCCATCCTCCATCCCCTCCTTATTCCATCCTCCATCCCCTTTATTCCATCCTCCATCCCCTTTATTCCATCCTCCATCCCCTTTATTCCATCCTCCATCCCCTTTATTCCATCCTCCATCCCCTTTATTCCATCCTCCATCCCCTTTATTCCATCCTCCATCCCCTTTATTCCATCCTCCATCCTCCTTATTCCATCCTCCATCCCCTCTTTATTCCATCCTCCATCCCCTTTATTCCATCCTCCATCCCCTTTATTCCATCCTCCATCCCCTTTATTCCATCCTCCATCCCCTTTATTCCATCCTCCATCCCCTTTATTCCATCCTCCATCCCCTCCTCATTCCATCCTCCATCCCCTTTATTCCATCCTCCATCCCCTTTATTCCATCCTCCATCCCCTTTATTCCATCCTCCATCCTCCTTATTCCATCCTCCATCCCCTCTTTATTCCATCCTCCATCCCCTTTATTCCATCCTCCATCCCCTTTATTCCATCCTCCATCCCCTTTATTCCATCCTCCATCCCCTTTATTCCATCCTCCATCCCCCTCCTCATTCCATCCTCCATCCCCTCCTCATTCCATCCTCCACCCCCTTTCCATCAAAACCCCTTCATGTGTTATTTCAGCGGTAAGTGCCGTTCACATCAGAAAATCTCAAACTGGTTGGAGGCAATGGGCCAGACCAACTGGAAAATTCAAAGGCCCAGACTTTCAGAGAACACGATTTCCCAGGCCTGATCGATACGTTAATCAATACATTAATCCACCAGCGGTCTCCATTAGGGGTGGAGCGACCGCAACACTAGAGAGAAACCATTCACTCCGCCTCGGACGTCTGTTCTGAAAAGTAAACAGGGTTTCATCTGCTTGGCAGCAGAATTCATTCCTAAAGAGTGTTTGTCCAAGACTCGCCATTTAACGGACTGATCACACGCGCCAGCAGCACGCAGGGCCCGCAGGGAGGAGGGCTGCCAGCAGCTTGTCTCTCCCAGAGAAGCCGCCCGGTCCTTCCCACACGAGTTCCCCAAGGACCCGCCAGCCTCCGCGGCTGTTTATACGCTGACAGTATTCTAGTCCGCGTTGAGGTCTTCTGGACACAAAAAGAAGAAGAAAAACTGCTTCCATTCAGTCTCTCTTAAGGGCCCATCTGTCTTCTCAGCAAAACAAAAGGGAGGATGTGATGAGAGACGCTGCCCGCCCCCCCCCCCCCGCCCCCCGGCTGCTGGCTGTCCACCATGCTGCTCGCTTGCGTAGATAATGTTCCAAAGACAATGTTGACTCCACGTTGTTTTAAAAGAAAAACAGTAATTTTACTCCAGAAGACGCTTTCACAGGTCTCACTACAGAAGTCCTGACGTGCTTTTACATCAACGACAGGAAACCCCGTGGAACAGCGAGCACACGCCCAGCCTCCTTGGCCAGAAAGCTGCAGACCCGGGGTCACCGCCGCTGTCTACCTACTCGGCCCTGACTAACCCGGTACGGGCTGGACAAGACAGACGGCGAGCCTGTGACATGTTTCATTTACCACCTGTTGTCTCTGATGGTAACAGCACTGGGCCTGTAAGTTCTGGATGTCTTACATACACCAACCCCACTGCTAACAATCCCACAAGGGCAGTCTCCTTCCTCTCAGAGCAAGTTCATCGGCACGCCCCCAGCTCACACAGGAGCGGGTGGCTCATCGGCACGCCCCCAGCTCACACAGGAGCGGGTGGCTCATCGGCACGCCCCCAGCTCACACAGGAGCGGGTGGCTCATCGGCACGCCCCCAGCTCACACAGGAGCGGGTGGCTCATCGGCACGCCCCCAGCTCACACAGGAGCGGGTGGCTCAGTGACTGAGTGTCGACCTCTGAACCAGGAGGTCACACTTTGATTCCCGGTCAGAGCACATGCCCGGGTCCCAGCTCAATCCCCAGTAGGGGCTGTGCAGGAGGCGGCTGATCCATGATTCTCTCTCATCATTGATGTTTCTCTCTCTCCCTCTCCCTCCCTTTCTGAGATCAATACAAATATATAAATATATATATATAAAAAGAAGAGACAGGGCAGACTTTGGACCCGTTGCCCAAACCGAAAGCCATGCTCTCGCCACCAAACCACACAGCCTAGCGCCCTCCCTGGTGAGATGTCGGCCACAGAACAGACAGAAACCAGGGCTCCCCCCAGACAGCACACCTGAGCCCCGCCTCCCCAAGGCCTCTCATCCCCAAGGCCTTCCCTCTCCAGCCTCCCCCAGGAGTCGCCCAGCTTTTAAAGGACTAGGACCCCTTTATTATGGCCAAGAGAACTGTTACTTGGTAATTCCTGAGGACGGTTAGTTAAATGCCCTTGTTTGCCATGGAGATTTAAAACTTGTTTTTAAAAGTCAGAGGCCCTGGGGCAGAGCCTGGAGGAGAAAAAAGGCTCCTGTTTGGGGTAAGGACCTTTAAATTCACGGTGAAGTGGCAGGAAGGGAGGTGAGAAGAGGGGAGGGTGAGAGGCAGATCATCCTCCTGGCCCCGGAGGTGACAGAGCCGAGTGCTAATGGGAGACAAAAATAAAGGCAGCAAGGAAAGAAGCAAAAAGGCAGGAAAGGGAGGAAAACGACGCTCCCCGTGCTCAGGGTGAGACTACACGTGGGTGTGTTCACAGGACGACTCCTTCCACAGCCACGTTCTCGCACAGCACCCCCACGCCCCTCCCATACACACTGTGACCCCCACGCCCCTCCCATACACACAGCACCCCCACGTCCTCCCATACACACAGCACCCCCACACCCTCCCATACACACAGCACCCCCACGCCCTCCCATACACACAGCACCCCCACGCCCTCCCATACACACAGCACCCCCACGCCCTCCCATACACACAGCACCCCCACGCCCTCCCATACACACTGTGACCCCCACGCCCTCCCATACACACAGCACCCCCACGCCCTCCCATACACACAGCACCCCCACGCCCTCCCATACACACAGCACCCCCACGCCCTCCCATACACACAGCACCCCCACGCCCTCCCATACACACAGCACCCCCACGCCCTCCCATACACACTGTGACCCCCACGCCCTCCCATACACACAGCACCCCCACGCCCTCCCATACACACTGTGACCCCCACGCCCTCCCATACACACAGCACCCCCACGCCCTCCCATACACACTGTGACCCCCACGCCCTCCCATACACACAGCACCCCCACGCCCTCCCATACACACAGCACCCCCACGCCCTCCCATACACACTGTGACCCCCACACCCTCCCATACACACAGCACCCCCACGCCCTCCCATACACACAGCACCCCCACGCCCTCCCATACACACTGTGACCCCCACGCCCTCCCATACACACTGTGACCCCCACGCCCTCCCATACACACTGTGACCCCGTGGTCTCCGTGCCTTGTCCACACGGGTGTTCTCTGCCATCAGTGATCGAGTTTTGTTTAAAAAAAAATAAATGGCCCGGGCCGGCGTAGCTTGGTGGTTGAATGTCAACCTAGGAACCAGGAGGTCAGGGTTCGATTCCCGGTCAGGGCCCAGGCCTGGGTTGCGGGCTTGATCCCCAGTGTGGGGCGTGCAGGAGGCAGCCGATCAGTGATTCTCTGTCATCATGGATGCTTCTCTCTCCCTCCCTTCCTCTCTTCAATCAATAAAAACACGTGTTTTAAAAGGCGGGGAAAGACGGGTTTCAGGGAGTGGAGAGGTGACACCGTTGATGCCGAAAGCCTGGAGCAGCCCCGGTGATGACAGAACCGATGACAAGCAGATTTCAGCTGCTGTCGTCTGAGCGTTCTCTTCTGACCCCAAAGCTGTTTGGGACCCACGGTTCCAACGTGTCAGCGGGTGTGGGGGCGCAGGTGTTCACACCCGCCCCCTCGGAAATCAGTCACCGCCGGGGGAGGGGGGGAGGGGGGGAGGGGGGGTGGGGGCCTCCTCTGCGGAGGTGCCTGCGGTTTGTCTTCAGGCCCGGGGTCCCGGCGCCTCGGAGTCACGCCCTTCTGACAGCTATCAGCTCCGTCCCGGCCGCCGTCCTTCACGGACCGGCGAGCAGGGGCAGCTCCCAGGCCGGCCGCCCACGTGTCCGAACAGAGGGCTCTTCAGGGCCAGGCATCCCTCCCGGTCATGACGGAATGAAGCCAGTGTGTATGGGAAGGCGTGGGGGTCACAGTGTGACACAGGCAGAGGCCGGGGGTCACGAACGACGGCGGTGCCGCGATGGCCGTTCTGCAGACGCCGTGAAAAGCCAGAGGCCGGGCGACTGACCCAGGCGCCCGCCCGGCCGCCGGGCCTTTCCGGGGCTGCCCTGGCAGGAGAGGTCATGTGAACGCCACGCTTGCTGACTTCACATCACACGTGCACAGGAACAGGAACACTTCACACGCTAAGAAAACACAAAAACAGCCCTGGCCGGTGCGGCTCAGTGGATAGAGCGTCGGCCTGCAGACTGAAGGGTCCCAGGTTCGATTCCGACCCAGGGCACAGGCCTGGGTTTCAGGCTCCATCCCCAGTGGGGGGCGTGCAGGAGGCAGCTGACTGATGATTCTCTCTCATCACTGATGTTTCTCTCTCTCCCTCTTTTCTCTGAAATCAATAAAAAAATGTATTTTTTAAAATAAATAAATAAAATAAAATAGAATCCCTGGGGCACTCACCCAGAGAGGAGCCAGGGGCTCACGCAGGAGCCCAGGGGGGAGGCCGGACGCCGCCCCCCCCCCCCCCCCGGCTTCCCACCGTCCCGGAGCCGCGGCAGGGCCACCCACAGACGGCTGTTGGCTTAGGTCTCTCAGGCTCTCACCTCCAGCAAAGCTAACAAGTGAACCAAACCTTACAGTTTAGAAATATTTCTTTACTGGAAAAAACAACTAAATATAAGAACTGACAAATGCCCTGGCTGGTGTGGCTCAGTGGATAGAGCCTCGGACTGCGGACTGAAGGGTCCCAGGTTTGATTCCGGCCAAGGGCACAGGCCCGGGTTGCGGGCTCGATCCCCAGTAGGGGACGTGCAGGAGGCAGCCGATCAATGATTCTCTCTCATCGTTGATGTTTCTATCTCTCCCTCTCCCTTCCTCTCTGACATCAATAAAATATATATATTTTTTAAAGAACTGATAATACTGGCCAACGTTTAATTCTCAATTGTTCCCCAAATTGCTCCCAGAAACGTGCTCGAGGAGAAAAGGCTCAGGAAGCAGAGAGGTGGCTCTCCCGCGTGTACATGAAGTTACCATGAAGTTAACATGAAATTAGCATGAAGTTAACATGAAGTTAACATGAGGCCTTCCTTCCTGGGAAAGACACAGAGCCCGGCCAGGAGGCTGCGCAGCACCACCGGCTCCAGGTGCCAGCCGGCCAGCCTCGAGGCGGCTCCGGCACGTCCGCGAGGGGTCCCACGGCCTGGCACCCTCCCCCTCCCCCGCCTGAACGCACTCGGCACCACGCACTCGTCCGGGCCATGGGGGCGGGCCTTGTGCTCAGACGCCGTCATCACGTCCTAAAGACCCGCCTGCTCCCTGGGCCCCCGTCATCAGAGGGAGCCACGGGGGCCCAGGACCTGCCGCTGGGACCACAGACTCCGCCTCCACGAAAGGCCCATGGGAGAGACGCCTCCAAACAGAATCTCCCGAGCAACCAGGAGCCGATTCCCGAAGCACAGGATGCACTTCCTGCCGGCACGTCCAGTCACCATTGTCCAGGTAGATACTGCAAAGCACACTTTAAAAATATTTGTGTTGATTTCAGAGAGGAAGGGAGAGGGAGAGGGAGAGAGAGAGAGAAACACCAGTGATGAGAGAGAATCACTGATCGGCTGCCTCCTGCATGCCCTCCAATGGGGATCAAGCCCACAACCTGGGCCTGTGCCCTGACCGGAATCGCACCGTGACCTCCTGGTTTGTAGGTCAAATCTCAACCACGGAGCCGGCCGGCCGGGCCAAAGCACACTTTTTACCAACAGCAGACGGAAACGCTGACAGACAGCCGTTTCCCACCTCAGACCATGCGGACAGAGGAGACGTTCAGACACACGCACGCAGCCAAGGGCACGGACGACGATGCTGCAGCGAGCCGAGTTGGAGTGTGAGGAGCGTCCAGGTCCGGCTCACACGCCGAGGGGATGAGCTTGTTTCCGGAAAATGTCTGTTAGTTTCCGGTCACACGAAGCCCTCGGAGAACCCACCTCTCCAGCAAGCGGGACTGGAGTCCACACGACGGCGTGTGAGTGTCCACCGGTGAGCGACACCAAGAAGCTGGTGCCTTCGGTTATTAAAACCCTGACCCCGTCTGGGAACGGGCCCTCCACAGCACGAGCAGGTCAGACAGAACCGCCCACCTCTCCTCCCCCCTCTCCTACCGAGTCTGAGTCCCTGAACAGCAGCAAATGAATGCTTTCGTGGATGGGAGACTTCAACCAGGCTTGTTTAAATCAAATTATTTGAGTTCCATAAAAAGCAGGCAGTAATAATGTATGTCAAAAGTCATTATTTGAAACTAAATTTTGTTTATTTAGGCTTCAGGTATTTAGAATATGAAATTTTTTTTTTTAACTTCAAAGGTGTACCACTTGGCCCAACAATTCCACTCCTCCAAAATCGCCTCCAACTGCACTCAAGAACACATGTGCAGCCCGGCCAGGGTGGCTCAATGGTTGAGCATCCCACCCATGAACCAGGAGGTCAGGGTTCGATTCTAGTCAGGCCACATGCCCGGGTTGCAGACTCAACCCCCCGTGTGGGGCGTGTAAGAGGCAGCCCATCAACGATTCTCTCTCATCATTGATGTTTCTATCTCTCTTCCCTCTCTCTTCTTCTCTGAAATAAAAAAATCTGCCCTAATAAAAGAGAAAGATGCAAATTGACCGTACCTTCGCGACGCCCACCAGCCTATCAGGAGTGAGTATGCAACAAAGATGGCAGGTTAATTTGCATATGCAGGCACCGAGCGGCCGGGGGCGGGATGCTTGCATCGTCACCGTGGCGACGATGCAGGCGTTCCGCACCGCCCCAGGCCTCTGGGCAGCGTGGGAAGGCGGAAAGGCGGCTCCGGCCAGAGTGAAGGCGGAGCCGGCAGCCAGGGGAAGGCAGGCCCGTTCTTGCACGAACCTTCGAACCTTCGTGAATCGGGCCTCTAGTGTATATATATATATTTTAAAGAAGGTATGTCCACACGAAGATCTGTACAGGAATGTAGCAGCTGCCTGTACAATACCTAAACTGGAAGCAACCCCGATACCATCCCCAGAAGCTGGGGTCCTTCCGACCATGAAACACGACTCAGCAGGAAAAGAAATAAACTACCGAACAAGCAACCGCAGGGGGACCCACGGACAGCGGACGGAGCGGAAGCAGCCGGACACACCGAGTCCGCGCCACGTGAGTCCACGGGAGGACGTGGGAAAGTCAGCGCTGACCTATGAGGAAAGCCCGGGGGGGGGGGGGTGGCCTCTGGGTCAGAGGAGGCACTGCCTGGGGGGGCCCCGCGGGGACAGCGAGGGGACGGGCAAGTCCCGCGTCTCGATCGGTGCTGGTCACAGGTGGACACCCGTCCGTCAGGCAGTGCACGAAGGGGGGCGCACGTCGGCGTATTTTACCTCAAAGGGAGAAAGAGCCGCGAGGTGGGGACGGGTGGAGGTGTGGGTACGAACTTCCCAGCTGGGTGTGACCTCTGTCACAGCTGTGACGCGGGCGGGTTTTTATTTATTTATCTTCACTGTTGAACGATGTCCCCTTCATTCCCCCCTTTTCCCCACCATCGGCTGTGTCCACGGGTGATGCATATATGCACACAAGTTCTCTGGTTAATCTCCTTCAAAATACTACTTTATTTGCTTCCTGTAGTTTTGACATTTTCCAAAATAAAAAGTTTAAAGATACATATGGGTGAGATGTACAATCAAAACATGTTTATACCATAAAAACATGTTTATTCTCTACGCGAGGGCATTCATTACCCCCGGGAGACGCCTGGGTCCCCTCACTGGGAGGATCTGGGAAGGAGCTCCCCGCCCCCCGCGGCCTCCCACCCACCGGGCCGTCAGAGTGAACATGACGCTGCCTCAGCCCCCACCAGCTCCCGGATCCGTTCCTCCCGGCCCTCACATACGTGTGAATAGCTGACCCTGGTGCGTCTGAGACCCCGGAGCGGCTGCACCCTCGGCAGAAAACCCCTGCCCGAGCGGTCTCCGCCTCGTCTTCCCTCTCACTGCTCTCCAAGGAGGGCGCTGGATAAGGCAGTGAGAACACTACACTTACGGCTTTTAAATCTCACATTCAACTGTTCCTTTTTACTTCTTTGTTTTATTTTAATCCTCACCCAAGTGCATGGATTTGAGAGAGAGAGGCAGGGAGTGGGGGGGAGGGAAGGAGAGAGAAACATCCATTCGCCGCCTCCCATGCGCCCCGAGGGGAACCGAACCAGCGACCTCTCGGCGCACAGGACGCCGCCCAACCAGGGGCCACGCTGGCCCGGGCACACTGGACCCTTCCTAACCCCGTTCTTCTTTCTCGCGTCCAGAGAGACGTCGTCTCCGAATCGAAAACCCCGAGAGCACTAACCAAGGCCCGGGGCTTGTTTCTCTGCCGTCTGCGCGCACACTGCCCACCGGGTGTGCCATCGCTTTCTAGATTTTGCCGAGAAAAGCCCTTTCCTTCTTCACACACCACGTCCGCGGAATCAGCACCCCACACAGCGGCAAAGCGTGACAGCTGCTCAGCCACGGCTATTCCAAGGCGCCCTAATGCCTCCCTGGCCGTAAGAGGATTGTCGGTGCACCTGGGACAGAATTTTCCGGACAGAACCCAGTAACTGGACTCTGGCGTTGGTACCCATCAGTCAGCTCTGGTCAGCATAAGACAAACACTGAAATCAGCTAACATTAAAAATCCAAAATTTATACATATATTTATAACCTCTACTTACAAATACTTCTACCGAACGTTTCCTTATTTTGCTATATCCCCTGCTAACTTCCAAGAAGAATTTCACAAGTGGTTACATCAGCGAAAGGGATCCCGATGCCAGCATTTTTTAAAATATGTTTTTATTGATGTCAGAGAGGAAGAGACAGGGAGAGAAACATCAATGAAAGAGAATCATTGATCGGCTGCCTCCTGCATGCCCCGCACTGGCGGATCAAGCCCACAACTTGGGCCTGTGCCCTGACCAGGAATCGAACCGTGACCTCCTGGTTCATAGGTCGAAGCTCAACCACTGAGCCACGCTGGTTGGGCCTGATGCCAGCATTTTTGTTCATCCATCATTCATTCATTCATTCATTCATCCACCCATTCATTCAACAACCCCATGCTTGCCTAGGCATACCAGGTGCACTTTTAGGTACTAGAGACATGCAGAACAACCTATCTACACGAATAAAAGAGTAAGATGCAAATTGACCGTACCTTCGTGACGACCACCAGCCAATCAGGAGTGAGTATGCAAATTAGCCCAACAAAGATGACAGGTTAATTTGCATATGCAGGCTCTGAGCAAATTAACCCACCCTAACTGCTCCGGGCCTCTGGGCAGCATGGGAAGGCGGAAAGGCGGCTCTCGGCCGGAGCAAAGGCGGTGCCGGCAGCCAGGGGAAGGAAGGCCCATTCTTGCACGAATCTTTGTGCATCGGGCCTCTAGTCCTACCTAATAATAGACAAATATGCAAATTGACCGTACCTTCGCTATGCCCACGATTGGCCAGGAGGCACGGGGGGGCGGGACTCGGGGTGGCCGGGGTAGCTGATTGGGCCGGCGGGACGCTGAGCTGCGTCGCCAGCAGCGGCACGAGCTCAGCGTCTGCGCCATGTCTGTGCTGCGGCACAGAAGGGGCCTCACGGCACACAGATGGTGGGTTCATACCCGGCACCCAGCCAGGATGGAGACACATCGGGGTGCTTTCCCCTGTTGGGGTGCCCTGGTCGGGAAGCTCCCCTGCCCTGGCCAGTGGCTCGGTTGCTGAGTCATCCAAGCACCGAAAGGCTGCTGGGTCGACTCTGGTCGAGGCACAGGCTCAGCTGCAGGCTTGACCCCCAGTGAGAGACACGCAGAGGAAGCCTACTGATGTCTCTCTCTCTCTCTCTCCCCCAAAAAATTAACAAAAAAATAAAATAAACAAAAAGGGCTTCGCTGTTACAGTGACACCTGAGCAGACCCGAAGGATTGGGAGTTCAGGGTTCCAGGCAAAAGAGGCGAGTGCACAGGCCCC